>NC_041810.1:24387701-25073118 GCF_900964775.1 Scleropages formosus | reverse complement strand
TAATGTAACATTGAAGATATCTGGGACCTCTGAATAATACCTTTATTTACATAGCACCCTTTATGCAAATTTGAGTAAAAAAAACAAATTGTAATAATAAATAAAACAGAAAAAATGTGAATAACTTAAGAAATATCATTAATACAGTGTTTGTTGTTTTTCTGTTCCACGTCCTGTTTTAATTCAGAACAGCAAACGTCACGATGTTCCACTACGTCTGTTTCTCCCGAGTTTCCGGCGACTGAACAAATGGTACTCACCGCGGTACTTTGTGTGAGCTACGTGTACGAAATGAAGGTCAGTTAACAGAACACCCAAGACACAAGTCATCTTCCTGAAGTTTCCATCCCAACCACTCAACAGAGCGCACCACGCAGAAGGTCAGCTCATCTCCCTGCCAATATCTGCAGTTTATTTTTGACCCTTTTCTAAAACTGGATTCAGGACCTCCTAATGAGACGGTGTTACCCTGAGTTACCATCTGTTCTTCCTGCTCGCTGGAAAACAGTCTCTGATTTCTCCAGTGGAGAAGATCATCTTAGAAGGATTAGTGATGAAATGGGGCTGCAGGTCTTGTCAACAGTTTGACTCTGAATGCAATGTCTTTTTTATAATAGAATGTTTTTGTCTTTGCGTATGAGGTGTTTACTGCAGTATTCTGCATTGTCTCTTTACTCATGAAATGCAAACTGTTTAAGAATAATTATTTGCATGCAGATTCTCAGAGTTGAAACTGGTGATTGACCTAAAAAGTCTTAAATTGTATTGGCAAATCTAATAGGAACGATTTGTCATTGCCCAGTGTTTGTCTGACACTTTTTTCTCCAAGATCACTGCTCTAACTACTATGCCACGTTCTCGTCCTCATTAAGGGCAATTTTTCTGAAAGAAAATGTCAGCAACGTCACTGTGACATGAGACCATATTTTTGTTTTTGCCTGAATGCATTTGCTGTTTACCTTGTAGCGCTTTCATGATGTGGCAGGATCCTTCTGTGTTTAAGCAAAGTGTAGAGGTGAATGGCTACAGATCAGAGAACGAATCTGCGGCGGATTAGTAAACTGGGGACTAGAGAACTCTGATCGGGTGATACATGAGTTCATGTTGGCAGCGCAAGGCTGGAGAACCATGAAGATGTGATTTTCATCTCTTCTAAGCCCACGGTTGGCATGTTGCACATCGTGTTGTGCTGTAAGTGTCGCGGGTCACAGTTGTGCTCTTCTGTCTGGAAGCTCTTCAGAAGCAGTCTTGAGTGTACGATGACTCCAAACGCTGCAAACTTCATCACTTTTTTTTGCTGCACTTAGTACTATTTCTTCTCCATGATGTTGCGCCTTTTGTCACTGTGGTCTACATATTGGAATGGCTTGTTCCTGTTTCATTTTTAATGGTGCTTTTGTGCAGATTTTTTCCTCCCAACCCCCCCTCCACCAACCGGCGTCTGACTCACCGCGATATTCCTGGCTGAGAGACAGCCTACAAAAGCCGTGCGTACAAGTACATCTTAATTGCGGGTTTCTCGGATGACTGCCGAGCTCCGGGGGGACAAAGGACAGAAGCCCTGTGTGCACATGGAACAGGAAGGGCAAAAGAACGGTGTAACGCAACCCCTATTTTCCCATCTTAATTGCAACGCGATTGAATCTGCATGAGTGTCCTGCTGGTCTCTCTAGGCAGAAGGTGATTGGTGTTGACACGGCCTCCTTTGTTGGGACAAACCTGCTGCTGTCAAAAGAGGTGGGGATCAAATTGGCCGTAATGAGACCTGACAGGGGACCGGACGGATCTGCTAAGTCAGTCCGCCAACGTGGCGAAGATGTCTTTGTGGGTTATGGAGGGACGCATAGTGTAACAGCGTGCCGGGGCAAGGATGCAATGTAATTGAAGGCAGAGGAGGAGGAGGGCTGCTACTGGTTGGGCGGGAAACCAAAGTGTCACTCAGCCGGGAAGGCCACACCCCCAGTGGCTAATTAACGAATAACTGACATGTGCCCTTGCTAAAGTCTGCAGCAATTGGTTTTTTGCATAGTTTGAACAAATTTATACAATAAACACACCTCTGCTCTGTGCTGTTTTCTGGAAGGTCATTTTTTTTCATTTGGATGGATTAATTGCAGAAATATGAAAGGGATGATTTGCACCAAAAAAAAGAGTTACAAAGTAAAAGAGTGCAACCCAGAGTAAAAATACACTGATGCAGTAAAGTGAATTTGAGCATATGATTACACAGATGTACTATGATAAATTTTAGACCCATAACTTGGTCAGCATGAGAAAAATCCCCGTAACTATACTCGTATGAATATTTTCCTATCTGTAGCCAATTTTTTCATTTTTGCTCCTTTTCCCTCTCAGTAGTGGTGAAGTGTTTTGCGTCGCCTCTGAAGGGTACCATAATCGTGTTGCTATGGGACGTTCAAGCTGGGTGCCACCCTTGTCTCAGCAGGACGGCTCTATGTTTGGGTGGGAGAGCCAGTGGGATGATGGGTAATCAGAGGCAGCTGGTCCTACTGTATTTAGAAAAGCAAAAAGGCCTGTGATGATGTGTGTTGAAAACCTGCAGGCTTTATTGCCTGTTAGTAAGAGCCACATGTCATGTTCATCCTCCCGCCATCAGTGATGACAGTGACAGTGGGGGTCATGAGGTTTAAATTCAGACAAAGGGAGTCAGCTACCTGCCATCATATCAGTCATGAAGAATAAATACGGTGATTTTTTTTTTTTTTCTTTTTTTTTCCCCCTCCTAGCATCCACCCCACCCCCCGATTTGAGCTCATGGCTGTGGAGGTTCCTCCTTCATTGGTATGATCTCCTCATCCTCCCTGAAGACACCAGATCTGTGGGACTGCACCACTCTGGCACCCCCCCAGCCTTTGTAGTCCATCAGTTCAGGTGGAAAAAATTACAAGGGCTTTATACTTGTGATCAAAAGGTTGCTGGATTCCGCTGTCATCGAACCCTCTGAGAAAATGCACTTCAGCTCAATAGCCAGTCTACCAAAAAACATTAAAAATAAATCCCATTAAAAAAAATGTCGACGAAGCAACTTAATTAAGGAAACAGTTAAAGATTCCATGACCTCAATTGGTTGTGTCCTGTCTATTCTTCATGTCTCCCGTGGAAGGTGTGCAACAGCACCAGATTTGCATATTGTACATCATCGCAATGAGAAGTGTGCTCCAGTAAAGTAGATCATTCCACGTGAGGTAATGACTCTGCTGTCCTGAACGGCACACCCCCCCATTCCTCTTCGCGTGTGCGTGTCGCATTTCGGCAACCGTCTCGTTGTCCTGTTTTGTTTAGAGGCGTTCTTCTGCCGTACCGTCATTTACTCTCGTGATGGATGCTCATGCCACTTTGCATATTTAGCCACTCTCTGTGACTCGAGATCAGACCATCTTTCTCGGCGTGCGGTGATGAATAGCAGAGCGGGGCTTTGCGGGACCTCCACAAGTGTAACCATCCCACTCTCAGCCAAGTGTGAAGCGGCCTGGCGCTAACACACCTCGGGATCTTAAAATTAATGAAACACGTCTTGTGAGTGAAGCCCTGTGAATAACGGGCTCCGAAGCACGAACACGTGCAGGACAGGGACGCGTCGGCTGGCCTTCCGCAGCAAGCTCAGCCCATGAATAATTCACCCGTTATGTATATCTTCCCCGTCGCCATTGTACAAAATGGTACTTATGCGAAAACGATAAATCATGCGCGCCTTTCTCCAGCAGAGCCCTCTCTCCTCGCCAGACCTCGTCTCCCGTTCGGTGGGCGATCCCTCAGCTTCGCCGCATGGCTCGTCGGCGTCTGTTTTTATCACAACTATTGATTTCCTCCTCTTGCTGAAAATATATCCTTGGCAAGGTGAAAATCACAGGAAGTTTAAACCGAAATATGAATGCGTCAAAACACGGGAAGCGTGGGGGTGGTGCTTCCTCCGTGACATCTTTTGGGTTTGCCTGGAGGTGAGTTGTAGCTAGCCACACCCCACGGCCCATGCTTGCCGCTGCAGTGGTGGGAGGGCGATCTCATTAGAAGAAAGTGACGAGCATTGGGTGTGGCCAATTCAGAGACACTGTGGACTGAAAAGGTTTTGTTTGGGGTGCCTACAGAGTGGGGGCAGTTATTGATAAAGGATGGCTGGATGGATGGATCGATCAACGATCGATCAAGAAACAGATCAACAGAGTAAGAACCTTATATTTGATTTTGGGACACAGGAATTACAGCTGTGAGACCAGCCACAAGCACCTTCACCTGAACATTGACCAGATCACATTCAGCCCCGCGTGTCACATACGGGAAGAATGTAAGAACATTACAAGAATATAATTACGCAGAATTTAGCTGAGCTGCTGAAGGAATGATTGCATTCTGAGAGGATTGCGTTCCCCTTGTCGTCAGAATTTGTTGCTGGATTTACGTTGTATTTGAGGTATAATAAAAACTGGGCCAAAAATATTGCATGCTTCTTTATTTTTATGTATGCCATGTGGTTATGTATAATTTTGTTTTCTACATGGAGGATTCCGGTTTCATACAGTACATGTGGACTGCAGAATTTTTCTTTTTTTAAACTTTGTTCCAGCATATTTGAGCTCATGTGCAGATCTGCACTAAGAAAGATGGCCACTAGATTGCTTTATGCTTCTACAGAAGCACCTACCTATAGTTTGTGCTCTGATGGTTTCGCCCTCTTAATGTTAAGTGTTACTGAGTCCATGTTGACTCTTGTTGACCACATATACAGGGCCCTTCCACAGTTCTCCCCTCTGTTTGTGCCCTTAGCGTCAAAGGGCTGTGTTCATGCTCAGTGTCATTGATTCCATTCACCTGGTGGCTGCTCATCCTCTTCTTCTTTTCCCCTCGCAGCTTCTCCCATCATCACCATCTTTTCAAGGGAATCCAACCTTAGGATATGTCCAGAATATGGAAACCTCATCATCAGCTTTCCCAGTCACAACACACTTCTAATTTTCTTTCATTCGACATCCAGCAGTTTGTTTCCCTGCCTGTCCATGGAATCCAAAATAGTCTCCTCCAGCACCTCAGTTCAGAGGAGTCTAGATTTCCTGCCCTGTTTCTTCAGCATCCACCTTTCACTTCCATCCCGTTTTGTAGAAAATACTGATGGACGAGTTCATATATTCATTCTTGTTTCAGTGTGGGCAAGTTTGAATATCTTTTCTCTAGATCTTTCCATGCATAAGCGCTGCACCTTCATTGAACTGTGCCAACAGTCCATATCCTGCAGCAGGTTGTTCCATCAACATGACGCATTGAGGCTTTGGCCATTCTGGTACTGCAACACATTTAGATGCTGAAGAGCAGGTCAGGATTACACGATGTTGTGCCAAAGGTAGAGCTGGAATAGAGTAAAGGTTGCACTTCTGAATCAGACAGGAATGAACGCAGTAGTTAAATGACCAACGTTGTACTTGACCCCGAGAAGGACAGTGCAGCTGCAGCCAGCACATGTGGCAGCAGTGAGGAGCCCATCCTGCTCCTCCAGGACCAGTATGGTAACCCTTAATTGTAAGTTTTAACACGAAAGGCACTGATTCCGAGTTCATTAGCACCTCACAGGGGTCTGTTAATGTGCTAAAAGGTGTTGAGAGATGTCAGATGTAATGATGATGATGTTTCTCATGTGAGGCACTGATTTTGAGTTCATTAGAGCCTTAATTTGGGTCTGTTAACACGTTCGGCGTGTTGAGAGGCATCAGATGCAATGTCAGTTGACACATCAACATCAGCCTTATAAAAGGTGTATTAACGCTTCGCAGTTCTGCGAAAAGTCAACACCTTGTGTGTGTTTATGGTGATCGGTAATTAATTTCTCATCCCGGCCCTGAAGTGTCGCAAAACTTTTTAAACGAAAAAGGGGGGGGTGCAACACTTGAACACATTGCTTTTCTTTCCTCGGAAACACTAAGTGCATTTTCTACCTGTTCATTTACTTGGTGCTTCTCTGCAGAATTACACATTTTACCTTTTTATAGCAGGGTATAAAATCTCAAGGGCACAACAGCAGTTGCAGCAAACGGGGATTGAACCAATAACCTCCTGTTTGCATGCTCCTGCTTGCCATATCACATGCTCACCATCAAGGTTTTAAAGCTGGACACTTTTTCATTTTCTGCATTACATTCCCTTCACTTTGGCAACATCGTGTTTGGTAAAGTTTGACACATGCAATTACTGAACACTTACAGTATTGATTGATTGATTTTTATGGTATCATCATAATTAAAATTATTGCAAATGTGAATGAGAGGTTTGCGCTGATATTCAGCCGAATAAAGACCGAAGCTGCCTAACGTTGGAATAATTTAGCATTTTCTCCAGTCAATATTGGCGAATATTTAGCAGAGGAATTACTCTCATTTATTATTTTAAAAAAAGTATTTGCACAGCAGCCCTGACAAAGTCCCAACATAATGATAAAGTGAAATGTCACTCTGATTTTGAAATGTCAGCAAAAGCCGTGCGGAACGCGTGGCCGTGTGAATCCTCCCCGCATCGCTCTCCTCCTGCCCTCAGCGGCGCTCCAAAAGGCCACCGCGCCAGAAGTGTGTGCGAGCGAGCCGCTTCCCGACACCTCCGTCGTGGGCTCCTTTCCCTAGAGCCTGTTGTTGCTGGGTTTTGTTTTGTTTTTTTTTTTTTTCTTTTTTCCAGCTGCACTGAGTAAAATTGCTGCATATATAGGATGCAGGCTGAACTTTTTAAATAAGTTTGCGTGGTGCTGTCGAAACGGAGATTGGAACCGATGGACTGATATGCAGGTGTGGAGGGTGGTTGATCACATCATGTGACTTTTATAGATCACATTTTCCCTGCCAGGAGGTCAGAGCGCTCGCCAAGCGTCTGCCCCCCGTCACGGCTGCGGCGCTGCGCTTTGCGCCCCTCATCTCTGTTTGTGTGAATAAGTGTGCTTACGGCGCCATTTCCCCTCAGCCTCAAACTGGCTGAAGTCTCTAAATGATGCCGATTTAATTAGCGTGTTGCCACGTATAGACGCTCGCCTGGGCCGAGCTGCGAGAGGACATAAAACGGAAACGCAGCAGTGATTTAAACGCCTAAAGAAGGCGGCCTAACGGCACAGCTGGTTCTCCGGGATGGCGCGGCATCACAGCTCTTCTGCCCATCGCCGAGACTGTAAAGGTACACACGCCAGCTTTGGACGGTTCTTCACGCCGTACGCTTGGCTCGGCTTCCTTTTCCGGCGGATTCTCGTGCTCCCCGCTTGGACGGACGAGCGGCAAATGGTCAAACGCGCAAACATTTTCAAGCGTGTTAATTTTTAATTGCGTTGTCTTCACCGCTGTACTTTGAAACATTTGGGTGTGCACTGGCGCAAATGCAGTCGACGTCGATCAGTAACGAGATGGCGATCGATCAGACGGAACGCTGCACGAATTGGTCAAAAGTCTGCGCTGAACGGGAATTTGAGCGGAGAATGTATTTTTACTTTATCATTCTAAGTTAATATTTGTAACCTCTAGCAACATTAAAATTTACTCATACATCCATTGTTACACAACCTAACCAGTCTCTAAACTGAGTGCTTGATGTATTTTTTACCTTTCGTTGATGGTGAGTAAAAGTGACATTGGAGTTACGAACAAATGGAGTTTCAAACAGGCTTCTGATCGCAGCTGAGGAGCTTCTGTACCGTGATTTAGCTCAGTTTATCAATTGAAATTGTTGTTCTTCAGTATGCAGCACAGCATTATTACAAATATTTGGTTGACACTTCTGCCCCGGGCAGTAAAGAGCGGTGAGATGTTCCCAATTTTGTGTTTGAATTAAGGGCTGTTGTATAGTAGATGCCGATGACCACTTGGCAACCATGCAGTTAGTTAATCGATATTTGTGTACAACTAATCTTCAACAGCCTGTGCAGGAAATACACTTTAAAAAAAATATGAATATGCTGACAAATATATGGGGAAAAAGGAGCTGGCGTAATAAAACCTGCTCGCTCCCCTCAGCACGGCGCAAAATATGTCCGCTGGCGATTTGTCTTGATTTACAACGAACCCGATTGCTTCATAACATGTTATTAGGTGTGTGAGTTATTGCTCTGTCGACGCTGCTCAGGGTGTCGTGTCATAAGTGCGCAAGGGCTTTCTGCCAGGGCTGGGAGAAGGGGCCCCGGGGCCCTCCTAGGTGGCCGAAGGCAGAAGAGGAAGCTAGCGGCCCCCGACGCACCGCGTTTACCCAGAGCGACGTCCTGCTGCTCCCGCTCGCTGATCAAGTCCTTCAAGCAGACGTGAACGCGTGTGCAGTTCCGTTGAGAAAGGGCACGTTTGAAAATAATAAAATGTTGGGTTTTGACGCGTGGGGCGCACGAAGCGGGAGAGCGGCTCGATGCATAATGAAAGACCGCTAGTGTCTGTGGACAAATTACATAACGATCTGAATGCATGCAGCTGAATTAATATTTAAACTAATTAGAGAGCAGAAAGGAAGTAGAAGGTGATTCTGCCCGCATTTTCCTGTGCATCCTTTCTGCCAAACCTGTGTTTTGTTTTGACGTGAACACGTGACCCGGCGGAGGCTATTCTCTGTGTGACACGAAAATACGCGGCGGAGGCCACGCGGAAATAAACACTCTGGCCTGCCTGCCTCCCCCTCCTTAAGCGGCGCTTTGGAAGCCCTGCTCACCGGCACGGTGGGAGCAGCACGGTGAAAGCACACACGTGCGCGCGTGACAGGGATACTGGATGCTAATTAGAGAGGGAGGGAACAGGAGCAGCACCTGACCGCTTCGCCGTGTTTATTCCTGGGGACAGTTAGACTGACAGAACAGGGTTACCATTTTAGTTCAAATAATGCGCCTGAGATGCTGCTGGGATCCTGAAAAGTCGACAGGCTGGAAAACCCACCAGGAAGAGGCTACAGGATTCACAAAAAGTCTCTGTCTCTCACACACACACACACACACACACACACACTGCACAGTGCAGAGTCTGTGACAAAGATTTGGCTTTCCTAGAAAGTGTTGCTTCAGGCAAAATTACTTTGTTAATGTTGTATTAAATAAAGATGGATTTCTGCAATATTACTTGGCAGTTATCAAAGTGGGAAAAGGTATTTGAGAAAGTAATAGAACTATGGTTGCAATAAAAGTCATTATCTAAAGAGGTACACTAGCTAAATAAAAAACCAAGTAATTTGTGAACAATGCTGTGTCCTCTGAATTAACTTTCACAATGTTATAACCACAGATTTGTTTATAAATGGAAAACATTTGTAATGCACTAACTTGGAGAATATGTAGTCCTAGAATTTGCTGTCAGATTCTCTCTGTTGTGTGGTTGCTTTGCTTGGAAGATAACTTTCTTTACGATGACTTACATGGCCATGGGTACTTATTTATCGCACTTATTAATTCTCAGAATTTTGCAGTTGGCTAGACTGCGGACATATATATATCTGCCCTGATATATATACTTTTTCCCCAAACATGGCATGGGCCCAAAACAGAGCCTTGAGGTACACCATAACTGCACTCTTTGACATCATCTTAAAATCATTTCTCTTTATAATGTCCTATTGTAACTGATATGAATGTTGCATTCCTATGATGCACTTTGATGTCTTTACTTAGCAGTTTAAAGCTGTTAAAGGAGTCCATCTTCATACCTTGTTTTTAACTGTTATGGCACCATTGGTGCTAAGGGTTGACTTTTGAAGCCAGGTGATGGGTTGAATGAAGTTGAATGAAGACATTGTGACGATCATGACGCTGAAAAGGGGCGAGGCGAGGGTGATGTTGCCGGAGAGGGAGAACATTGGGTTCGTTGATTTCTTGGATGGCACAGTGAAAAGAGTGAAAGACTTTTAATGCTCTTCTGAGAAGTGAACATTGTTCACAATATTTACAGGTATGAAGAGATAACATAAATAATGCTACACACTGTACGGCTCTCCGTCGTCAACATCAAGGCCTTACTCACCTCCTCTTTCTTCTCTCTCCTTCCTTTGTACTCAGGGCTACCTGTACATGTCACACCTCTTCTACAACATATCATATTTAACACAAGAATACTTCTCATGGTCATAGAAGCACAGTCTACATGCAGATATTTGTTTAACACATAATCGTATATCCAAAGAGACGTAAACACACTTCAGACTACAATTTCCAGCCCATTTGAAAACCCTGCCATAATGGTACATCCCCAGAAAGGGTGCCCACCTCCCATGAGGCACTCCGAAGGCAGTTCAAACACGCTGCTTTTGTTTGGCAGCGAGGAAATAGTAAGAAACACTCCAAAGAGGCAGTTTGGCAAAGCAAACGAAAACATGCAAGAGTAAATATTGCAGTACTGCAAATGTACATGGTGACAGAAGCGGCAAGTGTGTTTTTCCCCAAAACACTGAATAATGGGATCTGTTGGCAGTAGCAGCATGGCCTAACACTGTGTGCTCACCTACAAACACCATGTTGTGCCCCTCTTGCTAGTGTGGTGAGATGGTTGTGTGTTCCTTCAAGTGCACCGAGGTGGAGATACTGGGACAGCTGAGTATGTCCCCGACCTGTGCTCTGGGAAGTTATGCCTTTCTAACGCTTTCCTTTTTCACTTTTGCACTTTAGATTGTGCAGCGCAGGCAACTTTGTTCATGTAAAACATAAATTATTGCGCAGGCGGAATCGGGGAAGTGATGGTGCTCAAAGAGCCTAGAAACCGTGCAGCAGGCAGAGCTACAGCTGTCACCGCTGCGGGTGACGCTGAATGCTTCCCGTCGGAGAGCGTGAGCATTTTTCTCAGTTGCGTTGCTCAACGTTTAGATTTACGGGCGGCACCAAACTCAAGCGTCCTCGTGTGTCCGCCATCCATCAATGACCTCTTTATAGTGGGAGGTGGAAACCTCTCTGCTGTACATGGTCATGTCAGAAAACCACCTGCTCACGTATGTAAGGAACTGCGTGGGGGAAAAAGGAATATAGTCACTGTGTGTACTGACACGCACAGGGGAGTGTTTAATCTGCGTTCACGCTGTTAACAAAATATCAGCAGAGCTATTAGATCTGCCCGTGTTCCAGTGCTTAAGAAGGGAAGGGAGGTTTCCCTCGAAACGGGATGGTGGATTCGCTGTGCTGTGCTGTGCTCCACTCCGCCTCTGCAGTATAGACATCTTTTCAGAGTCAAAGTAATTACGAGGCAGAGAAAGGGCAACTGATTTGCTCTGGCATTTTGCATTAATGTGGAGCTTTTTCAGCCTCTGGAGCCATATGTTCTTCAAGGTATTTCAGCTGACTGAGAAAGTCCCCATGATGGACCTGAGATGCAATTTGGCCTGGCAGAATGGATTTTTCCTCTTTGGCGCTCTCATTCGGATGCCAAATGCCTCCTGGCCGTGGTCGCGATACTCCACGGACCCTTGCGGAGTACACGGGGTACCGTGGGAAGCGGGCCGTAACCTCGGAGGAACTTGGCAAAGCGTATCCGAGAGTAGCGTCGAACGTCGACGCGCGACCACGCAAAACCTGCCGTTTGAGTTGTACGAGATTCTGAGAGTTAATGAGCGGCTGCGTTGCCCGTGGGTGAAACGTGTGGGTTTCCGGCTCCGCCGAGCGAACCTGGCGTGCCAGCCGCGGTTGTCAATGAGGGGTTCGCCTCTTTTGTTGGCGCGATCAAGCTGAGCGAAGGCGAAGGGTTGTGTTGTTCCATCCCTTCCCACTCGAGCGTTTTCCCATCTCCTGCTGCCGACTGAGAGTCTGCAGGCTGCCGTTTGCCATTATTGATCCGCGTGGTGTGTACGGCACAACGTGCCCCCTTGCCGTGTGCGTTCGCCCAGGGATTGTCGCTGAGCTTCGGCCACGAGTGCTGTCACTTGTCTTCGCTCCTTCTCCGGAGCTTCATGCGGTCTTGAGCCGCTTAGGCTGATTTGCCCTTTTATACGGCAGGGTAGCTTTTACTGCAGTTGAAGGAGACGCATCTAATCACGGCAGCACCTGCTGCCCCGAGTGTGAAGTTCCTTATTGCCATATTTAGTATATTTGGTGGGGCAGGTAGCAGTGCTGGAGTTCAGCGTCCTTCCTGTCTGTTTCTCAGCAGTTTGGGTTCAACGAGGCCTTCTGGTGAGATGGAGATCGCTGTGCGTGTGTGTGTGTGTGTGTGTGTGTGTGTGTGTGTGTGTGTGTCGCCAGCATGGAGCTCACAGCTCAGCGAAAAGGCTCTCGCATGTGTACAGTTTCAGCTACAGGTACAAATTGGAGCAAAGTGACCCCCCCTCCCCCCGACGCCCATTTCATCTCTCACCTGTTCCTGTTAATAGTGCGACATCCTCACTCCATTCATTCCACTTTTTTGCTGTATTTCCAGAAAATGTCTTCTATTATTGAGCTCTGGCAGATAAGAGCCGCGGTATTTGATTTTGAGAAAATAATAATACACTTTTGTCCTTGGGAGGTGGATCTGTGTGTGTGTGCATCTGCTCTCCGATAAATGACAGCACCGTTGGCTTTTAAAGCTGACATTATTCACGCAAAAGACCCGGGCGGCGCATTCCCGGACTCCGTATTTTTCTCTATAAAAGCGGTAAAAATGGCTGCGCTCAGGGACAAACTCGGAGTCTCTGCGCAACCTTTGGGTTTCTGCTGTTCAAAATAAATAATGACACACTTCCATTGTTCTGCAGTTAAGCTGACGCATTTAACAGGTGAGGACGCATTGAAAATGTGCTCACCTGTACCGTGGTAAAAACCCTCCTGGATGAGATGGTTTGAGAAAATTGAACACCGGGAAAAGCACAAAGCAATTTTGCAGCACAGGCCGCGTGCTCTTAGTAGCCCCATCCTGCGTGCGCGTGTGTGTCTGTGTGTGCGTCTATGTGTACGTGCGGGGAGCACGGCACCCTCTCGGACACGTCATCACACCACATTGTGTCGCCAGAGCCATTCAAGAAACGGCTTCAGCGCAAAGGACACCACAGGTTATGGCTGAGACCTCGCTGCAGTGCATGCTGGGTAGGCCCTCCACCAAAACCGCACGGCTGCCCTTTTCCCATCGTGCCGTACCCTTGTGTCACTTGCACAAGGGTTCAGACGGACACGTTTCCCGCACCCGGTCCAGTGGAATGACGATAAAGCGGTGATATCGAGAGTCTTTTTTCTGGGTTCTGCCGAGCGGCTCATGCTTTTTGGGGTCGTTCTGGCAGCCGGTGACATTTCCGTTGCCGCGTCGGTGGGCGATGGGCGGTGCAAAGAGCTGCGTGGGCTGCCAGGTGGTGTGTTTGGATGAAGGTCCGTGGCCCTGAGGAGAGCGCAGCCCAGGAGGGAAGGACAACGCCGAGGCCTGTGGGAACGACGGCAGCTTTTCAGGGCGACGGAACACTTTAAAACGGGTTCGTTTCCTTTAGTTTATTTTGTTTAAATTTTTCTGTCCTTTGTTTTTTTTTTTTTTTTGAAAGTCTTCGGTGTAAATTTCAGACATCCGTGGTACCGCTGAGTGCCGGGGCCATTTCTCGGCACACGCGGTACTCTCCGATTGTCTGAGTGAAAAGAGACCGAAGGTCATCATAAATGCACGCACTTTTAATATTCAGTGTACATGTTAGCGTGTTTTTTAATTCATAATGGAACCGTCTTGTCTTGCATTAGGCTGCGAATCCTTGTTCTCTAGCGTTGGTGTCCGTTATCAGTATATGCAGTGTATTATTGTTTTTTTTCCGTCAGTATCTTCAGTGTATTTATTAGCCCGTCTGCCCTTGTGCTGCTGCTCCTCTTATGACAAGCCACACGACGAGAAGTTTACCCTGCTGGACAGTTTACCCTGCTAGGGGAAACATTATAAACCGCGTATTTTTCACTGTTTTGTACTTTGCTGGTATTCTGTCGCTCTCGTTGGGTTTCTCATGCTAATTTGTCTCTTGTCTCTGTGAACTTGGTGCCCCTGAAGGTGTTATGGTCCCTCGTGCTCATGTAATGGTCCATACGGGTATATGGTCTAGAACTGGAGAAGATTCCATTCACGCCGGGGCCTCAACTTGGGGGGGGGGGGGGTGCTCTTCAAATGGCTGCGAAATCACAGGTTAGGATGTTCGCTTCACCTGTCTGGCTACGACAGCTTTATTTTTCTCTCCGAATGACGTGTCCAAGGCGACGGTGGCGGCAGTGTGTCGAAATGTCGGCGGAGAACGTGACCACGGTGGAAGGTGTTTGCAACGGGGCGACATGTGGGATGATATTACCGCATTATTTTCAACTCCTTTATTTGTCTTTATACGTTTGTTTTTTATTACTCGTCGAATTCCAGCTGCGAGAACATCCGTGCTTTCGTTCACATCGGGTTACCGCGGTACAATAACGGCATCATCCCTTCCAGAGCCACTTATCCCTCAGAACGGAAGAAATGCAATGAGGTTCCTCTTGTATGCGACCGTGTTACTGAGACCAACAAGAAATGAAGCCGCTTGTCTTTGCGGGTTTCAAACAGAGGGGAGGGGGGTCCATCCGGAGCGGCCTTGGTGACGGTTTATGGTCGGCTTCCTGAAGGAGGACGGCCAGTTAGATGGGCGTCATGACAAGTGCGTGTTCTTGTGTACCGTTCTTCGTGGCGAAAAGCACAAACAGTTATTAGTGCAGGGAATGCAATCTGTGCAGTCGACATAAAGTAGATAAATCGCACCCGTCTTTGCCGCCGTTTGTCACCTTCTTTGCACCGCGCTCGGTCCTGTGGCATCAAGAAGTACACAGCTGCCAAAACCCGGTTTCCGTGGGTCTCCCGCCATGGAGTGTAACGGTTCTTCGCTCAGTTTGCAGCCCACTTGCGGTATTTCCGCGACCCGCCCACCCGAGACGCACGGCACCCACGGCACGTTACGAAACCGAACGATCTGGGCACCTGCGGGGCTCCAGGTAGAAGGAGAATTCACACACCGCGCCCGGTGCCGGCACACACGTTTCTGGTGTGAAAGCAAAGCCCACGGCGTGTTTCATCGCTGCTTTTCATGAGAGACTTGCTTTCTACAGTGCACCGTTCCTAACGTGAGCGGACGCGGAGCGGTCAGAGATCGGACACATGTATGCAAATGAGGGCGGCTCGGGCTCCCGGATGCCGTGAAGGTGGGGCCCGGGATGGCGTCGCGCGCTCGTGCCCCGGGCGTCCCCCGCAGGCCGAGAACCCCGGAGCGCCTGAGCGAAGCTCTTTCACGCACCTCTGGTCGCATTTGTCGCCGTACCTGTGCGACCGTGAACTGAAATCAGAGGTTGGAGCTGCAGCTCGTCTTTGAGGCCGAAACACGGCGAATTTCCATCAAACAAGCCTTGCGTGAACTTCTCCTCCTGAGGCATTTTGGCAGAAAGAGAAGTGAAATAGCCCAAGAAAGAGAAGTCCTGGGAAGCACGTGACGGAACGCGGCGGAGACGCGGCGCTCCTCGAGCCGAGAGCCGGAGCCACTGGGACCGAGAGCAACGTCGTTTACCGCACCGGTCGCTGTCCGGCTTCCAGGGGGTTCGTTTGTCTGTGGCAGCAAAACAAAGCCAAGTGTTTTGCGTCTTTTGCAGATACGTCCTCCTTGCGGTGGAGAGTAAAAGGCCCTGAAGAACAAGGAATTTAGGACATGGCAGACAGGTAGGCAAAGTCGGGTTCATTTAATTATTCTCCACGTGTGTTTGTGTGTGTGCGCACGTGGTGCGACACGTGTCCATCGCAGCACTGCTTTATTGGCTTAAGGCCTGCATTGGGATGTAAAAATCGCCTCTTAATGCTAGAAAAAGCATCCGGACCCAATTTCGCACTATTCGGACTTCGTGTTTTGTGCGTCTCGTTGCGCTGATGGAAATGAAACATGAGCGTTGGGGAACAAGGACGGTAAATAGCTGCTGGAAACGCTGGTCTCTCACAGCTTCGCCCTGTCCATGCCCTTTAAAGTGATACCAGTAGAAGTGAGAACAGCTGGCGCGTGGAAAGGTGCGCGGAACCGGGTGCTAAACGGCTCTCGTACTTAACTACAACACCGGGAGACTCATGACGCCTCCGAGCGACGATCGCTATTTACGTGTTACCAATATTTTATTTATAAGGCGTACCTGTGTTACATTAACGCCTTTTTACATAAAGTGTACGTTACTGAAAAGAGGTGTCATTGATGGCTATCACTCTAGTAAATGCCCCTTTTTTTTTTTTTACCACGCTAGCACGGCGCAATGGCAGCGCTTGAGCTTCTGTGTTTTTATGAAGACATTTATGAAATATCATGCAGACGTGTTTATTTCCCTTTTGTTCAGTGGCTCCTAGTGCCAAACCCTGTTCTGTGGCGCTCCGCTGGGGACCGAACGCGGAAATGATGTTCATCCAGGGTGGAGGGTGAGCAAACTGCAGGCTAGGCAACGTGGGCGGACGGGCGAGCGGAGACCCCGCAGCTCACGGGTGCGAGAGCGAAGAGCAGTTAACGTTCTGGAAACGGTCCTCCAGGAGTTCGCTGGGCTTCAAGAGAACTGGATTCCTGTGATTGGAAGACACGGGTGGTGTAAAAGAGCCTGGGTTCAAATCCCGCTGCTGCTTTCATACCCTAAAGTAGAGGACTCACTCTGAAGTGATACCTAAAAAATTACCCTGCTGTGTAAATGAGTAAATCAGCGTAAGAAGCTCCGTGTACAAACGTCCCATTTTGAGTGGCCTTGGCCAGAGGTATCAGCTGACTGTATTATAAATAATAAGGTGTTTATTCCCATGCCCTTCATGTGGAGTGTGATGTGGAGCCACGTTCAAACTACGCGCAACTGCGCCGTACTTCTGGAACAAATTCGTGGAAAGGGTTTATGAGATAACGTTCCCATTCTGGGCGCCTGTCCCGGGTTCCGCTGCACATTCAGGGCACAAACCAAGAGAGGGTACCGATAGCACTTGGCCCCTGAGCATGGGAGACTCTGCAGACTCTCCAAGGAGCCCGTTTTCGCAGTAAAGGGAACTCTCTTTCTCATAATGGTGCATCCTTAGGTTTTCGGCCCATAATGAAAATGCCCAAAATGTGGTTCCTCTCCGTAAACAGCTGTGGAACAACTAGGGGCCTCCACCTTCGGCCCCCGTGTGCCGAGCTCATTAGTTTGGGCCTGAGCTCGAGCTGGAGGATATCGCACCGCAGGATTTACACTGTCGACTTCGGTGCTAATGTTCGCGCCGTCGCCTTCCCGGAGAAAGTCCTTAAGAGGACGGTATTTGTCAGCGAGCATTTCGCCTCTTCCTTCACGTTTTATCAGACCTTTATTTATTTATTATTTATTTCACAGAAAGGCATCGTAAGAGCTGTGCGAAGGAGGCAGCGTGTGTTTTCCTTCTGTTTTACCATGTTTTCGGCATAATCCGAGGGCAGTTTTGTCAGTGCAGACAATGACTCGTTCCTTCACCGAGAGAAGCTATCAGGCAATTTACCCTTAATGTCCGCTAACAAATTTGCTCCCTCCTCTTGTTGGCTCTTTGTTGCTCGACACAGTTTGCTGCGCGTCACTAACAAGGAGCTCTGAATGGGTAATGAAAGAGGAAAATCATATTACTTTTGCTTGCAAAGGTACATCCCTCCGTCAGGACCGGGAAGCACAGTTGGGCAGTCGGCATCCCTTCGACCGCTCGCCTCCTCATCAGCACCAGGGTCCGGGGTCTCACTGGCATTGGTATGGTCTCCCAGCTCTTCTGTCCTGGTGGCTTTGGGTCTCACTGTAGGCCGATCACCATGTTTGGATACCACTGCTTAGCTCCAACCTGACCTCTGCATCTGCATGGAAGTGGGGTATAGCAGGGGAAGCCCTCAGTGGAACCACCAACAAACACCTTCGTGTTCTTAGTTTTCTCCAGGATTCGGTGGAATGAGCTCCTTCCGCTCCTCAGAGCTGCTGAATCCCTCTGAGCATTTAAGAAGGGTCTCAAACCTATCTCTGTCAGAGCCGTTTCCCTTCCGAGCTCCTGTAACTTGTGTAAGTTGGACCTTAAAATGTACAGTTACAGGTTTCTTGCAGCATGTAAGTGGTGTGAATGGCACCAAAAAAAGTGTTTGCGATGACGCTCAGTGGAGTTACACACCATCCTGGGGAGGCTATTGGGCTTGTTTGGTCATTCAGCGAACACCCCTCATTAACCTTATATATCTAATTCTCAGGGGACAGCTGGTAGCGTAGTGCTTAGCGCTGCTCCCTTTGGACCCAAAGGTTGCAGGTTCAAAGCCCACCTCCAGCTGTTGTACCCTTGAACAAGGTATTTGCATTTCACATCAGCCCAGGTACTCTATGGTACCTTTTTAAGTTCCATATATCAGTGAAAATGGCCCATAAAATGGGCAGAAATGCCACTGTTTGGGACAGAAGGCCTGTATGGGTGCCAAAGGTCCCTGTTCTCATATATAATGCAAGCATACTGAATTATTGTTATGCAGGATGCTGTTCTGAGGGAACGAGTGTGGTGGTGTCCACTGCAGCCCGACTATGTTCTCCTTCCTTGTTTGTTTGCCTCTGTTTGCTTTAGGGACTAAAAATAAACTCCTCTTTAGAGTGTGAAAGGCTGCCAGACGCCGTCGTGTTGACAACGTGTCAACGAGACGGTTTGATCGCTGTCAATCCTCTCCCACCTTCCCACGTGTCTCCAGTTTGTCATCTGGAACATCAGATGAATTCCTCCCTCTGCTGACGGTCCGGATTTAGTCGGTTCCGGATCGTTTGTCGGAGGCCTGAGCTCAGAGCCGCTGCCCACCCCGTGGTGGCCAAGCCGCACAGAGTCACGGCGAGTGATGGTAAAAGGACTGCGGACGCCACATTGTTTGGGTAAAGTATTCAACAGTGTCACACGGTGTAAGACAGAAGTGCTTCTCTTTTTGGCATAAATGAGATCTTCCCGTCTGCGGTTGTAAAGGATTTCAAGCTTCGCTTTGACACCCGGTTGAAACGCCGCTCGCGTTAAGACGCTGACCTTGCCCGTTGACCTTGACGTCTGCAGGGGACGCTTTTGGAGCTTTGCCGCAGATCTTACGCTCACCTCGTAACGGGGGCAGGCATCGCTCGAGGCAAACCGCGCCAGGAGGCGAAAGGTAACAATCTCACGTAAAGGTTTAAGAGGCAAAGAAAAACTGTGGACTTTGCTGGAAAAAGTGCTGACTGGGCAGTGTGTCTCTGTAGGAGGGAGTGTGTCCGCGATGGGCGCTCTGAGCAGCGCACCGCTCTCTCTCCGTCAGCCTCCCCGACAAGGCCATCGCTCCTCGGCGCGTCAGTATAGCGTCCAAAAAATGAGGCCTTCGGGCTCAAGAATGCTACCAAAGCTGGGGTGGGTTACTTCGGTTTGACCGTAGTTCTGCACTCAGCTCTGTGCACGTGTGTCTGATTACGTGTCAAGTGGAAAACAGAGGAAGAAGGTGAAAATCTCACCTTTTTCTCCAAACCCTTTCTTTAACTCTGACCGCAAAATGACCACTAGGGGTTTGTTACACACTTGTTTGGAGAGTTCGAGATCCACCTCGAGCTTTTGAACTGGGGATTATGGGGACTTCTGGGGGATTTGGCCATCCGCACAGCGGAGCCCATCAAAGCCCTCAGTGACGTTTTATTTCGGCATCGCCCATCGAGGTACTAAAGAGATTTGGACTTGAGCCGCATGGTGGGAAAGCACCCAGAATTACCCAGAATGCACAGCAAGCAGAGCCTGTGGCAAATACAAGATTACCCAGAAGGCATGGGTACAGAAAGTGTTACAGCTTACAGCAACTGCAATATGCTTTTACATTAATTCATTTTTCTGATGCCTTTTTCCAAAGGCACTTACAGTGATTTAATAAAGCAGGGTAATTTTTACTCTTGTCAGGTCAGGGTAAGTACAGTGGTCAAAGGTACTGTAGCAGGAGGTTGAATTTGAACCCGGTTCTTTCAACTGGATGAAGCAGTAGTGACCACTATGCCTCCTGCTGCAGACAAAAACTCACTCACTCACTCAGTTAGTCATGTACCTTCCTTACCTTCCTTTGCCTTAAATACGTAATGTTGGTCATCAATTTTGTTTGCGCTCTGTGTTTTGGTGATGCTGCTGGATAGCGAGTGTGTGTGGGTCACTTCTCGGCCAATGTGCATTTTCCTTCACGCGTTATGATTCATGCAAACGATGACTACCTGCCGAGGTGAAGCCACTTTAATATGCAATGTGACCGCGACGCTTGTACTCGCCGTTACACAACGTTTGTAATTATGTAAAGGCTTGTGTAAGAGGAAAAGGTGAGCTCGGAACCTGGGCTTCTGCGATTGGATAATATTAATCCTTGTAGATGGGTTTTCATACATCATATCTGCTTTGCAGTAGCATGTCGTATGCAAGTACAAATGTCTGTTTCGAAAGTGCAGCGTCACACTGTGTAAACTGGTAAATATCGGTATGTTGAATATGTCAGCCTATGTGAAGAATAGTAATAAGAGAGCCTTGTGCATTTGCATCGCGTGCGGCAGTAATGCGCAAAGGAGCCTCGCTGACTTACTGTCAGACTTGGGTGCAAAAATTATTCCCTCACAGAGAACTAACTGGTTACCGTGATTACCACGATTCCGCACTTTGGGAGGGGGCGCTTTCCTGTGCTGCTCGCTCCTGCTTTGGGGTGAAGGACAGCGCAGTTACCCAATTTCTGTTGAACTGTCCCTGGGGACAGAGGGACACTTTGTGTGTGTGTGTGTGTGTGTGTGTGTGTGTGTGTGTGTGTGTGTGTGTCACCTCCTTTTTAATGAACGCAGCTTCCATCTCATCTCCAAGAAAAAAGTCACAGTTTGCCTCTTTTTTTTTTATTTATTTTTTTTTTGGTACCGATAGACTTTTCCCCGCTCTTCACGCGGCGTGAGCTCCTGTGACGGCGATCGCTTCATCTGATGAAACTGAGCTGGAATCAAAATCCGGTATCGGGCCACAACAGCTGTGCGTCTCTTTCCGAGCCAAGCTGCTGCTGGACGCTTCAGTGTCCTCGCATCTCTTCCGTTCCCGCTTTGTCTCCCAATCAGTTTGCCGCGCCGTTTCCTCTGTGCAGGCGGGCCTCGACTCGGGACCGGGGACTCGGGACGGTCGTCCCATCAACCTTATGTTATTAACACCGAAGGCTCCGCCGGCCACGTGAGGACATGGGCCCAAGGACCCAAAGTTCTTATTGACTCGGTCTGTCTGTCGGCAACCGTATTTTATTTACAAAAACATTCTTTTATTTGCGGGACGGTTCGTTTGTCATTCCATTTAAGCTACTTTTTATTCGTAAAGGCCGGGAAGTGCAAACATGCGTGTTGAGGTGGTGCAGGAAAGAAAAAGGCAAAGAAAAGAGAAATGTTTAGAAAGTAATTGCGCTGCGTGAAAATAAAATAATACTCGACTGCATTTATATTGTTACATTATCATAATAGTAGTTATTTGTTATTATATTATTATGGTAATAATAGTATTTTAACAGGAATGAAATAAAAAGCAATGAAAATAATAGAAATACATATACAGCAAAGCCCCGTTACACAAAGCATTATTCACGCATGCTGATTGTTTATATATCCTTAGGGTTTGTATAATACACTTTATGTATAATACATATTATTATAATACATTACATATTATGAGTATGAATTCACCTTAAGGGGATTTGCAACCTACAGTAAAGACAACTTACGAAAAGGTCACTGGAGTAGAATCCCGTCATAAGTCGAGGCCCAACTGTATAGCTGGGAACCCTGCTGCCTGGTGTCAGGGGTCAAAGGGATGTGTTACTGTGCCCTGCTGTGTACACACACACACACACACACAGATATAGATATATGAAACCAGTAGATGTCGACGTCCCAGTTGACACCGTTGCTCCAAATCAGACAGGTGCCAGAGAACACGGGCGGCGCGACACACAAACGGTCGGATTATGACGCGGCTCTTCATCTCGTGTTGAAGGATTTAAGAAACGTGGAGCGACGTTCTTGTCGGGATGGTTTCTTTGTGGGAGCAGATCAGTAAATTATTTTTAAGAAACGGGAGAACGATAACCTTCACGGTGAGCCATTGAATAATTAACACCGAATCGCACTGAACTTTGCAGCAGCCGAGTAAATCCGGTACACCCCCCCCCCCCCCACCTCCCGCATCCTTCCCCTTTGAGCTCCTTTGAATTCCTGGAATGTGAAAGGACAAACAAGCGTTTGCCGAAGAGACACGATGAGCGCGCGGTGACTGACGGTTTAGAGTTGGGTACAGAAGCGAGTTGCAAGTTATTGACCGAAGACTCGGGGACTTTGTTTGACCCAGAGCCCATCAGGAGACACTCATGACAATCGAGATTTTTCCATCACTCGAGAGATGTCACAGCAGCAGTTCGATGTTCTCCTTTTCTGTCGCCTTCATCTGCCGCCCTACATTTCCCAGCTTTTCCAGCACCGTCAGATCAATAGCCTGTATTGGGTTCCTGGTGCCGTTGCCGTTTCAGGGCCCCACCGACACTGACAGTGAGGAACATCTAAGCGGACAGGGACGCAGAAGAAGATACCGGTTCTTTTTCCCCTTATACTCGCACCACTCGGTTCTCTTTTCCATAAAGACGTGTGTTGACTGGATCTCTGGATGCAGGACGAGTGTGTGGACTGAGGGTGTTCAGCCTGCAGCTGTGCGAAATGTAGACCTTCCTTTTGATTCATAATTGACTGACACCAGGAACACTGGGTGGGGGGGCTTCCTCTCAAAGCTCTGGTGTCAGTGAACTCTTCAAAATGTGATTTAGGAGGGAAGCCAGCACTCTGTGGACACCAAGGTTAGGACGGACTGCTGTCTCACAGCGCACGCAGGTAGCAGCGACAGCGTCACGGACTCTTGCGTACAGAGTGGTAAAACCCTCGTGGAGTGCAGACGGGAGGGAGCTTCGTCGTAGGAGTTGCGTCCTCTCGAACCGCACTGGAGCTCTGTTGCAGAAGCTGTCATGTTTGCAGCACTTATTTTACCCTTCCGTTTTTCCCATTTCGCTTCTCCGTGGTGCGCCGGATCACGTTGGATCAGAAACCCCACGACTCTTTCTCGCTAAACACTTACCCAGCTTTGTGGGGCTTTAATACCGAGAAGTTATTTACAGTAGGAATGGGCAAAAATGGAGCGTTACGGTGGAGGGATCTTCTTCCTAGCCGCTGTTGACTGTTTGTTGGCGTCTCATTTGCCACACTGTGGGACTCGATATCCTGGCAATCGTTGGGTGGCTTTGGTCGGCCCCTCGAGCGCAGTATCCTGGTAGCTGGAGCTGCACGTTCGCGGTTACTAAGACTTCAGGCCTGAAGTCATGTGAGGTCTACCCCAATGATGCATCAGAGGGGTTAAAGGGCTTCCAGGAGCATCCGTAGGCCTGTTTTACACATGGCTGTGAAACGTGAGAGAGGAGCAGCCTGACCAATGATAAATTAATTTACCATTCTGCACAATGAGACTGTTTGCCATCAACCATAGTGTGTGTGAGTTACAGAGTGTGTTCCACTGATCTATGGATGAGTGACCCAGTGTAAGTAGTGTATTTAGCTGTGTAAGTCACTGCGATGAATAAGGTGTGTGGGCTGATAGTAACACTACATAGAGTTCATTGGAAGTCACTTTGGAGAAAAGTGTCTGCTAAATAAATAAACAAACGTAAATAGACGTAACCGAGTTTTACACCAAATGGCTCGGCAGTCAGAGACTCTGAATTCATCCTGTGGCGATGCTTCTAGTCTGAGGACAGCAAGTGGCGTAGTGCCTAGAGCCTTGGGTTTCAGTTCTCTCCCCTATTGTAGGGCCCCTAATCCAGATATTTCCCCTGAAGTGATGTAGTTAAAACTGTGGTAAACCACAATGAGAGGCTTAATCTGCAAACCTGCTGTTATTAGTCACAGTGGGCAAATGTGATTGATAAATGAACACGAGTTCTAGTGTTTTCTCGTTGGTTAACTGTTGTGCTTTACCACACGTGCCAGGTGGAATCAGTCTGAAGGTGACCGTTGTTGGGTTCCATCCCATGGTGTACGGTGCAGGACTGCCATGCCCCAACTGAATAGCGTCATCGCCTCGGTCACATGACGCCTTTCCGTAGGGAGACTCATCGGCGAGACGAGTCTTCGAAGGCAGGAGGACGAGCAAGATGCTCAGCGCCGTCAAGAGGTGATGATGCAGCGATGAGCCATTCGGAATGCAGGTGACACGGATGCTCAGAATCACTCTCTGGCGATCACAGCTACCAGCTGCTTTCTGAACCATTCCGCAGGGGACTTGACTGCTTTTTCTCTGCTGGGAAAAAAGGAAACATAGAAGTAAACAACATTTCTGCTGCTGAAGGGAAAGTAAGTGGTGTAACAGTGGAGCACATGGGCTTAAACATCAAACAGCTGGACCACATGTCAGAAGAGGTTTTAGGGCTTTAGGGCTGTACCTTGGAGAAAGGTACTTAGCCCAGATTCCTTCAGAAAAATGCCACGTACACAAGTTTGTTGTGGTGTTTGCCGGGTGGACGTGGCGGTAGGAGCAGGGCGGCAATTGTGCTGCTCCAGCGTTTTGTTCAAAACTCCTCTCCTCCCTGTCGCAACATCCTCATTGACTTCACCCAGTCTGGGTCGACACCGTTTCCCAAAGCAACGCTGAAATTTGGACCAAACTGCGTTTAACTGTAATGTCCCCAGCAGAGTCCGTCTTCACATTCGGCTCCCTCTTTTCGATATTTGCGCGTGATTCTCTGCTTCTTCTTTGGTGCTTTTTGTGACGTTTTGCTCAACTTGAACTTTCTTCTGCTAAAAGTAACACTTGAGAATTCAGAGGAATTCTGAAAAGTCCGGACACCCTTCTGGAACGTGCTAGAAAGCGCTACGTGATCGCACCCGTAAAACGTTGGAAACTTTTGACCTTTTGCCCTCGCTTCATGTACGTGGGCATATTTTCTGATGTCTCGGGATTCTGTCCTCATCTCGCTGTTGCCGTGACCCTGTGCTGATCATAAAAGTGGAAAAGGCCACGGTTCAACACGACGTCAACCGTCCCTCTGCGACGCCCTCCCCAAAATAATACTATTCATACGAGTCGTTTTGGAGCCTTTCGTTGGGATCCGTCTCACAAAGAGCTCATGTTGAGGAACCCACAGCTACGACACACACCGGTTGGCATGGTACCCCACTCCTTTTATTTTCCGTGACCCCCGCAGAGGTGCTGCACACCAGGCCCCCTAATTGCTCTGGTTTTCATGTTTGCTCACAGCGCGCCCTGCGGGAACATTGATTACCCACGTCTCTCTGCAGCAGCAAGATGTCCTGACCCAACGGCGTTTAATTCCTCCCTCGTCCTGTATTGGGGAAACATCTCCGGCAGCCGCATCATTGCCGCTCCCTGTTAGTATGTAGGTAACGCAAGGCAGCACCTTTGCTGCAGCGAGGCGTTTACCGCACCTGCGGTACCACCACTCTTTGTGTGCTCTGTGTTCCGTCTGACACTGTTTGTCCCTGCAGAGGCACCTACTGCAGGACACAGGTCCTCATCTGAGCTGCTCCATCGCACTGGGCTGCTGTGTAATGAGAAGAGGCTAGCAGGGGGCGTAGTGGTTAAGGGCTTGATCGAGGTACTTGCCCTGCTGTTTAACTGGGTAAATGTTTGTGGAACTGATTGTCTAGCATTGTAAGTTGCCTTTGGCAAAGGGATTAATTAAATCATAGTTAATAAAAGCGTGGCAGCTCCACTGAGGGCGAACATGTTGTGGAGGAAATCGGTCGTCATCCATCAGTGAGACTCGAGAAAACACAAGTGAGGCTCCGAGGAGCAAAGTTCATGTTGATGTTGGCGAAAGGCGCCTCCTTTTCCAACTTTTGTTATTAATACAGTGCAAATTATGAGATTGCAATAGGAAAGAATGCAGGTGAGATTGAGACGATGGTGATGAGAGCCCGAGATCATTCGCGGCGACGTTTCGGCGGGAGATAAGGACACACAGCGGCGGTGCTCCTTTTCTTATTAACATACACGCCGAAGCCCATTGAAATGCTAAGGCAGGAGGAAATTACTTTGTGCGCCATTTCAATGTTTTATTTAAGTTAACAATCACCCATGTAAATATTTTATATGATAAGAGGGGCGGGTTCAAAAGTCTCCTTTGTGTCTACAAGGTTATCTTAAATGAGCTCGGAATTGGTCAATGGCTGGTAAAATGGTCTTCTACGGAAATTACGCAGCCCAGTACTAATAGAACGGTGCTTTTGTGTGTGTGTGTGTGTGTGTGTGTGTGTGTGTGTGTGTGTGTTTAGGATTATTTAGAATCAGTTTCATTATAACTTCCAAGTTACGATTTTCGCTTCCAGTTTGTAGTTTGGCGAGTTTTCCACTTGGGGAATGAAGTTGCTGCTGGATCATGTTCAACAGTATGAGATACCATGTTATTCCCTTATTAATAACACTTCCAAAGACGGACAAGATGTACTTGAGCGCCACATATTGCAGGAACAAAAGCAGGGACTCGCCGGAACCGTTTGGGATCGCATCCAAGGCCTTTTCCAACTGTAGTCTACATGTGTAGAGTGGGAATGGAGCGCGGGCGTCCGCTCCAAAGTGGTGTTTCAAGATGCCCCCCGCGTATTTTACCCCACCTTGCGAGGGGTTTGCGGTACTCTTTGTTTTTAGTTATGCCATAATCCTCTTCAAAGGCTCCATAAACGCGTTTGTGGCGTCGGCGCGAGGCGGCAGGGGACCGGGGACGAGCCGCCCCAGTGCCAGCGGCCGGCCAAGATTTATGTGCGGCAAACATATACATATCAGCGTAAATCTCCCCGGGGGCCACAGGGAGACGGGCGCCTGTCCATTATGTCCACCCTCCCCTCCCCTCTCCTCCCTCGTATCTCAGCGGACCACCGTTGCTAGACGTGCTCCTTCATGAGGGTGGGGGTTATGAGGGGGGCCGGAACCTGCAGCACCGGGGCCCCTGTGAAATGAGATTAGAGCACCGAGGTTGGCTGTGAAATGAGATTAAAATGCTGATGCTGACTGTGTAAACGGACTTTTTTATTGTTATTTCCTTATTGTTTGTGTTGCGTGAGATAAAATGAGATGCTCTCTGGAAGCATGAAGGTCTCCCGTAGATCTTTTCCCGCGTCTTCTTTTGTCAGAGACATTCAGTGGTTTAGGCAGGAAAACAATTCTTTTTCTACACATAGATACAGTATATACATAGAGAAAAAATATGTGCTCGCGGAAATGGTTATCGCACAAGCAATAAAATAAACTTTATACAATAAATAGAAGTAAATGTAACCAGTTCACAACTCCAGTACTGCCTGTAGCCTAAAAATATGACACATCATATGAACATACAATATTGTACACTGTGACCCTGCATTGGACAAGTGGGCTTTCAGGATCAATTAAAGGCTGGGTGTGATAAAGCATTAATTATAATATTTGATATGGATTGAACAAAAGAGCATTGGAATTTTTGTATGATATGGATTCACCATATTAATATATCTGTGATAATAAATGAAGTCTTTGGATCCTTGTCCATGTCTAGTACATTTTCCACATGAAGATTTTAAGAGTTTTATGTATTAAATTTGTACACACACACACACACACACACACAAAGTCAGTAGGCGGAACTGTTGATATATTTCAGATTTATATGTAATATATCTCATCTCTTTTTTGTTGCATCCTTTTATCCACACATAACGTGGCAATATGAGCCCCAATTAACACAAATCATTTCAAATAGTTGTGTGAAATGTATAAGAAGAGCAATCTTGCGCTCATCTGCCGCAGATCTGAAAAATTCAGATTTGTTTCCCCTTCATGACAGTATGATTCATTAGTTTAAGGATGTAATTATGTTGATTTAGTAAAATTTCACCCATGAATGCAAACAGGGAACAATGGTTGTCGACACCCAGCAAAGAATGGAACAAAGAGGCGCTTTTCCCACCGTCAGAAACACGTTCATGTTTCACATTATTTACGTACAGTATTTTCGCTCCTTTATTTATGCAGGTGTGAGGAATGTCCTGCTTCAGCGGGTAGCATGGCTAACGCTGTGGCCTTGTGGTCCCAAGGTCCTACATTCAAATCCCAGCTCCCTTGTGGCCTTGATCAAGGTACTCACCCTGAATTGATACAGTAAAAATTACCCTGCTGTATAAATGGGGAAAAAAAGTGAAAATTTGAAACCAGAAGTGTCACTGGAAGCACAGACGATGAGACTGAGGTCTTCACACTTTGGAAGCGCCATGAGAAGGTTGGATTCTCTCCAAGAGACTACCAATGCGAGAAGTTGGAAGGAACAGAAGAAGAGGATGAGCAGCAACCAGATGGACATTTGGAGGATAGAACCTTCCGGAAGGACTCTATACATGTGGTCAGTAGCACTCAGCAAAAATTCACCAGCACTTAACAGCAAAAACCTGCCCTTTGAGGAGTCGCACCTGCAAATTTTCCCAGATATTTACACAACCGTCACGGGAAACGGCAGTAAAGGAACTTACTGAGCCACATGTAACAAACCATAACGGGTTATGAAAGAGTAATGTCGACAGCATTTTTCATTCAATTAAAAAAGAAATACATACTAAAACACTAACCGAAAGCACCCAAAACAGCACACCTGGGCTGTGTTATTATTCACCTCATGTGGCCAGAAGCCCCGGTCTTCAGTAGATCAGGCTGGTTCAGCTCAGCTCAGATAAGTTCAGCTGAGTTCATTTTATTTCAGTTCAGTTCAGCTCAGTTTGGTTCCCCTCGGGATGTGGTCTACTTTTTCAAAGGCTGGGGATGCTTCTCCATTGCTAGAGAGGTGGTACATTATTTTATTTAATTATTTTATTTTCTTATTTTTCTTCCAACATTGTCTTTGAAAGGGACGTGACCTCAGGAAGAAGCTGAGGACGACTGTCGACAGTCCCAGCGTGACGTGTTCTCCAAGCTTAAGGAGAAGGCTGTGCTCATGGTCACGGAGGAGATTTTTCCTTCCTTTCACCCAAAATACATTCTGCACTAAGGCTGTGTTTGGACATCACTGTGCCAGTGGAACCTGTAGTAGAACAAATGGAAAAAAAACAACAGCTGGAGATTTCTTAGTAGCATGAATATGAATCGGAGCTGTGGTGGAAGTAGAGGAATGCGCTCTTGACTGTAGTACCACGTGGACAAGTTCTACCACCAGTCTTATGGATCCCTTCTAGTTTCCAAGTTCTACCAGCAGACTTATGGATCCCTTCTAGTTTCCAAGTTCTACCAGCAGACTTATGGATCCCTTCTAGTTTCCAAGTTCTACCAGCAGACTTATGGATCCCTACTAGTTTCCAAGTTCTACCACCAGTCGTATGGATCCCTTCTAGTTTCCAAGTTCTACCAGCAGTCTTATGGATCCCTTCTAGTTTCCAAGTTCTACCAGCAGACTTATGGATCCCTACTAGTTTCCAAGTTCTACCACCAGTCGTATGGATTCCCTCTGGTTTCCAAGTTCTAATACCACACTCATATGAGAACGCTTCTCCTTGCATCTCTGCAGCCTTGTTCCTATCTTCCTCTCAGATATACCTGGTATTTTTTAGCTCTACTACATCATTGTTAATGTCGTATATGTGGATAAGAGTGCATATATCTGCGTGTACCAGCGTATGTGCCTGCAGCCTTCAAGCATGTTGCAGTTTGCGGCACTCTTGCACTTGATAAAGACAGTGGAGTTGTGGCTCCCCGTTAGTTGCTTTGCCCTTAGGATTTGTGCTGAGACAAGATACAAAGTGGCATGTTGTGCTGTCGTCTTATTAAACTGCTCTAATTTCCAGTGAGCCAAGCCTTATTGCTAATTAAAATGCAACCTATAATGTCAGAGGCACCGTGGGGGTCGTGTCTTCTGTGGAAAAGTGCACCTTTTAACTCCCATGGTGCATCTTGACTGTGCCGAACGTAGTTGCCCCCCCTCTTTTTTCCAAGGCAAAATTATGAGCAATCCCAATACTGATTATATCGCACTACAAATAAAAACTGATTTTCCGCAGATGTGTTTTGGAGTTTAGTGTCATATGGTTTGAATATTCAGAAAGCAAGGGTGACCTCGAGACGGATGGCGACGATGATGACGATGACGACAGCGATAATATTAGTGCTGGTTGTGATCTTTAACGGCCCACATGCCTTCCTCACACTAATTATTTCAAGGATGCCAATGAGAAACGGCTGTTTGCAAGTTCCCTGGCGGCGGCTCCAGCGGCAGTGACTCACACAGTGGCCACGCGCTTGTCAACTGCGGGCCCTTTGGGCCGAGCGAATCCTTTGGATAATGACTGCAGCGTGAGATTAGTGTGGATCAAAGTGGAGATTAAACACGATGGCAAACACATTGATGGGCCTAATTAACAACCCCAGTCAAATTTGCTGATTTGGTATAAATGCCATAGATGGCACTGGTGGACGGAGAGATCGTTCCCCCACTTGTCACATGAACATGCACGTGGGGAGGGGGGCGTCTTTGTGGTGTACCGAACATGAAGCTGTGTATGGTGAGCCGTAAATCCAGCTGCAGTTTATGATTATGCAGTAATGATTAAATTATTCATTATTCTTCAAGCTCACAGCAGGTTCTCAGCACCTCAGCGAAGCAAAGGACTGCTGTCCATCTGCTTTTATTGCATCCCAGTAGTGCTGTGGACCACTGTAATGATCGCTGGACAAAGCGGTCACAGAGTCAGTCACACTCCCTGGCTTCTCGTTTGCTATAATTACCTCTCCGAGGCCTGAAAATAGGTGTCATCCTCTCCGGTCCAGGTGTAAAAACAGCCCTGATGGCGAACGTGGACTTTGGCATTCCCTGGACCCGACAGCTGGTGCAGCTCTCGTGCTCTTTGCGCCGATCTACGACGCGTGGTGACCGCCGCCAGCTCTCTCTGCACACCCTCGGCGTCTGCCGTGTAACCCCAGTCAAGGTTACACGAGACCCAAGGCTGGAGACCCCCCATGGAGGGCCAGCGGCGAACGCGGGACTAAACCAAATGCGGAGTCCTCTCTCGGTTGCGCGTTCAACCTTCCCACATCCTGCGCTGAAGAGACATCCGTATCTCCCTGCAGAGTGTTTGTTTCCAAATATAGATATCACTTAGTCATTTAGTCGAGACTCGTCTTCAGAGCAACTTCTGCAGTTTTGTAGGTTTGTACAGTTAAGTATTTACATCGAGGTACCCTTTTACACTGTACAGCTGGGTAATTTTTACAATTCAGGGTAAGTACCTCAATCAAAGAGCTTTGATTGCAACATGCCAACTCTAACCACTGCGCCACCTGCTGTCCTCATATAGTCAAGCGTCTCTGTCTGACAGGCCAGCCCAGAGAGCTGCAGTTTGCTGTGCAGCATGAAGGTTGTTCTTTTTCCAGGAAGAGTGCGTGGGAAGAGCACAGTTCACGGCCTCCGACGGCACGGAGCACTCCTGCGGGGGTCTCTGCAGAGCGCTGTTTTCTTCTGTGTAATTAAACCCCATGACAGAGTATTTATAATTCAGAGCACCTTGTCAACAGATGCGTCCTAAGATTAAAAACTCATGAGCTGCAGTGTCCGTCCTGCCTGTCGCAGCGCCCGCCCCGCCAAACATCAAACCGCACTCCCGAGCAAAGTGCGATTACGGGCGACGGTTGGGCGCAGGGTGCGAGAAACGGCGCCACTGCACAAGTGGTCACATTCACTGCATTGGCCTTGTTCACCTCTGAACATTACATGTTTGCACTTTAGATCCTGGAACTTATGGAGGTGATCTTTCGGAGCTCTGGATGAGCCTTATGTTGTATCCTTGAACCTAAACGTTTTCGGTCGGAGCTGTACGGAAGTGTGATATGACAGCCTTTGGATAAAGAGTGAGATGCGCAAATTCGCGTTTATGGTGATATTTTTCCATTTATCCAACAGTTTTCTCTAAGGGGACTTGCAGTGTTCAATTTGTGCACTAGGCTACTTACACTGATTTACCCATTTATTCAGCTTGGCAATTTTTACTGTATGAATTCAGGGTAAGTGCCTTGATCAAGGGTACTGCAGCAGGAGGGGGATTCGAACCCAGGACCTAATTTAAGGGCGACGGCTTTGACCTCTGTGGTACCTTTCAAAAAATAGTCTTCCTCCTGGAGCTGCAGGCACTGCAGAGCTGAGCGGGCAATGAGACCCGTGGTTAGTTTTTACCGCTCACAGACGAAGAGATGCGACACGTCAATTAAGCCATTTGGCGTCGGGGCGTTTTCAGACCCAGATTGAAAGCAGCGTTCTGGCGTCGCTCCTAATGAGGGAAAGGCTAAGTTGCATTTTCTCACAGCACAGCTACGGTGCCAAATCATCAGGATGGCAACATCTGCATCGAGAAGCTCCAGCCAACAATCCGGTAATAGGATAAAGACCTGGGCTGGGGGATGGGGGCGATGATAATGATTGTTTCTTGTGAGAAGTGCAAAAAGTGAATGTGTTTGGGAAGAGGGAGCAGAGCACATAACTCACACCTGATTGCAAATGTCTGAGTGTCACTAAGGTGCTTCAGGGAGGAGCAGCATGTGTACCTGGGCAGATTATGGGCAGCAGTCCCTTAACAGGGTCCCCAGCAGAGGAGCCCATTAAAGCAGCGTGCCGTAAAAGTCCAAATATTTAGCGAGCGATTCACAAGAGCATAATTCACGTGTGGTTGGGGATGCGTTAGTATTTACTCAAGTCAACTCGGTGGGCATTAAAAGCCCTCTTACTGGAGTAATGGCGTGCGTGAACCAAGGGCCAAAACTGTGACAAAAACAATACAAAACATTTTATTGTTTATGACGGCCCCAAAAGTTGCGAAAGGAGTCACGGGGGAATGGCTGGAGAAGAGTCACATGGCTTCCTTAGTTGAGGCCTGTGCCGCAGCAAGCCATCTGCCCTGTGCTTACGTGGACGTGCGTTCAAGCACGTGTCGGACTCTGGATGTACATCAACGTCAAGAAAACAGTGCAATGAAAATCTTTCAAACTATTTTTTGTTAATTATTCCTACTATATTGGAGAATTTTCCAGAACCTAACCCACAGATAGACAGAGGGATATCTGTACTGTTAAGCTGGTGCCTCACTCTTCCTGGGCTGTAGGGTTGGATCCATCTTAGCCTGTGCGGAGCTTGCTTGTTCTCGCTACGTACTGAATTTGCTCCAGGTGCTCTGGTTTCCTTCCACAGTCCAAAGACATCTTTCAGGTAAACTGGTGACTCTATTCCCCTTTGTGTGTGGGTGTATGTGATCGCCCTGGTGTCACATCCAGGGCGTCTCCTTCCTTGCCTAGCAACCAGTGCTCCTGGGATAGACTTTGGACCGACTTGAACGTGCAGTAGGATAAGTGCTTACAACATTAGTCAGTGAAAATCACTTTAGAGTTCCAAACAAAATGAGCTGCAGACTCAGCAGTGCTCATAAGCCAGGGGGCCAGTGTCATTTTCCATTTACTCTGTTTATCTGTTATCCTTCAACTTTAGTTAAGCACTCAATTAACAGAAGTACACGTTAATATCCATTTATATATTTTGTTGTAGCTTCAACCCTGGCCGTCGACGGGCCGCGCGACGGGCATTCTCGTTTTACAGCGGATGTAATTTTATAAGAGATAGTATTTCTAATTACAGTGCATTTTACAGGGGACATTTGTTGTGACTATAAATTCATACGGCTCCAGCCCAAACCCAAATGTAGAGTCTCTCTACAGGGCCTCGCTGCACGGCTGGCCTCGCAATCGGAGGGGAGGAAGTGAATGTCACGTCATTAAAACAGCTCAATCAAACGCACGGTGCAGCTCGACGGCCAAAGCGAGACGGACAGGTTGGCAGCTGTGAAGACGGGGGAAAAATTATGAAATGTCGTCACGGGCGAAGCCTGAGCCGGCAGGTTGATCCACTGTGCAAATAGTGATGTGTTGTCAGATTTGCTGTCCTTAAACAACACCACTCTGCTAGGTATGTCTTGGACCGGAAGGTTAAATGCTTGATGCTGATTTACATATGGATGCATTTTTTGTTTGTTTTAACTAATGCAAGGGTGAACTAGAGCCGTAGAGCCTTCGATTTGGCCACTTGTGCTGCAGAGTGTTCTTCCAGAGTCCAAATGGTAGCGATTCTAATTGAAAAACACCTTGTCAGTGTCAAAGGATAACTTTAATAATGAATCATGTTACTGTTGTTATTAATCTTTTATGTAACAGTGCTTTAATCAAAGTGGGCAACTTGAATGCCACTCCTGTCGTTGTAACCTTGATCTATGTACTTTCCATGAACTGATACAGTAAGAATACCCCACCATATAAATGGGTAAATAACCATAGAGCTGATTATCCATGCTTGCAAGTTACCATGGACAAAAGGTAGTAGATAAATAAAGGTTCAAATGTATAGTGCTAATTGTAATGTATTAGTGTATCATGTATCTAATTACATTCAATTTCTAACACGTTGCCTTGTGCTCTTTGTATTTTCAACCTGATAATATACGTTAATCGTCTTGAAGCTCTATCTTTATAACCGCACATTGAAACGCGACCTGTCTAGATCACTATAATTTATATTGAGCAGAGTGCCGGCGCTGCAGCGATTGATCCGTCACCAGAAAAAAAACAGAGCGGGTGATGTCAACGTGCGTGTGTGACGTATCGGTGCCGAAAAGGCTGCGTTGACAAGAACCCTGCTTTGCACTCGCACTTTATTGGTTTCGAGGAATTGCTGTTATTTTATCATCTGCTGGCCTGTTAGTAATAGGGGAACGGCCTTTGTGCAGCCCTGGGTGTGGTGGGTGGGGCTACTGGCAGGGATGGCACGTAGCAGTAGGGGCAGCAGGTGGCGTAGTGGTTTGAACCCTTGGCTTGACCTGATTTGAAGCCTTGCTTCTGCCGGAGTACCCTCGATCACGATTTTTACCCTGATTTAACATAGTTAAATGACTTAGATGCGGTGTAAATGGATAAGTCTTTGGAAGTAGATTAGTTTAAAAAAAAAAAAAATTATAAATCACCTTAGGCAAAGGTGCTTTGTATCCCGACAGCTGATGGTATCGGTTTATTGTGCACGGTTATGTTTTTTCTTCTGTGAGACAGCTGTTGAACACAATTATGTAAAGCTGGGAGTTATGAAAATACCCCGAGCATTAACAGCAGTACCAAGGAATCAAGGGAATAGGGTAAATTAAAACCTCCACATCTAAACTACACAGTGAGAGTGTGTTGAGCTGCGTCGATGAGTTTTTAATTTGTTTAGGTGTGGTGTGGCAAGCTCTTCCAGGTAGCGCCGTGAAATTGATATAGAACATCCTGCCAGTCTCCTCTAATGAATTTCGTAGCGATCGAAAGGCTGTCAGTCGTGATCTGTGTCTGCCACGTGCCGGCGAGCGAGGCTCCTGCATTATTTATGAGCAGCTCGTCAAGGTGCCTCCCATCAACCGGGAGGCCGCAGGGACCACCCAGTCCGCGGTATCATGGTACACGCGGGTAAACACGTACGCCTTGCCATATGTCATATTTAAGGGTCACGGGGTGTGTTGCTGGAATAAGTTCAATTCTGCAAATAATTTGGTTTGTAAAAATTAAACCTGAGATGTAACCGGAAGGATTTTAGCACAGGTCCGTGGTTTTGTACCCCGGAACGAGGTACTTCAACTGGTTTGCCTGGGGCAGGTGTTGCAGGTAACTTTTAGACATGTGTCCTTGCAATCTGAAGGAGCTGGGTTCGAGTCCCGCTCCAGCTGTAGTACACTTGATCAAGATACTTCAGATAAAGTAAAACTTACCCAGCTGTATAAAGGGGTAAATCAGTGTAAATAGTTTAGTGTACAAAATTAATGTGTGAAATAATCTTAAATCTTTCACGTTAATAATAATAATAATAATAATAATAATATTTATTATTACTATTAAGAATAATAAGAATTTACAAACGGTACAATTACTTAAAAAAAAAAAAAAAACATTAAGACCAGTTAGAGAAAAATATTGCAAGAACATGTGAACAAGTTTTGATGGTCAGAGGAACATTACATGTTACTGTGGTGTGCAAGTGTCTTTGTGTTTTACCCCGGTTTTACCCCACTACCTCCCGTTTCTTAGTCCATCATCCATGGATGATACAGGATCCTTTCCCATCCAAGGTCTCGACCCCCTGCAATTTGTCTCGGACAGTGTGGCTCTCGTCCTCCTCCTCCTCCTCCTCCTCGGATCGCCTGTCCGCTTGTCCCTCTCAGGGCTGCCACTGAGCCATAGTTCGGCGGCGCGATGCTCTCGGTGGCCGGTAGGTGGCGGTCACGCTTCGTTCGCGTTGATCATTGAAACCCCGCAAACGCACGCGCGCGCCCGCACTCAGCTACACACACACACACACACACACACCGCAAATGCATGCGTTTTTTTCTCTTCTGACCCCCCCGTCGCGACACGGAGCGTTAATGCGATCCACCAATCAGGGCCGAGATGATGGGAGCTAATTGGGTAATTGCGCCCTGCCCGTCGGAGGGGCGAGCCGGAGAGGGTGCGAGACAAGCGTCGGGCGCGAGCCGCAGGGAGAGCCGCACACGCGCGCGCTGAAAGTGGAGGTGGTTGGGGGGGGGCGGTGAAGGGAGAGAGCGCGCGCACGCGCGCGCGCTGTGAGGCGCTGCTTGGTGCGTGAACGGCAACGTGCGGGTGACCGAGCGCCGCGCCGCGCGTCTACGGATCTAGTATCGGACTGCAGAGCGGGGAGGTGTGAGCGAGTGCGGGGCGCGCGCGCGCACGCTGGACCAGCTGCACGGAAAAGACTCGACCCTCCCCCCCGTCTCTGGTGCGTCTGCAGGTGGCAGTCGGACGGACAGTCGTGGCGGTCTGCGAAGGGGCGCCTGTTCGCATCCCCGTCGCGCCGCGGATTGGTTCGCATCCCCCGTGATGCCGACGAGGTGAAGGGACGAAGAGCGGGACGCGCGGGGCTTCGTGGCCGCGTTGCGCTGCGCTGCGCTCCGCTCCGCTCCGCTCCCTGGTTCCTGCGCGTGACGGACGTGAACGCGGGGAGCTCGGCTCCGACCCAACGTCTGTCGACGGTATTTGGACAAAGTGCCGACAAAAGAGACACTTTTTTTTTTTTTTCTGCCTGACAATTTGCGATGAATCGGGCGATGAAAGGCGCCCTGATCCGCTCCGCTCGTTCCTCGCGCTCAGAGGGCTCGGTGATGCTCCGAGAATAACGCCCCCCACGACGCCGAGGCACGAAAGATGGGGCGCGCGGACGCGGGACTGCGCACCGCGCTGTGAGTGGAAACCCGATATAAGAGTCCTCGGGGCAGAATTTGTCTGGAGGGGGTAGGGGGGGTGGGGGAGGAAAAGTTGCGTGTGGTGGTGGTAAGGGACGCGATCATGTTCCACGCACGGTGACCATGACAGGGGTCCGGAACGCACAACGTGCCGCTGCTGCGCGGGTCCGATGAACGGACTCTGCTTTCTGCCGTGAAGAAAGCGACGGTCCAACAGGACGGAGACGGAGCCCACGACGGGAACGCGGACCTGAAGGGGACCGGCAGCCGCCACCCCCTGCCGCTGCAGAGGAGCGCGCGCCGGGAGTCCGCCGCTTTCGCGCTTCTTCTTTTTTCTTTTTCTTTTTCTTCACCGTTTTCCACTCGTGGGGAATGTATAACATGGCAGCAACGTGAACGCGCGAAGCTCGAAAGCGGCTGCGTGGACGCGCGGAGGATCATGAGGATGACGGCGAGGAGTAGGATGTGCTGAACCTCTGTGCGCGCGTCCGCGCCGACCCTCGCATCAAACGGCCACGTCCCCGCGTTTTTTCGCGGGGGCCGGGAGGGGGGTGGACGGGGGACGGGGGACGCTGACAAAGGTTCGAGTCCCATCGCCTCCCTGCAGAGCGGAGTGGAGCGGAGCGGCGACCCGTGAGTGTCCGTCCGTGGGGCTGTCGAACATTCCGCGCGCGCACTCCCACCTCCACCTGCCACCTGGGCACGAGTCGGGTCTGTGGACCTGGCACTTCTCACACGCACACACCTGTTTAGTGTGTCATTCTTAATAGCTCTGTATAGAGCATTGTTTCCACTGGTATCTCTTAGATACACAGGTTTCTTTTTGGATTCAATCCTTTGACTCATGGTTTTGCTTAATTTCTTAGATATTCACTGGTATCTTTCCATCATCATCCCTCTATTTATATTCTAGCTATCCCACCGGTGTCTCTCTCTGTGTATCACCCACCCTGGTGTTTCTCTGTTGTCTGTTACTGGTATCTCTTTATATCATTTACAGTCAGTGGCATTTCTCCTTCTATTTACGATCTTCACTGGTACCTCTCCACTGCCCTGTATCTACACTGGTGTCTGTATCATCTTCACTGGTGCCTCTCTTTTCACATCATCGTCCTCATCACTGGTATCTCTCTGTGTATCGCGGTGAGCGGTAGAGTGGCCGCGCCGCCGCTCCGTCTCTGCGCAGTTCTCTTCTGCTGAGTGGTTCTGCGAAACCCTCCATTTTCACACTGCAGTGGGAATTAGAAGCCACTGGGGTTTATTCCACAGGGGGGAGAGATGGAGGGCGAGAGAGAAAGAGAGAGAGGATCGGCGTGTGGGTGGACGTTGCTCCTCAGGGTGGTGGTGCTGCTGATGCTGCTGCTAGGGGGAGTGTATGGAGTGTGTGTAATTGAATATATATCAGGAGGCAGACAGGTGAAGGAGAGCACCGCACCGTGTGGTCATCAGCTGAGTGCAACTCCACTGAGTGAATAAATCAGTGTCTCTTTAATGTAAGAGGTGATTTTCATGGGGCTTGAATCCCACAGAGACGCTCCACCTTTGACTGCCATGGTGTGTGTGTGTGTGTGTGCGCCGCATGTTGGGGTGTGACACTGTGTGGCTGCAGGTTCCCCCTGTGATCCAAAGGACCTAACGAGGCAGTCGGTGAGAATCGTGGCTCATGGGATGTGTTGAAGTTGCCATGGCTGCGCTTACCTGAGAGGGGGACAGGGAGAGGTGAGACATCCGTAGGTGAACAGAAGCCACCTGTCCACCTCTGTCCTTCACCGCACTGAAGAGAGATGAACAGCTGTCGGCGCCCTGGTTTCCGGAGCTCCGCTGGGGGTGACGAGTGTTCTGTGTGAGCCTGTCCACCATCGCCTGGTGAGGCATGAGCTGAGGACCTCGTTCTGCGACACGGCTCCCGGTGACGTGAAGGCGATGAACGAAGGAGCTGTCCGTGGTGCTTAAACTGTCTGCCTGCTTCGCTCTTGCTGCTCAGGACTGACTTCCACGCGGGTGGTCAAAGCAGCCACAGTGGGCATGTATACAAAATAAAGGAATGAAATGGATGAATAAATAAATAAACGGAGGGAAAAAGAGAGACGCCTGGCCATGTGCCACTTGGCTCTCCACACTGAACCCAGCAGGTGCACCTGAGCTGCTGAGCCTCCCAGCTGCCACTGCACAGTTAGCGATTTAGTATTAAAAACTTTATGACGTGTTAAATTTAAAATATATATGTACACATGTGTAACCCTTGTAGCTCGTGCTACGTTCCTGTGTCTGCTTGCGCGTGCGAGACGGTGTGTCAAAAACGGTTAAGGTGCAGCGCAGCCCACATCGCAGAGCGATGCTTAATGCTTTAATGGTCCAGCCGACTCTTGTTCAAGGCCGTGTGTCTCTGACACCAGATTTCAGCCGGCACTGTGGGACACCTCTGGAGAAATGATGGTTACTGCCATCCGACCTCAGAGGGGTCCCGGTCTCTGCCTTTGCAGGTGGGGGAGGGGGGGCTTTTACTGCCGAGGATGTAAAATTTCTAACGCGACCGGTGCTCATCCAGCAGGTAAGCGAAGGCAGATAGTTGCGCTTGTTGTTCATTCCATGTTCGGAAGCGTAGAAGGCTGATAATATGAGGTTTACTCCGCTGCAGAGGGGGAGACGAGAGAGAGTCCAACACGGTGGACACGGCAGCCCGATTCCCTGACGCACGTCGCGCACGCCGAGGCCCATCGCATTTTGCTTCCACGGGGGCTTTGAATGATGTGCATTTCCCTTTTCCATTCCAGGGGTTTACAGAATCCTGCAGCTGAATTTCCTCTCGCTTTCCATGTGAGGCGGCGACTCCAAAGACGAACGGCGTGCAGTTTAATACGACCGGGGGGAAGGGGGGTGTCATTTATCTTTAAACGCCGCGTGATGTAAACACGCGCCCTGCTTCAGCTGAAAGAGAAAATTCCCTTCTGTCACCGAGGCCCGCAGTTGGACTTGGCCCATGTGCTGGCAGAGCCATCCAAGTTGGGCTTTACCTCCTGTTTGCGGTGTACCATGTGCGGGTTCGAGGCCCCGCTCCCAAACTCAAGGGTTCTGCAACATTTCCTTCCGTCTGTCAGTCGCAAATTATTCCATACTGTGCTTTTATGTAAGGGGATTGTGGCAAAGCGCTCGGCAGAGCATGTCTACCGAGCAGAAGAAATAAGGAAAAGGAGAGCGCTGAGCAAGTGTGGAATATATTGTATCGGAGGATGTTGTGGACAGTAATAAGAGCATCATGCCGGTCGCAACCGAAACAGCTGGTTATCGACCTCACTCGTGTGCTGGAGGTCAGGGGGCAGGGGGTCATCACCACAAGCGTCCTGTGTCTTTCTGCCTCCGTACATGATTCGAGCATCATCACCGGTGCCTCTCTCAGCCCAGAAGTTGGCCGAGATGGAAACGGCACTCAGTCGTCACTCGCGGCGTGTCCTTCCGTCCAGTGGGTAGTTGATGAGTGAATTATTTCGTTATCAATGGAGCGTGTCTTTCTGGTCAGTAGAAAGGAGTGCATTATTCAGTCATCGCTTGGGCTGTGCCCTTCAGTAGATAGTTGTGATGAGTGAATTATTCGCTCACTAGCGGTGTGTTCTGCCCTGCAAACATTTGAGATGGTCAGTTAGTCACAGTCACAGCTGGGGTTGTGTCCCCAGGAGTAGCTGAGATGACTCGGTCATCACTGGGGGGGTGGGTTTCTAACCATCATTCCCTCGGTTGGGCCTTCGATTCGGGATTGGGAGGGGGCTTATGATAAACATATTAACATCCATGTAAGGGCACCTGTGATCAGATGCTTCTCTGTAAATCGTCATCCTTTTTGTAGCCAGATGAGTGACACTAGTACTGTGGTCACATCATCGGCGTCAGTTATCGCAACTTTCATTGGGCAGCACTGCTAGTGCTTCTCTGCCAGGCTGATGGTTGATGCACCAAATACTCATCTATGCGTAGTAAAATCTGTCTGCAGTGTATATCGTGTGAACGCAGGTCAATATTGGCATGGTGTTTCTATTTCTGAGCTTTTTTTTCGGGGGGGGGGCTATGACCTTAGTTGAATGTAGACTGTATGTCACTAATTTGTAAGACTGTAGCACAGGCTCTTGTTCACCGTGACCCGCTTGAGTCGGTACCATTAACTGCGCAATAAACACGTGCTCTGGGAAGCCCTTCGAAGGCTCTTTACGGGACGCTAAGTGACTGTTAATTGACGCGTTCGCTGCGCTCCTCGTGCACAAAGACCCCCGAGAGGCACCGCCGCTGTCCTAAGGAGACGCTGCTGGGGATGGGAATGAATGGGAATTGCACCCGGGTCGGACGTCTCACTCGCACATCTCGCACACCGGTGGTGTTTGAAAGTCGAGAGCTGCTCGGTTGTTTATGTTTTATTTATGAAGATCTGACAAGAGAATCGTTAACTTTTGTTTAAAATTCTTCACATAATTCCAGTCGGTGTTTTATGGTCAGATTTTAAGGCCGGTGCTCCGAGAAACGCGGACATTCGGCATGACATTGAGGGTGCGTTCCCGGTGGCTCCGAAGGCGGGCTGCTCTTCACCGGCATTCGCTCGTTCTGCACCATGTTGACACACCGATGATTTACATGAGCTCATCGATTTCTGCACTCCATCCGTCTGCGTAGGAGAGAAGGATTTAGGTATCGCTGAGCTGCGAGGGATCCACACGTGGGCAGGAGTTGGCCAGGAGGAGCTGAATGTCAGTATTTCAGCTCTTGTTTGTTGACTTATTCATTTTATTTATTTTTTTTTTCCCCAAAATATTTTCGCGTTTGCGGGGATTTTTTTCTGCACTGCACAAGTGATATGATGCTATGGGTGAAGACGTAAACTAAATAAATAATGATGATGATGACAATGATATAATTCCACCCTGAGCGGTTACCCTGCTGCCAGCCTTGTTCAGTAAGACCCCTCAAGTGTTTGCGCTAAATTAACAACAGGTGTCTCGTACTTCCACATCTCCTTTTCCACAAGGCGAGTCTTTTATCGTAAACATCTATCAGTGGGAAAACCAATTTTAATAATCTCTCTATTGCTCCTAGAAAAGTAACCTGGGATTTGAATGGTTGCTCGTGCCGCTATTAATTAGGATTTGATGAGCCTTTTGCAGATGAACTCATGGCTCCTGGTCCCCCCGGTAAAACTGGGATCTCCGGCTCTTTATTTACAGCGTTTTAACTCTGTCCATCTATCCACATATCTATTTGTGCTTTTTTGCCTTAAACCTTTACCAAATCTGGCTTGCTCACGATATCTGTTAAATAACATTTTGCTTAAACTGTCCATAATTTGTGCTCGTTTAATCTGTGCAGTGATGTGACCAACATATTTTCATGCTTATCATTCCATACCCAAATCCTCTTGTTGTTATTAAACTTGTGACGCGGGGCTCTGCGTGCGCGCTCCTTCTCGCAGCCCACCCGACAGCCCGGCCGCACTGATCCAGTTAGAACTTAATCGTCTGCTTTTTATTTCTGTGCTTTTCTCCAGAATGACCGAACCTGAATACAGGATTCATTACGCATTTGTCAGAACGACCTGTAGCCGACAGGTACGATAGAAATACATCATTAAGGTTCTCGAGATTCTTATGATTATGAAGACTTTCAGCTGGAGCGGTTGACACTTGGACCCATAGCTCTGGAGGGTCGTGCTGATTTCGGGTTATCTGGGGATGGACGGACTCCTTGACCTGGTGCTGGGACCGCTGGGATGGGCAAGAAACTCAGAAGGCGATGAGTCACGTGCTCCTTTAGTCCGGCCAATTCGCACACGTATTTAAAACGGGAACATTTATTTCTATCTGTAGTTTATGGGTATTATCAATGGACTTCTGTGCCGCTGCTTTTAATAACTTTGATGACAACGGTGACAAAAGCGGTTATTGCATTTATGATAGGAAGGTGTCTGTAATCGGGGAAAAGGAAGCCGAAAAAGTAACAAACCATTAAAGAGAAGCAAAGTGTTTGTTTTGCCATTTTTATTTCTATTCTCTCCAGAGAGGCATTTGCTGTTTGTTTACATCAAGGCTTAGACAGCTAATTCTGTTTCCCCAACCTGTCAGGGTGTCTAATATGATCGATTGGCTCTTTGTTCTGAAACGAGGCTGTTTTGTGTGTCGTTTGAGAGCGGAGTGAGACTCACTTTATTCTGAACCTCATTTTATCCAGAGGAAAAAAAGCCAGTTTTACCTGTAACACCTTTAAACAGTTAATTCGTTTGTATGTATTCGTTTTTTTTTTTTTCCAATCACTGAAGTTGTTTCCAGCAGGTGAATCTGGAGGTGGTGCTGGGGTTACAGTGGGAGGGGCTTAAGTTTTGATGCGATCACCGATGTGCTTCTAGGTGGGTTAAGCTGAAGGTGTGACAATCGGTAGGGCTGATGGGAGGGACCCCAGTTCGACTGCTATTACTGAAGTGATTCCAAGAAGTTAAGGTTATGATGGTGCAGGAGGCGGGACTGGACTGGATGTGGGCGGGACTTCATCACTGCAATGAACTATTTCAAGCAACAGACTTTCTCAGCTTTGCTTTTACAATCTATGTTATAACCCATTTCCTCTGCTGTCTGTGGTTGGTCAAACCCTGGTACCGGTGCTACGGTGAACGAGTGAAAGAGCTTGTTAAGGTCCCTGGGGGTGCTGGGACGAGACCTCGGCAGCGTGAAATGGCAGAGAATGCAGCCCTGATTGCTTCCTTCTCCCCCATTGTCTGGTGGCACCTTCCCTCTTGCTTTTACTCCCCGCAGATCGCGGCATCCCCCATCGCACTCGAGAGACACGGCCTTTTTGGAAGCGGGACTAATCTTTGGGAAGTGTGGCTTAGGACAGCACACGCATTCATTTCCTCTGCAACCAGTGGCCTCTATCAATAACGTGACTGCCTGTCAAATTCTGTAAATGTTATCTCTTACGGGTACCAATTTTCCTGGGGGATTTTGGGAACGTGGGTTTGAAATTAAACAGGCATAAATATCAATGTATTTTTCTCTGTATTGTCCAGACCCCTTCATTGCCTCTCAGCTGGCCACTCTTTCTTAGTTATTCTTGCGGAGATAAATGCATCCTAAACAGATGCTGTTTTGGTTGGGGGGAGCAGCTTTGTTCGGAGTTGGCAATGTGAAAATTGAATTTTCAAAGGAAATAATTTCCCAAAGTTATTTATGAGAGCACTACTTGAGGTTTTTATTTATTGGTCTGCAGAGCGATGTTGTCGAGGGAGACCGTGAAAGGCCAAGTCTCTCAGCAGCGTTTATTGCTGCACCTGTATGTGATTGAAATCCTTGGACCTTAGAAAGGCACTTTTTTTTTTCCTCCTGAATGCAGAGAGCCCATACAGCAGGAGGCCTATACAGTCCATATGGCGTCCTCCTCTATTAAAGGATGCAAATGGAAAAGCTGCACAATATGAAACCTCAGTCAGTTTTATGGGTATACGGCCATCCTGTAATAGATGCTCAACGGCCTTCGTTCTGTATTGCTGACACCAGCACAACTTCAGTCTGGTTACTTACATTCACACCTTCTTGCGGAAAGTGATGCGGCTTCTTTCATGCTCCTGCCTACAGTAGTTACACTAAGTAGCTTTTCTGCTGAAAATGTTTTAAAAAAAAAAGTTAGATTTTGTATAACTGTATCTGCTAATCGTCTCTTGGGACAGTACTGTTGTTTTTCGTATGGAGTAACGACAGTTTTTATTATATTACCAGTTTTGAAGTAATAAATGCTGTATTACAAATGAAAGTAAGGTTCTCTACACTGGAAACAGATGCACTCGCTATTTTGTAGCAATGTACTGTATGCTCTATGCTGTTGTATTTCTACCGGCGACTGAGGACAGTGGAATAGCATCTAGTACCTGGTTAATTACAACATCCCTTCATTCATTTTCATCAGAACATTAAAAATACAAAAATGTGCAGTTCCTGCTCAGTCGGTTTTGACATGACGTGTGACAGACGTTAAGCCGACGAATCGTTTATGTCCACCTTCAGCGATTTAACTGGCAGTGCAGACAGAATGTCGCTAATATACCCAGCTTGCCCGAGGAATTGGACTCCGTGGACTTCCCACTAAACCGAAGGATTTGAGTCAAGCTGTTGTGTCTTCCTGTATTTCTTACACATTTTTCTACAAATCAGACAAACATACGAACGTCTATTTAATATATACAAAAAGGCGGTTAAGAAAGCTGGTTAATTTTCTTTTAATTCCTAGTGAATTGATCTGGTCTCTGTTGACATTCCTACCTCGAAGACTTTGTGCTCCGATAGAAAGTGCACGTCCTAGTGGACTTGGAGATGAACGCTGCCAGGTGTTACAAGAAGTTTGTGCGTAACGGCCTAGCCATTCGGCTCAACTTATTCTACGCATCAGGAACAGATGAGTTTGTCTTGTGAAACTCTTGATCTTCTCCCCTTTGCATCCTTTTGTGGTTGTCATTGTTTAGATGTCAGCACGCTCTGCAAAGTAGTGCATATTGCCCTTGTTAAACTTTGGTATTTAGTATTGGAGTGGCAGACACATGAGAAATCTGCTGAAGGCACGGTGAGGCAGTGTTGTAGATCACTTTGACAACGTCGAGGTAAGGAGACTGCTGCCAGCCGAAGCTCATGCAAACTTAACGCTCCAGCTTTGGCCGGGGTCTTTGCTTTTCCACTTGCCTCGGCCCCTTTCTCTGCTGTGGGTAGGTACCATGCGTAGACTGTCAAGAAAGCATGATGACGTTGTAGACTGCGGCAAAAATCAGTCAGAGCTGTAATTCTTCCCTCTATCTTCTCGAGCATCCATCTGTGTGTAATTCAACCCCCTTGAGCTGGCAAGAAAGCTTATTTCCCATCCTCCCATGTGCTGCAGTGTTGACAGCCAGTTGTGTATGTCTCTTCCAAGAAGTTTGAGGGTAGACGGGTGACTCAGCCTCGCAGGGAAGTGGGCTGTGGTGCAAAGGTTCCCTGATACAGCCTGCATGCTCTTTGCCCGAGGGCGACGTCCTGGTTCACGGTTGCCACGTGAGTCACGATCAAGCGGTCGCCCGCTGCCTTACCGTCACGGGGTGGATGGTGCACTGACAGTAACGCACAGTATATTGGGCGCGTTGTCCTGCTTTCTGGGTGTCATTGAAGCAGGCGCCTTTGGGAAGCCGAACGGCATCCGCTCAAATTAATACAGCCCTTGGTTGCCTCAGCGATTTCTGCCATTAAAGAAAAGGTCAAATTGCACAGGAGCGGGAGACAGGCAACTTCTCACCTGTTCTCCCAGGGTTCCCAACTCACATTTCATGGGAGCAGGGAGCCATAATACTTCTCTTGTCAAAGGAAAGGACAAAATAAGGGAGAGAACAGAATGTTAATGATGGAGACTGGAAGAAATCGGGGGTTTAATAGGATATGCAAAACGTGGGGGGTTACGGCGACGGTAGAAGAAAGCTGCAGAAGTTGATTGTTCTTATCTGAGTTCTTTAATGCAATTTCCTCTCACAAAGAGACTGTGCAGACGCTTTCAAGCAAAAATAATGACTGAATCAGTCAGGGAGAGCGTGTGCTGCAGGGAGAATGGCCGATCCCGAGGCTCCACACACCCCGGTATCACGCGTTAAACACGCTGGCCTGTGTTCTCCATTGCTGGTAGCACAGATTTCGGCAAGACAAGGCTTGCAGTGTTTTGCCTCGTCACACTGCAATTATACTCATTACAAAAAGAAAACAAATTTGGCCAACTTATTACGTCGGCCCCTTCTGTCCATTTTAAATTTATTTTAACTTTTAAAAAAAAAATAAATAATAACTTTTGAAAAAAAAAAAAAATTTCTTCACCTGACAAAATTATTGCTAGTTTATGGATATTAATTTTTGATGTGAGAATGTGCTCTGCTGAGCCTAGGACCCACTGTGGGGACAACGAGCGTGCAAGATAGGTAGGGACAGACTTCACCTGTGTGAGGAGGCGTGAGGCCACGGGTGGCGTTGTGTTAGCGGCTTGGATTCTCACACTTTGGCTGGTTGGAGGAAAAAAAAACAAGAAACCTGATTGTAACTAATTATTTAAAAAAAAAAAAAAAAAAAGTTTATTAATAGGGCTGATAATTTTGGCAACGGTAATCTGTGTTACTTTCTTCCTCTTTCCATTTCTCTCGCTCTGGCTCTCTCTCGTTCTCTCGCCCCCTTATTTGCACATGATATCCAGATGGCCTCAGACCCTGTGCAGCTCAGTGACAAATGGTTGTGGTTATGGTTACGGTTACAGCACATGTGTGTGCGGACACTGCCTGCCCTGGGTTCAGCGCCCCCTTAGGCATCGTCCTCTTCCTGGAAAAACAACAGTATGGGGAAAAAAGGGATGATACGGGCAGCTGGGCCTGCCTTCCCCCCATCACCCCCCTGACTCGCAAACCTAATCAGCTGGCAATCAGGCTGCTCTGCAGGAGCAGCCTGGCTTTGACAGCCCCCCCACCACCCAGCCCTCCCCCCATCCCATCTCCATCCATGCTCGATCTCTCTCTCGATCTCTGTCTCTCTCGCCTGGCCAGGGCTGGAGGGGCCACGGCGATATGCTGTACACCAATACCCTCCCCCACTGGTCTGTCTGCTTTGACCACTGAGAAATTAATCTGAGTGGAGTAATACTGCACCCGCAGACAGAACGGCTCTTATTATCTTCCTTTTCTCTGGGGGAAATCGGCGCTCCTGCGAAGCCACCGCTCCCCACCGCAGGCCATCCCATAGATTCCTGGTGCCCAGTGCTGCTGCACATTGTGCCTGGAATGAGGCGGCTGTCAGGGAAGAGGTGGGCAGCAGGTGAACTGATGGCACCGCCCCCTGCCCACCCCACCCCCTGCACCACCGTTGCCAGGCTCCGCGCTCCGACAGGCTGGAATACCCTGTCCGAGGCCATATGGGTTTGATGGAAGGCGGCCAAGAGGCATCGGACACAGAGGCGAGAGGGAGCTCGGTTCCTTCCAAATGAAGGCATTTTGCACAAATACACGTCACACCATGTTTTCACTCTGTCCTGACGCACTTGACGTAACAGCGGGCCATTTGTGGCGTGAGGAGCATCTTCCTTAACTGCGGCAATATGAATAATAAAAACATGTTTCACAAAGGAAGAGGGGCAGCTCTTCATTGGGGAGCTGTGCTGGAAAAGCAAATTGCCACTGCTGCTCCTACTGACAGGTGTGTGTGTGTATGTGTTGATTCAGTAAACATACCATTTGCTTTTTGTGTTTTTCGAGCTGCTGCCTTTTGAAAAACGCAACAAACATCAGCCAGCAAATGTTGCGATAGATGTTGGATCGGAGGAGCGCGAACCCACAAAGAGGCCGAGCAGCGGGACGGGGGGGGGGGGCGCTGGATCAAGGCGGATCCGCTGCGGCGAAGATGGCGCCTGGAAGCCCGCGAGCAAAAACAGGCCTTTGTGTTGATTGCTAATTAAATGAGCCCCAGTCAATATCATATTAATGACCCAAATGGCTTCGGTTGCCATATTCATGAGGTGAGAGCGACACGTTTCATTTTCCCAACATAAGACAAAGATTGTTCTAGATTTGGGGTGGGGGGGGGGGTGTGTCTAAATATTGCCTTGCTTTGATTTTGAGTTTTTTGTTCTGTTGTCTTCCTAAAAAGCAGATCAGCTGCTTGCTTTGCTTATCGTTGTTTTCGGTGCCTTTTAAATCTGTAAAAAAGAGACGGAAACACCCTACAGATATTTGCATTTGCATTCTTTTTTCCTCTCTCTAACTCCTCCCCTTTCATTCTAGTTCTCTAGCACATGTACAATCAGGCGGGAGTGAAATCTCGAGGTTCGGTGGCCTGTTGGAGCGTTTCCGATACCTTGGCCTGGATTCTAAATGAGCTGTGCCGGCGGGGGGGCGAGGGGGGTGTTCCCCCAATGGGGGCGATGCTAGGGAGCGTCCGGCCCGAGGAGCATGTCAGTTGGTAATTAAACAGGTTGGCCCCCTAGGGGGAGCTGCACCGGGTCCGTCTCCTGTCACGTGTTCCCATCTGACCAGAGCGCAAACACAACCGTCGGCGAACGTGCGGCTCAGCGGCTTCCCACCCGTCTCCGTCTCGCTCTGGGTGACATGTTGCAAAGTGGTCCTTGCGTCTCTCCCCCTCCTTGGCTCTGAGCTAAAGCCGTTTCTTTGTCTTGGAGTTCAGGGTGAAATGGAGAGAATCTCTAAATGGAAGTGACAGCAGCGATGGGATGCTGGACAGGATACGACTAAGGCTGCATGCTGCAGATGGCCTGTGTGGAGAGGTGTGATGGTCATCTCCCTCATCGAGTACCAGGTGCGGTGCAGCGCTCCCTTCTAGGTCGCTGTCCCCAAGTGGAGCAGCAGTTCAGAGGAAGCGGCCGCATTGTCCCCCAAGCACACCGCGATGGCAGGCGGAGCTCAGCTGCTGGGCAGATCGCTGATGCCTCACTCCCTCCCTGGCTCGCTGCAGCCTTTTTACCCAGAGTGCACCATTAAGCGAGGCAGGGTTTAAAGGCCCCGGCGTCTCGGTCACGGCGAGGCGCTGTTTCGAGGAGTATACCCTGCGGTCTTCATTTACTCTGCAGAACCCTGCGCATCCCGTCTAACGGTTCCAGACTCCAGTCTTGGGATTGTCGGCGGTAACGAGGAGCCGTGTTCCTCGCTGGAAGAATGGGGCCCTAACGGGATTAAAAAAACATTTTCAGATGCTATCGTTGGACTCTGGACACTGATGGACACATCGGCTTTCGTCAGCTGCAACGATGAGAATGGGTGTCAACCCGGCATCCGTTACGGCTCAGCGGTGACGGTAGCTTTCCCTCCCCTGCAGAGCGGGAACGCATTTCGGGCGTGCGGACAGGTGCCCCCACGCGTCAGTAATGCGGATGACCTTCGGAAGGTGAACGTACGGCTGCGCCGCTCGCCCTCACGCTGATGGGAATAGACACGCCACGTAGCGTCTCGGGCCCACGGCTCTCGGGTCCGCTGACGTGCGGAGGAGGAGCCGGTGTGCCTGTGGGTTGCGGCTCCTGTGTTCCGGGCCTTTACGTCGCATCGTTTTTGCGACGGCGGTCGATGGGGTCGACCCTTCGAAATGCGTAGGAATAAAGCCGCTGATGTTGCTCTCGGTAGATAGAGCCGCCAACTTGAAGGAGCCGGGTTTGAATCCCACCTGCTGCTCTAGCGCCCTTGATCAAGGTATTACCCTGAACCGATACAGTAAAAATTACCCTGCCGCACACGCTGGTAAATGAGTGTAAGTAGCCTTGGAGGAAAACTAGGTAAATGGATAAACAGTATAAGAAATAATCAGAGAAGAAGGGATGGTGTTCTTTCCACGGCTCCTTCTACTGAACTTTCTGCTCTTACGGTAAATAAAAGGGAAGTTCCCTCCTCCACATTTTCTCTCTCGAAAGCTTCACTTGACCCTATTTAATTTTGCAGTTTTCTGCAGCAGATTTTACTGTGTTTCTTTCCCGCTGGTTCAAGTGACATGGTTGTTGCCATGGCTCCAGTCCAAGTTAATGAGCTGGCTGCTCGCCTCAACAGGGCCGTCCGGCGTCTCCGCGACCCATCGCTGCGCTGCCGCTCCGGTAACTCACGTGAGTTTGTGTACAGAGCCGTTGCGCTGTCGGGGAGTTTGGCGCCAGCAGCGGGTTGGTCGGCTGGCTGGTTAGCGACTGCACGCTGGAGTGTTTAGCTTGCGTGTCCTGCGCAAAGAATTGTTTTACTGTGGATCTGTGTGTAAAGCGGCATAATGGAAATGAGACGTTTGTCACTGTGCCAGGAATCAAATGCAACTGTGGCTAAGTTGTGTGTGTGTGTGTGTGTGTGTGTGTCGTGTTAGAAGACTACTGCTGATGGAGAAATACATCGCTATAGGTCAACATACTGTATATACTGCTGGTAGAAGGATGCTGTTGGTCTGATAGCGCCTGGGGAGAGATACAGTTGGCGGAGGGATACAGTGGCTGGCGAGATGCCATTGCGCCGTTACCCTTTAGTGGACCGAAACCATGAGATTCTGCGTGGCCCCCGGCTCCCGTTCCTCCTCTCACCACAGCTGTGTAGAGGCCACTGGAGGGGCAGGGAAAGCCCTGGGGGGTCCATGAGGAGAACATATGGTATCTACCCCAGTAAAGGGGGCCTCTGTCTCGCTCCATCTCCTTGTTCTTCCCTCCATCTGCAATTTCTGTCTAACTCATATGCGGCGCTCTACACCCCTAATTGGTGTAAAATGCTGGTAAAATTCATGTGACACTTTTCTCCAAAGCAAGTGTTCCAGTGTTAATCTACCTGCAGTTACCGACCCATTCGTACTGCTAGGTCATTTGTACCCATTACTTTTCGGGGTGGTACCTTGCTCTAGGGTACCGCAGCAGTAGGCAGGATTCGAACCTGTGACCTTGGCTTCTGAAGGCAACTGCTCTGTGCGCTTCGCAATTAGCCGTCCCGGTATTGCGTACAACTTTTGGATGCAAACAGCCCGTCCTCCTATTGCGTGGAGCTCAGGCAGCCGAACTCGAACCCGAGCGCGCAGTGGTGCGGTAACTCTGGTGTTCGGGCTCCCGCTGGATCACCCCTCCACGCTCCCACCCTCCGTCAGTCTGTCGGCCGTCACTCGGTAATTAGCGTGACCGCTGTAGACATGCTTGTTTGCCCTCACGGTTCCTTAGTCAGTTCGGTTCATGTTGACTCCGACTCCTAATTTCTCTCCAATTATATGAGAGAGTAGGTCATTTGGCAGCGGGGCGAATCCTTCGCCCCTCCCCACAACAGCGGTTTGGACTCTGAATTATGGACACACAGCTTGTATGTGTGGCACCACGAGGTTGCTGGTTCACATCTCTCCAGTAGCTCCTACACAAGTGCCATTCAAACAGTAAATACATGGACGATCATAGCAGATGGTGTTGGACCATCGATGGAGCTGTCAGGAGATCACGAGAGAAGTGGCTCTCAAAGAGATGAGTTTGAGACCCTTCTTCATTAGGGATTCAGCAGCTCTGAGGGCGACAGGGAGCTCATTCCACTATGTCGGCGACTAAAGCGGGATCCTGCAGACTTCGGCTCTGGACTCCTGAGTGTGGGAGCAGCAAGCTGGTGGAGGTGGAGCTCAGTGCTCTTTCTGGACTAGAGGGACTTATGACGTCCTTTAGGTGTCGGGGAGCAGATACCTTCATACAGGCAGCCACAGGAAGCCAGCAGAGAGAGACGAAGAGGGGAGATACATGGGAAGCTCAGCAGCTCAGTTCACGACACGCCATCCGGTAGACACCCGGAGGCGACGCCGAGGTCACAGGGCTCCGGTCCATTTTGGTTTGAGTCCACGGTTCTTGTGCGGCTATGAAATCCTCACCTCCACACCTCCATCACGGGCTAGTTGACTGGGATAAGGAGACCCACCGGAGCAATTCCAATTTAAGAAACAAATCGACTCCGAGCTCGAGAGGGGAAACGGAAGGTTCGCCGAAAGCGGCCTCGGTACGTCCGCTGGGCATCGGCACCCCCCGAGGAGCGCCGCTATCACGGCAGCCTGATAAGAGCAGCTCCGGCCTTTATGATAGATTAGCATTTACGCGTGATTGATTATAAAGGTAATAGCCGAGCGTGCGGCGGAGGCAGAAGGGCGTCTCTGTGGACCAGAAGAGCGCTTTTACCCCCACCTGCCATGTCTAATTCATCATCTCTAAAGTATTTGCACACTAATCAGTCCTGGAGGAGTCGGTCCGAATGGCACCACGATGGCAAACAGCTGCGGTGCGTCAATTTAATCCTTAACCGCTGCGAGAAAGTCGCACCGGCTCAGCTCCGTTCCGGCTAGGGTGCTGGCTCCGTGCGCGCGCGTCTGCGTGTGTGCGCGAGAACATGCGGTTTTTTTTTAGATGAGGAAGCGTGGAGTCGTCAGGCAAATGGCTGCCACTCCGCAGAGGACGGCGGCCTTGCAGAATCCGAGGTTGAGTTACCCAGCATGCAGCGGGCAGCCCCTCCTCCCTCCCGCGCCTGCCGTCGGACCCTCCCCCGACCCCCGTGCCGCCGCATTGTAATTCACGGGGCCGCTCGCGGAGGACACGTCTCGCTGACGGATGGCCCCGCCGCATCTCGTTCTCGCAAATGGACCGTGGCGTCGCCGAAGTGCCGTCTCTGCGTCGGCGGTAGCGTAAATAAACAAATCAACAGGCGCGCCGCTCGCATAATGAAGGAGGCGCAGACCGCCAGTCCGCCTTGCTTTGGGTCAGCCTGACTGCGGAAACTCATCGGGGCTCGGGGGTGGCGCCAGCAACGCCGTCAGCTGCGTACTTTCAGCTGCATGCGCATTTTTGACAAACTTCCAGTTCCGTAGAACCACTGAAGCAATTGTTGTTGTTGATGTTATTGTTATGATTAAAATTTTTTTCATAAAGGTGATTTATAGTGTGAAGTTTTTACGCTAAGCTGCTTGCACTGATTTACCCATTTGTACAGCAGTGTGATTTTTACTGCATTAATTCAGGGTAAGTACCTTGATGAAAGGTAATAGGGCAAGAGGTGGGATTCGTACCCGGGATGTTTGGATGGTGAGGACCACGAATCAGGCTTCGAAATCCTGACAGCTGGAGCCCAGTGTGGGATTCGAACTCCTGGGAAGCACCTGGGTTCTGTGTGTGCATTCCTTCCAAAGCAGAGCCCAGTCCTCCCACCCCACTCCACACACACCGTACAGGAACGCTGGACATGCCACTAGTCATCCAATCCCTCTCTATCGCTCAGCATCTCTTCCTCCCTTGATGCCCCCCACTTTGTCTCTCTCTCGCTCTCTCTCTCTCCTCTACTTCTCTTCCCTCCCATCCCTCCTGCGTCCACCTGCCTCGTCCCGATGTCTCCATCCCTCGGGCTCCTCGCTGCTCCGCTCGTTGCCCCGCTCGTTATAAACAAACCGCTCCGAGCCTCGTTTCCACGGCTGTTTCCGCACGCACACGCAGACACGCAGTGAGGCAAGGATCCACGCCGGAGTGGCCGTCGCCGTGGCGTCCCGCCGTGTGTTTACTCCCTCCGTTTGTCCTGCCCGTTATCTCAATTATTGTCATTTTCGTTTGCTTGTCACGTCTCATGTTTAACTCGCCCGCAACCCCTTTGTTGTTTTTGGGTCAGTATCACTTCGCAAATGATTTGTTTATCTGGGTGCTCGTTCTTCGCGGGGCACGAGTCGGACACGGCGACTCGGGATGCGCGCTTCTTATTCCTCTCTTCCTCTCAAGTGAAATATAGGGCCTGTGATACGGGGAGGAAATCGGCGCGTCTTATTTCAATGGATGTGTCTCTGAGCTGTATGTGCTCTGACTGTTAACGGAGATGACGGTAGTCTCTCTCTCTCTCCCTCTCTCTCTCTCGCTCTGTGTGTGTGTTTGAGGGGGGGCTTTTCTCCCCCGGCAAAAGATGATGCCCAGCCAAATGATCACACCCCCTTGGATGTGTTTCATTTGTTCCAGTTAAACCCAGGATTTGTCCAACAAAGTGAGTAGGGAGAAGGAGACAGGAGTCACGGGGGTGGGGGGATGTCCCCCAAGGCCCCTGTAACTTCACCCCTTAAGCCCCCGATCTCCTTGTCGTGTTCCATCTGCGTCAGGTTACAGGCCCATCTTTGTGACGCGGAGGTGCCCACCGCTGTGTTCGCTCCGGTAAGGTTAGCCGTTAGCTGTTAGCCAGCGTTGCCCCGGGCAACGGTGGAAGCAGCATCTACTGGGAGAGCGGTGTGTGGAGGGGCGGCCTGGCACAGCCCAACAGAAGCGTCCTGTGTGAGGTCCCTTCTCCCCCCATTCTAATGTTTGACCTACAATGTGGGCGTGTCTACAGGGATGGAATGAGCGAGGAGGCGGAGCTTCTCTTCTGCGCCGACTCGACGTTCCCGAGATCCAGCAGTGCTGCTCATCCTCAGGGCCCGGCGGGAGGTGCCGCGGAGCCCTCGATACAGGCAATCCTCATTGCGGAAAGGTATGCGGGGGGTCATAAGAGCTTTGACGCTCGGAACATGTTTATTCAGTGCTGGATGGTGGGAGGAGCTCCCTCACCTGGGGGTCTTAGCAGCAGGTGGAGGTGCACACACACAGGTTAAGTATTTCTTGTTGTGGAAGTTGTTGGTATAATTCATGTGGTCTACTGCTGGAGCTCCCTGCTTGCACTTGAAGGGCCGATGTTTGTATCACACCTCTTGCTGTAGTACTTACCCTCAACTGATAGGGTAAAAATGGGTAATTGGCTTTATGAATGGGCAAGTTGCTTTCAAGAGAAGTGTCACTCCAAGACCACTTGATTCAAACTGTCATTGTGGCTTTGATGGAACCAGCGTGTGATTGACTGGGTGCATGTGCCCGTCGTGTAAGGGGTGGAGCCTTGTGCACATTCCTTCCACCTTTGCTGCTCTGGCACTTTGCTGATGAACAGCCTTCAATCTGCTCTTTGAGAATTTGACATTTCCCAACGTGATGGGAAATATGCAAGATAAAAATACTGTGTGTGTGTGTGTGTGTGTGTGTGTGTGTGTGCGCGCGCGCACGTGCACTTGGACTCATCAAGCTTTCAGATGGACAGAACCCTCATGTCTCGTTCCTCCTGCTCCTCGCGCAGCTCGAACCTCTCCAGCCCGGCCTGGCACACTCCAGTTACCTTATTTAATTTGCTTCCCAACAGGTTTCTTCAGTTTCCAGCTGAAGCACCAAAGCGGTTTGATCTGCGTAAAATATGCACATGTTTGCAAAGTAAAACAAAAAAAATGACAGTGCTGACAAGTTCGCCCGCTGACATTTATTTGTTTATGCATACGCTTTATTGCTTAATTTATTTTTCCATTGTTATTGTTATTAGTCGGGTGACCTTTGGCGAGCGCCTTCCTTTGGCGAGCGTAATTACGGACTACTTGTTTCGGCAATGAAGTGCAGTTAATGTGTTTGAGACCCGTGAAGTGCTCGCCCCTCTCAGGGCCTCGGGCGCAATACCCAGATTGGAGGAGTAGGCAGCAGGGGGCGCAGCGGTGAATAAACTGTGCTTAAAAATCAGGAGGAGCGCTAAGGTCAGGTCCTTCAGCAAAACACCTGGGCTGGACTGCATTACCGAGTGCCACACACTGGGCTCCTGTAAATACACCGCTTGGTGGTACTGTAGGTGGCGCAGTGGCTGATGGCGTCACTGAAATAGTTCTGTAATAATGATAATCCCTCAAAGTGTCTGTTAATAAAGTGCATAATAAAAGGCAGAAAATTGCCAGTGTTGCGGAATGAAAACAATAAAAACGGAATAAAAGAATGCACACCGGCAAAGACAGGCAGTTTTCCAGGCACAGAAATGGGTTTTTATTATTTTACATTAATGCTTTAACGCAGCCAGTGGCTTCTTTTATACAGTATTATATCCTTTTGGTTGTGGCTGGGAATAGATGGACACTTTAAAATGTTTTCTTTAAAGGGCTCATTAAAACACCCATGTTGCTTGTGTGTGAGATATCAGAACAGGAGAGCAGCAGGGAAAAGGGAAGCACTGACCCATGTTTTTTTTTTTTTAATTTAGACTTCATTTATTGGTTGCTGCACTTTTTTTATTTATTATGTAATTTAATTTGGCAGCGGGGAGACCAAAATAAAGTGCACTTTAAAAGATAACAGCAGGTTTGACCTCGTCAGCATTCTGCCTTTTCCCGTCTCCATCTCCTGCCAACAAAGTTAACCGGTTTGGGGGATGAGGAGACGGTTATTTTATTCATTTTTTTCTGTCCCATTGTTGTTCTGCTCTTTAGATGGACGTGGAAAGCGGGGAGGACAAGGCGTCCCCTCCGTACATTGGGTACGATTAGCCTGCGCCGCTGTCCTCGACCATCAAGCAATCAGGAAGACTTCGGCTAACGGAGGCGGTTCCCACGGCGACGCCGCCCGCCGCTGATTTCTCACTATGCCGAGTGACTTTATGTCAGTATGTTAGCTTCACTGCTGCACTCCTATTTTTACACAAAATGAGAAACGAGGTCCATGCTGAGGTGGCACACAGGGAACTTGACCCCAGAACTTTCCTCTGGTGGGAATTTTCCAGAAGGATTTTTTCCGTGGTGGGGACTGCGTTGCTGCATCAATGTTGTTCTGATTTTGCGTCTTCCCAAAGTAACGTTGAAGGGTGCGTCTGCCCCGCCAAGAACATGCTGGGGAAGATCCTCAGCAGGCAGCTGAAGGGGCATTCATGTCGGTGGCTTTTCTTGTGGGTCTTAAATTTACCACTCTGCAACAGCGCCGCAAGCACCCCCCCCCCCCGAAGTCTCCACCTAGAATCCCAGTGCTCTTGCTCTTCCCTGCCTCAGTTTGGCAGGGACCGAAACGCTGCAGTTGCCTAGAGACAAGGCAGCATCTTTATGGATGTTGACCAGGGCCTACAAAAATTTCGCTCCTCCGTCAGAGCGAGGGAGCGAGGAGCCCAAGGCTGGAGAAAGCAAACAGGGCAAAGCGAGATACACAGATGGGGTGTCCTTGGACGGCGCCGGCAAAACCTGAGAGAGCTCCTCTAAGGTTCCCTTCAGGGGACACTCCACAGAGCTTCTGAGTTTCTCTCCAAAGATGAGAAATAAATAACCTCTTCACACCGCCTTCATTTCCACAGCAAAGCTGTCGGCAGAAACTGCCCCCCCCCCCCCCCCCCCCGGTTCGGTTATGCTCATCCGTTGCTATTTACTCACATGTCTGTGTCACCTGATCTGGCACATTTCAGAAGTCATCCACTGCCCACAGATGAGAATTATATTCCCCCATGAACAAAAAAGTGATGTATAAATGTTAACAGAATTTTGAGGAGATCATGTAACCGTGGTAGACGGTTGGCTGTAATGAACCAGGAGGCCCGGCTGTACCGCAGTCCATGCGAGAGCGGTTACTGGGGCGCCACGGGCTGCGCATGGTCATGATGCACAACGTGCGCCTAGCTCGCTTCCTCATCGTAAACGTGCAGTTCTTAAACTATGGTTACGCTGTCTCCGCTCCCACTGCGCGCGTGCACAGCGAGCATAAACATGTTCTCCATTGTTCTTTTCCATCTGAAGGAGCACACTGGCTCCGTTTCCCGAGATATTCACGCTGCGGTTTCCGACGGGGCCCCAAGGTCTTCCTCCCTCGGCATAAGTATCTCCCGCGCCTCTTTTGTGCAGATGTGGCATGAAATTCAGTTTAAAGTGCCATGTGAAGACCGGGTGTGCACGTGTGGCACCAGGTGGCCTGCGGAGTGACGAATGCCCTCCGAGCAGCCGAATGTCCGTAACTCGGGGAAACAAGGATCGAGTCTTGCAGGTCTGATCGTACCGTCCTCAAGGGTTCAGCTGCGAGGAGTGTGTAGCAGCGGTCACGCATCGTGGGGTTCTGTGGCCCCCCCAGCTTCCTGGGAGCAGCAGCTGGCGTTGGCACACACTCGCACGCTGCTAAACTGGCTCCCATGGCTGCGGAAAGGCAGGGCGATCTCCCACGAGCCTCCCCCAGCCCGGCTGTTTCCCTGCTCATCACCTGGTCCCGTGAGGCATCGTGGGAAGGATGAGAAGCGAAGCAGGTTCGCTCCTTACACTGCCTTCCCAACTGCTGCATGGAAAATGAGCACAAAATTGCATCCACCTGGGATCACCTAGGACTGCGTGTTCGAAGCCTCCGATCAGTGCCAAACTATTGCTGTCATCATGAGCATCATCATGACTTACCGAGTCATCATCATTTCTGTCATCAGTTCCATCATTTGTATGTTTGGTGCCAGATGCTTTCTGGGCCGGATCGTGGGATTATCCCCTGTAGCTGAGGATGAGCGATTTGTGGGCCGTCTCTCCAGGTGGGACTCGTCCGCCGCAGCTCAGTTGCTCTAATCTGCGTTTCCTTTCAGCAGGACTTTTCGTGCCACTTTAACGTGTTAAGCGTTACTTGACGAAGCTCTTGCGATGTAGTAAGCTCTGCTTATCCAGCCGGCGAATGCTGCTTCAGCAGCCGTGTACTGCGTCAGCGTTTCGCACCGAGAACATCGACTTTCTGCAGCACCTGTAATGAAGGCCATAATCGCCCTGCCGTCGGCCAGTATCAGAATCCGCTTAGTAGATGCGGCGGATCCCATCGGCGGTGCTTTGGCGGTCCTGCCTCCGTTTCCGTGGACTTCCTCTTCCTTTTGCTGCGGGGACCTCCCGGAAGCGAGAGTTCTCAGTAGGTTCATTGGCGCGAGCCCTGCAGGAGGCACCGTGCTAAGTGCTTTCTGGAAGGTGGCAGCAAGTCACCTGTGAGCCACTCGGTCACTTTGCTGTGCTTTTTATTCAGGAGCATCTGAGCGTGTGTACGAAGCAGCGTGAGGACTGTCGGCTTGCAAAGGTAACGCGATCGGACATCCGTTTTACATGGATACTCTATCACGAGCGTCCAGAACTTCAACATCATGTTTACTTTCCATTTGGTAAACCCTGCATGTATCTATTACGTGTTACAGCAGATAGCGTAACGGTCACAGCTGTAGCTTTGCGGGCCAAGGGCCCAGTTTCCAGTCTTGTCTCCCGGCTTGTTCCAGATTCCAAATGACAGCGCTCGTAATTGGAAAAAAACCTTGTCGACATGAAAGTCGCTGTTACTGCTGATGTAAAGGTTACAGTGTTTTAAGGAAGGTTGCCTGTTTGAATCCCACCTCCTGCTATAGTTCCCTTGATCAGGGCACTTACCCTGAATTGATACAGTAAAAACTACCCTGGCGTATAAATGGGCAAATCAAGTAGCTCACACAGTAAGTTGCTTTGGGAAAAACGTGTTAAAAAATCTGCAACAAGTGTAGATTTTCTGCTGTAGTATTTTTAAAGGAATTTGTGATTCATGAGAATTTGTTCCACCAAATGAGGTGGGTGCCTAAGCGGTCCGCTTGCAGAGGAGGACCCAAAGTGGCGGTGATTTATCACTTAAAGAAGAAATCGCAGCTCTCACCGCAGGAGCCGCAGCTTTTTTGTTTGTGAACTTGCAGTAACACGGATTGTGTGGAGTAGAAAATAGCACTTAATGCCATCTGTAAATAGCCGGTACTTCACCGCGTGTGCCGCCGCGTGGTCGTACCTACCAATGACACAGGGAGCCGAATGGACTTCCCGGCGACCAATCGGATCGCTTTGGCTCGTTTGAAAAGAGAGGTTGGGACAGGGAATGAAACGTGGGCGGCAGTCTGTGAGAGAGCACTTGCGCTGAACAAGTAGGGTGGGGTGGGCACCGCTGCGTGCTGGGATCACTCCTTCTGAAGTGGGAGCCCGGTGACGTGCGGTGTTGCGGAGGAGGGGGTGATCCTGACCTCCGCCTCTATCACGGTTGACCGTTCCCCAGGGTGCTCGGCAATGCGATCCTTCTCTCTAATGTCCTCTCTTCTAAACACCTCTTGAAATGAACATTTTAACCATTTGTTTCCCTGATGTTGTACGGTAAGGTGTTACACTTGGTGCAGTAAGGGTATCCAACTATACAAATGTTAAAGTTGCTCTAAAGAAAATTGCCCGCTTGACATATTAATAGTAAAAATAATGGGGGGAGAGGAGTGCCAAAAAGGATTGTTGAATTTATTTCTGGGATTTCTAGGATGTACATCAGGCATCACCCCAAAACCTGTGGTATTTTGTCTTCTGTGACGTGCCCTTTTATACAGCATTGTAGCGTGAGCAGTTTTGGGGAACACACTTAAAAACATCCTCAAGAGTGGACAAAAACAAATGGCTACAAGCCTCAGGCAGATATTCTGAGGAGTCTTGCAGGTTTATATATGAAAGGTAAATATCTAAAGATAGAAATAGTAATCCAATAAATCACCTTTCCTTCCCTGACTTTTCAGCCTTTCAAAGTTCTCTCTCTTACGAAGTAAATCCCACTTCTTCCACCACAAAAGCAGAGAGACCCTGTTCCTTTTTGGTCCAGAGGCTCTTGCGAGCCTTCGGCACAATCGCTCAGCAAATGGGAAAACGCGGAAGACGATGTAACGCGTAATTCTCTGCTCTTCCAAAGGCTTCTCCACATTCAGCTATCGCATCTTCCTTCTTCCGCTAATTCAGTTGCCTTTTCACCGTTTATTTGGTATTCTGTACTTTTTTCTTTTTTCTCCTGTACTTACATCTTTCCTTTTGTGTGCTCTTTTATTTTTCCCTCCCCTGTTAAGCACCCCCATAAGCTCCTCTCCCCTTTGATATTTGTTCGTCTCTAAAGGAGGATCATAAAGCCTGTCGCGAATTGATGCTTTTCTAAGGGGCCAAACCAATTACCTTTTTTCCTCCCTCCCCTCATGAAAATTGACACGAGTGGGCCGGCGTATACCTCTCGAAAATAAAGAAATGGCAAAAAGAGGAATCAATTTCACAGCTGAATGATGTGAGGGAAACGGTCTGCGGTCGGAATTAACCAATTACCTTGTGGGCCGTGGCTGCGCTGCACCTTCGCAATGTCGCAGAGGAGGAAGCACACTTGAACTACTCAAAGAAAGATACACCCCTGACTGTGAGATTGCATATCGCGGCGCTTGCTCGGAAGTCATTCGTTAGCATTGTGAACCCATTTCTCCACCTTCCACCAGCTCCTGGAATTGGAATAGTCCACTGCCTGGGATTGGGGTTCCTTTGCCCGGTACAAACCGGCCACTATGTGCGCATGGCCCCTGCGCTCTCTGGGTTCCAGTTCTATAACTGAATCCACCAACAAATCACTGTTAGTTGAAATCACAGAAGGGGGTCCTCGCATTGGACCATCGCGGCAGGGTGGGACCTCTTTTTGAGTTGCTTTCGCAAAGAAACATCCGGCTGTATGAACTGATAAAAGCGTACAACTTGAGGCCGTCTAGGCAATATCGCTGCGGATGGAAACACCCGCTGAGCCTCTGAATGTGATATAACAATGCAGTCGCTGAAAGACAAATCCTTAAAGATTCCTGTTTCCATCTGCCAAAAAATGACATTAGTTCTTTATGATAACAAATTCCATATCAAATTATTCATTGTTACTGGTGCTGCAGTGGTTCGCTGCATCTATCTGATGACTGTAAAAGAAAAATTTTTGTTTTTAAGGAAAGAAATCATTCATTTCAGTAATTATTATGGTTTACTGTGGTATTGTGACTGATAAATGTTTTGAAACGCCACATTTTACTCACGTAAACATTTGTGTAAATGCAAATATAATTAATTTACTACATTACCCCGAGGAACCGGCGGCATCTCTATTCGTCTGATTTTCAAAAGGATGATTCCGTAATAAATGTAATTTTTATTAAATAAATCCAGTGCTTTGCTATGTGTTTATTACGAGCACCCACATAGTTTGCTGGGCTAATTTGGTTCACGTGTTAAGAACCAACCCGATGAGGAGTCGGGAAACGTCAGTCTGATGGTTTCCCACTCGGTTTTAATGGTGCACCTCTTGTTGCGGAAGAGACATACCAAAGGATGCAAACTCATTCTCTCGTGTCACCGTTCATCTTCTCTAATTTGTTATTTCAGGAATAAATACGCGAGACGTCCGTTCTCACCTGTAACATTTTTGCTCCGCGTGCATCGAGATAATTGGATGCTGTGCAGCCATTATGTACACTACAGCCATTGAAACAGTTACGTCCTCACAAATCTGGAAATAGGCCATTATTAATACTTTGAATGTTGTCACGCATTGTCTCCAGAGGAACACACCCAGACTCTCTGTGTCTGTCTCACACGTGCGGTGCCATGATGGCTGTCCGTCGGTACCAAACCTAGAGTTCTAGGTGTGCTCATAAAAAAAAGGCTTTTGGTCAGATTAGGAGGGACATTGCTGGGGGGGGGGGGGGCACGGTGGCGCAGTGGGTTGGACCAGATCCTGCTCTCCGGTGGGTCTGGGGTTCAAGCCCCACTTGGGGTGCCTTGCAGCGGACTGGCGTCCCGTTCTGGGTGTGTCCCCTCCCCCTCCAGCCTTATGCCCTGTGTTGCCGGGTTCGGCTCTGGCTCCCTGCGACCCCGTATGGGACAAATGGTTCAGACAATGTGTGTGAGGAGGGACATTGCTGGTAGAACAGTCAATAAACACACCGATTATGAGAGGCTTGCTCTTTGTGAGGGACGAGCATACGGACGCATCCAGATAATCTCCACGCCTGAAACATCTGTGGATTTGGGGCCATGGCTTTGCTGCAATGTACAGTAAAGCAAAGGAGCAGTCGCCAAAATGAGGTTCCACTGCGGACCGCTGGTGGCCTTGTTAGGAAAGAATCGTTGTGATACACTGGCAGCAGGTTAGGAAAAATGTTTTCCTCCAAGATTGATTTCGAGGCTCACACAGACCATAAACTGTAAACCTAAAGCAATCGGAACTTGGCAAGTTATTGCAAACATATATAATAGAAAATAGTGTAATAGCAGCTTTAGAGCAAAACTGTTTTATGTAGCATTGTGTATTGCTTCAACTGTTTACTGCACATATGTTTGAATGTGTATGCCTCTCTGTACTAATTATGCAAAACATGTATTTTGAAGCATCCACGATATTATTGGGAGCATAATTCTCTGTTGATGGGGGGAAAAAATGGATTATGATGATGAGGGTAGTGGTTATCGCCGCCGCCATCATCATCATCATCCTTGTAATTATAATGACTCATTTCATTACTCAGCTGAGTTCTGCTGGTAGCTACAGGGATGGCGCCTCTTTCTCGCTGGCTTCCGGCTCAGATTTAACTGGTCTCGGAGCAGTTCCGCAGCAGTTGTGGATTGGCTTCGCCTTGCACTCAGCCTACCCCAAATGTGTTCGTGTGTCCCTGGTCTCAGGTCTCTCCAGGTATCCCCAGGATAGTGTGTTTGCTTCAGTGTATTCCTCTGTTACCAGGCAAAACCTGCACAAAAGTCCTGAGCAATCCACAGATTATTGCTTTGGAACCTGTAACCTTGCTTTTATGTCGCTCTCCTACCTGTGTGTGTGTTTTGTGTATGAGTGTCCATGTTCAAACATGCTGTTGAAGATGTTGTGCATAGTCAACCAATGGTCGGCGTGCTGCTGTGTCTGCCGGCGCTCTGGGACGGTGCATTATGGTTTCAGTGCGTCACCTGCACGCGACTGCATTTCCATATGCAAATGAGCGTGTGGCACTTTAGCGTGTGTGAAGAACACTCGATTAATTGCAGCCCAGTACAAGAAGGGGAAACTGATTTTGGCCCTTTTAATGGTGTAAATCCAAGGATGATGATGGTGATGAATAAGTAGGAGCGCTAACGAGACGGTCGTACCTAAATGTTGAAGTGATGTGTTAAATAAGTCGAAAATAGCGGCCACCGGTTTGAAATTTCATGGCTCTTCCGCCGGGGGTCCAATCCATCCAGTTTGGAGAATAAGTCTGCAGTTCTACTGAAGTGAGATTGTACTTCAACTGTAAATTATATAAGTAGCATTTAAACAGTATGATGCAATAACGTGTGATGGAAGGAATCCACCTGTAATATGTCGAGCGGCGGAGTGACATGCCCAAAAGTCCAGGATCCTGCACCCAGGGTTTCTGCAATCGGAGGTCTGAGAATCAAGGATGCGAGAGCCTTGGACCTCCCAGAGCGCAGGGTCCCTGACTGATAATGGCTCCGGAGTCTAGGGTTCGAAAGCCATGTCTGTTCACTGCTCTCCTGTCCTTGTCTCTTTTGCCTCAGAGCGCTTGGGCCACCCGAACTGAGACCGAAGCTGCCTGAGGACCACGGCGAACGCAAATGAGCTGTCAGGTAAGAGAAAGCCCCACCCGCCCGCCACCACAACCCCCTCTGTGGAGAAGGAAGGCAGGCGTGTGGAGCGGTAACAAGGGAAGGGGCTCTGTCTTTCCATCACACCCGTGTCGACAACGTTCTCGGCCCCGGTGCAGTCATTTCTGGACAGCACCGCTACTCCTGAGCCCGTTTCTTACATGTCAACATCTTTCCGGTCATCATTTTTTCGCATCTTATTTGAAATGCTCGTAGTTACACGTGTGTGGATCTGGTCTCCCTCTTCGCAGATGCGGGCAGTTTTGGGTCAGAAGACCAGAAGAATGACGCATTCGTCGACAGACGATGTCGATCTGCCGGCCTCATTATCCCTTGATCACGAGAGAACTGTTCGCGGAATGTGTTCGCGGTACAGGGTGTTTGCAAAGACACCCAGACACAGCTGACAGCATGGCCTAGAAACGCGTTCCTGGAAACAAGTTTCCGCTTCGTCGTGCGATGAGGCGAAAATAACAATAACAATTACGTGAGCGAAGAAAGAAAGCAATACCCTTGCATCGCGCTGTCATTCAGTCCCTTTCATCCGGGCGTCCCACTTCAACGGGAGGCACGACAGCGAGCTTGGCGCATCGGCGAGTTCTCGAGTTGCCCCCTACCGCGCCGCCACAGGGGGCAAATTAATAGGGGGCAATTGAGGCGTTTGCCACTGAACACGTTCCAGCGCCGCGCCGCATGGGGTTCGTATCTCTGGCACGTTTCCGTACGCTCGATAGACATCCGGGGTGAAAGGAGAGATGAACAGATGAGGAGTGGGGGGGCGGTGGGGCTTGCTGGCCACAGCACTCACTTATCACACCCCTGCGCTGTGCTAGGCGCTGAGCCTCAGCGTGTGAGAAGATTGACTGATGCTGATACCCATCTCCCCCTGCTGGTTCGAGGCGATCGATCACATGTGAGGGTGTCACGCATGCCTTCGGCAGAACAAATGGGGCGGCGCGCTTGAAGCGCCGGGACGTTGAGTCCTGGAAGTGGGCATTGCCCAAGTACAGCCGGTCGCTCACCATGTACGTTGTTTTTGCTCTTCATTTTGCGTTCCTCCAGCAATGGGGCGTGGCCACAGAGCAGCAGGCTTCACCTTCCTTTTCTCCCTCCTGCAGTGCTCGTGGCCTTGTGGCAAACAGAGGTTTTTGTCGCTTATTAATAGTGAAAATGGTGCATTTTGGAACATCGGTTCATACGGTGGAAAGAAACGCACTAATAATCACGACTCTGCATCTATGTCACTCTTTCTGCTAATGTAATGCACACATTGTATTTTCTGTGAGACAGTACGTCACTTTGGAGAAAAGTGTCTGCTAAATGAATAAATGTAAATTTTGGATTATGATGGATTTGGATAGTTACGATGTCCTGTTTGAGGTGTGAATGTTTGGTAACGTCAGTCGATGTAACGTCAAAGGAACCAAGAAGCGAGAAGAGGGCATTCACGTGGGTTGTTTACATGACCCCGATTGTTACTAGGTGACTGGATCACGACTGACCTTGACCCTTAGCTGATGAACTTTTTGTGGTTCTGACTTCCTTACCACCCATGGTCTTGTAGACTTTCACACTGTCATTTACTAATTTGCTCACACTTTTCTCCGAAGAGAGACTTGCAACATTAAGGCGCTCACTTATTTTATATGGCACGATAACTTTTACTGTATGGGTTCAGGGTTCTTTGATGAAGGGCAACACAGCAGGAGGTGGGATTTGAAGGCAGGTCCTTCAGATGGAAGGCGACATTCAACTCCGCTGGCAAATTCGTCGAATCTGGTCTGCAGAACGGCGCCTCCGGAAACTTCTGCCCTCCTGGTCCCAGTCGAAGGCACGTCCCATGTTGTTTTCACGAGCCCAAACGAACGCTGGCGGACAGTGTCTCCTCACCACCAGTCGATGTTCGCGTAGTCGTGTCTAGCGTCCTCGACCTTCATCTTGTCTGATGTCCCAGACGTTCACTCCGACACGAATTCAACCGCTCATGCTGAAAACCTCCACTTCTGTCTCTTCTCACAGTTACTTCGGAGCGGCCTCCCTTTACGTGTAATTTCCAAATCAGATTGCGACAAAGCCTCCGTCCCAGCTTTAGTGAAACAAAGCTGACACCCACGCGTGCCATGGCTCCTCTTCCTTGAGCAGAGCTCATCTTCAGAGGCCCCGGGTTGGTCAATCGGAAGGGCAGGGCTTAGCACCAGGATGTGAGCGCAAACCGGCATAAGGTGACCGTAGACCCAGAAATTCGAGGTGACTTCCTGCCATTTCCCACCTTTCCTTCGCTTACCAAATGGTTTCCGATCAAAGGCGGTTGGAACGAAGAAGATGATGGTATCTCAGCCTGAGCTTTTCCCTTTAAATCTGCTCCTTTACAGACCATCTGAAGGCTGCATTTGCATCCTCTTGTCTGCACCCTTTTCATCAATTTGTTTTATGCCGCGGCTTGTTTTAATCAAAGGAGAAGTTTTGTCAAAACCAATAATTATGTTCAGCTGCGTGATATCAAACATGTAGACGCATATCAAACGGGAGTGTAAGAAAGCAGTTAAAAAGCAGGAAGGGCTCTGTACGCACCTACCGTGCTCCTGTTGGCGCGTGTTTAATGCACGGAAAATAACGACATGCATATTGGAGAGGCTCTGAAACGCCGAGGTTGTTAAGGCGGAAAAGCATGTATTTGGTATGGTGCACATGCACGCTGAGGAAAGGAGCGGTGTTTTGCTGCATTTGGGAAATTGGGTTAGAAGTGAGTCTGAAAAAGGTGGGATTCAGCAGTTCCAAGGAACAGAGGGAGCTCGTACCACCACCACATCAGAAGCAGAACCGGAAGGCTTTTTGATATTCTGCATAATTGTGCGATGGGTTCAGTTTATTTGGAGCTTTCAAATGTTCTGTTGGGTGATATGAACCGAGTGTGGAAACATTGCCCACGATTACGCTCAGCTCACATCAGGCGCTTTATTTCTTTGAAAGAATATTGATCAGACCTGTGAGGCTTTCCAACATCAGTTGGTAAAAACGCTCTCGGTAATTTATTTATCGCAGACATGTCCACTGTTCACGTTTCTGCCCCCCCCCCAAGCTCCTGTCGCTCTATGCTGCTTCATGGATTCTCTTCCTTAATTGTTATTAATAAAGAAATAACACTTGTCATCCTTCACTTTTTTGCGACAGCCCCTCGGGAGACTGGCGTTTATCTTTAGCGCAACAGGCTGTTTCGATCCCAATGTTTTTCCGCTTCCAAAATGTAGACAACATCCGTCTGGATGTCAAGTCGGGGTCTTGTGTTGAAAAAGCCTGACTCTCGATGTCCCATCTTAAGGGGTTGACATGGCAACCAAGGACAGGAAGCGGCATGGTGGCAGCTAGAAAACAGTAGCCAAGGAAACGGAAGCCACTGAGGCTGCTGGGTGTGAACAGCTGGGACAGGAATGCAGGGCGACCAGGTCGAGAGGGTCTTTAAGTGGTGGCGGGATCAAGTGACGGGGGCTTCCTACGTCACTGCGGTGCTCAGAGCCAGAGACATCGGTCTCGGGCAGCCAAGACATCGTGTCCTGCTCTCCGCAGTAACCGGGTGCAGTCGTGTTTTCGAAAACGAGAAAGCAGAACAAAAACAGCCAAACAGCGTAGCGTTCCTTCAGCTTCTTCTACGATCCCACACGTCATCTGTCGGAGGTCCTGTTTCGGGCCAGGTCAGGAGAGTCTTGGATCTGCCAGTGAACATTTATCCCAGCGGTAGGGCCGCCTGCACTTGGAGGCATGGGAATGTTAACGGCTCACTCGGCTTCTTGGGGTCTTGGGGAGTTGGCGATAAACTGCAAAGCGGACATGCGGCGAGACGTCCAGCCTGCTGCGGAGCATCCCCGTGCCCAACTGCTGCTCCGATAGCAAGACGCTGGACACTTTGTCTCACATGTCCACATATTCGTTGTTTGGCGTTTCCACGGAGATTCCGCACTGATCGATCTTTAATTTTGGAGACGCTTGTATGATGATGTTAGAGGTGCAATCAATCGAAGGACCCCGGTTCAAATCCCACGTCCTACTCCAGTAGTCTCGATGGAGGTACTTACCCTGAATTGATACAGTAAATATTATCCCGCTCTACGAATGGGTAAATTGGCATAGTGACCTGGCACCGTTAGTTGCCTTGGGGGAAAGCAAGCATAAGAAAAATGTACCGGTGAAACTTGTGTCGTCGTCATCACTGCCCCATCCCCTTATTCCTTTTCTCTCTTGCCAGACCGCTGGGGCGCAGAGATTCCTGAGGAGAGCTCCACCGGCTGGCGAATTATGAACGTTGAACAAGATGACGTCCGACCCGCAGCGGCAGACGATGAGAGGTCCTAGGTGGAAGAATAGGGCCCTGTGTGACCCCCTCTTGGTGCTGCTGCTTGCCCTGCAGCTCCTTGTGGTAGCGGGCCTGGCGCGAGCCCAGACCTGCCCCTCCGTGTGCTCCTGCAGCAATCAGTTCAGCAAGGTGATCTGCACCCGGCGCGGTCTGCGCGAGGTGCCTGACGGCATCTCCACCAACACACGCTACCTGAACCTGCAAGAGAACCAGATCCAGGTGATCAAGGTGGACAGCTTCAAGCATCTGCGTCATCTGGAGATCCTGCAGCTGAGCAAAAACCACATCCGCAGCATCGAGATTGGCGCCTTCAACGGGCTCGCCAACCTCAACACGCTGGAGCTCTTTGACAACCGCCTCACCACCATCCCCAACGGCGCCTTCGAGTACCTCTCCAAGCTCAAGGAGCTCTGGCTGAGGAACAACCCCATCGAGAGTATTCCCTCGTACGCGTTCAACCGCGTGCCCTCCCTGCGCCGGCTCGACCTGGGCGAGCTCAAGCGCCTTTCGTACGTGTCGGAGGGTGCCTTTGAGGGCCTCGGCAACCTGCGCTACCTGAACTTGGGCATGTGCAACCTCAAGGAGATTCCCAACCTCACGCCGCTGGTGAGGCTTGACGAGCTGGAGATGTCCGGCAACCAGCTGTCGGTGATCCGCCCAGGCTCCTTCAAGGGCCTCATCCATCTTCAGAAGCTGTGGATGATGCACGCCCACATCCAGACCATAGAGCGCAACTCCTTTGATGACCTGCAGTCTCTGGTGGAGCTGAACCTGGCTCACAACAACCTTACCTTGCTCCCCCATGACCTGTTCACTCCCCTGCACCACCTGGAGCGGGTGCACCTGCACCACAACCCCTGGAACTGCAACTGTGACATACTTTGGCTCAGCTGGTGGCTCAAGGAGATGGTTCCGGCCAACACCAGCTGCTGTGCCCGCTGCAGTACCCCTCCGAGCCACAAGGGGCGCTACATCGGGGAGCTGGACCAGAACTACTTCCACTGCTATGCCCCCGTCATTGTGGAGCCGCCCGCGGACCTGAACGTGACAGAGGGCATGGCCGCCGAGCTCAAATGCAGAGCCAACTCTCTGACATCAGTCAGCTGGATCACTCCCGATGGCTCCATCATGACGCACGGTGCGTACAAGGTGCGCATCTCAGTGCTCAACGACGGCACACTCAACTTCACCAACGTCACCGTGCAGGACACGGGCACATACACCTGCATGGTGAGCAACTCGGCCGGCAACACAACAGCCTCGGCGACGCTCAACGTGTCCTCCACGGAGAATGGCAGCTTCAGCTACTTCACCACGGTCACCGTGGAGACGATCGAGCCGTCTCAGGACGACGGTGTTGGGACCCCGGTGCAGCGGAGCGCAGGGCCCACCCCGTCCTCGGCCAGCTGGGAGTCATCGTCGCCCCCCTCCTCGGCGAGCAGCGCCACAACCACAGCGCGGACCCCCCCATCGACGAGGACGCCGGAAAAGGCTTATACGGTCCCTGTAACGGAGGTGGGCGGGGAGGGCTCCCTCGCCGGGCTGGACGAGGTGATGAAGACCACCAAAATCATCATCGGCTGCTTTGTGGCCATCACGCTCATGGCCGCCGTCATGCTCGTCATCTTCTACAAGATGCGGAAGCAGCACCACCAGCAGAACCAGCACGCCCCAACGCGGACCATCGAGATCATCAACGTGGACGAGGACCTGGCGAGGGCGCCGGCCCTCGAGAGCCATCTGACGCTGCCTCCGCTGGAGCACGAGCAGCTCAACCATTACAACTCATACAAGACCGCGTACAACCACGCCTCCGCCGTCAACTCCGTGCACAGCTCGGCGCACGAACCGTTGCTAATCCGGGCAAGCTCGAAAGACAACGTGCAGGAGACCCAGATCTAACTTTGTTTCGTAATTAAAAATATCATAAAAACGCTATTAATAAAAATGTTTGGAAAAAAAGACAAAAACAAAAAAAAGAAGAAACAACAGATGGACGTAGAGGAGAGCAACAGATGGTGACGTTTATTAACGATCCTGGAGAATAGGGTATGTCTACTGTTTCAAAAAGTGTCTTTACAAAGCAAAGGTTATTTATTTAAAGAAATCTATTGTGCTTAAATCGAGATGAAACATCATGTGTTTTGCAAATTTGTTGTTATTATTGGTTTTTTTTTTCTTTCCTTTCAGCGCTTAATTGTCCTTTTTTTTCCCAGAGGAATGGTTTACCGGGGCTGCATGCTTACGAACTCTGTGTAAATGAGGGCGAACCGTCGATCGGGCCCAACACCGAGGGGTGCTATGGAGGGACGTCGCTCGACTTGACTGTTACTGTTACCACGGGGTGGTGGGTGGAGGGCCCAACGGCTTTCGGCTTCTCCTCCTGTAGAAGAAAGAAAAAACCGATTGTGATTCCATGGTTATCTGAGAGCCACCCTCGCATTAGTTCATATTAGTGTTTGTTTAATCGTGCGAAAACGACGAGGGCGGCGAGCGCAGGCAGAAGAGTGAAAAAAGAACAATTGTGCCGCTCTACTATTGTCATGAGACCTTCTCACACAAAATATTAATAATATAAAATAAATAATTCAGCCAAAATAGCCTGCTTCGGTCACCATGGAAACCAGTGACCTTGACTAGAATAAGAGGAGCGAGGCCCGGCGGCACCGACGCGTCGCCAGTTAAACGCTCGAGTACCCGGAGCAGGAAACGGAAGACTAAAGGGCTAAAGGGTCGCAGAAGGTGTCTCTGGTGCACCAGTTATGGCCGCTTCGTTATATTTACTTGTCACTTTTCAACTCTTTCTGAGCAAAAATCCATACTACTTCTGTTGCGTTTCTTTGTCTGAAGCAGGCGGACAAGGGAGACTCACGTTGACATTATTAGGTGGAGGGGATAACTGCCACGTCGGTCGCTTGAAATGAGTTTCCCTGGAAAAAGCGTGTTACAACTGACCGTCAGTCACCCCCCCCAGAACCGTCGGTCACTGTGTCGCTACTCGTGTGTTCTGCCTCAGCGTGAATCAAAGTCACACACCGTTCCTGTTGCACATTACCTTGATATGTTGGTATTATTATCATTATTATTATTATTGTTATTGTTAATATTAGTAATAAGCAGGAGGGATGCTGTGCGCTCGGTCCCCCTGACAAGAGGTCTTCACAGTACACCAGCATTGATGTCACAAGCCTTTTCTCAGGTTCATAGCTCCAGGGATGGAGAAACCCCGCCCACCCCAGCAAGCCCCACCCCACCTCTCCTTGCTCCGCCCGCCCCATTCAGATCTCTGTAGCTGCCCACGGTCAGTCGATCGGCTTCCCCTCGCTGGACGGAGATGACATCCTTAAGCTGAGTTGAGCGCTGCGGTAAACCATTGCCTCTTTGAGTGAGAGTGTGTGTGCGTGTGTGTGTGTGTGTGTGTGTGTGTGTGGGTGGGTATACTGAGCAGACGAAGGGGTCCAAGCCACCTTGTCCCTTTTGTTTTGAATGAACTCTTCTGGGATTTTTATGGTGAACTCTGTTGATGAAATTTTAGTCTGGGGGAGGGGAGGGTCACTCTGCATTCTTACTTTCGTTTCCCTTTTTTGTTCCTTTTTTCAGAGGGAATGCTGTTGTAGTGATAGATTTATATAAAAGGAAGACATTTTGAAAATAAAATGAAAAAAATGCAAACAAAAACGTTTTTAAAATTTAATTTTACATGTGCCAACCTGTTGTGAAAATGGAGGCGGGGAAAAAAGAGGAACATGCTGTGAGAGAATAAGAAATTGATTTTCATGTAAACATACTTTCGTGACCTTTGAAAAAGATGAAGATCGATTATAGAATCCAGAGTTTGTAGTTCATACACAAAAATAAGGTTATAAATAAAATATTGCTGTTTTTTTCTCTATTGTCTCGTGCTTCTTTCCTGATCCTCGGGAATGAGACAGGAGCGAAGATGCCATTAATTTGCACGCGCGTAAATTGTCGAGGGGCCCTTTTAACGGTTTCCCACGTGATCCTGAACGAGCCGAGCGTGCGCTGTTGTATCTCTTCCAGCCTGTCATGGTGGGACCAAGTGTTGACCAATGCTGGAAGGATGATCCCTGACACCATGTGTCAATATTAATCAACGCTCAATAGCGTTGGCCTCGATTTATTGACGGGTCCGGTTCTGTACGAATCTCAAGCTACGATGTAGCTGCTCTCGGAACATTTTTAATATTAATCACGTCAAATGTAAACTATTAACTATCAGTAGAAGCTTGATAAGATTATACAATCCCTAGAGTGCTTTTTGCAAGTTCGACTGCCAAAATTTGAATGTAGCCATTATAAATAAGAACTGATGACGCAGGACTCGTTAATACATTTATGAACTTTAAGATACTTCGTTAGGTTAAAATGATGTAAAAAATGAGTTGTGTCCCCAACCTCCTATTCACTGGCATAAACGAAACGCGTGCATCGTGTGCGGCGCTATTGCGCTGTAAACACGAGATGCGTTTCGTTTATCGCAGCCAAAAAGTTTCGAAACACGAGAGAGTTGAACAAAAGGGGTCCTACACCCGCATTTGGCTGCGTTAACTAAGGCCGCGTTCGCTTTGCTACCCACCGAAACCTGAGAGAGCAGATGAGGAAAGGCAGCTGAAAAAAAAAACACTGGAAAAGGTCTGTATGTTTGAAATGTCGCCGTTGAACCCCTCCTAATATTAGGAGCCGCTTACATTTACATTTATTCATTTAGCAGACACTTTTTTCCAACGCGACGTACATCTCAGCATTACATTAAGAGAAAGAGACATGCCTGCAGACATGTGATTCTTAAGTAACCCTAGTTTGTTACTTTCCACTTGATGCTCTGATGTTTATCGCTCGAGTAGGTGTATAAAACTCAGGATAGCTGAATCCTGATAACTTTCCTACCATTTTCTTTCTTTGTGTACCTTATAAAAAAAAAAAAATTTCACATGCAATGCAGGAGTGTAACGGCTGTGTAAAGGCTCATCTGGGGATGATCATAAAGTTATAGTGCATGAACGTTTAGGCTAGGGTTGGTCACGTGCTGCTGCGTGTTTTGCGGCGTTTTGTTCGCTTCTTCACATGTCAGTTTTCGGGAAGGGCAGAAAGTACATTTAGCGCACTTGACTTGTGCCGGGCAGGTTTATGGGATTTAAAATGAATTAATGTTAAAACGTGACATCAATCCCCACGCATCTCTCGTCGCCACCGCCATCGACGCACGTGATGCAAGTGGGAGACGGGAGCAAAGAAGAGTGTGAGAGCCACAGGTTTCACCTGCACCTGGCACGGAGTCCAGCAGCAACTGCCTCAGGTAGCCTCGCAGCACCGCAGCTCTGGGGATGCGTCCCTTTTGGGCTATGCTTCCCGCATCTCATGCACCCAGCACCTCGCTCCAGGACGTGTGGATGTGTGGAAGGTGGACATTTGGAGAAAGGCGGCAGAGACGATCCTGTGGACCGTGGGGCTGGACGCATCTTTTAAGAACAGCGTGGTGAACAGTCGAGAAATCAAACAGGTGGAAGTTGGATCAAATCAAAAGTGGAACGGCTGATGGCACCGAGGTTTTCGCACTTCGGACGGGTCGTGAGATGGTGGGTATCTCTCAACGAGAGGCTTTGATGGAGAAGTTGCAGAAAAGAGCAATAGAGAATGACAAACAGCAGCCACACGGATGGATGAATGGATGCATGGATGGATGGTGCAACAACTCGAGCACGGTGGCAACAGAGACAAGCGAAGGATTAATGGAAGGATTCTGCATATGTGGTCAACGGGAGTGGACATGGACTGGACGGCACCGCTCCGTGTCGCTTCGACTAAATTGGGAGGTAAGGGCGCCGAGCGAAGACGGCCTGAGGGCTGCAAACTATAGGCGCCGTGTTTCGGGCGTCCCTCCCGGAGTTGGAGCATCTTCGCCGGGAAATGCAGTGAAATGACAGTGAACGTGGAGTGCAGTCAAGTCACTTCTCAACGACAAACAGCGGCTGTTTGCGTTTGTCACGCGCCGGACGACGGACGAAGTGCTGTCGACAAACACACGCAGAGCTGCGGGGGAAGGAAAAGATGACGGCGACATTACGTCCTACGCAAAATGAACAGAACGGTGCTGTTATTGTTCTTATGATGATGATGATGATGACGGATAACTGTAATTGTGCAGAAACATAAAGCTGAACTGACAAAGAAGAGAGGACAATGTTGCTCCTCCATTGAGGTGACATGTCACCCACCTGAGGTCTACAGCCTGCAGGTTCTTCCTGGGTTAGGTGTCTGCTATCCGTCAGAGGCGGCAGCTCGAGGTCCAAGGAATTTGGGCAGTCTGGCTTGGATGCCAGTGCTCTTGGAGACCACAAGGATGGTCCTTTGGTGTCGAGAATCGCCTGGAGGATGACCGCAGGGAATGTGGCCCTTGGTGTGTCTAGAGGAGCAATGGGACATGCGCGCGGTGCTCTCTGCGCATGAGAGGACCGCAGCGATGCCTTTCTTTGCTCAAACCTCAGGTACAAATTGTTCTTCATTCAATTACATTGACATGTACATGTATTCATTTAGCAGATGCTTTTCTCCAAAATGACATATGTCTCATGGAAAATACAATGATTTCATTACATTAGCAGGAAGAGATACTTAGATGCAGACGTGTGATTCTTAAGCACAGTTAGTTTGTTCCTTCCCACCAAATGTTAATCACATGAGTAGCTGCATAAAACTTTATCCAAATATCCATGATTCCTGATCACCTTGCTATTACTATTTTTTTTTTTTTGGAGATACATATCAGTATTTACTTTATGGGAGTAGCTGCACAAAGGTTTAGCCGTTGTTTAATGGGCATGATCTCAAAAGTTATAGCGCATGGACTTTTATACGTCATGTGAACTTAAGAGATCGTGGGCAAAGCGAGTGTGGAAGAGGTGATCTTTAAGACTCTTTTTAAATGTGGATAGAGATTCAGCGGTTCTGAGCAAGAGGGGGAGGTCACTCCGCCACGACGGAGCCAGAACTGAGAATCTCTGTGCCTTACCTTTCATGCACGGGACCGCCATGCGGGCAGATGTGGAGGAGTGTAGCGGGCTATCAAGTCTTGCGGATAGCTGGGAGCAGTCCCATTGATCTTTTCGTAGGCCGTAACCGGTATCAACTAATGCGGAGAGACGAGGAGGGGAGATACGCGGGAAGGTTTGGGCAAGTCAAACACAACTCATGCAGCAGTATTCTGTTGCAGCTATAGAGCTTTGGTGGCAGTAGTGGGGAGGTCAGACAGGAGAGAGTTGCATTGGTCCAGAAAGGATGTTACCGTGGGCCAGGCAAGCGATTGCGCAGGGTCTGTTGTGAGGTAGGGACGGATCCTGCCGATTTTACACAGGATGTATCTGCAGGTCCAGGTTGCGGCTTCGATGTGCTCACGGAAAGATCGACTTGTGTCGATGGTCACTTCCAGACTCTTAGCCGAGGACGTGGGCAAAATGAGCGAGTTGTCCAGTTTGATCGAGAGATTGCAACAGGAAGACGGTCCAGCTGGGAGGTGTAAATGCAAATGTAGGTGGAGGACCTCTGTTTTGGACCGGTTGAGTCGCGGGTGGCGATCACACATTCAGGCAGAGATGTCCGACAGGCGGGTGGCGGTACACATGATGCTCTGGGTGGAAATGAGAGGAAGAGCTGCGTGTCATCGATATAGCAGTGGTAGTTGAATCCATGGGAGGCGAGAACGGGGCCGAGGTGAGGAGGTGTGTTCATCTGACACTTTTTTATTCAAGGTCACTAAGCAAGAGCTTTGTACGCTGACCTTCTTGCACCCATTGACCTGTTTCATGCATTGATTTACCCACTTTGTGTCGGGGGTCACTTTGTGTCGGTTAAGGGTTAGAACCTTGATGGAAGGCATTGCAGGAGGAAGTGGGATTGGAACCTGAAGAGCTCTGACCTCCACGCGCCCTGCTGCCGCAAAGAATGAGTTGCGGCGCTTTTTCGCTGCTCTCCGAGGTCTTTAAAGTGTTTCCTGACGTCGGTCCCTCGAAATGCGGGAAACATTGCAAAGGCACTTTCCAGTTTCATCCGAATCCGTAATCAAAGCTCCGCTTTCTTCGTTAATCCGAGCGCTCGACACACCTTTAGCACACGGGTGGAAACTGACCTTAATCTACAAAGATTCAGGCCTCTTTTTTGACGTTCGAAGCCCTGCCTGTCATGGGATGGGATGGACCTCCTTGTGGGAATAAACATTGTTTTGCTGTAACTTGGAATGCTTTCTCTGTTAAAAAATTAGGCCTCCTTTGTTTCCATAATGCAGCACTCTGTGTTTTTCTTTGTAAACTGCAAAGTTACACATCAACTTGAGTCTCTCCGAACGGAACCGCGTGCGAACTTGTCTACTGTAACACGGCCGTACTTTCCGGAATGTGCCCGAAGTCTAGTGGTAAACGCGGGCTCTCGGTGCACAAGCCTAAAACACTGTAAATGCAATGAGACATTGAGTATCGGTTAGGGCGGTTGCCTTGTGGGATAGTGGCAAGCAGGCCATGTTGCTCGCACGCCGTTCTGTCCCTTCACGTGTCTCGTACCCGTGGCTGCAATGGGTAACGAGGTGCGACATCTGTTGTTGGGGACGCATAATGAACTCGTTCCACCGGGGCCATGTGAGGTATGCCAAAATGAACGTTAATTTTCATCGTAGGTCCTTAAGAGGCCAGACAAGTATCACGTTTCATCTGTGGCAACAAGTTTATGTGTATGGGCCCAAATGGATTTGGACTCTAAAAGAACGTCTGGATCGTCGTGCTTTATTGACGTTATTTGTCGTCTCGTGCTTCTCGACGATGAGGGTGAAAAATCCCAAATGGCAAAGTGCGAGTGTGTCGACCTACATGCGGATCTAGAGCTGGATGCTTGACTACACTGTACTGCGGTAGCAAATTCTATTAGCGTAGGTACCGCGACGGAAAATCCCTCAAGGGAGTTGAACCAGTGAGCTTCCGGTCACTTGTTGTCCGGTCACCAGTGTTTTAGGTTGTTGAGCCAATAAACCGTCCCTGTGTTCATGATCGCTGTACGTCACAAAGCGGATGTTGGTTGACACGTCTGTGCGATTACCCGACCTTGGGGGGTGGGGAATTTGGGCTTCTTATCAAGCACCCCCCACAGCGAGAAATTGGAACGAGGAAACAAAGGGCGTTCTTTGGTTCAGCTATGGAGTGAGGTGCCTCCCGCTTATCTTGCTGCGTGCCCGATAAAGCGTCGCCCCCGGGGATGCGACGCCGAGGGTCGGGGCGAGGCTGGAAATGAGGGCTAATAACAATGGGATCAGAAGTAAATGACAGAGGAAGGGATGGGAGCAAAGCCGGCTCCAATGGTGCCAGCATTTGAGTGAGTCATCCTGAAACACGAGCGTAAGCAACTCCCGAGACCCATAACCTTGTAGCCGTGCAGCGAGTCGGCGGGAGGTGTAACGGGAGAGATGGTGCTCGTGAACGGCCCAGTTGAAGCATTTCGCTGACGGCGAGGCCAGTGCTTGCATCCTTTGTGTTTGCATGGGATATGCAATATAAAGTGAAATGAATAAATGCCGATCGGCCAGAACATTAAAACCACTGAGAGGTGAAACGAATAACAACGTTGATTAATTGTCTCGTTACAATGGCACCTGTGGGATGTATTAGGCAGCAAGTGAATGGTCACTTGTTGGATTTCATGTGTTGGAAGCAGGAAAAAGGGGCAAAGCATAAGGATGTGCGCGACTTTTACAAGGGCCAAGTTGTGATGGCTAGACAACTGGGTCAGAGCATCTCCAAAACAACAGGTCTTGTGGGGTGTTCCCAGTATGCTGTGCTTAGTACCTACCAAAACTGGTCCAAGGAAGGAGAACCGGTGAACCGGCGCCAGGGTCACGTGCACGTGAGGCTCATTGATGCGTGTGTGGAGCGAAGGCCAGCCCATGTGTTCCAATCCCACAGAAGAGCTACTGTAGCACGAATTGCACGGAGGGGATGTACACGATATTAGGCAGGTGGTTTTAATGTTTTTGCTGCTTGAGCTGTGTATTTCTGCCATGCAAGATGTACGTACGGCATTGTGGAGATGGAACGATACATTAACGGATGTGTGTGTTCTGTATGTAGCCTATTGGAGGTGCTCATGTGAGACCGAGGACCACACTGTTGCCATTCGGGCCCACGTTTGAATCCCTCCTCCTGCTGTCGTACCCTTGAGTGAAGTACTGAGCGTGGGCTGATGTGGGAGAAATGACCCTGCTCTGTACATGGGTCAAGTGGTGTAAGTAGCTTAATATGCAAAGGTAATGTTGTAGGTCGCCTTGGCCAAAAGTGTCAGATTATTATGCTGAACTAAAATGTGACGGAAGAATGTGGTGTGATGTTTCTCCATTCAATTGTTTTGGCAGTAACACCTCTGTCGATGTTGCTAAAGTGCAAGTTTGATTTTGCCACACCGCTTGACTGCAGTGATTCTCAGAAATGTGGCAGCAAGCAAACGGTCGGTGTTGGAAAAGATGATAGTGTCGTGGAGAAATGGAGAAAAGGAGTTGACATTTGAAGGAATGAACTCAACCCTGATTGCAAGGATGGTACAAAAAGTGACAGCTGGAGGTGTGGGAAAGAGTGATACGCCTTGACTTCACTGTTCTTTCCACTTTGGGGGCAGGCAATGGATGTGCGTGTCAAAGCCGGTTGTACATTTGTAAGGGTTTGGCCGACCATTTTCGGTCAGGTTTCGGGTACACAGATTGTGGTGCACGCTTGCGTTGAGGCTAAGGAATATGGAAGCTTTATTTGGGAAATGGGTGCTTTTGTGAGTTTCCTGTGGTGCCCTGCACATATGAGAAACTGGTGATTTCGTGGACCATAGGATGAAATGAAATGTGTTGCATGGCTTCCTGAAATTACGTGTGAAGTTTGCCCTTCTTGAAGAGTTCACGTCTTCAACTGTCTACTTGGGCATTGAAGGATGGAATTGTGTGGACTGTAGAGAAACAGTGAAACTGTAATGGAAGCGGAGACCCGAGATATGAGCACCGTAAGGTAAGATGTGCTGTGTGAGAAAAGTGAAAATATAAGGAGGTAGGACACTTTTTGGCCATGGTTTGTAAATGTCAGCATTGCTCACTTCAGTTCAGTAGGATGCTTGGGCTGAATGGGAAGTTTACATTTACATTTTTTCATTTAGCAGACGCTTTTCTCCAACGCAACGTACATCTCAGAGAATACAATTTGTACATTACATTAGGAGAGAGACCGTTGCAGACGTGTGATTAAGTTCGTTTCTTTCGACTATATGCACCAATGTTCATGACACGAGTAGCTGCATGAAATTCAGAAAAGATGTATCCTGATTGCTTTCCTCCAGTTGTCTTTTCTTGAGATACACAAACAACTACATACAATACAGGAGTAGCGGCTGTGTAAAGGCTCATCCGGGCATGATCAGAAAGTTACGGTGCATGAGCATTTACACCTTACAGGAGCTTAGGAGATCATGGGTGATGCAAGTCTGGAAGAGGTGAGTTTTCAGACCCTTTTTAAATTTGGACAGAGTTGCAGCAGTTCTGAGTGAGGGGGGGTTGTTCTACCACAGCGGAGCCAGAGCAGAACCTCGTGCTTTACTTTTCATGCGCGGGACCACCAAGTGGGCAGAAGTAGAAGAGCGAAGCAGTCTGGCTGGGTGTCGCAGCTGATCAAGTTTTGTAACTAGCTGGGAGTAGTTCTGTTGATGCATCTGTAGACAATAACCACGGTCTTAAATGTGATCCAAGCAGCTCTAGGAAGCCAGCGCAGAGAAACGAGTAGAGGAGATACATAGGAACGCTTCGGCAAGAAGTCAAACACAAAGTTGGCAGTATCTGATCTGAAACTTTTGTGAAAGAAAGATTTTAAAGATGGCAGAGGAATGAGTGAGTGCGTCATGTGAACGTGCAACTGGTTTAGAGTAATGTAAAAGGGAGTAAAGTGGTGGTGCACACTGTGCTGTTTGCTCCCACCCCTGTCTGTCCCCCTCCTCCTTTGTGTCACCAGTGGCTCTGGCAGCCTGTGCGTTTTGGGGAGCCTGGTGGCTTTCTTGCATGTTTGGCTTTGCTTACTCTCCTGGCACTGGGTTTGTCCTGCGCTGAAGCTCCGTCCCTGTGTTCACCCCCGTCCCTGTCCCCCAAACCCCTCAGGCCACAGCTCTCATCGGGTTCCTAGCAACGCGGGGGTAGCTGACATTTTAGGGCAAAAGTTGTAGGGCTCCGTGTCATGCTGCACTTGTGCTCCGTGATTCCGCTGAGGTAAGTCAGCGAGTGTGTGCACGTGCCCGCCGTCTGTCTGTTACTCCTCATCGTGTAGCTGTGTGGAGTGATACAAGTAATGGGTTGGTTGTTTGTGTACTTAACGGTAGTAGTCATTCCTGTCCGTGCACAAAGGTGCGGAGCACAGTGTCCCGTGTTGCACGCTGGGTGTCACTCTCTTTGTTGGATTCATCCTGATTGTGTGTTTGTGTTGGTTGGACACGGCAGTGGGAGCGGTTGTTGTGGGGACTGTGAAGTGTTGGTAATCAATCCATCGATCGACGAGGCAGCCTGTGAAAGCCAAGACTCGGGGAGCCCGGCAAAGCTCGTGAGCCTCCACCTGGACCCGCCCGCCACAGGTAAGGCACGAAGCGTGTCCCCACCTGCATCTGCGTACAACTTCACCCCAACAGCGACGATTCCGTCGTCATACCTTTGTGCCGTTGCTAGGGAAACCTCACCGGAACCATCAAGGTTCCACCGCATGCACGCGTTGCGTGAACCCGGTAAATGACGGGTCAAGTTAACCCCACAGAGGTGCGTGACTTTGAGGACCCTTCGTAAATGTGGCCACAGCTTGCGCGCTTCTTCCGATCGCTCCCGCGTAGCGGCATCTCACAGCGTCGTGCCAGTGATTGATTTGTATCACGATCGTATCGCAGGCCAATTCCTCTTCTTGTAATGGAGCTCATTATTCCTTTGTGCCACGAATGTTTTGCAACAAGTCAATTGAACAATTAATGACAAGGTGTGGTCTTTCTTGATGTTTATTCTGTCTCTTTCAGTACTGAATGGCCCAGACGAGTGGCACCCAAGCGGTATACGACCATCCGCCCTCCACCCAGGCTCGACGGTCGCTTGCGTTTCACCAACGAGGTGGACCCCCACCTCGTTCCACCTCCAATTTGTGCTCCTTTTCATTGCAACCATCATGACTCTGCTGAACACAGTAAGGGCTTGGCGAGGAGGTGGACCTGCTCACACACACACAGACACTCTCTCTCTCATATGTTTACCAAGTGGAGGGTAATGATCTCAAGTCCACTCTGGCCTGATGTTTGTTTCATCTGATTGTGCACAACCGTGCAGCCAGCAAGCTGTCCATCCTTAGCCTTCATCACGGTCATAGTGCGACAGAGAAAACAAAGCAACGCTGAGGGTGCACATATAGTAAATGGCATGTTCCACCATAACGCAAATTGTATTGCCTTCATTACAACATCTTGGCGGTAGACCACCGTTTCTTTTCGTTTTGATGTAAACAGCGAATTTACAATGTGTCCCAATCATTGCTGTGGTTATGCCTCCCGTTCCAAGCGCCGCCACTGCAGCCCCCCCTCCCTAAGCCCTTATCATCATCCTAATTAGCAGTAGGCTATAATGAGTTTGGGGATCGAACCACCCCGGTCAGCTTAGATTCACAGCGCTGAGTCATTGCATCCACATGCAAAAAATGATTCCTGTATTAATGAAAAAGTCATTGACTGACAGACGCGACACTGCCTGCATCCTTCTTAATCTATTACATTTACCTAACTATGAATATAGCCGGGGGGGGGGGCTTGTGTCGATCGTGTGAATCCTGGTTTGTAGTCCCCATTGGTGATATGACTGGACATCAGGTGGCGTACTGGTTACAGCTATTCTCATGCAATCTGAATGTTCCCACTTTAAATGTCACCGCCGCCTGTAGCAACTTCAAGCACGGTGCACTACAGTAAACATGAGCTATTGGCATACATTGTCATTACTACCACCTTCCACAAAGGAAACAAATACTGTACTTGTGCTCCCCTTATGTTTCACTAAAATCCAGCAAAATGTTATTCCAATCAATCAGCTGAATCCAACAAGAGACCATATACATTTACACACTTAGCAGCGGTAAATGGGGACGGTCCAGCATGCTTCTCCTATTGTTACGTCATTTCAGCGATAGCTTTTCTCCCCTTATCCAGACTCCAAGCGCCGCAGCGCATGCTTCCCGCTTGTTCATTTCCTTCGAGGTGAAGGGAGGTTAATAACTCCTCATACACACCATGTACTTCCAATTTGCCCAGCACAGTGTCTCCTTAAACACCTCCTCTCTCTTCTTGTTTTCTTCTCAGCTGGATCATCAAATGGTCATTATAACCAAGTAATTAAAATTTAGGCAGTTAGGGAAAGGGGGGGGGGGGGGCAGTTTATATCTGCTGAAATGCATTACAGGAATTTCCCCTCCTTCCTCTTCTCTGTAATACAATCATTGCAATGTTCAACAACTAAATAAATGATGACCTTGTACACATCCACAGCATGTCTCAACGTTACATCCATAATTTTGCTACATAAGGTGTACATGAATGTTTCATATGACAAACTAAACATCCCTATCTTTCAGTTAATTGTTCTATCATTTATATATGCAGACACCTCTCGACTTAGATACATCCAGATTTACATTAAATTCCTGGCGTACGCACTATTTACGTGGAGCGCGTTTATTTTATGCAAAACATCCGAAATGCGTTACGCGCAACTCTCCGTAACCAGACGAGGCACGACGCTCCAGCTTCCTAGAGCGTTTTGAGCCGTGAACTCGCTCATCTCCTCTCGTCAGTTAGTGCTTTTTTTTCCCCTCATATTTTTAACCCTTTTCATTATTCACAACGCCTGGTGGTAAACGCACACTTGAAGGATTCACTTACTGCTGAATCTCTGTCCACACTTTAAAAAAAGGGTCTTAAAATGCACCTCCTCTAGACTTCATGCCCGTTAAACAACAGATAAACCTTCACAGCTATTCCTGGAATCTCACGTTAATGTTATATATATATATACTACTAAGGAATTGTCCATATTCCAATACAGTTTTATGCAGCCACGCGTGTGATGAACAGTTCATAGGGTGCAAAGAACAACTGCAGGTGACAATCACGCGTCTGCATCCAAGTGTCTCTTTCTGCTAATGTCACAAACATTGTATTTTCTACGAGATGTTCGTCGCTTCGCAGAAAAGCGTCTGCTTAATGAATATCCGCCAATGTTAGGAAAACGAGAACCGTCCCGCGGGCGTACAGCAATCCATTTGGAAGCAAAATCGAAAAAAAACAAGTACGCATGAAGGTGGACAGATATGGTCATCTATAGCAGGGAAACCAGCTTCAGCCGTATCGACTGCGAATATCATAGAGTAGGATGCTGCACGTGAAAGGAACGGCTACCATCAAAACAACATCAACGAACCGTCAAGGTGCAATAATTGACATGGAAAAATTATTAATGTCATTACGTTCGATGGTGGGAGAGGAGGGGGAATCCGACATGCCTCACTTTTCACTTATGTAACGGTCTGAAGAACAGTCTATTTGCGTAACTCCAGGCATTTCTGTATCTATATCTGCGACTGATGCAAGGTTGGCATAGTGTCCCCAGGCACTTCTGCTGAGTGGAACGATGTAACATGTATCTCTATGTACATGCAAAAGGTTATTCATTTCTCTGTGTTACAACAAACTCATTCCTACATCATTTTGTAAAATCTTCTCCAAAGTCCCTTCCTCAAAAAGGTCTTGTGCCTCGACACGTGTCATTTTCACCAAGGGAAACGTCACGAGTCGCCTCTCCGTCAGCCATCTTTCAGGGGTTACGGTCACAGTTTAAGGCCTCGATAGAGGCCGGCAACAGCTCTTGCAGCGTACGCGAGTAAACTGCTCAGAGGCGGGCTGACTTGCTGAGAGCTTCCTGGAAGGACTACACACTATTTCTGAATGTAATTGAAAAAGACAAACATCTCATTTATATCACGTCTGGCCGGGAGAGTTCTTTGGGTTTTTTTTCCTCCCTGCGCCAGCATTAAACTGCAGACTCCATTAGATTGATGGAACCTGCAGGAGACGTCCGCGTGGACGAGCCGACATTGATGAAGCAGTTTTCTGCTTGTAAAAGGTGAGCGGGACACCGAATATGACACAATAGCAGTAAACAAACACAGGGCAGCTGTCTCCGTGGGTGGAAGGGATCAGAAGGGGCGGGGGTGGGGGGGGAATGGTGCTGTACCTGTTGGACCGAGTGCCCTAATACTTTTGTACCTTTTTAGGGTCCCACCTTTGCCACTATTTAACCCTTCCATCAGGATACATCCAGTAAATCGGTGTGAATCAACGAAGGTAAAGTCTATCTTTTTCCCTATACCTTGGATTCCCAAATTCCGAATGCACAGAGGTTTGGCACGCGAATAACAACGAAATTTTTTCATGCTTCCAAAATCATCATGGTCCCTGAACTCGACGACAGCCAGGAGCGTAAACAGAGGTTGCGTTTGCTGTGCAAATAGCTGACATTCCAGTACCTGGGTCACCGAAGACAGCGCCATTAGAAATAAACCGTTGGAGCAAACGGAACACACGGTGAACGTGACAACCCGCAGCAAACGGCAGAAGGCCGTGATTCAGAGGAGCCGCTCCCACAAGCCAGGCCCGCGGAGTCCCTGGACTGCCATCCGTCAGGCCGCAGGCGCTTCCCCCTCGGGAACTCTACCTGCCATGGCTCTTTCGCACTGCAGGCACCGGTCGAAGCCTCCAGGTGTCGTCAGGTCGTACAGCAGGCAGCCGTTTCCACCCGTCTGGGAACGATCCTCCTCGCAGCGTCATGCATCCTGCTCTATTACCGAACACTTTCCAACTGCGATACGCTGGTCAAACGCTGCGAAAGCGATGTTCCCTGGAAGCACACAAAGAGGCTGTCATAAATACACTAATTATTCCACATCATCCTCTTGCCTCCGTGTACTTTCATGCGCTCCCTTTAAAACTGACCCGCAAAGAAAAAAAACGACAAGAAAGTTCACGGTCGGCTAGCCACGCCACTTTCTCCTTCGGTACATCGCGATGCCGAAAACGAGGAAAGCTCTTTCGGAAACGCATCTGGCACAGCCACCAGGCTGCAGGCCCGGCGCTCACACAAAAAAAAAAAACAAGGATCGACCTAAAAATAGGCTACCCCTGGCGTTCGAACCCCCAGAGTGCGCAAAGACCCTCTGTTGTGTAATGCGCCCCCCTAAGCCGCCGCGGCTCCGAAGAACCTTTTACAAAGCGATGCCTCCCCGCATCGCGGCAGAGCACGTACACAGCCGCAACACACGCTGTTCGCCCAATTACGTGCGATACGCATCCTCTAAAACGTACCACACGCAATTTGTCGCGGGCCAACGGCAGCGTGCGGTAAACGCGTTTTCTCATGCGTTGCATGCAAAAAATCGCACGTCCAGAAACTCGAGGTCGCTCGGCTCCGAGACAAGTCTTTCAACTTCCAGATGCGGTACAATACCACACTACTGCACCTAAATACAATTATACATTATAGAAGGAAGAGCGCTTAAGGGCATTTTCGGAGCTTGAAATCTGGCCGAACGGGACAAACCAACCAAGTGGAGTATACACCGCAACACGCCAGCTCCACACGTCACAAACACAACTGGGACCAGAAGCCTGTTCGCAACTCCATTTCTCCGAATGCTGCCGCTACATCGCAATCAATAAAAGCTTAATAATACAGGCATCCTTCGGGTTATTTGCAGCCTGGGTTCTGTTAAAAGCCGAGATAATTATAATGTTACAACCAATGGAACTTGTACTCTAAGATGTTCAGTTTTCCTCATCCGCTTGTCCTGCATACAGGTGCTGCGTTCCACAGTCCATCCTGGGAATGCCACGGGCAGGACGCTAATTTGTCGGCGGACTTGTATTTCATCTTCGACTGCATCAGAACAGTACGGCCCGTTTCATTTTATTTGCTGGGTAAGTTCTGTGAAAGCCTCTGATGTAGCTATGATACCTTTCAAAAAAATTGAACTTTTATTAAATTCGAGCTGCATTGCGATTACAACTAATTTGTGGAAAAACTTCGACTCGCCACTTCGTAACCTCAAGAGCCAGTGTGCAAACTCTCAGATGATAATAGCTCCACATGGTCCGTTTTTTCCAGAAATACACAATACCAGAATAATGGAGAAAAGCATCTGCCAAATAAATACGTGTAAATGTAAATAGTGAAAAGGTGACGAATGATATGTGACAGATGATCAGGCCACTGCGAGGCAAACTTCCCGCACATCCCGCGACAGGACTTAACATTTCTTTTCATCACTACATTTTTTTTTTTTTTAAAACTTATTTTTATCCAATCTTTTTTGGTCCCTCAGCTGACCACGAGCACTCGTCATCCCACCAGGACCCCCGTCACTCATTTCCCAGGCTATTTGCAGGGAGGGGGCACTTCCGCAGGTGTCGCAAGTCACAGACTCGACGAACGTCCCTCCGGGGACTATTCGGCCGCCTGCGAAGGGACGTTCGTCGAGCAGCCGAATAGTCACCGCAGAGCCCTTTGGACGTTGGGCTCCTGCCGCTAATGCAAAGGTGTCGAACGGGGGTGCAGAACGGCCCACGGCGCCGCGATCGGATCAACGCTCGAGGCCAGAGGTACAAATCCTACATGCTGTCGCGGACACCTATACTTAGCAGGAGACAAAAGTCATAGGTATGAATGAGCTGAGAAACGGCCCCCATGCATCGCTCGGTACAGCTTTACTTGTGTTGTCGGCGGGGGGGGGGGGGCACATATATTATCCCAGCTGTATACTGAGAAGCCGTCAGTAAGTGAACATTCATTTACTGATGGCTTCTCAGTATACAGCTAGGATAATATATATATATATATATATATATACACACACACACACATACACCACTCGGGGCAATTCTTTCCCCTCATCGCATTTATGGGTAGTATTTACATTTGCTAACCGCTTATTAAATATTTACAATTCTTTATTAGCATTTCGTTATGCAGAAAACATGACACTCGCTGCTTACTTGCAAACACACTGAGCACATTTTGGAGTAGGAGGTTGGGCCTGCTGTATTTGGTGCACCTTAATCCCTTCGGGAACAAACATTTCTGGGCCAATAAACCGTTCTACAGTTATTAATTTCACTGACACCTTTCTTACCCATTCATATGGCAGGGTAAGTCGCTCACCCAGGGGTACTACGGCGGGAGATGGGATCCGAACCCGGGTCTTTCAGCTTGAAGGCAACGCCTCTACGTTTCGTATTTCGGCTGCCGCGCACTACAATATCGTAACGACGCCAAGGGGGACCGATGTACATTAATGTAAATAGTCGGCGTTGGCATCGCTCCCTGTTCGTAGTCCTGCGTTCCGTTCCCATCAGCCATTATGTCACTCATGCTTAGTTTGCCACGGAGGAATTCAGGAGGGTTCGAGGGGTCACCTCCTAACCATTGCGTAGAGTAGCGGGGCTCAGACTGGCCTGGGGGAATGCTCCGGTGTTGGGACTGCTTTGTACTGTCTCAGGCATCTCTGTCAAGACTCCTAATGAATAGACATGTACACGGTCAATAAAGAGCCTTTTCCAGAAACCCTGACTTCTGAGCCCGTCTGCAGTAGCTCCGTGGAGGGGACTCTACAATATTACACTACCATACAGGAGGTACTACAGCGGGAGCGGGAATTCGAAGGCGGCTCTGTCACTGCCCTTAAACGGTCAGTTTAACGGTTGACCGAAACGCCTCTCCGTGCATCGTAACGCAGCCGAGAGAGCGCCTCCTCTTACCGGCAATAACGTGTGTGACCTTAAGGCGGGCCTGTCGGTCAAGCCCAAACTCCATCGTAAAGAAGATTACGTTCGATTCAATTACATTTCGTTCTCTTTCATTAAGCGCTTTCCAAAAAAAGGAATAAGCCCGTATTTACGGGGTGCCCCCGATTCATGAGCTAAGCAGAACAACAACACGCTAACGAATTGCATCCCGTCATCACACGGCTTACAAAAATCCCCAATAAATGCAAAGTAAATAAATTAATACACGGGACGCTGACGGCGTTTGGCTTTATCGGACCGCAACAGCTGGCCGCGGAGGCCAAACGGCCGTTCCGAAGGATCGGTGGCCGTGAAACATCTTTCGTTTGAGGCACCTCCGAGCGTAAGATGACGGTGCTTGGCGAACGGACCCATTCACATCCATTTCTTGGCCCGTTATCTCCTTCGTCCGGACCTCGCATAGCTCCTGTCCCACGTGCCTGGACTCAGCCTCAACAGCCCCTCCGTTGACTTCACGCGTGGAGCCCGACCCTCTCGGCCCTGCGCCCAGGCCCGCGCGGATAAGCCGGCCATCCGGCGTCCCCGCGAAGCATCCACCTTTTCAGGGAGCCGGCGGACAGGAGGCGCCAAGGGGTTCAGAAACAGGGCGCTTTGTGGAACCCATCCCGCTCGCCCATTTCTCACGTCGCATTGTTTGAGCATTTTATGGATAGAATGGCGGCAGCAACCCTCCCACCTGGCCATCACGCAACCCGAAAATAAGGCGGGTGGCATCGCGGTCATTTCTCTGCAGGCGGAGTCGTTTTCACGCTTCCTTTGCCTGGCTGAGGCCTTTTCAGTCGGACCGTAACATGCGAAGCGGCGTTCAAAAATATCACCGATTCAAGCAAATAGAGAAAACTAAACATGCTCCGATTTTCTGTTATGAAAATACACTCTAATATAGTTCATCTTCACTAAGCTGCACTTACAGATGGGGAGGGGGTTCCGGTCCTTTTGTTGACAATGTTAGTATATACGCAGCTTTCTTGTCATAATAATTTTGACACAATGGTATATTTGATATATGTCAATAACATTATTTCTTTTTCAGTCGTGTATGCGATACGTTGTAATCGCCCGTCAGTCAAATGATTGGGACGCTCCCCAAACACATGTTAACAATTTTATGACGGAAAATCCATCCATCCATCCATCCATCTTCCTCCGCTTTTATCCGGGGCCGGGTCGCGGGGGCAGCAGTCCGAGCAGAGTACTCCAGACCTCCCTCTCCCCGCACACCTCCTCCAGTTCCTCTGGGGGAACCCCAAGGCGTTCCCAGGCCAGCCGGGAGACATAGTCTCTCCAACGTGTCCTGGGTCTGCCCCGAGGCCTCCTCCCAGTGGGACAAGCCCGGAGCACCTCCCCAGGGAGGCGTCCAGGAGGCATCCGGAACAGATGCCCGAGCCACCTCAACTGGCTCCTCTCGATGCGGAGGAGCAGCGGCTCTACTCCGAGCTCCTCCCGGGTGACTGAGCTCCTCACCCTATCCCTAAGGGTGCGCCCAGCCACTCTGCGGAGGAAACTCATTTCTGCCGCTTGTATCCGCGATCTCATTCTTTCGGTCATGATCCAGAGTTCATGACCATAGGTGAGGGTAGGAACGTAGATCGACCGGTAAATTGAGAGCTTCGCCTTACGACTCAGCTCCCTCTTCACCACAACAGACCGGTACAATGACCGCATTACTGCGGACGCCGCACCGATCCGTCTGTCAACCTGCCGCTCCATTTTTCCCTCACTCGTGAACAAGACCCCGAGATACTTAAACTCCTCCACTTGAGGGAGCAACTCCCCCCTAACCCGGAGGGGGCAATCCACCTTTTTCCGACTGAGAACCATGGCCTCGGATTTGGAGGTGCTGATTCTCATCCCCGCCGCTTCGCACTCGGCTGCAAACCTCCCCAGTGCACGCTGCAAGTCTTGACTTGATGAAGCCAACAGGACCACATCGTCCGCAAAAAGCAGAGACGAGATCTCGCGGCCACCAAAACAGACACCCTCCGTTCCCTGACTGCACCTAGAAATTCTGTCCATAAAAATAATGAACAGAATCGGTGACAAAGGGCAGCCCTGGCGGAGTCCAACATGCACCGGGAACAGGTCCGACTTACTACCGGAAATGCGAACCAAGCTCCTGCTCCGGTCATACAGGGAACGAACAGCCCGTAGCAACGAGCCCCGAACCCCATAACCCCGAAGCACCCCCCACAGGATGCCACGAGGGACACGGTCGAATGCCTTCTCCAGGTCCACAAAACACATATGGACTGGTTGGGCAAACTCCCACGAACCCTCCAGCACCCTAGTGAGGGTATAGAGCTGGTCCAGTGTTCCACGGCCAGGGCGAAAACCGCATTGCTCCTCCTGAATCCGAGGTTCGACTATCGGTCGGATTCTCCTTTCCAGTACCCTGGCATAGACTTTCCCAGGGAGGCTAAGGAGTGTGATCCCCCTGTAGTTGGAACACAATCTCCGGTCCCCCTTCTTAAAAAGAGGGACCACCACCCCGGTCTGCCAGTCCAGAGGCACCGTTCCCGAACTCCACGCGATGCTGCAGAGGCGTGTCAGCCAAGACAGCCCCACAACATCCAGAGACTTGAGAAACTCGGGGCGGATCTCATCCACCCCCGGAGCCTTGCCACCGAGGAGTTTTTTGACTACCTCAGCAACTTCAGCCAGGGTAATGGACGAGTCCCCCTCCGAGTCCCCAGCCTCAGCTTCCTCTACGGAAGGCGTGTCGGAGGGATTGAGGAGATCCTCAAAGTACTCCTTCCACCGCCCGAGAACATCCTCAGCTGAGGTCAGCAGCGCACCACTTCCACTGTAAACAGTGTTCGTGGAACACCGCTTCCCCCCTCTGAGTCGCCGGACGGTTTGCCAGAATCTCTTTGAGGCCGACCAAAAGTCTTCCTCCATGGCCTCACCGAACTCCTCCCAAGCCCGAGTTTTTGCCGCGGCGACTGCCAGAGCCGCGCTCCGTTTGGCCCGTCGGTACCTGTCAGCTGCTTCAGGAGTCCCATGAGCCAGCCAGGCCCGATAGAACTCCTTCTTCAGCTTGACGGCATCCCTTACTTCCGGTGTCCACCACCGTGTTCGGGGATTGCCGCCGCGACAGGCACCGGAGACCTTATGGCCGCAGCTCCGAACCGCCGCACCGACAATGGAGGAGCGGAACATAGTCCATTCAGACTCAATGTCCCCCACCTCCCTCGGGACCTGGTTGAAACTCTGTCGGAGGTGGGAGTTGAAGACCTCTCTGACAGGGGCCTCCGCCAAACGTTCCCAACAGACCCTCACTATGCGTTTGGGCCTGCCAGGTCTGTCCAGCTTTTTCCCCCGCCATCGAATCCAACTCACCACCAGGTGGTGATCAGTTGACAGCTCAGCCCCTCTCTTCACCCGAGTGTCCAAGACATATGGCCGAAGGTCAGAAGAAACGACTACAAAGTCGATCATCGACCTCCGACCTAGGGTGTCCTGGTGCCAAGTGCACTGGTGGACACCCTTATGCATGAACATGGTGTTCGTTATGGATAAACCGCGACTAGCACAGAAATCCAATAACAACTCACCGCTCGGGTTCAGATCAGGGAGGCCGTTCCTCCCAATCACGCCCCTCCAGGTATCACTGTCGCTGCCCACGTGGGCGTTAAAGTCCCCCAGTAGAACGACAGAGTCCCCAGTGGGAGCGCTTTCCAGCACGCCCCCCAAGGACTCTAAAAAGGCCGGGTACTCTACACTGCCGCTAGGCGCATAAGCACAAACGACAGTGAGAGACCGTTCCCTGACCCGAAGGCGTAGGGAGATGACCCTCTCATTCACCGGGGTAGACTCCAACACATGGCGGCTGAACTGGGGGGCTATTAATAAGCCCACACCAGCCCGCCGCCTCTCACCTTGGGCAACGCCAGAATAGTGGAGAGTCCACCCTCGATCGAGTAGAGTGGTTCCAGAACCCAAGCTGTGAGTGGAAGTGAGCCCGACTATATCTAGACGGTATCTCTCAACTTCCCGCACCAGCTCAGGCTCCTTCCCCGCCAGTGAGGTGACATTCCAAGTCCCAAAAACCAGAGTTGGCGCCCAAGGTTTGGGTCGGCCGGGCACTCGGCCCCGACCACCGCCCAAATCACAACGCACCGGCCCCTTACGGTTTCTCCGGCAGGTGGTGAGCCCACCGAAGAGCGGCTCCACGTTGTGGCTTCGGGCTGAGCCCGGCCAGGCCCCGTGGGCATAGACCTGGCCACCAGGCGCTCGCACGCGAGCCCCCCCCCCCAGGCCTGGCTCCAGGGTGGGGCCCCGGTGACCCCATACCGGGCGGGGTAAACGGACGCCTTGATTTTTTCGTCATAAGGGGTTTTTGAACCGCGCTTTGTCTCGTCTGTCATCCAGGACCTGTCTGCCATGGGAGACCCTACCAGGGGCATGTAGCCCCAGACAACATAGCTCCTGGACTCATTCAGGCACTCAAACCCCTCCACCACGATAAGGTGGCGGTTCATGGAGGAGACCTGGCGGTTCATGGAGGAGGGTGGCGGTTCATGGAGGAGGAAAATCCATTTATGTATTTCTATTAAGCTCCCCCCCCCCAACGATTTCGGTGCCAGTGAATTGATTGATTGACCGCCGAAGACAAGAATTACTCACGATCCTGGTATCGCATTGGACAACAGTACAGCGTTTATGAATATTTCTTATTACATCTGGATCTATTGGAAGTTTACCAAGTTTTGTCTTTCGAAATAAAGTGATTCTCAGCAATTTATTTTAACGTTTGTTTTTTCAATATGTTTGGGAAATACTTCGACAAACATAATATTGGGATCCACTGCACTGTCCAGTCATTCTGATATCGCTCTAACGGAGGTCTGCTCAAATGCTGATGGACTCATTATCTACATCAACGACGGTCCAAATGGACGACCCATCAGTAAGAGTCTGTGCGCGCACACGTGCGGCTGTTCCGGCCACAGCCCGGCCCCCGTCGGCGCACGCGAGTCAAATCGCCAAACCCAATTTGTTCGGCCAGCGAGCGGTCCAAGAATGACTGTGCCGTGCCAGGGGCGAGGTGAGGAAGGAGTGGTGCATCCTGCACGAGAACTTGCATCAAAGGACAGAAACTCTCACACGCAACAACAACAACAAAAGCAACACAGGCTTTGCTACACCGCTGAACCACAGTATGGATGTGTTTGCAGGTGGAGAGTGTGCGTGTGTCACTCTGTTAACATTTCCATTTATTCATTTAGCAGACGCTTTTGTCCAAAGCGACGTACATCTCAGCAAAAGTACAATTTATGCATTACATTAAGAGAAGGAGACATAGCTGCAGACATGAAAGTCTCAAGCAAACCTAGTTTTTCCCTACCACTTGCTGCACCGAGGTTCATCGTTCAAGTAGGTGCATGAAACACAGGACAGACAAATCCCGATACCCACACCAATTTTTTTTTTTTTTATTATTATTAAATATTATAAGATACACAAATGAGCAGTACAATACCAGAGTAATGGCTGAATAACGGTTGTATCTGGGGATGCTTCTGGAGTTACGATGCGTGAACAGTTACACCATAGACGATCTGGAAAGGGTGGGTTTTCAGACCCTTCTTGAAAACGGAGGGAGTTTCCGCAGTTCTGAGTGAGAGGGGAAGGTCGTTCCACCACAACGGATCCAGAACCGAGAACCTCAGAGCTTTACCTTTCGTGCGCGGGACCACCAAGCGAGCCGAAGTAGATGAGCGAAGGGGCCTGGCTGGGGTGTACCGGTTGATCAAATCCTGTAAATAGCTGGGAGCAGTTCTATTGATGCATTTGTACACGGTAACCAGGGTTTTGAATTTGATACGGGCAGCTACAGGAAGCCAGTGCAGAGAGATGTTAAAGCTAATTAGCTGCGGTATGAATAATGTCTAGGCCAGTCATGGCTGAGTCACTCCACGTACAGTAATGAACCACACTGGCATCCTCATTTTTTACCAACACGTTGTTTCACTGCAGAAAAATGTGCGCAGAGGCACACATGCGAACACACATGGTAAAACATCGCCGCTAGCGAAGCAAAGAGAAGCCTCCTGTGATTTGGTAACAGCGGTGCTGAGCGGGCACCTGACAGCCGCCTGCAATAAGGGCAACTTGACTTGTGGCTCTTAAAGGCTCAGCGAAATTGAGGTGACGTCTCACCTGATCTGATCGGAATGATACCTGCAGGCCACGGCACTGATCTCACGGCGACCGCACACCAGCTCTGGACAGGTTTCACCGCTGCGCTACCCCAAACTCCCCGGCTGCTGCGTGGTAAAAGACGTTTGCCAAGTAGAGATCCACAGATTGAGCCACCGCCAGACGAACGCATGCTGAAAATCACACTTTCGTTCATTATTTTTTCTCCAAAGTGACGCACAGCTCAGAGTGAACAAGTGGAGCGACAGGCAGAGCTTTAGACACGCACAGGACTATGGAGACACAGCTACATGAGCGCTCTACACACGTTGCTGGTTCGCATCCTACTAGTGCCTCCTCTATACAAGTTACATTCAAATAGCAAATACAAAGATAATCATCACTTGTCAGCAGATCGGGAGACAAGTGGTTCGGGACCCTTCTTCAATGTTGGAGGGATTCAGCAGCTCAGAGGAACAAAGGGAGGTCAGAAAACAGAACCAATGGGACCGCCAAGCAGCCGGAGATGGAGGAGCGCGGTGGTGCAGCGTGTCATTGCTGCCCTCAATCGTGACCTTCACAGAACACGGTGTCGCGGGGTGACAGAAAATGTTCGGTATCCGAGGTCCATTAACCGTCAACAAAGGGATCGGATACGGGTGCCGAGCACGTCAGGTACGTTTTGGTATGAAAGCTGGCTCTTTTGATGGAGGGGGGGGTTTAGATGTAGGACCACTGATTCATTGATGAGGATTGTATCTTCATTTGCTTCAAGGAGCGTGTGAGGGGTCAAGGTGCCACCTCCCTAAAACCATTTCGGAGCCCTTTGCCGGCACGCCGTTTGGACACCTGGCAGCGCTCGCGCCCTCCCTCGATTAAATGCTGTTATTAATTTGTTCGAGCGCTTTCCGAAACCAACATCAAATTATCGGGTTAGCATCTATTTTGAGTAATTACAGTACTCCATCGCTCGGCGCCGGGGTACGATGAAATTAGTCGCACAATAAATCTGATTAGGAAACAGGCCGAGATGCGGAGAGGAGCAGCCGCCGCCGCGCCGCGGGGCTCCGGGGGGAGGGGGGGAGCGATCGCTAACTGTCACGATTTTTTCTTCTTTTCTTTTTTTAAACAGAAATGTTGATGACTCCAGTCACATGTGGGGAGAAACGGTTTGGTCGGCAAAGTCCCACACGTGTATTTTAATGGCAGCCTGTCGAGGTGGGCGGAATTACTCTCACTCTTCCTCGCCCTTTCTTTCCAGATGCCTCACGCTGAAGGCGAACGCGGACCTCGCAGCAGCGTTGCCCTGGCGAGACACCGTGCGTCACTTTGATGCACATCAGCACCGGAAAACCTTCATTTTTGTTTGTTCATTCACCATATTATCAGTCTCATTATTTTCATCGTCATTGTTGCAGATTTTTTTAGTCGACCCTTTCATCGTAGCCACATCTACTTTTCCAGCTGGATATACAGAACGGTGCAGCCTGGGTTTTGTTGAATTGCTCTCCGGGGAACATTCGGCCTACGGGCCCGTTAGCCTCGGCTGAGCGGCGTAATGACAGAAACGGCAGCGATATAATGAAACAAAGGCCAAGGGAAGGTCGCCTTTAAACCACAGCCGTGCGAGCGGTCCAGACCTCGCGCTGCACCTTCCTGTGCCAATTTAGTGGAGGAAAAAAACAGCAGTGATTCAAGGCCCTGAAAACAGCCGGAGAAAAAGGGGCTGGTGGGGCTGGGGTGGGCTCCCAAGTCTCTCTTCGGGATCCCTGTCCACAGGAGGGCCTCTGTGGGAAGCGCAGCTCATCCACATGGCCTGCGTGAGGACATTTCTGCTCTTCTCCTCCTCTGCTTTCTGTCCATCTTTTTCTCAAGGTACACGGTACGCTGCGTAGAGTGCCACCGCCAGCCGTATCCGGCAACTGCTGTTAGGCTCCGATTGTTATCACGGTAAACCACATTATAGCACGGATCAAATTTTAGTATTTACTTGGGGTGGGTAATTGTACCAGAGCTGACGGGGTACGCTCGGTGGAGGAACGACTCCTCTCCGCTCACGCGAGGTGGAGCGCCGCGCATGCGACCCTTCGGAGGTCCCCAGAGGAGCCCGGCCCCTCACGCGCTTGCGGAGAACAGAGCTCATCTCCCCTAAGAGATTAATCCTTTTTTAACCCTGTTATGGCTGATTTTATTCCATCTCCTTCATCCTCTATGGATCTTGTGACTCTTGTCTTGAAACCGGAGGCACATTGAGCTGTAAACGACCTCTCTGTCTTGACCCCTGTGTTCGAGACTAACAGGATCACACAGAACAAACACACAAACTGCTGATTCCACAGCTTTCATTTTATCCGGCCTAACAGAAAGCATAGGAGTGAAATCCTTACGCAATAAATTGCTATTTCTTCAAAGGGGAATTTTTTGATCCAAGTCAGGTGGCAACTACAGTCCAAGGTGCTTCGGCTTCGTTTTGTACATTAACGTCCGTTTAATTTTTTATTAATTCATTCATTCATTTATGTTTCGCCACTTACAGTGTGAGGTTTGTGAGCTAAGGTACTCGTGATTGACCCGTTTATAGAGCCAGGCCACTTTTACCGCATCTATTGGGGATGAGAACCAACTCATGACACCTCTATCCACTACGTTGCCTGCTGCCGTGACGCACCGGTACCTGCTATCGCGCATCAGAATGTTCAGTTGGAATATGGCCATTAATTCAACCCGACAAGGGACGTTTGCTAGGTTTACCACTTTTCCAGCCCTCGCTCTCATTACAGCCTCCACGCGTGTTCGCTGCTCGGCCTTGGACCCGTTACCGGGTAACGCGGTATACTGAGAATACCGGGGTTCACACCAACTGCCACATGTCCGTTTGCTCGGAGACGTAGGCCGGGGAGGTGCTTGTGAAGAGGAGGCACGTTACTGTTGTGTGCATCTTGGGAGAGCTCATCATTTTAATTCAAAAGCAAGAAATCCATTGTCCTATGTGTTTGCTTTGCGTTGCGCAGGATTGACCGGAACCTCATTTTACCACATCGTCTGTCAAGACTTCCGCCACAATTTCCATTCTGTTCATTTATATAGAGCGCTGGTATCGGGACACTCGAGTTTTACATCTTCAGCTGAAAAAAGCTCAACAGCTATTTGTGTAAACATAAAAAAGGCATCGAGCGATGGCTCCTCATGTACTCACGTGATTCACGGACATCGTGGACAGGCAAGAAAACACGCAGATGGACGTTGGGTCAAATCAGGACAGAATTGTCGGGTGACGCGCAGATGATGAGACTGAGGTTTTCATGTTGCGGAAACATAGCAATGAGGTCATATTCTCTCGAAAAGACAACAGTGACGAGGGTGTCAGGAAGAGAAAAGCCGGACGGATAGACTCAACAACAGGGAGGGTGGACGCAGCCCTTCGACACCGAGGACACGGGTATAGGGCAGAACATTCTGGAAGAACCTTGTATACGGTCAACAGGAGTCAATGTGGACCCAACAGCAGCGCGCAATAACTACAATGTCATTCTTAAATCCGCTCTGTGCGCGGCACAATAACACGTGGAGAAACACGTGCCACCAAAACACGTTGCTCATTAAGGAGGAAGAGGAGGAGGAGGTGGTAATGAGGCCGGAAAGACTGTCAGGGTTGCCAGATCTTGATCGTATGGCTTTTCATTAATACTACAATGAACAATAATTATTGGTTCAGCAATTAATCCGCACCGATCTCCAAGTAATCTATCCTCTGGCAGAGCTATAAGTAAAAGAGGAGAAAACGCTAATTGAACGTCTCTTCACGTGGCAAACTAACAAAGTCTTACCTTATTTCAATTGCCATGGATCGTAAACCATCTCCGCTTTTCAAAAGAAACTCCTAAATGTCAACGTGCATTTCCCCGCCAAGTGATATTACTGCTGGGAGCGTCGGCTCGATGCAGGGAGGCAATCTCATCAGAGCAGGGGCCCGGTTCAATAGCCGGGCCCCTCCGCACCTTGTAAAAAGCACTCACCTCGTATTAGATTACGGAAACGGGCCAAAACATCGACGAATAACCCCGATCACCTTTTGAAAGGATTACATCCATTGACATTTTGACATTCGTATACAGAAATTAGACCTCGGTTTCCAAAATGCGAGAAGGCCTCTGAGGAGGAAAGTTAGCGACGCGCTTTAAGCCGATTAGGCGAGCGTGTCCACAGGCGGCCGGCTTGAGCCGCGGCACGCGTTGCCTGAGGAAAGGCCCAGGGAATCTCCTATCCGGGCGAGCAATCGGCAGCCAGGCCATCCGTCGGCCGAGCGTCCGCTTGCGTCCGGGTCGTGCCGCTGCCCGACGCGACGCTATAGACACACGAGTCTCCTCGTTTCCATTAATATGTCTCGTCTTTAGTCCTTCTTCATTTAGTCCTTCTAGCACTTTCCTTCAAAGTGGCTTATCTTGCTCAGCAGCTTAAAATTATTTGTACGGCACGGTAATTTTCACCGTATCACTTTGGGTGAGTTCCTTGATCAAGGACACTACAGCCACAGGAAGGATTCTAACCCGAGCCCTCCAAGTCCAAATGTACCATTTCTAACCATGTTGAAGCTGATCTTATTTCGGGAAATGTGTGTTTCTCTGGAGCGTCGCCGACAAGGCGCAATACGGCGCTCCTGCACGTGCGGTACATATGGTACGGACGCTGAGCTGCAACGCCAGGGGATCTATGTCGCCTCCGTCAACCCCCCATTTACATGTTGGTGAAGAGTAGGATATGGGCGTTGAGAAGAGCAAGGTCCCCCCTCCTCGCTCCCCGTCCCCCCATGTGACTCAGCCGCCCTGTCTCTCCACCTGAGCCCTGCGGACCGAGGGCTCTTTGTCCCATCGGCGTGACTCTATGCGAGAAACACCTGACGCCTAACGGCACTCGGCCCATTGGCGCCGACAGAATGGACACCGAGGGGGTTTCGGTTGAGTCTCCAACCGCCGCGTTCTTAGCTCCAAGTGTCAGCCGCAGTGACCTTGTGCAACCCACGAATCGCTCTCTGTTGGTCCCTTCCACATTTTCAGATGTACTCATACGACGGCACAAACTCTCCCCGCTTCCAGCCGTACACTTGTCGCGCAGTGCGACACAGCGTCTTTAAGTGCAACGTCCCGGCGAGCAGATCATCTTTAACACAACACGATTACGTGTCGGCACTTTCCAGCGCGAACGATGCAAACAAAACGGTACAGAACAGTTGGAGCGAGTTTACCTTTAATCCCAGTACAAAAGTGTAGAAATAGCGCCCCTCCCCCCCCGTGCCCAGTGTGTGGTGACGCCAACGGTTCCTCTCATATTCCAAATACTTACTGATACACATTCCATACGGGGGTGGCAGGTGTGCACATAAATAACACATACATGAATAACATGGTCAGGCTTTACATTGAACAAATCACCAAATAATAAACAACAACAACAAACAGCCATAACAGGCTGCATCTCCCTAAAAAAAGGGAAATAAAATGAGACTGATATTGACGACCGCACGGCCGCCTGCTTCACTATCACTTCACAGAACGCTACTTTTATTTCGTTTCGTGGAGAAATGTTGCCGTCGGTGAACGGGACAAGCGTCTGCAGTTCTAATTAACACTTTAGACCGAGACCATCGTTCGCATTTTATTCGCCGTGCGATTCCTGTTCGTTCCGGTTTATAGATGCTCAGCATCTGTTGATCTTCTCTGAATGTTTTCACACCTCGACGTCCGTCTCATTAGCTCTTATTCACAGTCCACTTTCCTAATTTCCCAGGACGGCCTTTACAAATTCACCACTACACCCCCTGCCCCCCCCGACTACTTTTACTGTAGCTTGTTCTTTTACTGTAGTTTGTACTTATTATTGTTTGTGATTTTTTTTCCTGTTCATTCTTCTTCAACGAAGAGGCCAATGTGTAATAGTCGCTGGGGAGCCGTAATTACTTAATAAGGTAATTTTAGGAAAATTCAACTTAAAACGCTTTACTGTCCATACATAATGAATGAGTGTTCATTGCAGAATAGAGAACTTAAAACAATATTGCTGATGCGCTCTCTCTGTTTCAAAGAAATATATTTCTTTTTTCTTCATCATTTTCTTCTTATTGGGCGCAAAAAAACACAAACAACACAACGCACTTCTGTTGCCTGCTGCCTGACAGGGTCTGGAGGAGACTGAATATAAAATATTCAGTTTTCCTGCTCAGGAAGCTGCTTCTGCCAGAATCGCTCAATATCCGCCTTTCGCTGTAAGGCCAATGAAATCTGTGCTCTTTCTCTCTTTGGATCCTCGGTTTACGAACAGAGTTGGGAGCAAATATTTGTTTCCAATTTGATTTGTTCACAAATGCAAACTCGCTTTGACCACTAAGTCACCATCGATAAATAGTTAGTACAGACATCCCTTGATTCATTCACTGGTTACTTTCTGTAAAAGTCCTGGATATGTCTATAATTATTAAAAAAAAAAAAAAAAAAAACCTAAGACTTGAATATTTTCTACATTAACAAATTTAATGCTACAACATATAGTCACCAAAGACTGCTATTCAGTGGCAACTGTTAATAGATTTTTTTCCATCAACATGTGACACACCATTCCTCTTGTTATCGCTCACCGACGTTGCGGGGGACAGGGACAACTCTTCTGCCTGGTGCTCTTTACTGCCCCCTATCAGCTGGCCACGTCACTGTAGGTTGCGCTCACTCTGCAACAAAGACATTTTACAGAAGAGATGTTAAAAATAAATTAAGTGGGAAATGTTTATTTAAAAATGTGTTTCTGGGCTGTTTGGAGAAGTCAGTGTGTCGATGTCCGAAGCATGTTCCAGTCACGACTCCCATGCACTACTGCGTCTATCCACACGCACGCATTTTCACAGCAGGCCAACTGCAGCGCTCCGGAGACCTCCGATGGTCTTCAGAACATACGGTCTTCTCCAATCTACCAGACGTGTCTTTGTTTTACAACCCCTCGTGCTGTCGTCCTTTTATAGTTAAATTCCACACCCGCCTCTGATAAATCAAGGGACAGGACGTCTTTGACGGCTCCTGAAATGAAAATGTCATCGTCAGAAGAGCTCCGGTCATGGATATCATCCATGAATAAATGCAACAAAAAGAGAGAGGGCCACGTTATTGCAACGGCACGGCTGGAGGAAACAGCGAGCAGGTGAGAGCGGCACTGCGGCCCTTTTGTATACCATTTATTGCTCTAATAGCCGTGTGTGTTCGCCATTGTAACCTCTGCAACGTCACATTCCCTACTGTCTTTCCAGTTACGCTCAATAACAACCTGTTTTCCTTGGAAAACAGGGCCACGGCGAACTGATGCCTTCTCCCTTGCACCATACGCACAGCGACACACCTGTGGGACGGGCTCCTCGCCCGCCGCGTTCTTTTCCTCGTTGCTTTATTTTCTGAGGACGTGACCGCATGCTCCGTGACGCGGAGATGCGTCTCGCTCACTGTAAATTATTAACAAGCTCTCGGCACCCTTCGGCACCGTGCGAAGGGGCTCCTTTTAACGCATCGCTTCACGTGTTCGTTCTCCGCTCAACGTCTCTTTGTTCGCAGAGCCGTTTTCCAGCGCGTTCCTCTGTCACGATGCACTTTGAAGCTCTTTGATAGCCTCGACAGCCTTACCTATTAAAGTGTTGAGCCAATTCCTGCAGCACGCCAGATTAATTCCCATTTTCCAGCGTTTGTTACCCAGAGTTGCGGGACATGCGCAGCTTCCTGCCAGCGTTTCATTCTAACGCATCCCGGGAGAAGCGTAGAGAGTCAAAGGTTCGCCTGGCAAGGAGGCCCACACCAGCACCACAGTGCGACTCTCCCCCAGTGGGGCTTATGAGCACACCCCAGCACGCATACTGACACATTGACACTTCCTGTCAATCACCCGATCAATCCGTCGGTGATCAGCCAATCGGTTGGTTACTATCTATTGGCACCTTGTGGAGAAGGCGATCGCCTTTCCCCATTACATGGCCTGGGCCCAGTAAACACCTGTGGAGATGGGACGCTTGAGTGTGTGAGAATGTGTGTGTGTGAAGCCACAGAGGGACTAGAAACGATTGCGGTGCTGAACGAGCGGTCAGCACACTCTATCCATTCTGCAGACTAAATAAAATACGATCATACGATCCATACAACTATGACGAGCGATGGTGAAATTTGGCCACCGGCTGATGTAAGCCAAGCTCAATGTGGGATTCAAAGGCTCTTCATTCGCTCGTCACTAACAACCAATGAGCTGGTTATTGAGCCGGTCAGCGCCCGGAGGACGAACCTCGGGAACACGTGCGCGCCCGCACACACACACACACACACACACACACACACAGATTCCTGGCTGGATTGAAACCCACAACCTCTGCCATGTTCTTCGTTGAGCAGGACTCAACGGCGGTGGTGCTCCCTCTTCAGCCCTGTATCGATCGTGATTCGCACCGCATCAGGACGACGTCTCGAATCTCATCTCCGGAGCGGCTGCCTAAGACACAACAAAGAGCTTCCGCTTCGATCCACATCGGCTTTGGCTCAAATCCCCACCAAAAGGAGACGGATAACCTCCGAGGAACTGACAGGAGGCCAAAGCAGGGAAAGAGCAGTTTGTCAGTTACTACTTTTTCCCTCTTATTTCGTGATTCACATCAATCAATCGGATCAATAACGGTGAGCAGCATCGCCAACTGCTTATGGCAACAAGGGAGCGGAAAACTGCTCCTTCTGCCGCCGGGCTGCAATCTCCGGCTCCTCAGCCGCACGTCTGCTCATCGGTGATGCGTAAACACATTTGGCATTTCTTTTTGTTTTTTTTACATTCTCTCATGATATTTGATAAGGAGAGTTCCAGAAGCCACCGTGTCCACAATGAGGGAAAAGCTGATTAGCGAAACAAACCGCTGCGATTATTAGCCAGCGCCACTGTTTATGTTCCATATCTGCGATCGGGTTCTCGAGCTCAAGCGGAGCTCTGCGCACGAGTTAATCTGCACCACGTGTTTCCCGTATGCAGGGCCACAAACTCCCAGAGTGCTCTGCTCTGCTGCTCCACGTGCTGTCTCCGTGAGCCCGACTCCCCCCTTGTCGAAACCATCTGTGCACCATCCTGTACGCTTCTTCGCACCTTTCGCTCCGTTTCTTCATCTCTCCAGCCGCACAGAGCAAGATCGATGAAAGAAACAAGAAAAAAATGGCAAAGAAAAGCTCAGACGTACAAAACGCATGTCTTGTTACGTTGACCGGAAGAGCCTTTCTTTTGCACCTTTACTGTTTCACGCATTCAGGGCTTCTGCGGTTTCGTGACACACAGCGTTACCCCAGTGGCAAGAGACACGCCGGCTTCTTACAGTTACACGACATTCACAAAAAGGGAACATGCATTTATGAACTCTGCAAGCGTGTGAGTGAGTGAGTGAGTGAGTGAGTGAGTGAGTGAGTGAGTGAGAGAGAGAGAGAGAGAGTGTTACCACTCTCACTGTAGCCACTGTTTCAAACTGCCTCTTCAGGTGGAAATGATGTATATTTGCTGGATGCTATAAATCTGTCCGATGGGCTCTTCTGCTGAAAAGTCGTAAATGTCATTTTGTTCCGATTTCTTCAGCTCTGGTCTTCGGTTATTGACATTAAACTGTAATTGGTGCCAAAGGACAAGAAGCGCAAAGAAGACTTTTCTACAGCTGAAATTGCTGACTCTGTAGAACTGTGCTGATGTTTCAAGCGCTCGTACAGTTAGGAAAACTGAGATAATAACAATACTTTTGTGCCAGAAATTATTCCTTTTGCTCCTTTGACTTTTTTTTTTTTTCCATTAAAACATGTGAACAAGCAGAGAAGGTGTGTGTGTGAGAGAGAGAGAGAGAGAGAGAGAGAGAGAGAGATATCTGAGCTCCATCATCTGAGTACCTGTGCAGGTACACCGTGAGCTAGGAGCTGGGTAAGAAATCCTCCAATGGACACAAACCACAACGTAACATCATAGCATAGTAACAGGACATAACAATAACTTAAGACCTCATAACATCACCTTATGGACACCGCTTCGTGTTAAATAATGTAGTCTGTCTATAATGTAACCTGAGGCACACCACACAATGTAAACACTAACTACTTACCACATTCACCATACTTACCACCTCCTTGTACAGTCATCGCTCCTCTAACTGACAAGACAGACGAACTAAACCGATAAGACACGGGGGGGGGGGCTGTTTTGTCCTGGTCTCTCAGAGACTCAACGGCTCAATTGCAGGGACCTTCCGATGGACCCATGCGTTCAATTTCTCAGCATCTGCTGGCCCAGTCCACCTGAGGTCCCACAGAGCTGCAGTGTGGCACCGGGCGTAAAGTGTGATGGACGACGCCGCTCCGACGCAGTTCATCAGCACCCGTCTCCTTGGATAAAGTTGCTGAAGACACAACCAATTAAAAAAAAGGAGGAGATGACATCGTCACCATAAAACACCAGCAGCCACAGACGTTCGCCATGTGGGGTTTTGTCTGTAAAGGCTCATCAGTCTCATCGATTGGCGGTCGCGCAAGCGGATGTTACCGAAACACTTGTTCCAGTGGGTTGGAGTTCAAGAGGCCTCCGCTGACTGCTCCTTACTGATGACTTTAGGGTTAAAAAAAAAATTTAAAAAAGCCTGGTAGTTGACTATAAGCAGAGAGCAGCAGACAGTAGTTGGTGAAAAAGAGCACAGCTGGTACAAGTAATCCGTCACCCGCTGCGGCAGCTGCGTGTCGCTCACATAAGCTTTAGAACGGAAATCTGTCAGGGGACGGCGCGTCTCACGGCAACTTTGGAGATGAAAAACATGAGATGCGCTGTCGGACCCCGAGCCGCACCGAGCCTGGGAAGGAGGATTCTCGCTCCGAGAAGAGTACGAAAATAAATGAGTAAGTGAAGGTAAATGATGTGTTCAAGGCCTGAGGCACTTGTGGCTTTAATTTAGATGAGTAGAGCATTCCGCGCGCCCCCCTGCGTGATGGATTGCGGTTGGACCCTGATGGAAGAGAACGCATCGGTTAATTAATTTTGTTCGGACTTCCGGCGGCAACCCACCCCACGGCGCAGCCCCCGCCTGCCCGCGCACACAGTCAGCCGGTCCAGCAGAGGGCAGCGCAGGCCGCACGGCAGACTAGGCACCGCTTCATGGGGGTGACCGGGGATACCCAAGGAACTGTCTAAGCACTTTTTTACTACTCTGACGTTACCAGAAATCTCCCTGTTTTTCATCTCTCGCCGGTTGTAATTAGGCTTCCGCTGGAATAATCCTTGCATGCGAGTGCAATATCCACCGGTATTTACGAAAGACTGAGCTTAAGATTCTGAAACGCATTATGTTGTTTGTTACCCTCTCCTTGTCGCGTGCCATCGGGAGGCCTGACTTTGCCACTAAACTCCGCAAATCCCCTCTAAAGTTGTGCTCTGGCATCACGAAGTGCTAATGAGATGGCGAGGTGCGGCGTGCCGGCGGTTCCCTGGTTCACCGGGACAATCCTGCAGCTCTCCATGTAACATGAGTGTAGCAAGAAAGATGATGTGTATAATTTGCAATATAGCCGTGATGTAATAGACAATTATAGTTCTACAGCTGCGGAGAGAATTACTGAGAAAAGGTTGGAGGGGCTGAAAACAAAACTTGTTCCTTTATCAGTGTTGGACATGTCAAGGAAAAGGTGCCACGTGGACTTTCTTCATGTCATGGCACTCCCTAATAGAGTAACAGTGAGATCTCAGAGGTCTCACACAGCTTTTGAAAATCCTGCCAAACCGAACGAGGTTCGAGAGTAGAATTGCTCACAAGTCCCTCTAGTGGCGATCTGAGTTATAGCAGCACCGACGGGGTCCGGGTGGCCAAGCGAAAACGGCTCGGAAGCAACAGATTGTGCCCATCTCCTCAGGCTCTTCCATGCGCTCCTTTTCATTTCAAAGAAGTGCATCGCCATCATTTGGGCCTAATCAATGCCTGCTTGTAATTGCAGTTGAGTTTTGATTTTATCCCAATTCCTTTGATTGGGCTTCAGAGATAAAGTGGTGCAGCACAAAGGAACGACTATCATCTAAATTCAGTGGTTCGCTCAGGGGAAGACAAGAACAAAAAGCCAAAGTGATTTGTGATTTTATGGGCTTTTAGTCTGAAACATTAATAATAATTTGGTGCGGAAACACAGCGAACATTAAAATAATGAATATTTGTGGGCAGCTCCTGCGTTTCCGGGAGTCAGGTATTATTACTAATGAATAGAAGATGATTGGCTGTAGAGAAAATCATCACTGATGAATGTAGCCCTTGGAACAAAATAATGTTTCACAAATGACACTTAATCTTTCAGCCTCTCTCTGGATTTTGCCACATGGAAATAATTAAAATGCGTTCTAAGGACAACAAATGCGGCGGTTTATGTTTATGGTGCGATGTGCTGCAGTCTGGGTTAGTGATCTGGGGAAAGCACGTTCTGTCATTAGGACATATTCAGCTCCCTGAGATTTCACAAGATTCAAAACATTTGCATAATTTATTGGATGTCTTGCCGCACATATTCAACCCTTTGTTTAATAATGCTTAGCAATGTTTTTTAAGCAAAATACTTCATTCAATACCGTAAGAACAAAATAAAAATTCTAACATTTCACATCAAAAATCACAAACATAAAACTTCAAAACTATCTCTCAACATAAACATGACAGAGCTTACTCACTTCTCAAAACATCTTGGATCACTAACAGAAAAAATAATAAACATCAGAATTTAAAAACAAATATAAATATCCATTATAACAAAAAGAACCTGGGACTTTAAAACCCTTCACCAAAAAGTGGTGTAAATATAAAGTTTAAAACATGTGTACGACACCCACATGAAAAGTACTCAGGCACCCATGCCAGAAATACCACATTCTGATTTAGCTCCGTCATTAAAAACCACAAACATTAAACATTCATACAAAACACATATTAAAATAAAACATTTCAGAATCTAAAATAGCAAAAAAAATCTACAAATTAAAATCAATTATTCAAACTGTTTTTCTAAACAAAAATCTCCCTCCTCCACAGCTGCCAGGTGGGACTCTTCCCCCGGCCCTGACGAACTGAATCTAGGGGGAGACCCCACCCAAGACAAGTCAATCGCTAATAAGCCCAAATGATCGAGTACCGCTATGGAGGAGGGAGCATCTTCTCGGCCCTTTTGAGGGGTCGCAGTCAAGACCGGCACCTCCAGTGTAGCACCGGAGATCAACCCAGCCTCCCTCCTGCACCTTTTCTTTTTCCTGGTCACTTCTACAAAGTTCTGTAAAATACCTGAGTGACCAGGTGTGTAACTTTCCTCCGCGGCCCAGGACCCCTCAGAAGTGCCCAGTGAAGGAGGAGACCGTGCCACACTGGCCCCGGGCAACCGCTCTCTTACCTCGGCACCCGCCGCTGATCCCAGCTGCTCTGCAGCACCACCAGACGAAAGCTGGGCTTCAACACTGTTCCCCGTCGGCACCGCCCCTGTCCTCACCACCCCGGCGTAGGTCAGCTTCCCCTCGCATTGGGTACAGCGGCTGGGGCCTACACAGTCCTTGGCCAGGTGGCCGATCTCCAAACATCGCTGGCACTTTATTGCCTTGCAAGATTTCCCGGTGTGTCCCTGGCCGAGATACAAATGGCAGGAGGGAGGCTGACCAGAATAAAATAGGTAGCCTCTTGCCTTACCCAAGGTGAAATACGCAGGCAGGTGCCTATAACCGTCCATCCCTGCAGGGTCGGGATGCAGGCGAACTAAAAAGCGTCTCCGTCCAGTCCAGATGCCCAGAAAGTCCCGTCTTCCTCATGTCCAAGGAAGACGTCAGCAAAATCCCCCAGGAAGGCAGCCACGACATACGCCGATACGAAGGGGTAGAAGACGCGAAGAGTCTCAACTCTTCTATCTGTCCTCCAGAGTGGCTCGATGGTGTAGGGGAGCAGCTTGGAATGCACTGCACTCACCCTACACGTCTCCCACACCCTCCGATAACGTTCGTCGGGTTGCCAGCGTGACGTCGAAAAAGGACAATGGCCCATTTCTCTGGATGCAGACAATGTCCTCTGCCAGAAGTCCCAGGAGTCCAAAGATGATCTTACGAACGAATGAAATGCGCTTGTGAAATCCGACGACGTCGTCCCGGTTCCTCCAGCGGAAGCGGATGGTATTCTTCAATGCCTGCATCCTTCCAGCCGTCGTTCCTGCCGCCAGCGATGGTATCTCATTCTCCCCAGGGGCCGCTGACGTCTTCGAGGACAACTACTCTGGACAATCCAGTACAGAACAGCTAAAAACAAAATCTCTGCATCACCCTGCAGGGATGGCGGACAAGCCACCCAAAACCCTGTACCTTAGGCTTAGCAGGCTACCCAAAAATAAAATAAAACTCCTACAAGGGAACAGAGCTTCGCTTCAGGAAAGCTGCGTACATGCCACATACAGTCCTGAATAGGGCTCCACTCTGCCCCCGCTAAAATCTCCTGTACTACGCTGATCTTAGCCAAGAGGTCGAGAAGCGAATAATGCTTAGCAATGTTGAAATATTAAAATTAGGGTTAATGGTATTCAAATGAAAGGGGTGCGGTGGCACGGAAGGTTTGGCCAATGCCCACTGTGGGGGTTCGAGACTTCCCTGAGGTGTCCTGCGACAAACTGGCATCCTGTCCAGCGTGTGTCCCCTCCCCCTTCGGCCTTGCACCCTGTGTTGCCAGGTAAAACTCCAGCTTGCCGCGATACCGCTCAGGACAAGCGGTTATAGATGTTGGTTGGTTGGTTGGTATTCAAATGTCCGTTGTACAGAGACATATTGCTTCTCTTCAACTGGACATCCATCTGTGCTTCGGGTTTAGCCTCAAATATGGCGTAGGGCTTTCAGCAATACTTTTTTCTTTTGGTCTACATTACAAATATCCACACACACACACACACACACACACACACACACCTTCAGAACCGCTTGTCCCATACGGGGTCGCGGGGAACCGGAGTCTACCCGGCAACACAGGGCGTAAGGCCGGAGGAGGGGGAGGGGACACACCCGGGACAGGACGCTAGTCCGTTGCAAGGCATCCCAAGCGGGACTTGAACCCCAGACCCACCGGAAAGCAGGACCGTGGTCCAACCCACTGCGTCACCGCACCCCCTTAATAATAATAATAATAATAATAGGGCAGCACGGTGGCCATCTATTTATATCTATAAACCTTCATAGCAAACACACACATACACAATATACTTTAAGTAGATATACACACACACACATATATTCCATATTCTCATCTTATTGATCACCAGCGCTCAGGAACACCAGACAGGAGCTGTAAACGCTGTGCAAGTGAGGTGAATTAAGGTGGTCGCACACTCCTGCTCTCTTTGGCTGCTCTTTACTGCCACCTATCGGATGGACGTGTCAATGCCACACCTGTTGTCGCGCTCTTCCTCTGCACAGTCTGAAACCTCATCTGAGCCCAACAGGTGAAAACCACGGTGAAAATGCTGTACAAGAACTGTGGCGGATGGCTTCGCGGCTGTGTCTGGCACAGCGGCAGCATGTTTGGCCCATATTGTGCCACGTCAGCGAGAGCATCTGAATGGAGATGACGGAGCTCTGATGTGCAGCATCTGGTGCAGCTGGCGTCGGTGCCGGGCCTTCGGGCGCCCGCACCAAGCCGGTCGCACAGCAGCACAACCGTAAATGAACCAGAGGTGGCGAGCGAGGCCATCGCTTTATTTTCGGCTCCTCCCCAGGGAGACGTCTCGCTCCCGGGGGGTCCACAGGCTAAGCGGGGCTCTTTGCAGTGGGCGGTGGCGCGTCTCTCCCAGCGTCCCGCTCATTTGCATGCAGAATGAGTCGGGGTGGCTACACACCTCCTGAGGGAAACGCTCTCATTTATCGATCATAAAAGCCTCCTCTGCTGTCTTCTCAGTCACTCTTTCTTTATTCATAGAAATGTTTGTACCAAAGAGCTCTGACATGTCACTTACACACACACACGTCTGTTAATTTATCATAACAGGGACTTTACACCGACTCAGACTGCAAACCTCAGTTGCAGTGAAGCTGAGAATCATGAAAGTTTATAACAATCTGAAAGTTTTGGATTTTCCAGTTTATTTTTCAAAAGGCAGCTAACTTGGAGAAAAGGGCATTTTGATCTATAGGGATGCCTGGTTTGCAAAAGTTTACAGTAATTTTCTCGACAAGTTCTCAGGAGGTTAGGAAAATGTAAGTGGGTGTGCGCACACACACACCCTCACGCAGCAAGGCAATGAACCAGTTGCATTGGTGTGTGGGTGAGTACATATATCTACAAGTGAGACTTGCACATATGAGGATTAATACATTATTCTCAAGAGTTAATGCCATGTAATGATGATTCAGAATCGAGTGTCTATGTGTGTCTTTTGTGAATTCTTCTTTGCCACTAACACAAAAACGCATGAACTATGATTATTATTAGACTGATTATTATGCTTATTTCATAGAAAAACTTCATAAATGTTTGTGTCACATTATCCTGGTCTTTACAAACTTGTTGATGTGAAAGCTGGAAAGCCCTCACTGTCAGCAGCGCTTGTCCAGCGCGGGGTTGCTGTGGCCCTTGGCCTATCCTGCAAGTATAGGGCATGAGGGCGTGTGCGCACACACACACACACACACACACACACACACACACACACACACACACAGCCCAGGGGCTGTTGACTAGTTTGTTACCGTTCATTCATTGAACACGTCTAACAGGGATATTGGAGCAGTCCATTCGACGACTGCACATACATATTTCATGGGAGCGCCGTGCGCACTGTAAAGACTGAGGAGACTAAATGTGACTGGCGAATTTCGCACATGGGCTGCAGCTGCAGAGACAGAGGTGCGCCTTTAATGTAGTGAGGAACGCACGCTGCACGAGCATACAAATCACTGCTTAAAACTTAAACGCAGAATTTTAATTAGAATTATTGTAATCTCGCTCCCTTTGAAGGCAGCTTAGAGTTGTTTCTGGAGCTGCGCTCTGGCATAAACTTGATAGAAGATGCTCTGCTTTCACAAGCAATTAGCAGAAGAAAGATACCGCGAGAGCGGGGAGTGGAGCCCGGGAGCTGAGAAGTCGCTTCTCCTCCAGCGCTTCAAAGGTGCTCGCCAAGCGTCTCCTCGCCTCTTTCTTCACCTTCCGCTCCTTCTCGTTGCGCCGTGATCATATTAATTATGAAGTGACCCTGGCTCGGTGCCAAGGGCCGCTCCTCGCTTTCGGCTGGCAGCCGCGCCGGGCCGAGTGGGCTGCGGGGACGAGCACAGTGCCGAGAGCACCGTACGCCTGCAGAGCGACGCGTGCAACGCAAGGCCAAACCTCATGGGGAAACTGCAGGGAAATTGAAATTAATCTTAAATGACTCTCTTCAGGCCATCTTACAGTGCTCGCTTTGTACACTAAGCTACTTACACTGATTTATCCATTGCTACAGCAGGGTCATTTTTACTGCCTCGATTCAGGGTACACACAGGATACTACGACAAGAGGTGGGATTTGAACCAAGGTCCTTCCAATTACAGGGTGACCCCTGCAAGCGTAACATCTTAACTCACTACTGAGCCCCTAAGTCCTTCATCATCTGCCACTAGTCTTATTACCCTGCTCTCAGAGGAGTCAGCGACAGTAAGTACATTCAGTGACTTTGGGCCTTAGAGGTCAAAGGTCAGGGCTTAGCAATAGCTTTAGCTGCATAGGTCAGAACGACATGTCACACAGCGATTGAGATCAAGTTGTAACGTGAAAAAATTTTTCTTTCTTCTTTGAATAAATAAATAAAGAGCACAAATGAAGCCAGCACCGAGTCAGCAGTAAATAACAAAAAATCTGGTCCCTCGAATAAACAGCCGGGACTAAATTGTCCGGGTCAAGGTTTGGCTTCACGTTCTCTCATTTCAAACTGCATTCATCCTTTGAAACAAAGTTTCGGAGATCTATAGAAAGTGTGTTAGAGACATGCAAACACCCCTGAGCCGCTCGTTATAGCGTTGGCCACCAGCAGGCCCATATCTGCTGTGGTCATGCATCGCGGAAGGTGTACCGGCCCTTTAGTTACCCGTCTCCCAGCAGACAGACTCCTATTGACAAAGCTGTAGTCGTTTGTGGAGGACTGTGGGTAAACTGATGAGTTCAGGGCATGAATTGGAAGCCAAAGTTGGACGGCGTCCCATAAGTCACAGGTAACATCAGCTACGGTATGTCAGTAATAATGGCGCCGCATTCTGTCACTCGTGGGATGCACTGACCCGCCTCCATAAGGGAGCGAAGGCTTGTGCCACGTGCCATCATGACGCTGTCTCTTGAGGATATTGGCCCAAACAGCATCGCTCCCTTCCTTCCCCCTTTATGACTCAGATCACGCGCCGTCGTGACGTTTTTAACCTACCGATTGACGCGCTCCGCTCCGGTCGACCCTGTGCCCCGACCGCGGCGGTTCGCTTTTCCTTCGGCGCTGCACGTGAACACAAGGTGCGGTCACCACCGAAGGACTTCGCTCCCCGGACCGAGACCCACATCTCATTTTGGGAGCGAGGAAAGGCTCACGGTGCTACTCCATTTCTGGAGAGTTCCCAGCAATTCAGCGGAGGAACCGAACATTATTGTTACTAAAAATACGCGTGTCCTTGAGCCAGAGAAGAGCGCGGTGAGCAGGCCTCTCGGTGCCCTAAATCTGCTTTGGAGGGGAGAGGAAGAGAAAGAGAGAAGACAGCAGTGAAAGGGTAACCTGTTCTACCTGACCGCAAACCCACGACCTCCTGTGTCCCGGTGTGGACGAGCATCACGTTGGCTGCACTCATTGGACACCTTTTCATTAATCTGACTTTTCTCCCCAAAGTCACTTAGCGTGGTATTGACTCACAGTGATTTACCCCTCTTCATTGATGAACAACAAGAGCGGCGCCGGGTCACAGCACCACGCAGACAGAAGGAGCACATGGAGAGAAATGGCAAACACTCGCGCATGTAGAAAAGGGGCCAAAAGAATGTAATATTTCAGAGGCGCGATCAAGCGGCGCTCTCTAAGAGGTGCACTGTCCCGAAAGGTGCACCCGGTGCGATCGACCCATCGCATTAATCACATTCATTTTTACAGCAGCTGAACTGGTATGGTAAAAATTACCGTGCTGTATAAATGGCTAAATCATGTGCTAGGAAAAAAATTACTTACCCATTTACACAGCAGGGTAATTTTTACCGGATCAACTCAGGGCAGGTACCTTGTTCAGGGCTAGAACATTTACATCTACACTTATCCCACCTCCTGCTGGAAATGGATTCGAACCCCGGTCCTTCGAACACGAGAGTGCGGCCGTAACCGCCGCGCCCCCTGCTGCCCCCTTCGGTCACCTTCACTGCCGACTGACATTTTCGTACGCAGCTGAACCGGAGCAGGCGGAACGCCCAGATGTGTCCGCGGTAACCTAGAGCGCAAAACGGGCACGACCGCGTTATCCACCGGTGTAAACGTTCAGCAAACCTCCTACGGCCGCTCTCTCTCTCTGGCGGTTTAGCGTGCACGAATGCGGCCGTATCTAATATTGAGGCCACCCTTTGCACACAGATCACCGTGAGATGTTGGGCAGAAGGCCTCCGTTTCCCACGCTACACCGTGTGCGTTGCCTACTGGGTCAGCGATGTTAACAAAATGAGTCTCATATGGATTTTTTACACATGAATAGACGCTAAGTAGCCTGCAGTACAGCCCCTCCGGTCCTCTTTAATAATCTCCAGTCCCCGTCACATCTCATTTCATAGCCCCGAGAATAAAGAGCCAGAGATACCTTTCGCTGTACATTTTCCAGCGGCCCTGGTAGCACTTGAGCGGTTTGGAAGCGCGGTCGTCCGCACGGCGTTTTCTCGCCGCCGACAGCTCGCAGCCTGTCTGGGGAGCGGTTCTTACACCACACAGGTACGAACTCGGGGAACGTACCGTACATGTGGCTGGATGAAGAGCTACGCGCCGCGGATCCTCGTGTCACGACCCGATCGGTTTTCAGTACTCAAAGATGCAAAGTTTTCTCCAGTTGATTTTCAGCTGCGTTTTTTTCACTCATCTTTTTCCGAACGTCCTTTTGTTGCAGAAGGACAGATACTTGCGTTTACACAGCAGCTGGACACCCGGACGCAACAGGAGAGACGGACCTCCTTCATTCAACTCACTTCCATGGTGTTTACAGCTCCTCGGTGTCGCTGACCAGACAAAGGCTGTGCACCCGTTGGACTCGCACCGTCAGCTGTTTCACGTTACATGGTCTTCGCCTGTGGCTTTACTTACACGAGCTGTCAGTGTTACTGTGGTTATGTACAGGTGAGCACGCTTAGCACACGCTTTTAGGACAGGAAACGGGCCAAAGGACACAACTGGGGCAAAAGCCTATTGTGTTCGAGACTCGGAGTGTGTATTTCTGCCCCGAGATGTCGGACGCAAGCGACAAATCCGTTTTACATCCGAATAAAATACCTCCTGAGCTTGTTCACCACGGTGTAAAGAGGCAGGGAGAGCACACGGCAGGTTTTATTCCCAGACCGGGACTTCTCCTTCCTCCCTGCGATGGAGCTGCAGGAACTGTCAGCACCTCACTCATCTTCACACTCACCGCACACACCGTGGCGCGTCCCCTACGACGGTGCCGCTTCCCTGCACCGCTTTTCCCAGGATGTAGGAATGGGCCCAAAAGGTGTTTTGGTCCTCAGGTTTCATTTCAACTCGTATCTTCGCTATTGGCTACACGATATGAAGTCAAAACGCAATGAGGCTGAGATTAACAGTCCCTTTTGTGGGTTATTACTCCATGTGGGAGAAACTTTCTGAACCATTCTGGACACCTTGGATCTCAACAGGTGAGCGGTGTCTCCCAGTCAATTGTGTTCGGATTCGCTGCTCGAGTGCTGGAACGCAGTACACTTCCTAGGATTTATGACATCTATTGTTTTCTGCCTTTTCTTGTTATTAAAAGAGTAATGATAATAAGAACAATAATAGGATAGGAGGACACTTTATTAATCCCTGCAGCGAAACTCATAAATAATGACATATCGTTGTGGAGGAACTGGGTGTGCAGAGCTGCAGACGGCCAGCAGGGCTGTAAGCCCCACACCACCCCACCCCTGCCTCTTTTCCCATAATGCAGTTAATCAGCCCCCCCCCTCGGCCTCACAACATGCTGCCGCGCTTTTAATCTGCGCACCATTAATTAACCCATAAATTGTGAGCTGCAAACTGGGCAGCAGCAGAGGCCCATGCTGAAGGGGTGTGTGTGTGTGAGCTCCTGAGTTTGGAGCACAGCCTGGCGAGGACAGCGTGTGTGAGGACAGCGTGTGTGAGGACAGCGTGTTCCGCACAGGGATGGGAGGGAGCAGAGCAGTAAGAGCACTCAAGGAAAACAGGAGCGTTGGACCGCCTTAATTCAACTCACTTCCTCAGTGACATCAAAACAAAGAGTCTCACTAATTATTTCCTCGTTATTATATCATAACCCAGATACATCTGTTAGCGTTTTTTGACGTCACTTTGGCTGTAAAAATGACACTGGAGTTCCAGACAGGAATCTACCGGTAATCTGAGGAGCCGGTGTACCACAAACACAGTACAAAGTGTATCGCGTGTCCCTCTCCTACATTCTCATCGCTCTGTCTACGGGTTCAACAGAAGCGCCTGTCGACTGAAACCCCCCACAATCCATGTGTCATCCCATCATATCGCGTACGTCTGTGTGTCCATGGGCTGTGAGCTCTTACTCATTATGGGGTCCCGCCGCCGGTGTAACACACACAGTGTGTGACAGCTCCGCGCCGGTAGCGCTTTATTTCCCAGCTTCCAGGAACATAGTAATGAGGGAGCGTCCCAGCAGGCACCGGGGCCCATGACGCGACCGAGTCGAGGAGGCCCTGCACGTCTCGCTGATGTGTGTGTGTTCTCCACAAAGAGCCCGCGATGAGAAGAGAGTACAGCTCCTGCACATTACAAAAGGAGCAGAGCAGCTTGGACACAACTTCACATATTATTGTCTTTATTTATTCCAAGCAACTTACAGTGTGAGCTTTGTACACTGCTACTTACACTGATTTACCACTTTATACACACACACACACATTTTCAGAACCGCTTATCCCATACGGGGTCACGGGGAACCGGAGCCTAACCCGGCAACTCAGGGCGTAAGGCCGGAGGGGGAGAGGACACACCCAGGATGGGACGCCAGTCCGTCGCAAGGCACCCCAAGCGGGACTCGAACCCCAGACCTACCGGAGAGCAGGACTGTGGTCCAACCCACTGCGCCACCGCACCCCCACCACTTTATACATCAGGGTAATTTTTACTTTACCAACTCTGGGAATTACCTTGATCAAAGGTACTAGAGCAGGAAAGGGACTTGAACCCAGGTCCTTTGACTCCAAGAAGACACCTCTGACCACTACACCACCTGGTGCTCAATACTAATGCGCCCTCACATTTACACTGCACTTCAAATTAACTATAATGTTGCGTGATTGTGTTTCTTTCTCTTCTCTTATTAATAAAGTAAAACAAAAGAAAACAATTACATGCACATACAAGCTGCTAAACTTCTGGGGGGGGAAAAAAAAACCCTGAATTTAGAGGGTGTCTTTGTGATTAAACACCTGAGCTGCGGCCCAGAACCTGGAGATGGAAGCGGTTTCCTTCACAGCCTCAACGAGTCAAGAAAAAAATTTTAAAATATATATATATTACATATGAGAGAAAGATTAGGTTCAGAAACAACAGCGAGGACGGAAAGGAACAGCGGTTCCTCGATCCCACACAAAAGGTCACACTGTGGGGGGGTGGGGGGCTGCAGGAGTGTATTAATCTCATTTTACCCCCACTTTGGACAGTTAACCTGGAGGGGACAGGGACAGACAAGTCCCTTCGCGAGACACGGGTAACAAAGGTGAAATAAGGGCCCGTTGAGCTGCTGCGCCGCACAAACTGCTCTTTCCTCTTCCTGTTGCTTCTCTCCATTCACCATTTATTTTTATTTTCAGCTGTTCGAAAAATGAATGTTACGGAACGCTGCTTTTCACTCTACAACTCTGGTTCATTTATCACTTGTGGAAAGTTGCTGCTCTGCCGCAATAATCACAACGACGACGAATTCGTATTCCCCGAGATTCTCTATGGATTTTTGGCTATGAACAATTGTGATGAGTTATGGACAGATCCTTTGGCTTTGTTTTGTCAAAAGTGGGTGGACACAAGTCCCCCGTTATCTGCTCCTAATTTGTACCCAAAAGCAGGCTAAATATCCGGAAAGAAAGTAACGGAATTACTTTTCGTTATTACTTATGGTCCGTGCCAAGTTTGCTCAAAAATTGCCAAAAATGATGTTTATTAGCAAATAGTGTAACACTAACATTTTACCCTCTTTTACTATTTTAAATGGGAGCAAAGAAGTATTTTTTTCATTCAGTTCTGGGAAGTATTCCTGCATTGTGTGTATGGTTGTGGGGAGCAGGGGGGGAGTTGGAGTTTCCTCACCATTCCAGTCTACACTTGGAAAAGAAATTTTATTTTAAGGATTCATTTTATTTTTATGTTTAACTTCTTTTCAGAAATAACTGCAGAAATTAAAGGTTTATTTCATAGCTGCAATTTTTAAAATCTTTACTACATTTAAATGGATCAGGTAACAGAGCTATTTGTGGAAATTCCATTCATGCGAAATAAATATGCATATAAACTGAACACTAAGAAATAATTTTAAAAATTAAACTGACTGTGACTGTGTGCGGACTGGTGAGGGAGCAGTGAAGGATACACCATATGCCACGTGTAAACTAATAGAAATAATTAGAAAATTAACACACAATGGGGCAGAAGAGCGGACACACATACACGTACACAAGTACGCACGTGACACAGTTGAGCGTCAGACATCAGGCGAGAGCGTGGGTACACACTTCCCATAATGCACTGCGTCTCAATCGCTCTCATCCCGCTGCTCGGCGCAATGCTGGAACGCAGTATCAGGTTATTACTCCGGGTCAGACATCGTGAGCCCAGGGCGGACATCGCGGTGCAGACCAGGAGATGAGAAGAGGTGAGAAAAGTTGGGAAACGTGAAAGGAGGAGGAGCAGCAGACTTAATGTCAGGGGATGACACTATTTTGTTTTGTTTTAAAAAGGGGGTTTTCATAAAACAAACATGGTGAGACAATGACTCCGCAGCTACTGCGTCGTTTTGACCACTTATCATAGTTACCCTCCTTCAGCAGTAAGTCCCCCCCACCCACCTCCCCCCATCTTCAGCAGTTAATAATGGGAATAACGTACTTTTATTTTCTTCTCTCTCCCTCTCTTCTCCCCGATTGCATCATGGAAATTCTAAGGTCGTTTTATGCTCTGCGATTTCAATCACGGCCGGGACGAGGACAAAATCAGAGACACGGAGAAGCTCCTTCTCTCCACAGCTGCTGGACACAAAGGATAATTTCTCCCACCTCTCCTCTCCAACGCTGTGGAAGGAAGAAAGGAAGAGGTCAGTGTAACTGCAGCCATCGTGATTTTTCTTTTGGGCCTCACGTCAACACCAGTTGGGGAAAAAGTCAAAGTCGGCCGATCGATGGATCAGCACACCGCCAACGGATGCGCGGGGCTCTCTTGGGGGCGCTCAACCACAAATCCAGCAGGCTTTCAGCTGGGAAAATGAGAACTGAACCAAAAGAGCGTCAAGGACGCCGCAAGCCCTGGGAGCTCCGACTGCGCGGCACAACCATCCGTGGCGCTCGGGAGCCCGAACTGATCGATGAACAAACTGTTGGCCCTTTGGTGCAAGTGGCACACGAGTGAGAGCTGCTGGTGTTGCACAGCAGTCACTGCTGGAAAATAAAAAAAACAAACAAACATCAGCAGGACGGAACGTCATCCGTTGTTTAAGGCCACCTGCAGACCCTCGAACGCATCGATCAGCTCTCTTTACGCATTCGCTTTGGTACAATTTCAATTACTCTTTTCGAGCTCTGAAACAACAGAGGGCGAGAGACAAGCATGCAGGTTCTCGTGACCCACTTGTCTGCGACGGAGACTGATTCGCCGAGCTCCGTGGAGACGCCGTGCCCGGAGCTATGTTCCTGCTTGGGATCGATCCTCCTACCGAAGCCATCACCCCCCGAGCGCTGAACACAGGGGCAGGCGGGGTCGTTTGTCAGGGTTCGCCCCCGATCCTCGAGACCAGCTCCCGCACTCGAGATCCTGACAAGGGACACCGATCAGCAGGGCCTCGGTGACTCTGACCCTCGCCGACATGATGCCTTGCGTCTGATCGCCCCCCCCCCCTCTCTCTCTCTCTCTCGCCCCCACGCTTTCCGCTGACATCCCACACAACCGCAGTGCTGCCGAGAGGAATCATCTCTCTTCTCACAGAGGTCTCCCTGTCCGCCTCTCAGCCTCGCTATCAATCAACCGCTCAGTCCATTTCATTTATTACACCACATTTTCATGAGTACAACACTGTTCCAGTTGTATTTGCACAGGTTATGAAAAAGTGCAAGGTAGACTCTATGATTTCTGACCGAAAGACACCTGTGACCGCACGTGTTCCATGTAAAACGTACATGTCATTTAGGGAAAATACTTACGTTACGCTGAGGACGTCCGCTTGACTTTGACAGTGTCGAGATGAGGACACATGATATGGGTTGGAGGTTCAGTCTGCTACGCTGAGGACAGATGATAGATGCTGGAGGCTGACCGTGTTCAAGCATGGACAGACGATGCAGGTTGGAGGTTGACCGTGTTGAGCTGCGGGTAGAGAATGTAGGCTGGAGTTTGACTCTGTTGGGTTGAGGACAGATGGTAGATGCCGGAGGTTGACCGTGTGAGTGAGGACGCATGATATGGTTTGGACTGTGCCGATGTTGTGATGAGGACAGATGATGCGGGTTGGAGGTTAACCGTGCTGGACTGTGGACGGACGAAGTAGGCTGGAGGTCGACTCTGTTGGGTCGAGGACAGGCCGTTTTGTTTGGCTGTTGACCATATCGGTGTGTTTTACCCTGATCCGGTCGCTCAAGACCGCTGACGGCCACGATCGAGCGCAGCTGGTGTGCGACGGTCCTGCTGTGCACGTAGCTCTGCCCAGAGAACCACACGCGCAGAAGCCTGCGCCGCACCAACCTCGCTAATTTAATTGTCATTGTGGATTTAATGTCCCCTTCGTTTTTTATATCTACTTTCATTATTCCCCTTTAATTTCATTTAAGGATGGAAAGCGCACAGACGTTCAATTTCGTTTAGCAGGAGTGCGGTTGCAATACTGAGCAATTTGTGTGTGAGTGAGTGTTATGCGTGATGGCTGGGGGTCTGTACCCCACCGGAACCATGTGAAAAGATTTTCTTTTTCTGGCTGGAGGGGGGTCCTGTATTGTACCTGTAACGTCAATGTAATTGAATGAAAAGCAGCCCTATTTTTGCTCTTTTCAAGAAGCTTCCTATTTAAAATGAAATGCACGAGCGGCGGGACGGGAGAGGCCACGGACGATGGCTGCGTTTGGGCAACGGGGGGGGGGGGGGGACCGAGCGCGGAAAAGGGCTGTGATGATACGAGGCCAGATGAAAGAGGAGCCTTTTAGGAGCCCGACTCCGGATGGAGCGTGAGGGGGAGCTGATCAGCCTGCATGCTAAAGAGGGTCAGCGCTCCCGTGTTTCCGGGGGAACATCGAGACCCGACGACCCGGCTAACCTGCCTGTTCAGACAGACGGGGGGGTCACACGAGGTGACACAGACAGGCTCGGTCAGTTCGTCTCGGACCTACCAGCCAAAGTACCCGAAGTACCAACCCTCCCCAGCAGAAAGGTGCCCCCACTCCTATTTCCCAGACTGGCCGCTAGGACGCAGTGTAACAGGGAGCGCTGTTTTACTGTGTCACGTGTACCGTGTCTGGAGGGGGATGGGGGGGCACATCGGAACAAAGCAGCATGTCAAAGTTATTAATTTATTCAGGCCTGTTAATCGTGTTGGTTTTATGCTTAGCGCACACTCGGCATCGACGCGATCAACATTTATTATTTATTTGGATAATTTCTCTCCCCCGGTATAAATGTTTCAGATGGTTCATATTAAGGCCTTCGCACGCGCCCGCGCGCACACCTAAAAGTCCAATTCATCTCTCTGCTTCTCGTGCTCCATCAGGAGGTGAAAGAGGCAGGAGAACCGCGGTACGATTTGCAGAAAGTGCGCCGTCACATCTGCTTTCATGCGATGCATCGACCGCTGTCAGGACACGTCTCTCCCGCGCCTAAGTGCTGAAGGCATACACTATGTATGAAGCATCTAAAGAAAGCCAATAAGAGTATCGAGCAACACGTCACCCAAAAAAATAAATATTTACGTATATACACACACACACACGCACGCACGCAACGGCACATTGTGGTAACAGCAGGATAAGAGGAAGATAAGGGGGGCGTAAGGAGCACGATCAGTAATAGGAGCCAATTACGCGGGAAGGGGCTGGGAGGGGTGCGCACAGCGACGTAGTGCAGGCCATCATTAGACAGAGCGAGGAGGCAGATAAAAGACGACAAAAATCCAATTAGCGCTTACAGGGGAGGCTGCCGTGCGGCGGGTGCGCCGGGGGCGAGGCCCGGCCATCGGTGGCAGACGGAATGGCCTCCGCGCATCTCCGCGGCGATGGCAAGGCCTCGGCCGCACTGTCGTCGGCGGCAAAGTGGCCCCTCATCAGCAATTAGCCCCCGATTTTTTACACGCGCTGACAAAGGAGCGGCGCTGTCGCCTCCGCTTTACTTCACCGTGCAGCTCTTATTTAATCCGTCCTCGCTAATGGGATCGCCGTGCCGCCGAGCGCACGTGGCGCGCTGTCAGAAACGCTTCCCCGGTTACCCAATCTGCCGTTCCCTACCTGTCTTCACTGCGCCGTACGGCAGCTGCGCAGCTACAATCTGACATGCAAACCGAAACCGTATTTACCGTAGTGCTACGGGGACCATAAACCGCTTACCAGGATCTGATAGAGTAATTATCACCCTGCTGCGTAAAAGAGTAAATCAGTGTGAAATAATACTTAATCAATAGCTAAATAATAGTTATTTTAATTGTGGGCATTTACAACGCACGATTAAACTTTTTTTTTTTTTTTTTAGATGTGACATTAAAAAAATTGTTTGCATATATTTAGATTTGCTCATTCGGGGGCAAAAACAAGCGGCGAGACCACAGTTGGGTAGGAGGCTCTTCGCCAACTTCCCAGCAGTCCCTTCTCCTGTCCGGGGACAAGGCCATCGTGACCGACTCGCATCATTTAAACGGGCGAATTGTAGCGGCAAGTCTCCGCTTCTTATTTCGCTCTCATTTATCGTTATGTCCGCCGCGCTCACCTCCCCCGTCTCTGCTCTCGTTACCTCCCTTCTCACCGCATGCATCGGCGCAGACCTCCAGTCGAAGGGCATCGCTGCCGACGCCTCGACACCGACGAGCGTCTTCCGAGAACTCATCTGGGCCGTGGACGTTTCCCTTCGTTTTTGCTGAGAAAGGCCTCAAAACGCAGCCACGTTTCAGGTGCTGTTCGAATAATGTTCCGGAGCCTCAACAGGACGTTGCAAACTAGCCGCTGAGAGGCCCCGGTAGCCCTCGTGCCTTGTGTCGGAAAAGAGCCGTGTGGTGGACACCCTTGTCCCTCAAGCCTGTCCAAATCGCTTCGTGGCTCCCGTTGTCCACTTTCTCTCTTCCTCCCCCCCTTGTGTTTCTGTTCCGCTTCCCGACGGCTCTTTACTCCCAGTTCAGTGAACAGAGGAGATTCCGGGATGAAGGATGAATTAATAAGCTTCCTCGGCTCGTTCGCCCACTAATTCCAGCTCAAGCAGCTGCAGAAACATAATCTAATTATGGCAAGAATCGACGTGCGAGGTCCAAAAAAGGGGGAAATTGGACAGCGTGCTGCACACGGGGAGGTCGAGTAAAACTACTGGGCTCGGGAGCTGCGGTACGCCGCCGTCCCAGCGCGGCGAGCGAGAGGCGACCTGTGGCAGGGACCTCGTCCTCGGGTCCGGTCTGCTCCAGATGGGCCTTCAGCAAATGCCGCTTAAACAGCTCCTTTCCGTTCCGGAACCTCGCAAGTCATGACAAAGAACTAAAACCCACACAGAACTAGTGGCTTTTCCAGCACAATAATCTGTAGTGTTATTAACAGTCATTAAACTGTTTTTTTATACAGCTGGGATATTTTACTGGAGCAATTCAGAGTAAGTATGGTACTCAAGGGTGCTACAGCCAGAGGTGGGATTTGAACCTGCGACCTTTGGATCCAAAGGCAACCGCTTCTCAGAACTTCTCACTAATAAATGCAAACTTGACAAAGAATAACAAATATTCAGTGAGGGAAGTTTGCTGGAGCTACAGAAATTTTACAAGATTTAAAAAAAAAAAAAAAAAAAAAAAAAAAAAAAATTCCAGTAAATCCAGTATTAACTCACCAACTGCAAGGAAAATCTGATGTGTTGTCAGAAATATCGGGAGGCCATATTTCTCACACCACACATTTATGCATCACTTCCCTATTTAATGGCATCAACACAGTTAACTCTGCAAGGAAAATGAACATTTTGCAGCTTCATGATTGCACCTGAAATAGGTTTTCGGAAGACTGTCGGGTTTCATTTCGTCCAGACTGGGACACAGAGCCTGACGTCCACTTTGCTGTTGATTAAACACCAGCCTTGCTGTCCAGTGGCCACCTCAGCGTGGAGCCCAGCTGCCGCTGTCACCGAGCTTCCAGGGTAATGGCTGGAATCCACAAGGACGTGGGACAGGCGAGCCGTCTGCTGGCTGCAGGATGATGAGACAAATGGGTCAAATGGGTCAGGAGCCTACTGAGACGGACAGGTCTGGAGAAACCAGTTTATGAGGCACTGAACGCAAGTCCACAGTGGAGGAAAAGCCTGGTTTGACCGGATCCCTCGGAGAGAACCTCAAACACTGACCGACCGAGGTGCAAAGGACCATGCTGAACATCTGGGATAACTGTCTACTGGGACAGACTGCTTTGTCGCACAACGTCTACGTCCATCACAAAGGTCTGCGCTGAGCAGATCAGACACTGTCCAACCGCCGGAGAGATCAAACATGGGCCTCCTGAGCCAGAAAGCTCCGTGTTGAACAACTCGGATATGAACTTAGTGAGCCGGAAAGGTCCACGACAAACACTTTCCGCACCGACCCAGCAGGAGTGCTGTGTCCCCTTCCTCTCGGTTTAGGGACATTAGATGGACACAAAACCGTAACCCTGTATGAAGTGTCTGGGGGGGGTGGTGGGAACACCCTGTTATGGTCTGTGGGAACATGCGAACCCACTGCGGAATGTAAACTTTCAACATCCTAGTCAACAGCCCTGCTTTCTAAGCGATTGGCTCACCTGCTGCTCTCCTTCAGGCCAGCGTTGGTCGAATGAGCTGACGTACTGCGGTACACCACCCTGTTTGCCTGCCACTGCTTCTCGTTTCTTGATGCAACGCTTTTCGCAGATGGCGATGCGATGTGTTATTACACGCTTTTCAACGCGCCCCCGCAATCCGCCACGTGGGCCTGCGAGCGCAGGCAGCATCGGCACCGCAAACGCAGTGCCAGCAAAGGCATCAATTACAGCCACGGCAATGGTTACGAATTCAAAGCAGATTCGATTCTCCGCTTTAATGACCACACGCTGGCGCTGGGCTCCGTCACACCAGGAGGCGACGCTCCATCAGATGCCTGCCCTTACAGGTGTGCGAGCAGTGGATCGAGCCCCACAGGCCACCCGCATGTACTGGAAGACGACCCCTCCAGGTGACCCGCACCTCTCACAGAGCTCTGCTCCGGACGCATTTTCCTTTTTTACTTTAATCTTGGGTCGAGAAAGTGTTCCCTGAGGACACAAAATCTCCTGGAAATCTAAAGCAGTCAGTAACTGCCAAGTGCTCATTACTCAGTTCTCAAGTTTATAGTTTTTACAGGAAACAACCTTTGCTGTCATTCTCATCACCTTGTACATATTTGTGCCAAGTATCCTTTCTCAGTAGCATCAGTCTGGTTAAACCACTAATTAAAGATCAACATACTGGATGAACTGACTCTCCAGCAGCTGAACTTCAGTTTGATCTGTTGCAGTATTAATAATATTTATATCAACCTGTGAAATGGTTTATTCATTATAAAGTTCGCTATATTCTAACAACTTTACTGCGCTGCCCTTTTGAACATATGTGAAAACACTTCCCATTGTGCTTAGAGGTTTACATGTTAGAAAACCACCACGCTGCAAAGTGTGAGACTCCAACTGGCCCCCAGCTCTTTTTGGGGGACAGCTCCCGGTGCTGAATGGGCTGCTTCTGGGGCACTATCCCTGGCGCTGTCCCTGGTGCAGCGCTCCTTCCTACATCAACAGGTACGGTCACATACGTTATTCCTCTTCTGTATTGTGGCGCACACCACCGTGGGTTTGGATGGGGCAAAGGAAGATGCACAGGCAGCGCTCATCTCGAACGTTTTTTTGAACACCAGAACACAGGGAAATAATACTCTCGGTCCGAGGACCCCATTTCCTCCAGGATCTGCGCTGCCAGCCTTCCCAGCCTGTCTAGTGTCCAAAGGCTCTCCTCCAACGCTCTGGCAAACACGGTCGCCCCATCATTTCCCCCAGAGGTGCCTCCAGTGGTTGCACACTTACGTTTCACATTTTTCCCATAATGCAACTATTTACAATAAACAAATCTTCCCACCTGAACACAGTAACGCAGGTCATTACAGCATATCTTGTGAGCTCTGGCAAAGTGGACGCTGCACTTTGGTGTGTGTTCAGTTCGGCTGCAAAGCGGCACGTTTTATCCGGGCTGTACGGTGATTGTAAAACGAACCGAAAGGCCAGGTGTAAGTTTGCCCTCTGAATTAGCCAAAGAAACAGAGCACGACGCATTCTCAGATGGAGGCGAGACGATCGATCCCCCACGGTGCTCGCCAGGCCAGCGGTCAATACGGGGCTCGAATTAACGGTAAACAATAATCTGCAGAAAATGATGATTTATTAATGGGGGATGTATGGCCTTTTGAGGTGTTATTAGTGCGCTGAGCGACAGCTTCTCCCTGGGAGCCAGCGACTAGAGGACAGGTAGAGAAGTGGACAGGTGGACTGGGAGCAGGGAGACAGCAGTGAAGACCAACAACACTTGTTCGATACTGGTGTCACACTGTGGTCTTGCTGTGGTTTCAGCACCATGTAAAAAACCCACTCATTGACTGTTTCATACAACAACGCGCTCTACTGTAAACAGCTGAAAAGAGGGACGTCCACCTTGTCCTTGGGACAGTCTGGAAACCGTGAGCATTTGCAATTCGTAAATGTCTCCTAGAAAGACATTGACAGGCGCCATACTGATGCACTGAGCAGATATTTCATATCAGAGAGCAACATGCACTTAGTATTTTTAACTGTTATTTTTTATCTGAATTTTGAATGGAGATCATCTCCTGTTATTTGGTTGAAAACATTCCCAAACTGGCATATACATATACAGCTATCATTTGTGTGATTTGTTAAAACTGTAAACCAATTATCACCTCTCCAGTGCATAGTCATGCCAGTCAGGAGCCTATCCCAAAACCACAGGTACAACTTATTTTTTTTATTTCAAATCTGAACCGTGCAGATTTGCAGCTTTTAGATTTGCAAGCTTCCCCATCTTAAAAATGCAGTATTTTATTCATTTTTAAGCAGTCATGACCACGTCCGTGTGCTGAATGTCCAGAATTAAATGTATTAAAACTGGATGGAACCTAATGACTCACAGTATTACAGCTTATTACACGTTTGACTGATTTTGTCTCTGCCTTAATTTCTCTCAATTCTGCCTTTTCGGAAAGTTGTACCATTTAAGTTACTGCTCAGCTTTGTGGTATTTTGGTATGAAAAACCCTTAACTGTTAATTTGCTAAGATTTCAAGGGTTGGTGGCTCAGCTCCTCGATGTCCCTGGGATGCTCCGTTTAGGCCAAACCCCAACACACACAGTCATGTGACTACAGTCATGGGACCTGATGTTTCAGCGGTAAAAAATTAAAGAGAAAAACACTTAAAGTGCAGCGGCTGGAAGGCTCAACGACCCAAAACCGCATCGGTACTCAGACTCAGAGACTTCCACTAGATGCCATTCAGCACTGTCAACAACGGACCCCTTGACGCTGACCCTCGACGAACTTCTCTCTTCTCCTCCTTCTTCTCCCTCTTCTTAAGCGCGACACCACCCACCTACGAGAGGCTCCAACCTCAACCTCCTCGTTGAGCAACGCGATGAAGCCACAACCGGGGACCCGCAAGTACATCCTGCATTGCCTCTTTTCACACCACGCTCCACACGGCTCTTGCTCCGGGCCATGGTCATATCCCGCCTGGACTCCTGCAACTCCCTCCCATCTGGCATTCCGGCTTCTGCCATTAAACCTCTCCAGCTGATACAAAATACCGCAGTACGAGTTGTGTTTGGCCTGCTAAAGCGTTCCCATGTATCCCCCCTGCTTGTCTCTCTCCATTGGCTTCCTGCAGCTACAAAGTGCAAAGTGACTTTACAGCCATACACGTAACGATGGCACATCGTTGCAGGGGTTCGAACAGTGTCCCGGTCAAGGGCACAACAGCAGGGACCGCATGGACCTTGGATCGGGAATTTTCGGTTCAGAAGCCCGTGTCCTCAGCACTGTGCCGCCTGCTGACTAAAGAACCCCTTCTTCCCAAATTAATTATTTACCGAAGGATTGACCTCAACCAGTAGACCTCAATGTCAGCTTCGTAGGCCTATTATTCTTGTGAAATATTACCAAAAAGGCACTTAATATGTAAATCATCACAGAAATTTGGCCTGAATATATGAAAACGGTCAACAACATGTTAATTCATTGACTTATACGTACTGTACTTTATTTTCCCAGCAGCCAACACGACAGAGTCATAAAGAGAGAATCAGAGGATGGAGATTTTGTGTTTATGATCCTGCAGTACTACATTAAAACAAAGGTTAAAACTAAGATTTAAGATTGTATATCTGCATTTTATGGCCCACTGTGCTAAATGTCAGCGATTCTGATGCAAAGTGAAGCCGTTTGGTGAATAAAATCCCCTGGTTTCCCGGTGGGGGTTCTCAGGGGGATGTGTGGCAGAGTTTTGTTCTGAAAGCCTGTAATGATAATAGTAATAATAATATAGCAAAAGTGTGTCTTTCGCATGTGTATTTCCACTGGACCTGAATGGGAGACTAATGGCCAAAGAGCACGTCATAATAATGTCATACTAAGGCCACGTGTTCCCCACACAGACCGACTGCGTTCGGGCTTGGAGCTCAAGAGCTGTGCAGCAGATATGCAACAACCAGCTCTGGGGGCCTCTTGCAAGTGGGATGTGAACCCAGTGCAGTTTCCTCTGGCATTAATACACTTTCTCTCTATTCATCCGTTGGTACGTCCATCCATTCACTGCAAGGTTTCTCAGCCACATCGTTGCCACAGAGAAGTGTGTCAATCCCAGCCACGTCGCTGGACTCCTTAACCGCGTTAACGCTCTGCTGGGGTAGAGGGTTCCATGGATGTCGAACCACTATGTCACCCGCTGCATATCGATGTCTAATTTATATCCTCATTGACCAATATTTTCAAAAGGCTGGGGGCAGTGGGGGTCACAGTGGCTACAGGTGTCACCTTTCAACGTGAAGGTTGCATGTTTGAATCCCCACTAGTGCTCATGAGGAGGGCAACGTTGGAACTGAACAACCAGTGCAGTGACCGCTCCATCGTAGCGACCGCTCCATGATGCACTCATGTCAGAGAAACTGGCCCAAGCTTCCCATCACAGCAACCCCAAGGCAGATTGCGTTTCAAGCCAGTACTGTGTTTTACGGCAGTAAACCATGGCCACTCTTACAAGTTCCTAGGAAAATATATCACTGCTTGTTATCCAAGTTGGGCAGCATGTACAGTATGCGAGTGTCAGGCAGCAAAGGGCTGAGAACCACAGCTCTACTGTACTCTCCACACATGCTCATTGTGTAAAATGCTCAGAGGCTCCACAGACCTCACAGATGGGGCAGCAGCTCGGTGAATAAATAGTGATTCTGTGTGCTTCCCAGCACAGATGTGTCATCGTGCTCGTCTCCCCTAAAAAAAGATGATGAAAGGCATTACACTGGTTACTGACCTGTTAAATGTGCACTCAGAATATATGACTTCCAGTGAGCACCATGAAAGTGTAATGAACTAAGTATGCAGGAAGGCAAACATTTCTCATTAAACAGTCCATTTCGGCGTGGTCCCCGCGATCACTCCATGTCTTAATGTACTTGTGCCATGAATTATTTAACCGTCTTCTGCCCGGCCGTCCTGCCCGCAGAAACAGGATGAAGTATTATGGCAGGCTGGACGTCGCATTTAGGGACAATAAATTTGCAGGAACAGGGCCGCTCACGTCCGCCCCGCCAGAGAGAAGCGAGAATAAATCCTCGTGCGCAGAGGATACGACACGTGTTGGGCCACACGGTAAAATCACACCCTGATCACACCCTGCGTCATGCGGCACAGACAGACGATGCACTTTCGCTGCTTTCGGAAACCAGTATTCCAACATACGTGCTAGCGCAGGGTTTCCTCGTGCAGAGCGTCCAGGGCAGTGGCGAGCTGGCAGCTGCTGGGGGGACTGAAAAACATGTGCCATCATCTGGGCTCGGAGGTTCCAGGTTGCAGTCCCACATGCTGCTGTAGTACCCTTGAGCAAGGTACTTACTCTCAACTGATATAGTAAAAATTGCCCAGCTGTGCAGATGGGCAAAAAGAGCAGCTCAATTAATAAATGGAAGTTAATAAAACAATTTACTAGCAATGTGTATTATGGCCGTACTATTCTTTCCAAGGCTTTAAAATGGTAACACTTTGGAGAATACGGCACTCACCATTGCCATACTGATTATTCTCTGTGTTTTCTCGAACACCGGTATTTCGATTCTGCTCCATCCCGTAGGCCTCCTGTCATCTCTCTCTCACACACACCTGCCAATTATTGACATGTAGTGAACAATCGCAGCCATCGGGGGGCGTTAGGGTGCGGCACTTCCTCGGCTACTGGAACCCCCGATTCCCACGGAAGAGAGCGAATCGATTCCACGAGAAGAGAGCGGGGCCGTGCCCTCGGTGCGCTCGCCGAAGACCGTAAATAAAAAATAACAATGTGGGAGTGACAAGGCCGAGGCTCACAAAGGACAGAATTTCACACACACACACACACACACACACACACACACACACACACACACACACACACACACACACACACACACACACACTGTCTGAACCACTCGTCCCATATGGGGTCATGGGGAGCCGGAGCCTAACCTAGCAACATAGGGCGCAAGGCCAAAGGGGGAGGGGACACACCCAGGATGGAACGCCAGTCCGTTGCAAGGCACCCCAAGCAGGACTGGAACCCCAGACCCACCAAAGAGCAGGCACAGGACAAACCCACTGCACCACCGCACCCCCCGGGGCAGAATCAATGGATCAGCATTAATGTTCCGACCCCCTCCGTGAGCTTGGACTTGGGACAGTAAGTGCGTCTTCACCCCAGTCCATCCAACAACATGCAGTTTCTGAAATGTTCTTTGGATCATGTGGATGATTGTGCCCAGTAAACTGACTTGTTCAGTATTACTGGGTTGGACCTCTGGATCTAGGAGAGGCCAGACAGCCAATCACACTTCAGCTGGAGACCACGGCCTGCTCCGATTGGACGGCGCCAGATGGGTGGAGCCTTTTCGTAAATACGACTATGTCAGGTTCTCCAATTGATGTTCTACTCCCCCTGTATTTTGCAGGTACTGCAGCGGATAGCAGCTGTCCTACCCTTGACCTCAGCAGCAGGAAATTAATAAACTTCATTTATTCCATCTGTTGTGTCAGAGAACAGTCAAGCAGATGATGAGTAAATGTTGTGTGTAAACTTACAATGTGCTCAAAGTAAACAAATATCTTGGTGAAGAAACAAGGTGAAACATCAAGTGCTGTGTGAGGGTTTCTCTTGCTGTCCTTCCAGGATTCCCAGTCCAAACCACTGTAAAAGGAGCTGATGCGGTAGGGAAACAAGGACAGTGGTGAGTGACCACATGTCTCACAACCGTCCCGCACTCGCTGACACTCATGTGTTTGCATGTATTCCTTCGCATCCCTGCGCTCCCACTTTGCGTTTGTATCCCAAGTCAGTCGGCCTTGGGTTCAACACAAAGCCCTTCCTTCCCGATGCTCTTTGAGATCTCGATTATCTCATTAAGTGACTGCTTCGAGACACGCTGCAGTATTGGACTATGGGAACGTGCAGTGTCCGCCTCTAAAGCCCCGCCTCCTCGACTGCAGTGTCAACGCTGAGTGTCAGCATCACATAAAGATCGACTCGGCGATCAATTCATTTTGGCTTTTTTAATAACAGGAAACAAGGTAAAGCACACGTTAGAGTCCTGGCCCCGGTCACACTGCCCGCCTGCGCTTCCCCCGGTGTCCTTATTGCTGCATAAACAAAGGCTTTTTGCTGATTTTGGTGATATGCAAAGCAGCTGAAAATTATGATTAAGATACAGAAGCAATAAATCCGTCAAAGTGCGAGGGGACGGGCGCTATTGATTTCCGCTGAAGAAAAAGATGCCAATGCGATGGAGAAAATAGAGAAAAATCATTTATAGCTGCAGCTTCCCGAGAAAGGCTGTTTCAGCGCGCTGCGTCGACAGCCGTCAATCAGCGCACGTGTCACTTTTCCTCCCTCATGCGAAAGTGAGCTATCTGATTGGATGACCCTGCGTATATTGAGATACATACTTGGGTCTGTAACATAAGGTTTTGGTGGGGATGTGGTGGCATAGCAGGTTTGGCCGGGTCTTGCTCTCTGGTGGGACTGGGATTGTAGTCCTGCTAAGGGCACCTTGGGATGGACTGGCATCCCGTCCTGGGTGTGTCCCCTCCCCCCCCAGCCTTGCGCCCTGTGTTGCCAGGTTAGGCTCTGGTTCGCCGCGCCCCTGCTTGGGACAAGCGGTTCCAGCTAGTGTGTGTGTGTGTGTGTGTGTGTGCGCGCGCATAAGGTTTTGATGCCATTTCCATACCTGCTGCTGCTGTGTGGGCAGGAAGCTCAGATCTGTCGCTACTCAGCTCCCTTACACTGCAGATTTCCCATGAGCACGCGGGGCATGGGAAAGAATGGCGTGCCTCAGCTGCCACCTTAAGCCCCTCCCCCAACGCCAGGTACGATTAAAAAACGTCAAAAGTTCTCATGGGTGAAAAAGCACAGCCCACCGGAATGCCATCTTGTTGACCTGCTGTCCACGACGACAGCACAACTAGTGGTATGTGGTGTTTGTAGAGGTCTCGTCCCTTTCTGGCACATTCCGTACAGCCTGTTCAGGCGTTGTCATTGGCACATTCGCTTGTGTGACCAAGAGCGTGACACTCAGAGCTCCTGACACACAGCTACACTGGCTGCGAATCAAGGCGTCTTCTCGGCACCCGTCCAACTTCCTGGTGACAGCAGAGAGAGAGAGAGCGAGAGACCCGAGCAACTCGCCATCCTGCAAAACCATGAACCTCAACCTGGATTCCACTCACGCACACCTGGAACGTCGTTGCGAACAAGGCACATCCCGACAGGTCCTCGACCCATCGTCACCTACACATACACTTACGCCTTCGTTCCCGTTTTCGGACGCTTACGTGGGGGCCGTGACGCGTGCGCTCCAAAGCCACCGGAGGTGCCCAAGAGAAACTCTTCATCTCACATCATTCTTCTCTTCTCATCTTTGGAGAGATGCACCGTTCCGCTGTGAGCGAGAGAACGAGGCACGCATCGGTCCACCGAAGTTCAGCCCAGACCAAACCCGGAAATGGCGGCGAAAGAGGAGGCCCCGCTGCCATCGCTGTCCCGCATTCGCAAGAGGGCCGGTTATAACCAGGCTGCGGTATGATTGGTGCCCGAGTAACACCTGACCATGTGCGGTCAATAAACCGCGGACGCAGCATTTCTTTAGCACCTGTCTCTCCATCACCTGGTTAAGGTAATTAACTATTAAGAGGCGCTGAAGTGGAGTTATGGTTCCCATTACCGCAAAGGGGCTTCCGGAGCGATTAGTACTCCGGTCACCGCGGCTCCCGCTCAGCAGCCTCTTTCCGTGCCAATTATTGACAAAATAAATGGCAGTCGTCAGTTCGACACTGACCGCCAGCACAAAAAACTATTTTATTGAAGGATTTTGTAAGTTGAACTGGCCAGCATCGGTTGAGTCACGTGAGCCGCAAGGCCGGAAGACCGCTTCCTGTTGACGCCACAAACACCTCGCAACACAAATCGATCTTATGAGCACAAAGATGTTTGCCGTCTAATCCACTCGGGACAGGAGCATCTGCTCGGCACATGTGTGTCAGCCATCACTGTTATGCGGATTCCCAAAAAAAAAAGAAAAATAATAATAATAATGAAGTGGTGGATAGGAGTTCCACATCGTGTATCTTCTGCTCACCCTAATTTAGCGTTTCATTCATTTATTTGTTTGTTCTCCTTTCAGATGGAGATGATCTAGGGATGAGGAACTCGGGCAATTCATTGTAGCGCATGGGAAAATGCAGCGTGCGGCTTATGTAAATGGCATCGATCGGCAGCCATTCTCTCGGAAGCCCGGAGAACAAATGGCTCAAGGTGGAAGAATATATAGCGAGTAATCACTTTACCATTAAAGGGTTTACTGGAGTTGGGACGTTGATCATTAGTATTCATAATGGGCTAATTAATCTTTCCTCTTAATTATGGCCAATTGTGGCAAATTAAATGGAAAAAAATGGAACGAATTAATGAATTAAGGAGGCGGCGAGCAGAATGTGTGCGGGGGTAAAAGGCTACGGCCCTTTCTACTGGCTGTGCTGCTGTGTGTAGCGGTGCCACGCGGGGGGGCTTGGGGGGTTGTCTCCGGAGCCTGCAGTGCATCATGGGAGATGAGAAGCGCATCCCAAAAACCACACCTTTCAGGGTCATCTTTGTCTCTCTGCTCGATTCTAAGTGGTAAAAGCTGGTGTCTTCTACCAGAAGGTCCTGAGTTCAAAGCCCACCTCGTGCTGTAGAGCCCTTGATCAAGGTAACGAAAAAATGACCATGCTGCATGAATGTGTAAATCAGTGTAAGTTGTTTTGGACAAAGGGTTCTTTTAATTAGCAGTCATTATGCTAACAATGTGGTAATAGCACTGACCGTGTTCTTCTTCCTTTATTCTCCTTCTAACTCTCTGCTCTATTTTCTGATGTGTGTGTGAGCAGATATGAATGAGGCAGTGCAGAGCTCACAAGGAGCCTCCTCGCTAAATGTCAAATGTCAGGCCCCAAAGCCGTTGCCGGGAGTCCGTACGGAGTGTCCTCTCAGCAGCTGGAAACGTCACTGTGTTTTGCGTGCTCGGTGGCAATCTACCCACAACTCCATGCCGCAACCTTTCAGCGTATTTCACCTCAGAGCCACTTTTCTGCCAGGCTTCTCCCCCGTCTCACACCCGCTCTTTTACTGCCCCGACTCACTCACCCACGTGTGGAAACATGCCCGGATCGCGGTTCCAACAGCGGTACACGCCAGGTCTCCATTGCTTGACCTTTCCCCAGCTTGAGGTTGTGATGGACGATTTTGCATCTTTTCCATGGCTTTTAAGAGAGAGAAAGAGGAAGAAAAAGTGCAGCTTTGAGAAGCGAAAGCTGGACTCTGGACGAAAAAGAAGGAGTTTCCTGGAGACTGACGAACGTCGGACTTCCGCTCCTCTGGCCCCAGTCCTCTGAGTGCAGAAAAGACACAGTCGAGGAGGTCTGGTGCCAACCGCCAGGGGTTCATGGGTGTTTGGCCTCCCTGGGGTCTTACTCCACCCCCCCTCTGGAGAGCACGGTTAAAGCGCGGTTAAATTGCAGTCAAAGCGCAGCTCAGCCGACGAGCCCTGAAAGCCCGGCCGTTTTTTCCCCACACCGACGCCTACAGCCCAAAGACAAGAGCTTGATTTTCATCCGTGCCCCGACACCAGGCATTAACACGCATTATCCTCCTTAATCTGGATTACAGCACTGCTGTTTATTTATTTCTTTCGACATGTTTAAATTAATTCATTACACACAAGTACAAGCCAGAGCACAACATGTGTGAGAGAGAGACAAAGAGCTTTACAGCAGCCTCTGCGAGCCAGGAAACATTAAGGGTCCCACCTGTCCAGATCCGAATAGCGTCGGTCAGCCGCGAAGAACAGCACCAGGGTCTTGTTTGGCAAGACAGGTTACACCCTGGACGGGACTCCAGTCCATCACAGGGCAATCGCAATCACACTCAAGCGCACACGCACACACACACACGCACATGCACACACACACACACACACACACCCACTAAGGGTAATTTAGAGCCTCCAGTCCACCTGCAACACATCTTTGGACTGTGGGAGGAAAAAGCACCTGGAGGAAGTCCATGCAAACTGCACACAGGCTGAGCTGGATTCAAACTCTCATCCAAACCCAGAGCCCAGGAGTGTTAGGCAAAACCATTACCCAAAGCCCACCATTGTGCCGCCCTATTATTATTATTGCTGTTATTATTATTATTCCCATAGATTTAAATTTAGTTTCCTCCTTGCACATTTTACCACTTCATTAATATGGATAAGAAAGCACACCCCAGCCCTGTACCAATTATTACATGCAGACCGGCCTTAATTTTTCCTTTTTCAGCACTACACGATCTGCTGCCATATTACAGCGTACAGAAGGGATACTGCTAAATTACTTTACCTTTCCTGCCAAAAACTGACCTTCCTTGCATGTTACCTAACTGAGCAGTAATGTTCCAGCCTATTAGACATCTGGGCGCAGGCACAGTTAAGTACCCTTCAATTTCAGTATTTTACCCCGTCTCAATAAGGCCACTTCAAGGACTGACGGAGTCATAGGTGTCCCGATGTACATCGATTTCATTGTCACACATCTGCAGCCTGAAATGTGGAGCTCAGCGGTCAAGTGGTCTCCAAAGCGCGCTCTCCTGTCATATGGCGGCACGACTCTCGGCCGGCCGCTCGCTCGCTCCCTCGACAGCTGTCCGCGAGGTCCGAGCCGAGTCGCGAAGCCTCCGGCCGTCGCAGCTCAGCGGCAAGAGCATGTGCTGAAAATGGGATCCACAGATATAAGTTTATCTGCCAGGAGCACAAGTGGATTTCGCGTTCAGCCTCTGAGACCCTTTAAAATCATAGGAGAGAGAGAAAAAAAAAACTCCTCGACATTTTGCTATTAAGTCGCGGCTTAGCTTGTCCATCAGTCGCAGTGCAGCTATCTGGAAAAGCCAGAATCCAGCTGTAATTGCAGGACTGAATCAAAAGGCCAGCAGTTATCTCCAGCGATTCTGCTCCACAGTACGTTCCTGTTTACTGACGCACATCCATATCTGGTCCCCCACTCCTGGTGTCGTGTACAGTTGGGATTTATTGCATGTTTATCAAGGAAAAGTCACTTGACTGCAATCCTATAATCAATAAAAAAGCACGTTTTGCATAATCTGCTTCGCATTGTACCTTCATTTCTATTTTTGTGTAAGTCGAACTATAAGAAAGAACAGCGATGCGAGACGGCTGTATGTGCCAACACTAAGCGGCGCATCTCTGACAGGGCCTTCCGTTACGTTTGCCGCGGTTAGTAATCTTTCGAGAAGACTGGTGCCCCCACGGGAGAGGGCTGTGGACGTGCAGCGAGTCGCAGAACGATGATCAAAGGCTGTACAAATCTCAGTTTGTGCTTCAAGAATTTGCTGAAGCAGAGACACAGGAATAAAAAGGGAAAAAAAAAAAATCCAAATATAATTACAGACAGGCACACGAGGCGACGTGGGCGAAGGGGTCAAAACGGGAAGGTAGGAAGACGAGGGGAGATGCGTCTCTTCCCTTATCGCCCTTGGGTGTCACACCGCCAAGGGACTCTGTTCCGGCCAAATGGGCCGCGACAGCTCAGACCACACCGCAGCCCACAGTGCGTGATGCTTGTGCATCCTGCACTTGGCTGCCTGCGACGACGAGGAGGGATTTGCTCCTGGCAAATATTATGTGGGAGCCTTCAAAGCAAGACAGTAAGTACATTTTAGTTTGGTGAAAACAGAGCAGTTTCCAAAGGACGAGAAAAAAAACGGGTCCAAATTCCCACCTGGGGCGTTCCTCAGGGCTTTCTCTTTGGTCCAGCGACAATCTCAGCAGTCATGTTCAGTCGCTGCTTTTGCCAGCTCTTTGGGGGATGGGCGGAAGCACGGCGAGTAGAATCGGTGCCTCGCAGTACCTGAGCACTGCAGGAGGATGTGGATCCGATCCCTGCCGTGCAGTTTGCATGTCCTCCCCGTGTTTGTGGGCGTGTCTTCCCAGAGTCCAAAGAAATATGGTTTTCGAGGGATGACCCTCCATTGCCTGGTGTGTGTACGAGACAGGGTGTTTGTTGCACTGACGACTGACTGGCTGTAGCGACTGCAGCGTACGTAGTGCTCTAAGTGATTTTACTGGCGGAAAAGCTTAAAATCACACCATGCTCGCTGGATGTCGCCTCAGAAGAAAGTGCTAAAGGAATAAAGACAAAGGGGCGCGTAGAAGAACCAGACACAAACTCAACACGATGATGTGACACATTTAAACTGAAAACTGCTCCTTGTTCAGCCGGCCAACAGTCCTGGCAGCACGGAAAGACGAGGAAAATGATGAAAAGGTCGCAAAACCAGCAGAGATAAAGGCTGCATTGTATCTCGAGGCCTTTGCACTTTGATAAGATTCCTCTAGACACGATGTGACAAGCAGACAATCCTTGTTCTCCGCAACTGTGATTTGAATCTTTTTGGCCGACGGCCAAATAATTGATCAGTCCAGAAAGTCTTTAAGCCGCGAGCCTGGAAAGACCGCAGCTGTTCAGTGTTTACTTACGTCCCGCTTGTCCCGGCTCGGTCCGTCTCCAAATCGTCTGTCAGCTTCCCCCGTGGCCATTCTGGCTGGAAAAAAAGAACACGAGCAGGCGTGAGAAAGAAGCACCTCGCTCACGGTTCAGATGACCGAGTGGCCCGGCGACAGCCGCCCCCACACGCGCGGCACCCCGGCCTGCCTGCTTTCATGGCTCGGCTGAGAAAACCGCCTCTCTCGTTGTATCTAGGCAGCCTGTCTCTGTATGTCACATTTTCTCTCAAATAACCATCTCCTGCATCCCACACACCTCGACCTGACTCACTGGCACCCGGTTCACTTCATCTCAGACTATTTTTAGCTTCCCTTTCGCATCGGGAACTCGCTACCAAAGCCTCGCTTTTGCTTTTTCTGTATCCCTGCGACGCGCTTCATTCTCCTCCGCTGCCGTGTTGTTCCTTTTTTGATGATGTCGTTTGATTTGCTGTCTGACACCGGATGTCAGCATGAGCCGGATGCACGGCTCGGTTCGCGCCCGCCGGGGAGCGGCGCGGCACGGCTCAGGCCTGCGGTGGGAAGGAGCGGCAAAACACACTTTGTGCGACACAGGTTCACGTTCGGAGTTCATCGTTTAGAAAGACAAAGAAAGAAAAATTGTAACACCGCGTTCGGGGAGAGGTTGTGCGCATCATTCCTTGTGGGAGGGGAAAACCCAGGCCACCCCACCACCCCCTGCTCCCCCACCTGAGAATCCTGCAGGCCAGCACTATTTCTGAACAGCTCTGATGAATAGACAGCAGGTGTTTCTCTCTTCTGGGGACACCGATTAATCCTGCGTGCGTCACGGAGCGAAAGAAACAAGGAGAGAGAGAGAGAGAGAGAGAGAGAGAGAGATAGAGGAAGATGCACGGATGCAGGGAAGGAAGCGGGAGTTGAGGGGAAGGGGACGTGAGGATCGGCCGTTAATCCTCATTCCACTCCTCGTTCGTATAGCGTTGAAGGAAAGGACGGGTGCGGTCAGGGGTGGTGCTGTCCACGGGGGGGGTACATGAGCCACCGCAATCGGCCAGAGGGCCGACAGCAAGTTCGCAGCAAGTTCGCACCCGGAGAAGGAGCTTCGGCTCAAACTGTAAAGAAATGGAGAAGCAAGAAAAACAAAACATCAAGTTCTGACTTTGGGCCAACTGCCGATTTAACACCAAGTAATAATCAGAAAACCCATTATGGACACATGGATCATTTTTTGGCAAGTGGCCTCTTTTTTGTTTACTCACCTCTCGAACCTCCCACATTCATGGGTTTAAATTAGCAGTACAAATTAAATGCCAAAAGTTTTTTTTTTTTTTTGTTGTCCCCCGGACGAATGAACAAATTTGTTTTTGTGTCAAAAAAAAAAAAACTAGAGAAAATTGGCCCCTCTTGACTTCAAATGCACCAAGACAGGATTTTGTAAACAAGATGATAAATATTTATCCAAAGCCCAGTGCTTATGCTGAGCCGGCGCATCCAAAAAGAAAGTTCGCTCGCAAATTAATTGAAGAGGTGCCATGCTGTCGGAGCAGGCGCTCGTTGGCAGAGCCGCTAATGACTTAATCGCTCATCGTGTCGGCAGAGGCACGAAACAAGGAGGCGTTTCAGAAACCTTCGCTTTCATGCCTCAAAATAAAAATCGCAAACAGCTCCTCGCCTCGTTTCCACTTTTTCCGGGTTACCAATCCATCGCGCCATCCTGGGTGGACCGAGCACCGGGAGACGGCGGCGCTGTGTGCCGTTTCTGTCGGAAACCCAGTCGACTTGCGTCCTCTTCCATCGGCCCTTGAAAAGGCACATTGAGACTGCGCTCCGGCGCTCTGCTTCCCGAACCACGGGCCACCTGCGAGCAAGGGGACGTCCCGTGAAACACAGAAGCGATGGACCTCTGGGGAGATTGCAGCCACAGACACGTTGGCTCCACCGCTGTTTTTATAGTAACAGAGCAGCAATGTTTACCGCAGTAAGAAGAGCTGTACCTGAAGTGAGCAGCAGACGTGAAGCAGGACTGCAAAGAAGGATGGCGGGAAAATCAGGACGGGATGCGTGCGTTCCGCAAGGGTGGGAAAAACCGACATTTGGGCTGCGGAGGCGGAAATTATCGTTTCGCGTGGAATACGTGCACCGAGAGAGCAGAGCGTTTGGATTCAAACGGTGCGGGGATGGAGGAGCTGGGAACGCTGCGCGAGGCAGCAGACAGATGTCCCCCCCGCAGCTTCGACGCAAAAGCTGTCCCGCGACGAGGCCGTAGCTCTTGCGCCTTCCAGCTCTACCTCTCCGCATTCGGTTGGAAATCTCGCTCGGAAACCCAAATTTTCAGCAAGACCCGTAAAGGAACAGTCCCGGGAAAAGCGAATGAAGGATAGTCTCCCGGGCACGTCCAAGAAGGGGAGTGTCGTCGGCGCTCATCATTGTCGCGGCATCGCGCGCAAATGGACGAGTGGACGTTACAGGCTGGAAAAACGAAATGATGCGGAAAATGCTCTCTCACTTGGCCAATGAAACTAATTAAAAGTGAAGCCCGGCAGCCCATTCGCAGGTGGAACTGGTGTAGCGCGCACTGATTGCCACTCGATTAGGACCTTGCCTAATTCTAAATGCATGAGATCATTACGCTGTCATTGGGCGTAATTGAATATATTGGGTGCACTTTATTTCTAGTGTCCAGTAATTAATGGGGAACTCCTCCGAGATGGCCGGGTGCGTGCGCGCACGCGACCGTACGTCGCCCCTCCGCCAGGCGCTAACACCGGGACGCATCGACTGTGCTTTGACAGCCGGGCCCGAAATTCATTAGCGGAGAGGTGGGAAACTCCATTCCGCGGGGGGCCTCGCTTTCGCAATTTGGCATCACCTCCCTCACCTGCGGCTTCGTGGTTTCGCACCTTATTGTGGCGTCCTGCTGTTGCAGCATCTGCTGCCCGATTCTCCCGCGTGACAACTCGCAGAAGTCTTTGCACATGTTGCACACGCAACATATTCCCTTCTGCTGGATTTATTTTTATTATCTTTTTGTTTTGCGTATTATTTGGGGAATGGATTATTATTATTAGTTAGTCCTGTTGGACGGAGCTCGTTGTCCATCTTGCACGGACAGCTTCTCATGCTCTTTCGTGCTTTCGACTGCACGTGTTGCTCTATTCGAAGGTGAATAAAAACGTCAATCAGCTTTACGGTGATTTACCAATTTACGTAGCAGGGTAATTTTTACTGAATCGGTACAACTATGCGCCTTGATCGTGGTCCTGCACCAGGATTGGGATTCAAACTCAGTTTCCTCTGTATGGCAACAGTTTTAACCATTACGCCACCTCCTGCAATTAGTTAGTTAGCGGGGTTGTAGATGAGGAGGAAATATGCCTTTCGATCCGTTGTTCGGTGAAACAAACAATAAGACGAAAATAATTTGAAATAAGCAGCACTAACAATACATCCAAGACGATGTTCGGCGCTCAGAAGGGCGCACGCACCCCGTACAGCTTCCGCACATCCAGGCCAGGTCTCCTTCAGTTACCGCGCCCTGATCCAGTCGAGGCCCCTGCAGAGAGTCGACCCGGAATCGCAGCGCAACCTATCAATAAATCCTTCGGTCTGACGGCGGCTCCTCCTCCCCGCTGCCGTCCACACAGCTGCCAAGCGCGGCCTCAGGAAACTCGACCCCTCGGCCCATCGAGCGCGCCGTCCGCCTCGAAGGCCCAGCATTCATACATCTCCTCCACGTGCACCCTGCGCATCGACTGGCCGGAGGAAGCGGCGCTTTGAAGCTGCTGATGCAACAGGCGAGGAGAAGCGCTCACCAAGGTTTGCACCGAGGGCAAAATATTTCTCAAACATTTAAAATCTGGGCTCGTTGCTTACCTCTTTCCAATTAAAAGTTTGGATGCTGCGGTTTTGGTGCAACTAATCAATCGTGCATCCAGTCAATGTTGTTTAAGCGAGAGCACAGCCATTTAATTAAATCCATTTCTTTAATTGTATTTGAGAAAAAGAGAAAAGTCTAACGGTTCATCGCTCTCAGCACCTGCTATATTTGGAACAACCTTGTTTTATATTGTCTGGAGGTTAATCATATAAAGGCCCTGCATGGCTCTCTGGAGAGATTTTTATTTATGAGGATTTATTCAAAAGGCGAGCTCCACTCGGAGGATTTAAAGCGCACAATCTCGCGACCCGCTGCTCTCCTCCCGTCGCCCTGAGCTTCCGTCGGCGCCCACCGCTACGTGCCTCTGCAAAGTGCACCGGGCTGAAAACGGTCCACCGTTCCGCAAGCGCTCCTCATCTCAGCGGGGAGAGGATGGCATCTGGGTCATAAAACCCCTTTTTACTGTGTATTTAACTTCAACAGCCATTTATAGTTTACTAATCGCAGACAGAGCGTAACGGTGACCAGAGAAGCAGAAAACATCTCTGTAGAAGTGCAGGAACTTCAAAATGCCACAGATGTTTACATTTACATTCATTCACTTTTTCACAGCCAGAATAAACAAAAGTGCATCAAGAGCAAAGAGCTTCAGACATACATGGGACTATGGACACACAGCTTATGTGTGTGTGACACCATCATGTTGCTGGTTCACATCCCTCCAGTAGCTCCTACAGATGCGAGATTCAAATAGCAAATAAATGATCATAGCAGATGGAATCATTTATGGACCTGTTAGGAGATCAGGAGAGGAGCGGCCCTCAAAAAGTTGGGTTTGAAACCCTTCGTCAGTGTGGGAGGGATTCAGCAGCTCTGAGGGACACGGGAAACTCATTCCACCACGTTGAGGCCAGAACTGTCCTCATCCATTCTACCTCTTTTCTAGCTGATTGTTTCAATTTTTTCACTAGGACTAGAGATGATTGAACAGGCTGTACCGAAAGGCTTCACGGACCTATTATAACTAAACACTTTTGATGAGCGAGATAGTGAGCGTCACATTTCATAGTAAAGATGTAAACCGAACATGACACTTTAATGCACATCCATTCGCTCATTTTAAGGTTGATTTAATATCTGTCCGTTAATTATTTATTTACCCCCGAGTTCTCAGTGTTCCGCACCCCCCACTACAACCGACTCAAAGGCTGGGATGATTCATTCAGATGTTTTGTTTATTTGTTTGTTTGTTTTGCTCTTATTTGGCTTGCTGGGTTTCATGCAGTAATAATCCCTTTACGTTGTGAAATAATCCACCGAAATCCCCAGGAGCGACGCAACGGAACCAAGATGATATTGTCTGTGCACCGTGACTAAATTCGAGGATCCCTTCGTCATCTCAAAGCGAAGCTCCTCCATTCCGCAGTCGGCAAAGAGCTTTTTGCAGCGAGCAGCAGGTTTTCTACAAAACTAAGAGTTTCTCACTATTGCTGGTGCGAGCACACACACACACAATCTCTGAACGAAGAGACGCTCACATGAGAAGGTTAGCGCCCAACCCAGACTGCTTATTTCCCCACTGACCTCCAGCACACTGGCTCCCTGATCACTAGACTATGACTTCCCTCAGCTACACGAACTGGTCTGTTGAGCTCTGGACGCCACTGACGCGGACCCACTACGACACGTCTGAATGGCCAGCAGGACCAATAGAGGTTGACCTTTCTCCTCTTTCTTTGGGTTGGGAGTTTTTGTTTTCCTCTCCTCTGTTGTATTGGAGCTTTACTGTATCGCCCTTCTGCCCGTACGTCGCCGCTTTACTATCGTTTCCGATCCGTGTGACGAATCGCCGTGATGGAGCGAAGGCAAGCTGGGAATTTTGTCCCATTATGCGAGCTCTGCTCTTTGTTGCTCCCTGCGGACAAACCCCCGCGAACACGAAGAACGTGCCGCAGCGCGTACCTTACCCTCCTGACCAATGGACCAGAAGGAAGAGCAACAAGCCAGATGGAACATTTCTCAAAATGCCTTTAGACAAAGTGACCTTATTGACTGTGCCACCGAGACGTGGGGTCAATGCGGTTTTCGACCTGAACACAAACTACCAATTACGAGAAGTAAAGTTTGACAAGGAATAGGTTGCACTGCAACCTAGAGTCTCCTGTTGCTTCCCACAAGCTGGATTCAGAAAAAAACTATAAAAACATGGCAGCGATCGCGGTGACGGACAGGGCAGTGGGGTATGTGGTGTTCCATGCTGACCGCATCGCCTTCTTTGTCATAATTCGCTGCTGACCCCCCCATTGCCCAAAACAAGTCAACAGGCTGCCATAAAATGACAAAAAAAATAAATAAATAAAAAATCACTCTCATTCAATGGCCACTTATAGAAATCCCAATTCTTTAGGGGGGAAAAAAAAAGTCATGAAACCATTAGAATAAACTATTTATCTGACTGTTTTTGTCCATAGCAATTTAGAGAGCGAGGTTTGTACACTAAGCTACTTACAGCAATTTAGTCATTTATGTAGCAGGGTAAATTTTACTCTATCAGTTCAGTGTAAGTTCCTCGATCAACGGTGCAACTGCAGGTGAGGGATTCCAACCCGGCTCTTTCGGCTGCGGTGGCTCCGGCACGTCCATCATCTGCTAGAAAACTCATCGCTCTGATGACACAGCGATGCTGAGGGGAACAGAAGGCGGCGGAAGAGCAGGGCTCACAGATTGATCGCGATGGATGCTGTCATGCTACCAGAATGGAAGAAATAGCACATCTCAGAATGACCGGTCAATCATTTTCGCAGCTGTGGCCCTGAACGGCAGGACAGGTACGAGTCCGGGGTCACTCGAGGAATCCCTTCGGCTGGGAAATTGCATTTCTGCAGATGCAGCCGGAGCTCGAGCTACAGCTTCCGGCCGTCAAGGTCAGGAACGAAGAACATAAATCCCCTGCAGCAACCCTCCGCAACACACGTATGCTTGGTGGTGCTTGCAGCGCACTCTTAAGATCAGAGATCGTTCCACTGACCGCTCAGAGCATGTTAGACTAGATCAATTTCCATGCAAACAGAACGTCGCGCTTTAGCGACTCATCGTTCTTCATCGCCGGTTGGTTGTTTTGCCAAAATGGTAACATACCGTTCGAGAAACTTATCCTCCTGTTGTCCATCTGGAGCAGTTGTGACCGGGGATCACGGAAGAGCGTCATAGTTGAGTCCCAGCGCTGCAGTGTCACCTTCCCCAGCAGGTTCTCCAATACTGTCGACCAGGACAAAGGAGCACAGTGAGAACCTGAAGTAGAGAGTCAAGTCATCGCCGAGTCGTTCCTGGTTCCTCATCGCTGGCAACGTGGCAAAATTATAGGCGGTAAGGTGGGAAAACCAGTTCTGCCAGTAAGCTGGAGAAGTCAGAATGAGTGGGAAGAAGGGAAAATCAGCGTCACCGACAAAGTGGGATCTCCGAGTTGCGCCTCGCAGACAAAATATCGAGGATCAACTGGAAGTTCTCAGCCCACAAAAGGCCCATTGACACCTCCGCTGATGAACAGCCACTCTGATGGATTTTTGTCTCCCCACTTCAGCTCCACCCATGTTTCCAGAATTGAATTCGGTGCCATTTATAACGCAGATGAAATGTCCTGACCCGACAGTCCGTGTTTATCCCGTGTAAAAGCTCGCTAAAAAAATAATTAAAAATAAACCTAAATTTCTCAGCTGCCATCATCACTGACAGGGAGGTGCTCTGATCGCCTTCCTTTCGCTTGCAGCCCTTTGCAGGAAGTCGGAGTGAAAGGGTCCAAACAGAACTGGAGGGAAGGAGCAGCAGCGATACCTTCAGATGCCTTCCATCAAAACCGCTGCCACGTGAGGGATGGTCGAGCCCTTGAGCCATCAGGCTCTTCACTCCCAGGTTTATTTCACTCACTTCCTATAAGCAGGTGGTTTCGAATGGTGGGCTTGTGATCTGAAAGACCCGGGTTCGAATGTCATCTGGTAGCTACCCTGAGCGGATGCAGAAACGGTACCACCCCGTGTCAACGGGTGAGCGAGCGTAAAGTCGGTTATCGAGCACTGTGGGTCTCCTTGGACACAGGTGTGAGTGAAAGAAAGGTAAGCAATATAACCTGTGTTTTGTGGATATTTCTTCTACAGAAATAGCATAGAATCACCAAGGGCACCAAGAGCTTCTCCTTCTTTGTTTGCTTAAGGAAAATAAAAGTGCGATTTTCCAGCGCCGTAGCGGATCGTTTAATTATTTTGTTTTTGAAATCTCGGTAATTACTGCACACGCTCTGTGACGGTTCGCGTTGCCAGTGGCTGCAGGGGATCAGTGCATGAGCCATTAACAAAAGTGTGTTTTTTCTCCACGTTGGCAGCCTTAGCACCGAGTCGGGGCAAAGTGCTGCGGGGGGGGGAGGTGATGGCGGGTGTGTCACCACCGTGACACAGCACCTCCGCTGGGTGTGTTTGCCTGAGACACCTAGAGCGTGTGTGTGTGTGTGCGTAAAGCGAAAATGGAAATGCGGTCACCACATGGTCATAAAACGGCCGCAGGAAAGGGACTCGATACTGAGCTGCTTACACTGATTTACCCATGTATACAACAGGGTTATTTTTACTGGGGAAGTACCTTGATCATTTGTAACACGATGGAGAGGGATTCAAACCTTCAGCTGCAAGGCAACAGCTCTAACCCCAACCCCACCTGCTGCCTACCCAATATATCATCATTGCAGCAAAATCTTTTCTCCACAGGAAGATACTTCAGACAATCCATGGCTGTGGGTCATATAGAAGGAGCTCTCCCAGGAGGCTCTGGGCACTGTTACCACGGTACATGTACAGCACTCACCGATTAAAGAATATTCCAATTCTGCCATTTAACTGCAGGATTACTGGTACTTTTACACCTATACACTTTGAAGGAAGGTCATGTTCCCCAGTAGCCTTGGGCTGAACCCTACGTTTCCTATGAATTATATTTCCCGTAATTAAATACGTTTTCGTCCAGAGACGTGAAATTCAGCACAAACAAGGACATTACAGGTATTAAAAGCAGTGCAAAGAATTACTGCACAGTGGGAGCCAGGGGAAGTGCCTGGGTTCGAACCCGATGGCAGCCCGTGTGGGAATTTGACGAACGAGAGGGTCACGGCGCATCACAACAAGCTCCCCGCGCAATCCATTTAGCAGCCTTGATGACCGAGCCGTCAGCGGGAGATGAGTGAAGCACGATCCCATTTCCCCTCGGCTCTCAATAAATGGATGTGAGGGGATCCACTTTAGCGCCTTTATTTGTTTGTTCTCCATCACCAGCTGACACCATTAAATCGCGGAGCTGCGAGTCCCTCCCCCGCCCGCCTGTTCGGCGGCGACTGCGATGCATCTCTAAGGCTAAGGAGAAGCGGGGGCTCCTCGATGGCGAGGTGTCACGTCGAGCACCGCGTTCAAATTAAACATTAAAGACGCATTAAACATGTTGCGTTTGGCCCACAATCGTGTGCTGGTGCCGCCTTAGCACCAGCGCTAGCAGCAGGCGGGGAAGCGTGCGCTCCGGCGTCTTCTCCCCTCTCCGGCGCCACCCATTGGTCCGTTTTCGCTTCCAAAAATTGACCTCAACCATTTTCGCACCGGTGACTTCAGACCGCGCAAACCGGGCTCGCCGTTCGAGCAGCCAATCTGTTTCGGGAATCACTGACAGCGCTTGTGGGGACTTGCCATCCTTTCGCACACAGGTGCCGCTCCCAAACCTCCAAACTTTTCCTCCGTAATTTTTAGTCAATATATTGACCTACAGAATGCGATCGATTCATTTTCATGGCCTGCGCTGACATCCTACATGATAACACTTGGAAATATTCATTAAATATTAACAGCTGCTAATTAGCCAGATGGACAGTTAGGGTCAGGGTCCCCTGTGACAGTGGACACAACCCTTTAACACTAAGGACACAAGTGGAGCACAGAACCTTCCAGAAAGACTCCGTACACAGCATGCGGTCAACGAAACTGAAACGTGGATTTGACGGCACCGACCAATAACGGCCGACGGTACGTTCCAATCACCGCGGTATTTGAAGCATCTGCGCTCTGTGGTGCTGCACTGACCTCATTTTCCATTCACCGCCAACAAACCTCGCCGCCGTAAAGCCTCCCGCCTCGAAACGCCACATCTCGAGGCATTAAAAATTGCAACATATTTGCGCGCACGCATACGGGGACACGCATCGAGCGGCGCGGCCGTATAGTCGGAGTGTGACTAATGCAGGCCATCGATTTATAATGAACAGACAAGAGGTGTATAAATCAGGCCCAGCATGCAGCACAAAGGAGATGGGTTCTGCGCACAAGTGCAGCATCTGCGCTGCATTATCTGCCACATTTTATATTCGTGGAGAAATCAATGAGCACGTGTGGAGATGATGGATGCAGATAGGGAGCGCGCTCCGTGCCGCGCCGATATTGCGGCCTCTTCGACTCATTCATTCTTTCGCTTTATATGTTGATAATCTTATCAGCGTGTTTACACAGAAGATGCGTCCATTTGCCCACATTATGTATTATGTGCAATAAAATACATTCATAGGCCTTTTATTTGGGAATTATTAAATGAATTCATCAAGCGCGCCACATAAGCTGGGCACATGGAGGCTTCCTGCTGGAGATCTCATTTTCACAGTCGAATTTCCACTTCCAGGCTACAGATGGAGGTGGGGGGGGGGGGGAAGGGAGCGCCACCGTGAAGCTAGAGGGGGAACTAAACTCAAATAACACCGAGGCGAAAACCCGAGCGCCGAAAATTACGTTGGGCAGGCGAGAGTTGGGGGAAAGGGGTTCGTGATTTCCAGTGTCAAAATGTGTTGTCGGGAGAACCCCCCCCGCTCACCTGGGGGAGAAAAAAAATCGATTAAATCGATGGTCCCCTGCACTGTGGGATTAGGCCCTCTGGGGAGCGATGCACCCCACCCCGCCAACAGTTCCCACTGCTTCTCAGACAAAAGGCCTGTCTCTCACCCCACCCCACAAGTAGAGCACCACCGATGCGCACCCTGTGGCTGGAACCTCCCCGTTCACCGGTTGACCTGCAGCACCCGGAGAGACGCAGGGCTTCACAACAACAGCGCCGCCCTCTCGGGGGTCACGACCCTCCGCCGAGAGGGGCTATGAACGGAACATGCACCATGTGGCCTCTAATCCGGTGCATTGTGTTACATCTCCTTTGTTGGGATGTTTGTTTTTACTGTTCCACAGAGGAGCCCCTCAACGGACAGGGTCACTGAGTGCAGCACTGGCAAAAGTCGCCGAGTCCCTTTGGCCTTGAAACGGAGCCTCGATTACAGCGAGAGCGAAGCCACATTATTACATTATTAGCAACTCACATTCAGTTTAAGCTAAGTATTGATTAAGGGTACTGCAGCAGGCGGTGGGATTCGAACCCAGCACCTTCGGTTGCAAGGCGACAGCCCCAAGAAGACGTGTTGTAACCGAGCTGTGTTCAGGGCAACTCTTTGTTCATAAATGTGCCGGGAAAGGATGCGGGTTTAGGCCGAGCTCCAAGTTCACGTTCACGTCTCGGTCTGTGTTTGTTTTTAGGCGCAGCGCTGCAGAGCTGTCGACACGACCACGCAGGCCACCTGTTCCCTCACCGCACCCCAAATGCTGATAACAAGGTGCGAGAGCGGCGGCGGAAACAGAGCGAAATCATCGAAACGAACTTGGGGCCTCGTTGGCGCCCTGCCTCACGCCAGCTTTTAACCGCCTGTGTGCCGGACGCCGGAGCCGAAAATCTCCCCAAGCGAACATCAGAGAAGACGCAGTAACGCCATGAAACCGTTTTAATATCGAGGAAGAACGTGATGTTTGGTCAACAGGAGGGGTTGACGTTGCCTACTGCTGCAGAGAACAGTGATTACAAAGTTTCCGGAAAGTTCCGATACAAAGGGAATCCTTTCAATCTTTCTTTACAAACAGCGGCTAACCTTCTCCGAGTAGGAGGAGCTTTTAAGACACCGCAAGACACACTTGCACTGCACTGGCAACACAAAGCACGCTAACAGCTGCGCATGGTGTTGGGTTTAATCCCTTTAGCAGCTAAATGCTCACGCTGAAGACAGCATATATACTTAGAGTTGTCGTTTGGTGTCGTTGGGTCCATGTCCACTCTTGCTGGCCACGTATATTGAGTCCTTCCAGAAAGTTCTGCGCTCCACTCATGTCCTTCATGTCCCTTGCGTTCACTTTCACTGTGCCCGAGTCCATCCGTCTGGTTGCTGCTCATTCTCTTCTGCTGTTCCCTGCAACGTTCCCTCCGTCGCTCTTTTCCAGAGAGTCCAGCCTTGTCGTGCCGAGTCCCAAACGAGAAAACATCGAGATACGAGCATCTGTAGGAAAGAGGGAAATGATCAGCTCTCCCAGCATAATTCAAATGACGCGTTGTTCGCACCGCAGAGAGCGAAGGGAAGGGAAACCCGGCGGCGCGGGAAACGTGACGTAATACGTGAGCACTTCGCCCTGCGAACCGATGCCAACTGACTGAGGGACGGGAATATTCAGCCAAGGGCCGCAGCCCTAATCGCTGCCATCTATAATAGAGGCCTGGAGGAAGTGTTCACCGCGGTGGGCTGCGGTACATTTCGGCACACGCATCGGCAGCACACGCTGCGCTCCGGGGCTGTTCCTCGTAGGAATTGCACACGGTCTGTCTGCACTGATTGGCACCAGGGAACACGTGCGTTATTGTATTTCTGCACATCAACCTGCGCAAGCTCCGTTTTTCATTCACCGACACACACGTCCACATTGTTGCTTTGCTCCGCACAGCGATGTACAACATCCCTACATAATGATACATTTAAGCAATTTTTTGGTCGCTTTGAACAGGATAATCACTTCTTAGCCCTATTAAGAGTATTTCATGTCACTGTTTATTCTTATATCTGACAGTTTCTCCAAAGCGACGTGCAGCATTAACCTATTTACAGCGTTTTATCCATTTATACAGCTGGGTCATTTTTGCTCCATCAGCTGACAGTAAATAGTGTGTTCAGTGAGACTGCAGCCAAAGGTCACATTCAAACGCAGGGATTTGGAATGCAAGGCAACAGCTCCAATCGTTACGCCACCTGCTGCCCTCCTACTGTATACCGTACTGTATACTGCCATCGTTATGGCAACGTCTTTCGCCAGAAGAAAGTCGTTACAGCTCAGACATCCATGGTTGAGGGTCCTGAATATTAAAATAGAAGTATTTCTCATTGTGTGCAACAAATGGACTGCTTCTAAATAGGGGAGTCATGACAACTAGGGGTCTGACAACAGTAACCAAGTGATTCTGTTAGGATGGCATGTCAGCATGGTAAAGAGGCGTGCGCATGTGTCTTTGTGCGCACACACACGGTCTTTCCAGGTGTCACACTGTGACTCATCCAAAACACTACAGACTGGCCTTTTTTTTTTTTTTTTTTTTTTTTAATTTAAACGCTCACTTAAACTTTTGGATGACTATTAAAGCTTTAGCTGGAAGCAAACAATATGAGGTTTTGCATAAACTACAGGAATGTGACATATGGCAGTTTCTATGAAACATGTTTCACACATTAATGTAGAGGCTGTTATGCAGGGATGGCGTAATGGCACGTGTCGTGCACACAAGTGAATTATTGCTGTGAAACGTGCAGTAGTTGTAATCACGTGACTGGGAAACCGGGGACTTGGCCGCCGTGACTCGGATAATGTAACGCGACGCTCCAAACTGAGACAGGGTGGGTGTGGGGGGGGGGGGAGTAAAGGGAGCAATAAGTGGTGTATTTAGCTCTTACAATCCATCGCATCTTCTCCATTACTCAGTCTGTACACATCTGGTCCCATTGTGCTTTCCGGAGTAATGACGTTAAATTACGGCATCACTCACTCAAATGAATCCTGAAAGGTTATTACAATTTGTATCTGAGCGAGTGACAGGGAACACGACAAATAATCTTTGACATTTGCGCGTCGTGTCGCCGAACGCCGGGGCTGGATGGGCTGCGGAGAAACTGTCGGCGGGACGCGCGGAGACGCTCTTTGTGCAACGCGGACTCCGGCGACGTGACCCCGTAACCTCGTCTATACTTGGATCCGGCAGAATCGCGGTCCAATTACGCCCCGGCTATGCTTAATATTTCATAATATGATTAACTTATGTTCCGTCTGAAGATAATGTTGATGAATGGCCGTGATCATTACAAATTACCTGCCCATACTGCTGCGCTCATTACTTTTTAATGCAGCTGCCATGTTGGCCAGATCCCTGCACTGGAAGGAAGGAGTAAAGACGGACGTGGCCAAAAGGGGCCCAAAGGGGCCCGCTGCCCTCTGTACTCGTCTCTCGTTCGTTGCTTTTTTCTTCCTCTTATTATCGCTCCCGTGCTGTTTTTTTTTTTTCTTTTTTTGCTCCAGGGAAATGCGGAACATGTTTAGGTCACGGCATTTGGATGCCGACTTTGTTATATTTCCGAGGCAGTTAGCTGGCGCATCTCCGAAGGTAACGGGCCGGACTCGAGTCACCGGCAGGAGCGATCGTATTTTTTGTCTGGGCGGACGTGACCTACACGCTGCCGCTCGCAGCCTGGGATGGGGACGCGGGGCGCCTGACACATCGGAAGATGAAACGCGTCCCGACGAGACGGCAGGGCCTTCAAGAACGGCCGGGGGAGGCGGGAGAGGATCTGCGGCACGGTCGGCCGCGGCGGGTGGAAACGAGCGTGACATTTCGGGACCCGGCCCTGGCGGCGGACACCAGGATCGCCGCACCGTCACCGTCTTTTTTCACCCTGGCATTTAAGAACGCGTCTCGGGGCGCCCGTCCCTCGGCTCGGCACACTTTGCACTGCAGCTCCGTGCCGCCGCGGTGCCATTTCTGCGAGCGGACCCCCCTCGCCGTGTGGACGAAAGGGGCCCGGAGAGCACTGGGAGCGCTTCCTTTGTAAGGCTTTGTTTTTCGAGACAAACTACAGAAGAGAGCGAGAGAAGCAGCACGTGAAGAAAACACAAATGGAGGTACAAGAGATACCGGCAAACGGAGCACGGGCCGAAAGGTGACCGTGGTTCTTTGCGAGAAGTTCCACAAATGTGAGCAGATATGGCTAAATTGACTCGATTTATGATGCAGGTCAAATGATCACTTTCCTACAGGAAGAAATGGAGACCCTTGAATCCAAAACAGAGCGAATTGTCACATATAATGGCATCTGAAGTCCTCCTCTAGTGCAAAAATCTAAACAGCGTGTGGAATACGCACGGTTTTTTCCGCTAAATTGCCTCACCTGTGGCATTTAAAATACAGTAAATAAAACCGCAGATACGATAAACTGCCTCTTCGGCTCCAGCAGAGCGAGAAAGAAATCTGGGCATGCGAGAGGCTTCAGAAACAGGATCATTTTGCATAAGAGCCTTTGATATCAAAGAGATTGGGGACGATCTCTGCTTCGTGCAAATATCTATCGAAGGAAAAGCGACGTCCCATTTTGTCTGTTTTCGGAACCAAGGGTTACACGCGTTCAAACGAAGAAAACGAGAGAGAGTCTCATCTTATCCCACGTACAGGGCACCGTATCTGAGATTCGCCGTTCTTGTGAAGGAGCTCCAGGTGCGACTCGTTTCCCTGCCAAATACGGGGCGTCACCAGCGTACGTCCCACGCCTCCGTGAAGAGCGAAATTTGTGCTGTGATGTTTGTGATCTACAAATTTATTGACTGGTTTGCTGTCGATGGCCTTCAGCGTCCGTATCTTCTCACTGTCCTGCCCCCCCCCCCCCATCAGAAAAGGTACAAAACAGCTCCTCTTACCTGGATCTCCTGGCTGTCATATCCTTGTTTCCCCTCTTTGCCTCTGTCCTGGAACCCTTTCACAAAAAGTCCTTCATGCTCCTGCGTTGGCTCAAACCGTTTACGGTAATCGATGACCGCTCTCGCACCCTGACCTGTGCCAGTGTTCCGAACAAGCAAAGGCCAGCAAAGACACAGGCTTCCTCTGCGAATAAATGCATACGAGTGCAGTTAATGAGCTGGGGTCGGACGTACCGAGAAACCGTCTCCATGGCGATGGCCCACAGTGGGAACGCATGCGGGTCGTGACCTCGATCAAAGAACATATGAATGTCACGTGACTCTCGTATGTCACGTGAATCCAGCTGGAGAAGCTCTGGATATGTGTAACTTGCTACGGACGTTGTCCAGCAAGCGTGGTAATTTACCTCATTATTATTTTGAATGCTTTGTTTACGGAAGCCGAAACGTCTCTCTTCTCACGGCGCCATCGAAAGTGCGGAGTTCTCACTTGTGACCCATCGCGATGAAACCGCTCGCGCCGTCATGAGGCAGTCAGTCTGAGGAAATACGATGGGATTAATGTAACCACTGAGCAGTGTGGGCAGAAACAAGAGCAGGAATCAAACTGGGAAACGATTAATACGAGGCAGAAATGTGGAAACAGCATAACAGCGCATTTGAAATTAATGTTGAAATACTAGCGTAGAGCCCCTCCGACAACGGCGGAACGTGCCAGAACCAAGAAGAAAAATCTTAACGGGCACAACTGGACTCAAGGTCGTCTTCACCTGAACTGTCTCTATAGCAGTAATACGTTTTTATCATAGTTTTCCGCTTTCTTTACAGAGACAGAAAAACCATTAGCGTGATGATGGACAGGAAGAAGCCTATTGGTCAGAGCCACTGTCTTTAGACTCAAAGGCTCCAGGTGCAAATCGCACCTCCTGCTATAGCACCTTTCATCAAGGTACTCACTTTGAACTTACCCTGAACGGATGAAGTGAAAATTACCCTGCTGTGTAAGTTGCTTTGCAGGAAAGAATGAGCTGAATGAACCACTGTGTTCAATTACTTATTTCAGCTGCGCTGGGCGACCTGGTGGCTGTCCGGCTCCACCGGATTTCCCAGTCACCGACTCCAGCTGCACCGAGGGTTCCCCCGCCCAAATCACCACGTTTCGTGCCCCAAAGTGGAATTTCGAGGATGGCAGCAATGCGGCCGAACTCAACGAGACGTCTGGAGCACCCCCCACCGAGGCGCTTTCCCATCCCCCGCTAACCTGAGTGGACAGATTTAACCGTAATGTGCTCATGTGTGACCTATCGATTCGGCTATTGATTTCATTCCAACTTAATCCATTACAGCAGCACCCGTCAATGAAATGCAAATTAAAATAACGGGACTCGGCCCCGATCGAAGGCCCAGGCCCGCGGGGGTCCGCTATAGGAGTGAGACATCGTAAAGTATGTTTGGATCGCTGTCAAATTGTGGTCACGGCTGCACTTCTCTTCCAGATGGACCGCCGACCGCAGTATGAGTGCAATGGTTGTGTGGGGACCGAATGCTCACTTGGCTGCAGATGTGGTAATGGGACGGCGGTTATGTCGGAACGCGAGGCCCCCAAGCACCTTTTCGGGTGCAGCGGAACGACTCCCACCATGCTTTTACCACGCTCCAGACCCCATAACTGATCCAAGCAGGGGTTTAACAGCAGGACCCCACACTCTGGGGAAGCTAAGACCAGACACTTGTGTGCTGCTGAGAGTGTTTGACAGCCGCCATCGGCCACGCGCTGCAAATTATGATTCAGAAATAATTAGTCAGCGCCTGTTGACCTTGGCGGAGGGGAGTCAGGCAGGAGAAGGGCTCCGATCCCTCCGCCGGGATATAAATATCGAGGGTGCAGAGGAAGGGCAACGGTAAGAGCTGCAATGGTGTCTTCCTCTATTCAGGTCAGCGCAGGTCCCAACTGGTGCGTCACACCTGGAAGCCTCGGGTATGATCCATCAAAGTGCAGCTTCCCTCTGGGATTAATATCTTATTTGTAAAAATGTTGACTTGTGCAGCGTTTCTAATATTTTTATTTATCGCCGACACTCGGGAAGACCAGACAGGAGCTGTAAACACTGTGGAAGTGAGTTGAACTGAGGTGGTCCCACAGCCCCATTCTGTTTGCGCGCTCTTCGCCGTCACCTATCGGAGCTGCGGATAAACACGGGTCGCATCTGCTCCGCTGCAGAGAGCAACTTTAGGTAAAAGAAGGAAACTCAGTGAAAAATAAAATAAAAAATATTCAGATTTTCGAAAATGTATAACTTGACCGTTCCTAACGTGAGGAGCCAGCGCACTCCTCCGCTACAGTACACTTCATTGTACACCCAGGGCTCTGCGATGGTGCAGCTCAGTGGGGTGTTTATTGCTTTGACCTTTTTGGTTCATGATATGTTATAATGAGAAATTAAACAAATAATCAGAGGATTAAAGGCCTAACGGTGAGCCATAAAGATGTTATCGTAGACATCGACCGCAGCGCTCTCACCAGTGTTTACCTGCCCTGAATGCTGGTGAGAGAGGGGTGCAGCACACCGGAACTCACCTGGATTGGGGAGAAATCCCCGGAGTGCAAACGATGCCGGAATCATCAGTCAGAAAACTTTGCCTCCGATAAATTATGAGAGGCTTCAGGCCAGCGGTCACACTGCGCTCAATAACTGCGGGTGAACCGTGTGAACGCGGCCTGCGACGCGATCACTTTGCTCACGTGGCCCCTCGTGTCTCCATCGCGCACGTCGGGGTTCGAGGGGGCGGAGCAAAGGCGGCATCCGTACAGCGGAAGTGCAACGGGAACGCATGTCAGCGGTTGCGGGCGATGCTACGTGGGGCCGCAGGCAGCGCGCTGCGTAATAAAGTATCGACGGGAGCCGTGGGGCGCGAGGGAATCGATGGGAATACATCACCTGCCCGAACGAGCCCTCGGCACAGAGGCGCCGTGTGGAAAGGGCAGCCGCTCCGTCTCCCATTTGTACGTAATGGCGTGACACGGTTTAGCGTCGGCGCTCGCCCGTCTCCGCCGCCCGCATCCCTGGCGGGTCTCGTGAGCAACGGAGCCGCTGACACGTGCGCTCATACGAACATGAAGACACGTGAAGGCAGCGCCGCAGGAGGACGACCCCGCAGCACGATGGAGCAGCGCCAACTGCCTTTTATTACCATCGATTTGCTGCTTACCTGATGCTTTCATTATTATTTATTCACTTATCGGACACTTTCCTCCTCGATATCTAACGGAGCACGGTTTGAACACTAACATACCGGGATTTACCCATCTGCAGAGCAGGATCATTTTCACTGTGTCAACTCGGTTTAAGCACCTCAGTCGAGGGGCCTACAGCGGGAGTGGGATTCGACCCCAGGACCTTTGTGTGCAAGGTCACCGTTTTAACCACTGTACCACCTGCTGGTGCAAAGTGGACAACAGTATCACGTTTATTTGACACAATGTGCTCCAGCTGCTTACACTGATTTACTATAGTTTATACAGCACGGTCATTTTTAATACTTCATCTCGGGGTAAGTACCTTGGTCAAGAGGACTGCAACGGGAGACGGGTTTCAAACTCACGTCCTTCAGATCCAAAGGCAGCAGCTCTAACTACTACGCCACATACTGCCACAGGTGTCATACCTATTCATACACGTAGGCATTTTAGTGTAATAATTCCATGTAACTGATACAAGTAATTCGAGTAACTAGCTCAAAGGTTCTACAGTGGGGGGGGGGGGGGGGGGAGCGGAGCTTGAACTAGTAACGTTCAGATTACAGGTCATCTTGTTTAACCACTTCAGTTCTTGCTACCGGGACACTGTTGTTCGCTGGCGGCACCCGACCCGCCACATGGTTGCAGTATCACCGCTCAGCAGCGCAGCGTACCGCTACCATACTCTGTTTGACCAGATAGGTTCAGCGGAGCGTCGTAGTCCTTCTTGGCATCGTGCCGCTGTTTCCGGTGACCGGAGCACTTCGAACGCATGCTGCCACAGGAAAGGGAACACATCCGGGGGGCTTTGCGCACACCCTCCCCCCGCACCCACAATGCCCCGGGTCTCGTCTCGCCTGTCAGCACGGATCCGATACGCCCGTCTCACCTGCCAGATGGACCCCATCGCGTCTCCGTTATTACCCCTCTGCCCACGGCGGCGCGAGTCAAAGCGATCGCGTCAGCGCCGTCACCGTGAGCGACCGTCGCAGCAGGGAGGTCAAAGTTCGGAGGTCAGAGGTGAAAGGGCGAACAGAAGGTAGGAGGTGCCCTCCGTGGACAAACGGCGTCAAGCCCAGGGCAGAAGTGGTGGGGCGGGGGGGTCAAGGGTACGAGGGCTGAGCGCAGAGGTCTTTGCCGCCACCCAGCTGAAAAATCCAGAACGTCATATTACAAAAAATTTTTAAAAATTTAAAACATACTGGATTTACAGACTTGACATATTTTTCACTTTGTCCTTTGTTGCATTTTCTCCAGTTACCTGCTCTCATGAGTATCTGCGAAGCAGGAGGAGCACGACCCGCGTGGTTCACCGACAGATCGGTGCTCGTAAGGACGACTCGAACACAGCGCGAGCGTCGGGCCGCCTTCGTTCTGCTCACTTCCACAGCGTTTACAGCTCCCGTCTGCTGTTCCCGAGGGCGTTTCCCACAAAGCACGGTCATCAGTCGTTTTCCCCTCTTATTTGTCCCGGACTTCTTACTTTGTAAAATAAAACAAATCTGCAATAATCGATTTACTTTCGACATGCAGAATATTTATCGCGGTAAATGATGAAACCGTGTCCTACTTTACAGCCAAAATTGCAGCCGCTCTGCTTTAATCACTTGTATACGTTTCCATCAAGACTTAAAATAACGTGCGACTTAAACACGAAGAAAGAGCAAAAAAAAAAAAAGAGCTGCCGTCTCGCAGGAAACCATGCTTCTCTGCGAATCGCTTCCTATTTCTGTCACCTTGTTTACCTGAGTGTTTACCTGAGCGCATGCAGCCTATATTGTCCTGGTACATTTTTACTGTGCGCTGTGTGTTCTCCGGGCATCCCTTGGGTTTACATCTTCTCTCATGGTTGTGCTGCGTTGCTGAGCTGGCGGAATAAGTAGGTCTGGAATGAGCAGTAAACAATGTTGTTATAACAATAATTTACAGTACAAATTATTATTACTATTATTACTATTATTACTGCTGCTATGGGATACACTGCTGCCACATCACATTCACGTGACATCACAGCTTGTTGGTTAAGCGCAAGACAACGGTTTCTGCGCAAATCGTGCGAAACAACGAGGTAAAAGGATGTGTCCGAGCGCACCGTTCAAGTTCGGTCTCGGTGCTCGAAGACCCTCAGCCGGTTGCGGACGGATGGACGCACGGACGGACGGAGCCGCCAAGCCGGGTCTCTGTGCGCTACCAAGTTGAAAAGCCTTTGAAGTCTTTGGCGGCACCACCGACAGGGCCTTGTTGGCCCGACTCTCTGATTAACATCCTACATAAATGAGCTCCTCGTCATGAGACTTCCCTCGGAGTCAGGCCTTTCATGACAGGAAGCTCGGGCAAATTCAATGGCGTCCTTCCTCTGGATGATGGGTAGGACATGACCCTCCGGCACTTTCTGAGGATGTGAGGCCCTTCCCGAGGATGTGAGGCCCTTCCCAAAAAACCCCTACGATGACGTGACCCGACTGGCAAGGTGCCCCGGGACCCGATGCGACGGCGCACATCCTTTCCGAACGCCCAGCAAGAGCTCCGCAAGTCCAGCCGAGTCGTGCTTCTGATGTTACCGAGGAGGAAGCCGAGGAGGGAGGAGAGGGGAGGGACGGCTCCTTTCGGAGCAAAATCGCGAGCGAACGTGACAAGATGGCCAAGTCCCCAACATCACATATGAACTTTCTCTCCCGATGTGCTGGAGGCAAAGAGGTTTCCAGGAGCCATGAGCCTAACCCATTTGCCCAGCAAGTGATGTACTAGGCCACATTCCACTGCTCCAAGTAACGTTACTTCAGTGTGAGTCGCTGTCTGGGTGCGTCTGGCCATCCATCCAAGTGCGGTAACGTGTCGGGGATGAGCATCTTTGCGCACGGCGACACGGAGCTCCGGAGTTGCGGCAGTGCTGCACTCGCATCCTGGACGTCTGTATTGCATCCTTTACATCTCATAGATTGGGGTGGTGGGCGTGTGGAGTAAAATGGGGAAACAAGTTCCCCTAAAAGGTACGTTAATGATGCGGCTCCAGAAGTCCCCCGGGTCGCAAGACTGAGAGCAGTGATTTCCCCTGCCGGCGAGCACCATCGATCCGCTGCCATCCCCTGCTGACAGGGAGCATCGCCACATCACTTAGGATGTCTCACGGCGGGTTGTGCCCGTCTCCCACCCCCATCCCACACGAGCGAAGGCAGTGCTTTACCTGTGCTGCTGTAGAGAAAAACAAAAAAAAGCACCTTGCTGCAGGCAGGAGCCTGGCCACGCCCACTTCTGCTGTGGGTTCAATGGCGGGTTGACCAGCACCAAGTGCGGCCGGACTGGACGAATGGGGACTTTGAAGGAGAGCGGAGGGAAGGTCCGTTTTCTCTTCGGGGAGACGGAGGTCTGGAGAACGCTGCTCTGCTCGTGAAGTGTGAACGTGAAGTTCGGACTCGATTCTCTTCGGTATTTTCAGCAGTTGAGAGCTTCGTGTTCAAGTTTGGCTTCACTTTGTATTTCGTATTCGCCGTCACCGATGATACTACAGTAACGATGACACTAATGATACTACAGTAATATTATAACCAATGATAATAGTATTAATAAGTAATAACACTAGAGGAATGATGATACTGTCTTAATGGTAATACTATAGTAAAAATTATACTATTTTAACAACGATAGTATTTTAACGATGATACCGAGCCTTTCAACAGTGAAGCAAGGGACTGAAGGAGCTTGGCACCACATAGGAAGAACAGAAGCCAGAACATGAGCATCAGTGTAACAGCTGGCTGGGGGGTGCCAATGATGGCCCTTGCTGGGTGTCCCTCAGTGTGACCCCCGAGGTTTGCGGTGCAGGAGCTTTGCTGACTTGGTCCCCTGGCAGGAGAAGAGCTGCTTCAATATGAAGTTCAGGCAGCAGCCCTGACAGATATTGATCGCAGCACCTTTATTGAAATGTAGAATAGGACCACTTACCGCTAATGACGGATGCTTTATAAAGGATATTAGCGCGCTGGTGTTTCGAGACTCGTGCGTGTCCAGCGGTTTTGACTCTTTTTTCATTTCTCCGGGCGTTCGTCGTCTCGAAGAACTCGTCGTTATTCACGGTCCTTCCGCGAGGACTGCGGCGACACTCGCCGCGACCGCACGAAAGCGATGACTCTTCCGGCCGACGGGATCGTAACCAAAGTTCGCCGTCTCGGCGGAAGCGGCGCAGGACGGAGCAGCTCCGAAGACGAGCGCCGCGGTGCCCCGGGTGGCCATCGCTCTCGCTTCGCAATGAGACTTTGGGGACACGTTGGAAACAATTTCCTGTCTGGAAGCGGACTGTAAGGGCACTTATGGGTTTTCAGAGACCCGTAATGTCTCCACCGAGCGCATCTGCAGAATTATCAGCAGTGTACCGTCAATAGCGAAAGGGGAAAGAAAAAAAAAAAACAAATACATCCACATTTTACCGGCTCTGCTCTTCTCAGTACCAAGTTTCTACCCTAACTGGTGCACTGATCCACCCATTTATAGAGCAGCACAATTCTTACTGTGTCAGTTCAGGTAAGAATCTTGATCAAGGGTGCTGGGATTCAAGGCCAGGTGCCCAGGTGACTGCTCTAACCGCTGCGCCACCTGCAGGCCCGCAGGTACAAAGGCCGCTTGTTGTTCCCTCCCTAAAGGACCAGTTGACGGGACGCGAAAACGCAGCTGAAGCCCATTTGCTGTTTATGAGCAGTCGGACATGCTCTCTTCCCCCGAGCAACCGCAGCTTGTAAAGTGTGTAGGAAAGCTGCCACGTCGCAGATGAAGCGCGCTGTCGTTAAACACTGCCGACTTCCTCCCGCTCCATCGACACCGACACCGTGACACAGCCGAGGCTGGAAATGTGTCAGCGGTGCCACGGCGAAGCGATGCTCTTTAACAGCGACGTGCGATTACAGACAAACCGGGGGATTGGGGGGGGGGGAGTTACCACTGTCGGCAGGAGGAGCAGCACGTGTGGCTAACAGGGGTCGCGACCTTTCCCCGGGGCCCTTCCTCCCACTTAGGACCTCAGTGATGACAGTGACAGGCGCGTCCCCCAGAATTGCACAGGTGACTTTGGTGCTTCCATCAGCTGTCTGCGCGACACAGGCGCCGCACGCCTCCGTCAAGATTGATAGCCCGGGGCCCGAAAGGAAAGGAATACATTAGGAAAATTGTGACATGAAATATAAGGGCCCCAAAGTGTGCGGGGGAGCGGGTGAGGGGGCAAATACTCTGCGGTGCAGCGAGCCAAATTGTCCTGCGCCGCACTTGGCTGCACCCCAGCATTTAAAAGGAGGGGCGTTTAGGACGAGTGTCGCCAGGTTACAGACTGTAACCGACAGAGGGCTTTTATTAGGCCGCCGCCCCGCGACACGGCCGCGGGGCCCCTGCGGCGCATCCCCCTTTTAACGTGATTAAAAAGTGCCCGGGACGCCACGCGGCGTTGTACACAAAGCGCCGTCTTCGGACAATCGGCGAGCCAACGGAGTTTCATTCCATCCGCTGCTGTTTAACGCGCGGCGTCCCGGGGCGGATGCAAATGAGCTGGGGTCGGGTTCGTACGAGGACGCGGTGCGCGTCGCACGACATCGCCCTTTAATTGTTGTGCCAGACAGAGGGAGGAAAACGAAGCCGGTTCCCCCGACGGCTGCTGGGAAAGACCGTGACATCCAGCACGAAACACAGTCCGATGAGGTCGAGCGCAGAGATGAAAACAAAGTCTCGGCACTGCTCTGGAGAGACAGAACAGCAATCATCCCTCTCAGTTGATGGCCACATCTCAGCTTCAGTCGAATGTTCTCGTCTCCCTTCGCGGGGTCATTTCGTATCATGCAGCTATTTGAGTCTTTTTTATAAATGATGGTTCTTCCAGTGAATCAATGGGGAGCAGCGGAGGAGCCCGAAATCGAAAGTCTTGTTTTGTGAAAAAAACTCCCTCGGTGCTGCTGAATCCCTCCCACCGTTCACAAAGCATCTGGGGGTTCCTTGGACTCACCTAGAGTTCAGCGTGGCACTGCTTTCTCCCAATGTCCCTTCTTGGCAGCGCTTTTTGTGTTGATGAAGCAGCGTTGGCTGCGACCGCTTTGCGACAGTCGACGGTTCGAATCTTGGCTTTTGGATTCCAACACCAAGCCCCGGGAAGAGAAGAGAAACATGGAGGAAGCACCTTGCGCCCTCCAGCACGGAACGGAGGAGCAGCTAAAAAGACACCGGCCTTTGAGGCGGCATCCCGTTGCCCGGCAGCCGACGGCGCTCCAGGCACAAGCGGCGAGAACCGCGCTGGACTCTGGCTCTCATGTGACTAACAGAAAGGCATCGAATAAATAAGGGGTTTCCCTGAAGATGCGGCTCACGTGAGCAGCTGTTGCCGTGACGATGACCTACGAAGGCTGTCCCTTTTATGAGCTAATTAACGGTTTCGACCCGAAAGGCGATTAGTGCTGCTGCTGCTGCTGCTGACGGGTCCCAAACAGACTAATAAAGCATCTTCCTTGCTGCCTCTTTGCTTTGTCACGGAACCACATGCAATGATGGGGAGCAGCAGAGAGATGGGACTGGGCTCCGTGTCTCTCCGTCTGCGTGTGGCTCATCTTGAGCGCTTTGCTTAATTCCACCCCAAGAGCTCATCGTGACTCCTCGCCTCCCTTGCGTGTCTCTTAATAACGGCTCTTATGCTGCCGTGTTCCTACACATTCGTGACATTTTCCTTCTCGTGTTGCTCCCGTGAACCTCCACTAACGGCTGCAGCTCAACCAGAAGTGCGTCTCGCATTATATTCCCCACGTGTCGCAGGCCTCCGTCTCCTCCCCCCAGCTCAGGACTCCTTGGGCATGTGGCGCAACCCCACACACCAGCGTGTGAACCCCCCGTAAAGCAGAAGGACGGAGGAGGACACAGACAGGTGTGTGAAACTCCCCACGTCAGCGTCACATGTCCTCAACAAGGTCCACTGAGCTCCGTCGGACCCGATTAGTTTTCTTCTTAATTTTTCGGGAGCCGACAAACAAACGAGTCGACGCTCGCGGGCCACAGCCCCTCGGGACCCTTTGCCTCAATCCGGCGTCGGGCGCTCCGCCGCCGCCCACAGCTCCGAGGGCAAGGAGCTCTGCGTTTTCCTGCAGGAAGAGCGCCTCCTCCCGGATCGAAGTAGCGCGGCCGATGAGGTCAAAGCCGGAGCCCGGCGATCCAGACGTGTCTGTCGGCCCCAGACAAACCGTGATGGATGAACGTGGAGCTCGTTTCACCGTGAATCGGCCGATCACTTTAAGAGACCAAAATGGTATCGACAGCGGGGCGATGGAAGAGCTCGCCGCGGAGCCATGGAACCGCCGTCCACGAGTTAAGCAGCGCCACCCGCCTCTTCTAATCCTCGGCAGAGTCGATCCGTGGGCCCGAGAGGAGTTCGGCTTCGCCCGGGAAAATCGGTCGTCCTCGTCCAAGGGAGTGGCCGCCAGAGCCGCAAACCCATCGCGGCCCGGGGAATGCTTTTTGTGACGCCGATTCACTATTGCAGCAAAAGGGCAAACAGTGCGCGATGGGTCCTGGGGACGACTGAAGGGCCCCTCGGGGCCAAGAATCCTGTATTTTCCCACTGGATAATTAGCGGTGCTTGTTGGTGTAGAGCAGCTCTCAGCCAACACACACACACACACACACACGAGAACACAAGTCAAGATCTTCTACTGTTATTTACACTTTATCTTTCTATTAAACATCTTACAGTGTAAAGCTACTGACACTGATTTAACCCTTTGTACAACAGGGTGATTTTTACTCCACTAGTCAGGTCAAGTACCCTCATTAAGGGAAATGCAGCAGGAGATGGAATTCGAATCCGCGACCGTCAACTGTAAGGAGACTGAACGCTACACCACCTTCAGCCCCTGAACTCAGGGTCATTTCTGATTTTTCAAACATACAGTAACGTGATTTGCTCGGCATTTTTCCTCCGAAGTGACTTATAATGTTCGCTTACCTACAATTATTTAGCCATTTATACAGCTGCGTCATTTAACTGCAGTAATTTATAAGTAGCTTATTACTACAGCTTAGATTTGAACCTGCAACCTTTGCGTCTAAAGGCAGCACCTCTAATACGTTTTATCTTAGAAAACTGTTCTGTTCTCATAAATACACGCTTTGGATATCACCGTTTCAGACATATCACCCTAATCTGGGGGCCCAAAGTCCCGTCTCAATTACATTTTCATATTTGCGCGTGTTCACTTCCCAGACACCTTTTCTCTGAAGCAGTTTGGCCCAAACAAACAAACAAAGATATTAAAACAATTCCTCCTGCAGGTCTAAATCAAATCAGAAGTGTCGTGTCGCAGCTCAAAGAGCAGAGTTACAAACAAATGTTTTTAACCAGCAGACGGTAGAGGCTGAGCTGCGATTCCTGCGTCCTCGAGAAAAGAGCCGAAAGCCTCCCGTTCGACCCTGGAGCAGAAAACAGTCGAACACCCGATTCAGCGGCGCGACAAGGGGAAAGGCAATTCATCTTCGCTGCTGGGTTCATTCGGACCCGGCACTCGGCCCCGCTCGCTGCCGTGAACAACGTGTGCCGTGACCTGCGAGGGAGCCCGGTTGGCATCCGAAGGGCCTCCCTTCCTCCCCTGCAGAGCGCACGCGTGTTCACCGTAGGGGTGCTGGGGGCCCTTACCCGTCACCCACGTAATCCAGCGCGGGGCAAACCAACAGGTCCGCACGGGCAGGGGTCAACAAGGTCTGTCGGGTGGGGCTGGGCTTTGGCCGTCACCATGGAAACGGGCTTCGATGAGCTAATTGGAGGGGTTACGGGTCTCCACCGCTTGCGACGGGACATGACCGCGCGTCTGAGCCAACCTGCCTTCCTCAGCACGGCACGTGCGTCATTACTCTTACTCCCGTGGACTCCGCACACCGTGGACTTCGTCTCACGCGTGTCATTTAACACACAAACGCTAGCGTTATTTATCACTGCAGTGCTGAGAGACACAAGAGCAGCGTCACGGAGCCAATGTCCTCCGACGGCCCTAGAAACGTCGTCTTGGAAGACGAGCGCCGCTAAACGGAGGCGAGGACAGCGCTGCCGACACTTTCTTCCAGAAGCAGCGACACGTGAGAAGGCAGCGATTGCGAACTACGCACATCGGGAGGGATTAGGGCGCATCCGGCCCAACGAGAGACTCGTTTTACATCGGGTCACATCGAAACCTCGTTTACTTTCACACGCATTTGTCGAGCAGACACTCGCCTCCACAGTGACGCGCAGCTCGGAGTCTTTCTGCGTTCTGAGCAACATTTTAACGAAAATAAAAGCGCGATGAGGTCTTCGGTGCGGCTTGAGCATCGTCTTCGGGCAAAACCTCGGGGTCAAACTAGTAATTGTGTGGAGTTGAGCACCATCGCTTGTTTGTCCTTTTAAACCAATATCCACGTATTGCTTCAAAATTATGCGTATTATGAGCGCGTGAAAAACAAGCGGGAGAGTGAAAGCGGGGCTGAAGGCAAAGGACGACAAGGACAGCAGCGCCAGGCGCAGGGGCGGCATCACCGGTTCTGTGGGAAACCTCAGGGTCCTGCATCCATTACCCCACTTTACCCCACTTTACCCAAATGAGCCCTCATTACTCCCCATTATCTCCCTCCAGTGCTGTGGGTCCAGCAGACCACCACTTCCAGAGAGGACCCCCAGCGTGGAGCGTGTGGTCATCGGCCCCTCGGTCACACAGGAGCAGAGAGCAGGAGCTTGACCAGACACACACACACACACACACACACACACACACACACTCTCTCTCCAAGTGACACACATAGGAAAGGCGCAAAAGCAACAGCAGCTACATTGTTATTCAACGGCAGCAACTAATTTACAACCCTAACCCTAATTTTACAACAGTTTACAGTTTCTGCCCATTTTGTATACATTTGTTTTCTGAAAAATAATAATCAAACGTAATAATTTCACTTTTTAAGAAACTGCGCTATCGGTGCAAAAGGGACACAGCTTATATTTCGGCTCCCGTTACTTTAAAAACGACGCCACTTTCGGAGCAGCGGAAGTCGGGTCACTTTCATACGCGGAGAAACATCTGAAGAGCGAGAGTCGGAAAAGTCTGAAAGTGTTTGTAACAAGGTCCGAAATGCGGCAAAACTATGTAAATTGCGAGCAGCGTTCGGTGGCAGGAGCCATACTGTTTTTCTCTTAAAAAGTGCGTGTGTGTGAGAGAGAGACGAACAAGAATACAATATACGTATGCGATTAATGAGAAATATCTGAAGAACGTGTGAAAAAACACAAACTTAATTACAAATTGCTGGTGCTAGAAAACACATATATGAAATCAGGGCCACTGCCTTCCCAGAGGAGCCATTTATTCCATCTTTGTGCCACAGCGTCTGCCCAGGCGCACCACACCGCGGTATTTATTTCTGCTGCGTTTCTACTCACTCATGCATACTTTGTCTATCTTTTGCTCCTTCCATCAGTCTCCTCATGTCTCCCGTCGGGGGCATCCTGGCTGCTCAGTCCGACTCGCGCCCGGGACGCCCCGACACTCTCCTCCCGTGGTACCGAAATCTGGCTGATCTGTTTCACACTACACTACTGTGCTGCTTGACAGCGTGGTAAGCCCCAGAGCCCCTTACTTTTACCACGAAATGGTTACTTAGCGAGAACCAGTCTCCTGCGTGATGAGGTGCGTGATGAGCGATTCCATGTGCCGCTTTAGAGGGACTCGTGTTTGTGTGTGTGGTAGGAACACGCAAGTAGTGCAAGTGCAAAAAGAAGCGAAGTCCAAGTGTCACAGGTTACACCCAGCAGGAAAGTAGAATCAGGGGTGTAAATCATAGTCCTTCATCTATTGGATAATTTTAACGTGTAACATTTGGGTTTTATAAGTTCACTGTAATATTTTACACGAGAATAATGAGCATCGCTGTCGGTTCATGTACTTTCAGGGTGCAATAAGCAGTTCAATACGGCCTGTGTGACTGAGTTGAAAGCAGAGGAGATGAGATTCAGACCCACCTGTTTAGTACCCGCAGTGGGGGGGGGGGGGGGGGGCTCTTCCCACTACCTTTGGGCTCAGTGTAAGTGGCTCCGAATACAAACACAGCAGTGTAAATCACCCTGAAGAGAAGTGTCAGGTAACTAAGGTGAGACATCTTCGCCGAGGGAGACGCTCCTTCACACACATTCAACACAATGTGCTAAAAACGCAGGTGGCACAATGGTGCAGCGGGTAGTGCTGGTGCCTCAGAGCACATGGGCTGTTTGGGTTCCAATCCAGCTCAGTCTGTGTGGGTTTTGGTTCTCTCCCCCACACACCAAAGATATGTTTCCAGAGGGGGGAAAAAAAGAAAAGCTTTGAAAAGAGCTTCCAACATTTTAAAGATCAGACTTGAGAGAAGCTCAACATGACCCTTCGCAGGCAGAGGTCTCCTCTCGAGGGCCCATCGTGCCTTCCAGCTCTTGAACTTTCCACTTCAACGCTGAGCTGGAATGTACAAAGTGCTTCTCCAGTTCAGCACGTGCCTCTAACCAGCTTCCTTTGTTACCATTTTCTTTCACCAAAGCTCTTTTTACCACATTTGTGCACCGAGCACCTGTGACCTTTGGATGCTGGGCACCGAAAGTGGAACAGTGTCAAACGGGAGCCGTCGGAGCTCTGGGGGGTGGGGCACCCCCGTTTGAATCATCTCGCTGTCACTCGCTGAACTAGGATGGCGGCCGAGTCACGGGCCACCCGGGACAGAAACACAATGGAAAGTGCCGGAGCCGCGTTGGCGTGGGATGCTCGGGGGGGGGCCGCTGTCCAGGATGCATTTCAGGATAGCGCCTCCTCTGGCTGCGACCCAGGTGAGCGGCGCAGGGAGTAAGCGAGGGGACCGGGACACCATCGAGAGGCGGCGGTTCACAATGCGGCCGCTACGGATGATCAGCACACGCGTCTATTTATACCACGGTAACCTGATTAAAACAGAGCGAGTGTACATTGTCCTCCACTGAATGAGCGGCGCTTCCTGGCGCCTCCATGCGCCTCGTAATCTCCGTCCAGCAGGGCCCTGCCCCCCCCACAGTTCTATTCCATCCTAAACAATACGATGCCTCTAAACCCCCCCCCCACCCCTCCCCCAGACTCCCGTGTTATTAATAACTCTTTCTGGAACACGGCTATTCAAAGTCAGTCTTTTGTGTTTCCTGTTCCTTCTTCCGCTGTGCTTCTGGGATCCTCCCCAACTTCAGATTAGAAAGTGAAAAGATCTGCTACTTTTCACAACGCAGATGTTGCTGGGAACAAAAGCGGGACCCTGGTGCTGAAGCGTCAGGGACGGAACTGCACCCTCGCTCCCCCGCGAACGAGCCGCAAAACGGCCTCGACCAGGTTCCTCGCGCCCACGAACCCAGTTGTCGATCAGGACCGCGCTGTGTGGCGAAGACTCACCGAAAGCAGCCTGGATGAGCTGCACAAAAAAATAGATCCAATTTTTCCCCCAGCAATTTTCAAGCCACAACAAAATATGCTGGAATTGAAATCACAGCATGGCTAAAAAAAAAATAAATCAAAAATAAACAACTGCAGAATCATCTTCCTTTGTGTTCTCTTCCAGCAGGTGGCGCAATGGTTAGAGCATTGCTCCCCTTGCTGTCAAAGACCCAGGTTTGAATCCCAACTCGTGCTGCAGTACCTTCATCACGGGACTTACCCTGAGCAGCAAAAATGACCCGATCACGTAAATGAGTAAATCAGAGTAAGCAGGTGTGTGTGCTGACCTCACCCCGTCTGTCACCTTGCAGAAAAAGCATTAGATAAATAATAATATTCTAATGGCATCTGTGTGACTTTTTGACAGTGCTTCCAGAGAAAGGGTTAGAGCTGAGATTATGGCTGAGATTACGCCCATTTCATGGAGCTTCAGAAGGACTCCAGCGCGCTGAGATGGGCTCACAGCATCGTCTCACGAAGGGATAAATGCTCCGAAGCTCACCTGAGTCAGGAGGAGAGACCCCAACCCTGACCGTAAGAGCATCCACAGGTGGAGCCCACACTAAACACACGAACACCCAAAGCTATGAGCAAAAATCACACTGGGCAATGAGATGATGGGACAGCTTGTCAACATGTAACCGGTCGAGGGTCCGCGGCTGCAGTCGTCCCCTGGCTCAGCGGCGCTCACAAAAGAGAGAAGAGCAAGGACCGAGGCAATAAAGCGCGGTGCCGAGTGCGTAAACACTTCTCCTTGAGCGGCAGGGAAGGCCAGCGAGGCTGGCGAACAGTGCCGCGCCGCGTCTGGTCCTGGCAAACAGATCCACATGTGCGACGATGTGCCAGGAACACGGCCCTCGTGGCCCATATTACCGCGGTACGTTAATTATAGATCCGAGGTAAACTTGTTAGAGGAGAAAGATGGGTCCAGGACACAAACGCGAAGAAGCTGGTCGAGTCCACCCCGTTCCCCCCCGACGGCCCCGCGGCCCACGTTTCAGCACAAGGGCTACTTTGAAAAGCCACTTAGAGGCGCAGGTCCCGCAAAATGAACGCAATAGATGTGTGTCAGGAAGAGTTCAAGTGCAAGAAAAGGGAAACAGAAATGGCAGCCAGGCGTATCTGGCTATATATAAAAGAATGAATAAAGCACATTATTGCTTATGGAGGGAGGATGTACTCGAGTCAAAAGATCTTCGAAGAAGAGAGGAGGAGGAGGACGCGGTGAAAGCGCAGCATCAAGGTAAAACAGAGCACAGGAGACAGAGGGGAGAGTTGAAAACAAGCACTAAAGGCAATACTGGATATCAATGAAGGCAAAATATAAAGGCGAAAGTATATAAATTAAGTGCACTACTAACCGGAGACAGTCGAGCTGTCTGGGCTAGAAAAAAACGGGCGCAAATCACTACGGTGTCGGATTTATAACTCGGAACACAGCTGCTACTCCTGTACTGTATGTAAATGTTTGTGTACCTTGTTAAAAAAAAAAAATAAAATCCTAAGAAGGTTATCAGTATTCATCTATCCTGCGCTTTATGCACCTGCTCGAGCGACGAACATCGGTGCATCAAGCGGAAAGAAAACTAGGTTTACTTAAGAATCGCATGCCTGTAGCCATGTCTCTTTCTCCTAATGTAATGCGCAAGCTGTATTTTCGCCGAGACTTACGTCGCTCTGGAGAAAAGCGTCTGCTCAATGAATAAATTTAAATGTAGAACATGTCTCAACTCCCTTTGGAGATATTTACAGCTCCGATCCAAAGCATTATCATTTGGTTCTTGTTGTTCACCTAATACTACCATGCAAGACCAGACTTTTTAAAACAACTGGATATCTTTGCGGGAGCAGATCGGCGTCAGTACCTTCATAAGAGGTGTGAATCAGAGTACAGAACACACTGGCTTCTTGGTTCACGAATATTGAAAGGCACAAAGTGTTTTAAATTACCTACAATTATTTATCTGTAAGGGGGGGTGCGGTGGCGCAGTGGGTTGGACCACAGTCCTGCTTTCCGGTGGGTCTGGGGTTCGAGTCCCGCTTAGGGTGCCTTGCGACGGACTGGCGTCCCGTCCTGGGTGTGTCCCCTCCCCCTCCGGCCTTACGCCCTGTGTTACCGGGTAGGCTCCGGTTCCCCGTGACCCCGTATGGGACAAGCGGTTTCAGATGATATATGTGTGTGTGTGTGAATTTAAGGTAGGGACCCTGTTCAAGGGTGCTACAGTGGGAGGTGGGATTCGAACCTGCAATCTTTGCACCCAAAGGCAGCAGCTCTAATCAAGAGCACTGCAGCAGGAAGTGGGATTCGAACCCAAGGTAGAGGCTCTTTCCACAGCACCACCTGCAGTATTATGGACTTCACTTCATATGACAATTTTTCAAACACTTTTGATACATTCTTAATTTCATTTCCTTCACTTACCCGTTTTCTAAAACGTTGCTCTTTCTTGGCGGGAGCACGACCTGTCTTTGTCCTCCACGCTCTTAGATGGCAGCGAAGTGCAATATGGGACTTAATGCGGGTCCACGTTAAGTCAACTCACTTCCACAGTGTTCAGAGTACGCGTCTTGTGTTCCGGAGTGTCGGTGGTCAATGTCGAGATGAACGCCGCACGTGTTTATAGCAGGAATGAGTTAACGGTCGGCACTGGACAGGTGGAGTCTGCGGAGGAAAAACCATTTACTGTCAGACATTTTAAATGAGTGAAAACTGTACTGAAGATCAGAGGATGACCACAGTACCTTGAGGGTTGGGAAACCGCCACCGGTCCGCTGATTCCGATGACCTCGTGAACCTGCATCAGACAACATCTGCTGCGCTGCATCACAGATCGGTGCCCCGGCATCACCAAGCGGCTCGGTCAGACCCACGACGGGCAGAACGCGGCGATCCGCGGAGTTCCGATCGGCAGGTCGGGGCCGAAACAAAGACACTCGGACTCAGCAGAGCGTCGATTAGCCGCCGCATGGCAACGCGGGGGTCCCGTGAATAATCTTTACGCTGCAGCTGCGTGGCGGCGTCACCTTGAGCGGCCCTCTGATAAGTGAATTACTGAGACACAAGGACATCTGCGACAGGCCTAACTCAGCAGATCCTTCAAAAGGCGTCCATCATTTCGCGAGCTGGGCTGCCACAGCAGGTTTCGTGCTCCCGACCTACTTAGCACATCATGCAGCCCCGCGAATATTTCCTAACTGCGGTCAGACAAGGGTTTCATCAAGGCATTCGGCTCTCTTCGACATTTCACTTGATTATTTTTCCTACAACGTTTTCCCCTACTTGTAACGCCTTCAATGCAACAAAACAATGATCACAGGAGCAGATGTGCTGAAAAGGGTCTTTGCTGCTCTTGGAACCCCTGAACACGCGCCCGCAAGGCAGCGCTCCCACGTACACCCGGGCGGATCGCCCTGTCGGTCAGCGGCCCTGCAAACGAGAACAGCAGCCGGTGTGGATCACAACTCTGCGAGTTCCCGTGCAGGAACACGAAGCGAAAGACAAGTACAGCAAACCATGGTCGTGCGTGGGTGTTTTTCGCACCCAGGCTGTGCTCAGACTCCACATTTCACACCTGTGGGTTGCTGTCTGGCTTATTTGCCATGTATTGTGACATAAAGTTGTTTAAATCCAACAAACTGCAAAACAAACCGGAGAGTCTGTGACTGGAGCGAAGCAACCGAGTTACAAACGCAGCAGTTCCCAGTATGCTCGGCGTTCCTCTCGGCCACGTTACTCATCCGCGGCCCCGCGTTTCCCGCATCGGCACCTCCGCCACGGGGCCCCTTTCCGCAAGCACTCGAAGGGTCACAGAGGAAATCTTCCAGACGTCGTTGAGGGTTAACGTAAAGCTGCGCCAGCATGCGTCGCCGCGTTTTCTTTACCGACCGTCATTAGGATGCAATAGATGCCACTTGACGCATCAAAGCGCCACATGCCCCGTTAAGATTCAGATCACTTAAGCACCGCCCCCTTCCCCTCATCTCCCAGAATCATTAATCCAACACAGCAACAAAGCGGCATAAACACGGAGCGGGCTGCCGGTAACATGATTTTTCCAGTCGCGCCTCGAGGCAGCGGGCCCACGGGGACCCCGGAGCCCCCCCCCCCCCCCGCTTTGAGCCGACGGTGACACGAGGCCATCCCGCGTATTTACCGGGAGAGGAATTGGACGGCGCCACTGCGTGTGTCAGAAGGAAGACTGAGTACATCAGCAGAGCAGGTACACATCTGTTTGGAGGGAGATAACAAATTGCTACAGAGCAGGAAACACATGAAGGGCACGGTAGCATTGAGCTGCTAATTTATCTGTTTCCCACCCTCTGGAAGTCATTATGTTTTTGCTGTAGTGTAATTAATATCCCTTTTTTTTTCCAGGAGGAAATTGTCGCGGATCGGTGCGGCGCGACCGCGGAGCAGGGGGCGTCCGTTCTCCTCCGTCAGCATCCGAGAGGCCGCCGACGACTTGGCCGCAGACGGCCCCCGATTCTCCAAGAAAAGGGTTCCCCTCCGTCTGTCGTCGCCCCGTGTCAGAGGCCTGCTTCAGCGTGAAGGAAGCGGGATTACTTTTGACAATGACTGATAGCTTCGCCTAGAATACATCTGTAACCGAAAATGAAAATCCCTGTTAAATCTCAGCTTAATGAAGGAAGTAGACAGTGGACACTCAGGATTTTGTTAAGTAGGAGCTTGTGCCGGCTCTGCGTCGGCTCCGAGATATTTATGGACGAACATCGAAACTCATCCAACGTTAACGTCTTGAGGCTCCGCACAGGAGCACAAGTTGTTCAGAGGCGGAACGCAAAGAGGAGGGCGTGACGGACAGGAGAGGAGCGCGTGCGAGCCGTGCGGAAACGTGCGCCAACGTCAGTTGCCGTGTTCTTCCTTTCTGCCGCGGTCGCGGACGGCGGAGCGGAAACACAGCTGTAACGCGCGACATTCCCACCAATTTCAGTCTAACTAGGCACACGGGGGCAACAGGTCAGACATATTTTCACTGCCGCAGACCTAACGACTATGAACACGCTGTAAAACTACATTTGTGTTGCCAAAACTTTCACTGCTTTCAATTCCCATTCATTTGCCCGATTTATTTTCCTATTTATAGTTAGAGGTCAGAAACGGGGTCTTGACCACTTTGTCTAACCACCAAGTACGTTAACTAGGACTACTGAACGAGTGGTGAGCTCGGTGTGAGACGGTTTCAATCAAACTGAAGAGAAAACCTCACAACAAACATTTAAATAACTGATTTTTTTTTTTATATACTCTATATACAGTATATTTTGGTCACCTTTGTTCAAAGTGGCTACATTCAATTAACCCCTTTTTTTTTTGTGTGAAAATAAATTTAATTTCTGCAACACCCAGAGTGTGATGCATACTATACAATATACAATCACTGATAATTGACTCTAATATACCCATTTGTACAGCAGGATATTCTGCATCAGTCTGGTATGGCTACTTTGATTAAGGACACTACATGAGGAGCTGGGATCCACACCTGGGACCCTTACATTTCCAGGTCTCGGTCCTAACCACTGCGCCGCCCTGCTGGCCTTTGTTCTTGCTTTGAGTCGTGAGCAAATACGATGAGTTTCACATTTACTATCTGCAGTTTCTGTACATTATTTCTGTAACAAGGAGCCCAAACTGAATCTTCTTGAATGTGTAAAATTTCTGAAGGTAAATGGGTCATGTGAGTGATGAAACAATGATGGTAAATACCAGCGGTGATGGAGAGGTGGGTGAAGACGGGCGCGAGGACCCTGCCGCACATCCCCTGCCGTTCGTCTTTCGGTGTCTTTCACAGGAGCGACGGCACCTTGACAAACGGCAGCCTGCACTCCACCTGGCCGATTTGACACCACATCAGCAATTATAGTCCCAAACGGCCGGCTTCCTCCACCCCACCGACCCCCCGCGGTGCTTGCTCCGCCCCCCTGTTGACAGCGACCAATCAGCCAGCGGCGTTGTCACACCTCCGTGCTGACAGGCCAATCCATCTAGTCTCCGGACAACTTTAAAATAACCTTCGACGGCACGCCGGAGGGAAAGCCGTTACAATTAAACCAGGACAGTTTTATGTCATATATGTGACCCTTTAATTACTTTTCTCCCAAAATTTTATGACAATATGATCAGGGGAGAGAAGAACGGAGCGGAGAGTTAATAATGACGTGATAATAAATGGCTGAAAGGGCGATGCAGGAACGAGTCCCCGGTGCCATGGGGCCGAGTGGCACTAACAGTACGATTCGGAGGCACACCCACAGCGCATCACCTCGCTCTGTGTGTGTCTGAACACCACAACCTGCTGCTTCATGCATGACACACATCACGCCCTGTACTATGAGAACACGCTCTGTCCACACCTTGCGTGGGAAGCCTCCTTGGAGAAACGTGTCACATCAATGAAAAAATGTCAAAGAGAAATAAATATGACACCTACATTTTGAATCGGAAGGTAAAAGTGGCGGTACGGCCACAGCGGGCGGGGAAACATATGTAGGACAAGGTAAAACAAAGTGTTACCCTGGAGCTCATTGAAAACATTTACAGGGGAGTTTGAGATCTGTCGGCCCTCGTAAACACCGCTGCGGTCGCGACCCTCCTGCTCTCCGCTCGGCTCCACAACTGCCCGCTCCCACTGCAACCCAAACAAATGCATAACTCGCAATGAGGGAGGAGCAGCAAATAAATAATGGAAAAAAATGCGGTATTATGTTAGTTCTGCAACAGCAGCTTCTCGTCTTCGCAGCGATCGGACTCGGAGCAGTTTCATTGTCAGTCCATCGGAGTGGAGTTCGGTGAAGGTCGGGGCTGAAGCTCCGGCGTGGAGGAAATCAGGATTTAAATTGGTTCTGCCAGCGATCGTGGTGTGCGTGCGCGGAGAACCCCACGCAGATGTCTGAGGGGAGGCCCCGGCAACCTGGGTAAGGAGGTGGGCAGCGAACATCCTCCGCACCGGATAGGAACAAGATCCTTCACAAGGTGTTCGGATGGAGCTCCTGAGTTGAGTAGCGGTGTGTGGATCCTTCTCATCTCCAGCTCAGCTGAACATGTCCATTTCGGGAGGTTTTCTGCACCGCTGTAATTGGACAACCTAATACCAGTGTCAGAGTTATTACTTAGAATAATTACAAGTATTTTCATCACTCTTTTGTCTAAGGTGCCATTCGGTGTTAGATAATCTACTTTACACTGATTTACCCATTTATACAGTGGGGTCATTTTCACCATTTCAGTTCACAGTAAGTACCACGATGGACTGCGGCAGGAGGAGGCGTACTGGTTAAAGCCATTCCCTTGGAATGGAAGACTCTAGGTTCAAATCCCCTCTCTTACTGCAGTACCATTGACCGTGGCACTTATGAAAATAGCACAGTAAAATTACCCTACAACGTACTACAGCAAGAGTATGCATCTAAACCTCAGACCTGAAACCACTACTCCGACAGTCATCACTACTGCTGTTCACAGGTGGGTATTGACCCAACCACTCGTTTTAGAGATGGGGACGCCGGTTCGAGGCTCTCACTCACTCACACACACACACACACACACACACACACACTCTCTCAAAGCCACACTGTGTGCCGCTCCCAGGCCATCTCATTACCCAATAATGATTTATTTTTCCCTTCTTTGTAAATTCAAGCATGACCATGATTTTTTTTACTGCGCTCACTAATTTTACATCCCTTTGTCCCAACAAACATTTCTGTTGCGTTTAATTACTTTGCGCTCAACTCTTTGTGCCCTTGAATCTCTAGTAAACATGTTTTTATTCTCATTTGTGTTTTTCTTTATGCTTTGTTTCCGACCTTCGCAACTTCTGATGTAAACTGTGGAAAACGACGATCGCAAACTCGCTGGATTTACTGAAATAGAAGTGGGTTCGCAACCATTGCAGGAAAGAGGCTCTGTTCAGCGGTAATTTGCAGTAAAACAGTGTAACACAAAGCAGTCATGGGGCCAGTCATGAGTTCAGCTGTCGGGGTAAACTACACGCATCCTCCAACACAACTCCTGCCATTTACAGAGACATGCAGCTTGACCACGCGTGCATGGGGGAGGGAGGGGGAGAGGGCGAGAGAGAGAGAGAGAGAGAGAGAGCGAGCGTCCATCCTTCCCCCAATATGAATATATATGGTATAATGCAAAAGGTGCATTTTAAACTTGCAGTCCAAAACTCAGAATTGCTCTATTTTACCGCATTGCTACACACATCCGAAGCTCTCAGTACGGCGGAAAGGCAGCGTTACCGCGGTTTCAGTACCACAAACTGGAGACGAGAAGAGGAGCAGCGGTGACAGCGAACAAGTCTCCCATTTCGACGCTTTGCACAAGTTCTCTGTAATATGAGTAATAACAGCTGGCAGTGCCACTGCGGGGGGGCGGGGGGGGGCTCTGCCGTTTTGCGGTTTCAGGTGTAATTTCTCCGAAAGGCCACAGGCAGCGACAGGGAGACACCTGTGTGAGGAAGAGCTGCTTCATTAGTCCATCATTAGTCCATTAGAGCGTTATTAGACACCTTCCCCCCCATCACGGTCCCCGCTGTTCACTTTTGCTCCTCGACGGAAAACACATTCGTGCACAAGCTTGAATAAGCGGCGTGTGTGCTGCTCCCGCCCAACATAAAGCCCGACCCGAGAAGCAGAGACATTCACCGGTACTTTGTGCTCAATTTTACTACTTTTTAAGGCGTCTCACTGTTCAAGCTAAACTTGTACGTAAAATTAAAAATAACTGACTCCTTTTGCATCCCAGTGCCAAAAACCTTTATTTTCCCATGTATATACTTCTGGTAACTAGAAAGTGCTTTACTGTGGTAAAAGTTCATCTACACAAGTTTCAGCAAGAATAACCGTTACCTGCAAATGTCATGGTTTGTTTAAAAAAAAATTAATCAGAGCTCAGGGTAAATTTACCTGTGGGCCCACGCTGTCTGCAGTAGCTGCTGACGGACACCGTGTGTGTGTGTGTGTGTGTGTGTGAAAGAGAGAGAGAGACACACCCCGTCCTCCGGAAGGGCTCCAAACCGTTCTTTCCCATGTTCCTCCACGGCCCAACTGCAATTACAAAACACACATGCAAGATAAAAGAAAAAAAAAACAAAAAGTGATGCAGCATAAGAAAGACACTCCTGGAGGGAAGTGTCAGTGCTGGCGCCAGTGCGCTGTCAGCGTGGAGTCGTTGCCCAGCCCTGATGTATTTGGCACCAAGAGCGATCCCCTTTGTTGGAATGCTACCCCTGCAGAGCCCAGGAGGTACGCTGGAGAAACAGGAGCCCCAGCGCAGACAGCTGGCGTGCATGAATACCGCAGTGAACCTTTGTCACAGTTGAAGGAATCCCAATAATGACAGGAGTCAGAATAACCTGCATCAGCATCGATGCGTGAAAAAGCAGATTTTGACATGTCACCAGAAGGGTGTGGGTTCGAATCCCAGCAGGGCTTCTGAGCACAGAACAGAGGCCCAGGCCGTGCAGGAGAGAGGGGGAACGAGCCGCTGGGCCAACGTGGCCACCAGAAGACGCCACTGAGCCCCAATCTGACAGACACGCCGTCCAAAAAAAGCTCCACAGCTTAAGTGCAGCTTGCGACTCGATCAAGTGTGACCATAATTAAACATCTCATTTGCCTGCTAATTGCTCTGTCTCATTATATTTCAATAATTACATCAATACGCTGCTGAAGCGGAAAGGGACTCCGCTCCGCCCTTTGATGACATGAAATGAACCGGGCGGACGCCCCCCCGCCCCGACCCAGAAGAAAGTGGCCTAGTGGTCCCTGGAAGAGCACGTTGGACATGCAGTGCTGCTTGAAAGTATGTGAACCCTGCAGGAACAGTCATTGTTCTCGTACAAAATATTAAACATATACAATGAATAAACGACACTGATTTACATCCCTGCTTCTACTTACCTACTTTGGATAACCAGCGACACTTCGGGGACATTCATTTTTACACCTGCACTACCTGCGTGTTCCTACTACAGACACGATTTACTAAAGCAACACATGGAACTGGTTATTTCACACCTGGTATGTGCGTAACCATTTCACGGTAAAAGTGAGGGACACTGGCGGTTACCACACTGTAAATACCGAGCTGCACGGGTGAACATGGCGACAGGAGGAGAAAGAGCCTCCAAGAAAGTGTACCGAGTGCACAACGCACCTCGAGGTCACGTGAAGCCGAGTTCGTGTGGCTTCTGCTTTCACGCGGCAGCAAAAATAGCAGCTTCTGTAGGCGTGTAGGCGTGTACCCCCCACCCCCACCCCGGCGCTCAGGGTTCATAAAAAGCAAAAGGGTACTGACGTGAAAAAACACAGGGGGTGACAAACAGTCCACACACTGGTGTATTACCAGGCTGTCAGTGGACCAGGAAATGCATGTGCGCGCACGCACACACACTGCAGCCCAATCCCTCATCTTCCCAGTCACCAGCGAAGAGGATGATTACATGTCTTTCTTACGTCTTTCCTGCCCCGGGTGATGGGGGGGCTGACACGGCAAGGGATGGACACGAAGCGTAGTGCTGCGGGGAGGGGGGGGGGGTCAGTACTGGACTCCACAGCTCCCGTGTCCAGCGGTTGATGGGCTGGAGCACCTGCACGCGGGACCTGAATGTGCTTCCTCCTCGTCCTCATCGCTCCGACGTGTCGGTCGTCGGCAGGGGAGAGACAGCCTGCGCATCTCAATGAGACTCGAGACGCTGCCCCCCCCCTCGCCTTCAGAGCACCGACACTTCACCGTGACGTCATCGGCATCTCGTGCCGTGTGAAATTAACGTTACGCATATACACAGGTCGATACATGCATGGATACATCGACAGACATGGAGCTTTATTATTAAAGCCAAAGAGAAGCGACGGCAGTGCTGAAAATGAATTTTCATAGGAAGGAAATTTTACCATCCTTTACCTGTTCCACTACAATCAGGGCACACGAGGTGAGGATTATTGCGGTACGGATGTGCTCCAGTATTAAATACGCCCACTTTGTGCCTTTAATGTATTGTGAACAACCCATACCGCGGTGAAATTCTGCAGAGGGGCCGTTTCTCCCTTAACGAGCGGAGGGCAGGAGAGCCGGGCCGCGACGCGGTGGGCGCAGCGTTCAGGTGTTCGAGGTGCGAGTGCAGAGGGAAAGAATCACGGTTCCGTCTATCACAATGACGACGACAACAGCCACATAGTTATAGGGACAAGTAGCTGCACTTCTATCCCAAAAAATTTAGATTTTTTCCCACTTAAATGGTCGGAAATTTCCTCACAACTGAAGTACTTTTACCAGGGTACAACAGCAGGGCCCCCTAGGGATGATTTTTTTTTTTTTTTTTAAATTTGACTATGGAGGCAGCAGCTGGTGTAGTGATTATATCTGTCTGTCAACCTGGAGGTCCTGGGTTTGAATCCCTGTGCCTGCTCTAAGTTACCTTTATAACGGAACCTGAACTGATGCGGTGAAAACGACGCTGTAGTAAAAAAGGGTAAAATCACCGTACACGGCTCAGCGTGCCAACGTCACACCGTAAGTCGCTTTGAACAAAATTGTCAATAATGATAAATGAAAGTACGGTACACGCACCCAGTAGTGAGTCGGTTGGGTTCGTGTACCGTGTTACATAGAGCGCGTTACTCTTCAGCCATGGTATAAACGGTGTGATCGTCATCTTTCATTATCACTTAAGAGTTCTGCGTGCGCCGCCTTGTCACTTTCACCGCACACACTAGAGATGTGAGCTCAGCTCCTGCCGCGCACCCACGCCGTCAATCCCTTTCCACCTTCAATAGCTGCTATTTACCATCGAATTGCAAAAAGTGACAGAGCAGGAAAAGTGTAAATAAGTGAGCAGTGAAACAGAGAAAACATTATCCGAAAAATTACAGACTTCAATGTGCGACGTTGACTGAGGATGACAGGACCAGTAAAACAGCTCATTTTTATACCTATAATGCTCTGCTGCTACTGAGTAACGTTCGGAGCCGGGAGTAAATACATTGTTTGCCACTAGTAAATTATGCAGATGAATTTGCAAATCAATGGTCACTTTTAGACGATGGAATCCTGGACGCGCGACATCCAGGCGAGCGCTCGGAGGTGGAAAGGTCTCCAGAAACACGGTAACATTTCGCACCTCCAGCACTCGCACGCAAACAAGCGTTCGCTTGATTAGAAAGCCATTAAGTGAAGCTCTTATGAATATGAATATAAAATTTAAAAAAAAAAAAAAAAAAAAAAAAACAGCAGACTGGATTTCTGGTACTTGAATTTTGAATTGCAATGAATATGCAAATGACCTCGCTATTTAAAGTCAAAACTATTTTTTTGCTGAAGGAAAACACTAGTATTTTGCTGCAAAATGAAATACACATTTTTTTTTTTTTTATCAGTAAAGCAAATGTGTCTCTGTAACGAGTTCAAAGAGACATGAAGATGGGTTTCTGTCCTTTTATCGAGAAAGCGGCGTTTCGTCGATGAAAGCCCTGATATTTGTAGGGCTTTTCCCTCTTTCGCACATTTAAACCCCAAAAACCACGAAGCTCCAGCAAGGAGAGGCCTAGATTTTACGGCGGTTTGGCGGTAAGAAATATCGTTTCTCTAGAAGACGTTTCACCGCACCAAGCGCCCCGTGCCGACTGCCGTGCAGTCGCTCCTCGTGCAAAGGAAGCGCGGAAGTAACGCACGGTCAAGTGTGTCCCTCATGCAAGGGGCGGTCGAGTGCGTTGTGCAGACCGAACCCACAGAGCCCTGCTGTACACAGGACCACACATAGTATTAAATGGGATGCGATCCCTGTTGTTCTGGACGAAGGTCCACGAATGAAGAGGAAGGCAGGTGGCGGCTCCTTCGGCAGAGGCTCGCTGTCGCCCCCCGCGGTGTCTCTGCGAGCGGTGTCGGTGCAGCGAATGAGCTCCGGTCAACGGGACCTGTGAGTCTGGGACCGGAGTCCACAGCCTGCTCCACGGACCTCTTCATGCCCAGGTGGAGAGGAGAAGTGGTCACCACCAGGTTTTTGAACACGGTAGAGGTAACAGTACACCTTTTGTGCCGTCATTACGGTGACACAATTTGGGGGCCTGTGATTGGCCGACAGCCCGCTGACACTCCCTCCCCCCCATGCCGATACGCAATGATTCCGAGAACATCACGTCTTATTGACACCTTCCGAAAGGTGAGGCTCGTACACTATGGTATTTACACTGATTTACTCGGTCAGTTCAAGGTAAAGACCGTGACCAAAGGTTCTACAGCAGGAGATGAGATTTAAGCCCAGGACCTTCACTTGTAAAGAAATGGCTCTAACCAACAGTAGGTAAAAGGAATTTGATACATGTCTAATAGACTTATCCAGTGTTTACTGCATGGACTCACTAATATGATCAGTTATGACAATATGATAACAGCACATTAATAAATAATAATACCACCAACACCAGATACAGGCTAAATCCAGTTTTCCTGTGTTAGTAAAACTGGAACAGTAACAAGCTCCTAAGTGAGACTCATTCCATAGCGCACCCTCTTTTTTACACTTAATTTACTGCAAATAACAGTAAAACACACACACACACACACATTTTCAGAACCGCTTGTCCCATACGGGGTCACGGGGAACCGGAGCCTACCCGGCAACACAGGGCGTAAGGCCGGAGGGGGAAGGGGACACACCCAGGACGGGACGCCAGTCCGTCGCAAGGCACCCTAAGCGGGACTCGAACCCCAGACCCACCAGAGAGCAGGACTGCGGTCCAACCCACTGCACCACCGCGCCCCCCAACAGTAAAACAATTAAATCAAAGTGAAAGGAGATGCAGCTTCACACCTGAAGGGGGTTTACAGGCAACAGTTGGAGACCAGCAGGTGGCACAGCAGTTACAACTGATGTCTTGTAACTGAAGGGCGTGGGTTTGAATCCCACCTCCTGCTGTAGAACCGTCAACAAGGTACTTGTCAGCTAGGGGCTGATACCGTAAGTAGTACCTGCCCTATAAAAGTGTAAATCGGTGTAAGTGGCAGAGTGTAAAAAAAAACCTGCGACTGTGAATCGCATTGGAGTAAATCATGAAAAACTGATGAATCATGAGAAACTCCAGGGAGACGAACTGCTGCACTCGCATGTCGGTCATCAACGTCATTGGTATTACCCATCTTACTGATATTACTGATGTAACTGACATACTATTGATCGTACTGATTTTATTGATGCGATTTATATCATTGATAGTGTTGATGTTACTAACGTTATTGACATTACTGATATTACACCGCTGCGTAACTCCTTCTCATCCGGCGGCTTTGATGAGATCAACGGAGAACCGCTGCCACCGCCACGAGCCCTTGGGGGTTTCGTCACCTCCTGTGTATCCAGCGCCGCTCTCCTCCTCCTCCTCCCTGCACTTGCGCGCCTTCATTTGCATCTCCGCTCACCATCTGTTTACGCTCACAGCATCTGAATGCGACGAACACGGATCTTCGCAGACACGCTCACTGAAACACTTCACGTTACCGCGGCACACCGGCGTAGTCGTTCGTGGTGTTGCATTGCCAAAGGACCAGGGTTCGAATCCGACCTCCTGCTGTTGTACCCTTGATCAGTTCCAATGACCCTGCTGTGGAAATGGTAAATCAGTGTACAGACATAACAGTGCAGAAAAAAGCCCAATAATTAAGAGGTGAAAACAGGTAAGTGTCTCAAGCACAACGCCCCCTACTGGGCGCATTACATTGAGGTCGTTCACCCCCCTCACGACCCCGCTTTCAAACCGTCGGTTATGTGCACAGACTCTCTGACCAATGAAATTCCACATAATTTGCATAGAAAAGTTCCAGACAGCAGCAGTGATATTCCTTGTGCGTGTGAGCGTGTCTCTCAGAGGCGTGAGGTTGCCCCACCAGGCCGTGGGCTCAAAGATCTCAGAAAGGCAGGGTCACCGAGGGGTCACACATCCTGCCAAGTGATGGGTTCTTGAGCAGAGAAGAGGGCACCGTGGTCGAACCCGAGTGCAGCGAGCCTGCGAGCCGGAGAGCACGTGGACGGGAGAGGAGAGACGTCCCAAACGTTCCCGGGGGCCACGCAGTTAATGAGAATGCAGAAACCTTCTGTTGTACAGTTATTTTCCTCTTTCAGAGAGGAAAGTGAGAATCGCCTCTACGGGGGGTAAATACTGCAAGAATCAAACAACAGGGTATAAATCACTCCACATTACCATATTTCTTTCGGTCACAACATTTCTGTAAGTTGGCGCCCAGACGTGTGCGAGCGACAGTTTCGTGGAGAAATTCGGAGCGCGATTCGGCCCAGCCCAGCCCCGCCGTGCCCTGGGTACGAATGAGAAGCTCCTTCCACTTAGAAGAAACGAACAGATGTTCCTTCGCGGCACGGACACGAGCGCAGCACCCATTACGGTCTCACGTGTTCAAACGCAGTGGAGAGCTCCGAACAAAGCCGGGGACGGACCGCACTGTGCCGAAAGGCCTGTAGGGGGTGGGTGGACCGGTGGTCACAGCTCTGCTCTCTTCGCCTCCTACCCGCGAGTCATTGCGTCAGAGAGCATATGGCGCTCGCCGGTCTTGGCACCAATGGCCTCGTCGGGGAGACAGCCTGCGGTTTGAGGCCAAAGTGGACAGGATGGAACCTCGTTTTTCTCCAGCACACGGTGTCTCCGCACTACACCTGGAACAGACCCTCGGGGCTCTTTAAACAAGTGATCTGGTGCAAGCGCATCTCCCGGGCACACACGTAGGGTTAGGTAAAATGAAGATGGAAAGGCAACTGACGTGAGAAAACGACCGGAACACGATGGGTGCGACCGAACGTGGTCAAACGCGTCACGCTGCAGACCATGGCCTCTTTCTTTCGCGCCGCTGAGATGAGGTGACTTTTAGAGGCACAGAGGAGACAGAGGAGCTGATGATGGTGGAGATGGAGGAGAGTTGTCCTCAAGCTGACAAGTGAAATGCTACAATAATGGATACGCAAGAAACGAAACGCGCGGGAGGGGAGCGCAGCGCCTCCTCGCGAGCAGGATTCCAACCCGCTCCCGAACGCGCAGCCCAGGCTCCGCGAGGCAGCGGCGCTACCCGCCGTTCCCTCGGCCCGTTAAGATGGAAAGATGAGGCAGCCGGAGGGACGGCTCGGTAGACGATCGGCGACGCAAGCGGCTCCTTCGCGCCCCGTCCGTGATAACGGGCTCGGCTCGAAGGCTGACATTTCACTTCTCTTTCCAACCTCTTGCTGCTTGGCTCCCTGAGCATTTTTATTTCACAGCTGTGACATTTCTAACAGGAAAGCAGGCAGTGAAAGCGGTTAAAAAAAAATAAATAATAAACAAACAAACAATTACAGACCAGTTCCTCTAGAGAAGTCTGAGGCCAAACGTACACCGGTTTCCCTTCTTGGTAGATCATCATTAACTTACTAGCGTCGATTTCTTTGCAGAGGAGCACTTACTGCACACGTACCATAGTACTTCTCACCTATTTAGACAGATGTAGGTCTTGAATAATTAAGCACCTTATGCAAGAGCAGCATCGATTTAGTTCACCGGTTCCCTTCGTATCGGGTTTGTGCGGGTTTCCTCCAGGTGCTCTGGTTCCCTCCCACAGTCCAAACACCTGTGTCAGATGCACCAGCGACTCAACCCTTTCACACAAACTGGGCTTTGACATTTCGGTAATCGTCCTGCTCCTTATCCACCTGGCTGACAGACACAGAGGGCTTGTGGGTAACACCACGCCGTCGTCCTTTTGCACTTCACCCGAACGTCGTGCGGTTCAAGTCAAACTGGGAGGTACAATAAGCGGACTCCCTAAAGCGGGGAGCTGCGCTGTTCCTCCTCTCGGGTTCTTTATCATCGCAAGGAGAACATTAAAAACGGGGAGCGCTGGCTAATTGCGGCGGCGCGCGAAGAAGCGGCTCACTGGCTGCAGTTTGGCGATTTGTGTCATTAACTCAGGATTAGAGCGATTGAGATCTCCAGCGGCGCCATGGTGGGATTATTTACTCTTCCGCCCGGATCCATTCACAGCATAAATTATCTGTGTGGAAACAGATGTTTTCCTTGAACCGCAGCTCACAAAAGCCCAAATTTTAATAGCCGCCGTGCTTTATTTACTTAATTTATTCCTTCATTCCTGCTCATTAAAAATGCGCGTCGCACCAAAGAGCGGGGACGCGACTCGCGTGCGTTCCGGGGACGGACGCGTGGCGGCAGAGAACCGCGGCGGTAAAATTCAGGGGCCGAAGGGCAAAGTCCACCAGAAGCGACGCCCCCGTCGAAGGCCGGTCGGCAGGTTCGGCCGGCCCCGCCTCTTTCCGACCAGCAGGAGGCGCTGCGAGGGTCGTGACAACGTCCCGACCAGGCCTCCGTCGGCGCAGAGATTCGCCCGTTTCTGTCCTTTTTCACCGCTCCGACACGGAAGGCCTTTGAAGATGAAAGGCTGCTTGGGGAGCTCTGGGCTTCGGTAGCCGACCGTAATTAAAACCTCGGCGACTTTCGGATGCTCTAAAGGGATAATGGAAGAGGTCTGCCTCCGCGCTAATCCTCGCTAATTATGTTTTGATACAGGGCCGGGTTTCAATAAACAACGCTCGCGAGAGGCCGATCCAGCCATCGCCGCTCTGCCCCGCTGCCGCTCCGAACGGCCGGTGCCCGGCGCCTCATTTCCATTTCGCCACAATATCCCGTTCCAAGCCAGTCCGAGCTGTGGCCGTCTCTCGCCGGGCCTCCGGGAACACAAAGCCAAGAACGGTGCCGCGGTAATACCGGCGTCGCTGGGGTGCCCAAAAGGAGCAGATCCGTGCGCCGAAACAAAAAGGTTCTTCCATAGTTGAGGCTCTTTATTCGATTTATTTGCCGTTTGTATCCCAACATTTCTCTCATTTAAGCCACACGCTCCAGGGGCGGTCTTTGGGGCTCGTCACTTTCTCACCTGGCACCATCTCTTCGTCTCCATCGGTTCACCGCCAGACACTTTCCTCCAGAGCGATTTACAGCGGTGAGCTGCTTACTGTGATTTACCGTTTTACCCGGCAGGGTAATTTTCAGGGTAAGTAACTTAACATTAGAGCAGGAGCAGCACTTCAAACCAGGGTCCTTCAAACAACCCTTCACGCTCGGGCAGCTGTCGGCCAATAAAAACCTATGTGAGAAAATGAGGTCTAAATAAGAGGTGCATTAATAGCCAGAAAATGTTACAATATGACAGACGACATTGTTCTATATTCACGAGTGACTCCGATTGGCTCGTCTCACAGCCAAATATTGACACAAATATTCAGCGCACACTTCCTGTTGACGCGTCTTGTGAACTCGCAAATTGATGCATAAGCTACACGCTTTTTTAAAAGGTGATGCATTATTCAAAGGCTGAACCGAAGATGTCTACAGGTACGATACATCACAGGAAATGTCAGCGAAAACCGACGGCGGAGGGGGGGCACAAAATGCACCGATTGCATAAGAAATCGGAGCCGTGAACTTTGGCGGAAGGAACTTAACAGTTACGGCTGAGAGCTTCGGCCCAAGATGGACCTTTAGACCTTTTAGACCTCCAGGTGTTTGGAAGATCTCCGGTTATGCAGGTCGCCGCTCATCGCGTTCCTCACAAGAGGTCGATGACAACGAGTTTCTCTCTTAGGTACGTTTGTGGAGAAACCCACCAGTGCTCCTCAGCACGCCAGGACGCCGAGATGAACCGCTGACGGAGACCCACCAGGACCCGACCGCAGCGATCGCAGGTGCTCCTGACCACCGTTCTGCTCAGCGATGAGGTCCAGCCCAAACCAAAGGAGCTTTTACCCTACTATTTCCTGCACGTGGTCTTTATTACGAAGGAACACTTTGACACTTTGCTGCAGTGTGAGGTTTGTGCCCTGAGCTATTTACACCAATTTACCCATTTACACGACTAGGTCATTTTTAATACATCAATTCAGGGTAAGTACACCGATCCAGGACACTACAACGGGAGGTGGGATTCGAACCCAGAACAACTGCCTGAACAGCAATGGCTCCAACCACTAAGCCCCCTGCTGCTTTGAAAGCTTCCTGGAATTATCCTGAAAAGCTAGAAAATTGCAACTCTTAAAATAAATTCTGATTTCATAAACGGACCTGTCCTCTGTAGCAAATTATGTAAGAAACATAATTAATAAATAAAATGCATCGAATGAAAGGCTCGAACTTCCCAGCAAGCAGACCAAACAAAATGTGTCCAAAGGACTGAATAGTTTTGCATGGAATTATAGGTTAGCAAGTACACGGTGGCGATCGGTGCCGAGAAATAAATTGGACAAGAAACGCGCGTGAAGATCCAGCACCAGACAGCTACGGAATAGGGAAGATGGTTCTGAAAGGAGAGTCGGGGGGCCGGAAACGGGCCTGAAACGGGCTGCACTTAAACAGCGACGAGAAACACGCCGTCCAAGGAGGTCCAGCCCTCATCGACAAGCTGGATCATCGGAGCCAAAGCATCGCCTTTAAGCCGGACCGATTCGGGGTGGCCGGCGCGGTTGGTCCTTGTGAACGGAGCAGACGCTTGCGATTGGAATTAATATTAAAAAGAGGAGGCCGCAGACTCCGCGCTCGGTGCGCCGAGAGAAAGGAAGTCTTTGTCACATTACTATATTTCCTCCAGTTGAGACAAATGAAGCTTCATTAACCCTCTCTGGAGGGGTCTTGGAATTAATTCAACTCTCGCAGGAAACAAGTCAACACACAGTGTGTACGAAAGCAAACAAGTTCATCGATATTCCGCGCCCGTCTCTCGTCTCGTCGTGCGTGACGACGCTTCAGTTCGCTTCACGTCCCGGGATTTACTCGCGGACCCTGACGGGACGCACAGAGGACACGCTTGCCCTCGGCCCCCTGGCACATCTATATAGGGCCCTTGGGGGTCTTGACCCACCGCCCGGATGTGCGCGCTTGTGTCCGGCGCTCAGACAGCAGGGTGACGACGACGACGACCGTTTCCCGAGACACGTGTCGATGCCGAAGGGACAACACTTCCGTTTCAAACGAGCAGCCCGAGGGCCTCCGAACGAGTGCCGCCGGGAAGGAAGCAAGGTGCATGCTCACAGCGCCCTCTTCTGGAAGAGGAGGGTACTGCTCCACAGAGACACGGTCCCACTTGCGGTCCAGTGCCGCATGAAGGGACAAACGGAACAAATGGACCAACGGTCAGAATCGTCTCAACGGGAAAAGCAGAGAACACCACCTTAGTATAAAAGTGCTACTTAGAAAGCAGAGTCTGCTGACTGCGCCACTATGTGTTGGGTCACACAGGGGACACGGTAAACCGTGGCAGCACTGGGTTAACGGCTGCTAATGCCAACCCCCCACCTCACCACCAGGGGTCTTGCATTTTAACGATGATATCTGGACGTCTTCAATCCACAGCAACAGCCCTGCAGGGGGTCTCACTGCACAGCCACCCCCCCCGCGGTAAACAGAGATGCCAAACCCTTCCCGTCTCCAATTACGTGCCATGGCCTCCCGACTCCCCGCTGCGCATCCTTCACGTACTCACACCGGGGAGGTGGGGGGGGGGGGGGTTTGATTTGCTGCTACGGGACGCCTGTCAGCAACGCCACTACATACCCGTCAACCTGAGAATCGAAGAAAACCACTCACCTGCATCGGACACACGAGAGCGATTCCCACAGCAGCACAGAGTCAAAAGTACGAGGTTGTTTGCGCAGCAGCAGAGCGGGTAGCGCTGGTGCCTCACAGCTCCCGGGCTGTGGGTTCAGACGTGGCTACGAATGCGGCTCAGCCTGTGTCAAGTTTGCGCGTTCTCGCCACGTTTTTGTGGCTTTCGTTCAGGTGCTTCAGTTTCCTCCCACAGATTTTTAAAAAAAAAAGTGTTTTCTGTGAATTTGAGACTCTGAAATCTCCTTGGTGTGCGCGTGCATGCATGCACACTTACCCTTTGACAGACCGGGACCCCACCCAGAGTGCCCTCTGCCTCCTGCTTCCAGGATAGGCTCTGTACCACCAGCAGGACCCTACACTGGATAAGCGGTTATTGACAGTGGATGAGGGGACCTGAAACACCCCAGGTTACTGCGGCAAATGGGCAGACGTGCAGAAAAGACAGAACATGTGCTGTTCAAAGGGGCCCCGAATCAAAATTCAGCTGCGTCCCGTCCGAGGGCAGAGGTGTCGTATCCGAAGGACGAAAGCGCCTTTGCGTTGTGATGTGCAGCGTAATTGGGCGCCGAGAGCAGCCGGAATGGAGCGCCGGGCACTAAACGGTCCGTCTAACGGCCCCTTATGGTCCGCAGATGGACGTGCGGCGAGATCAAAGCATCCCGGCATATGTCTCGAATGCATTCAAATGACAAAGGGAACATGGACGCGGCGCGGCGAAGCGAGGCGACAATAAAGGAGGAGCGTCGCCAATGGGCCACATCACCTCTGTTTTACTAAACTCAAATTACTGAACCAGAATTCAAAGGTATAAAAATATCTGGTGCCGACAGCTGTCGCTTTCCATCGTCGCTGCAGGATGTTGTGTGAAAACCGAGTTAGATGGGAACAATCAAATTCTGACAGATTTAAAATATAAATATTTCAGAAACGTGTGCAGAGCGCTGAACCACAGACGGTGGCACACAAAGCGCTAGAAACATTACACATCGCCACATGGACCGTATTTACCGCCGCTACCGTTATTTACTCGTCATTTCAAGGGTCCTGCAGGGGGAGGGGTTTCGAACCCGGTCCTTCAAGTGAAAGGCGGTGTCTCCGACTACCGCGCCCCCTGGTGCCCACATCAGTTGACAGCGAGCTGCTCAGATTGGCCCTTGGAGGGGTGCGAGGAGCGTCCTGCACAAGGGCGACTCATTTCCTCCCGGTGCCATTAGCATGTGCGCGGCGGGTTGTGGGAAAACCGCGCCCGGACGCACAATCGATAAAAAGGGCGGATATGAAAGTGACAGCAGCCATATTGTCTCACGCTCTATTCAACGAGCGCCGCCGAGACGGCCGCGGCAGAGACTTATTGAAAGGCGTCCCGAGCATCTGCCGCTCAGCGGCGTGTAGTTCTCAAAGAGGTGATTAATGAAAATGGAAAAACGGCCTGATGGGGGTTACGCTCACTCATACACATACAAAACATGGTAAAAACAGCGCTGAGCGCTGGGTTTTACATTACCATGTACAGTGTGCAGGGCCAGAACAAAAGGGCAACGCAGTAACTCGGCGGGAAGCACCGGTGCCTCTCAGCTCCCAGCCTGTGGGTATCAACGCAGATCAACGTGTGCGGAGCGTGTTTTTGTGTTGCCGAGTCCATCGTCATCATCATCATCATGAAAATCCAGGAAATTACAGTTCAAAACCACAAAAGACGCCGAAGGTTCTACTAAGGAGGTGAAAGTGACGGAGCTTGTGTGTGTGTGTGTGTGTGTGTGTGTGTGTGTGTGTGTGTTTCCTGTGCACAAAACACTACATATAAATAGTGATCATTACCTGTTCAGGCTGTTCACTCGCAATGGATATCCACGAAACTTTATCAGAAGATGCTTATTGCAACGAGAACAACGAAGGAGCTCTAAGGAACAACCAAACAAAAGAATAATCCTTCCTTACATAAGAAACGTATCAGAATTGACAGCCAGGTTACTCCGGCCGCATGGAATCACAGCAGCACGCAAGCCAACGGCCACGTTGCGAAGGATTATTTCAAGACCAAAAGAAAAACTTAAGAACAAAGATAGAATGAAGCTTATTTACAAAATCAACTGCACAAACTGCGACAAGTACTATATCGGCCAAACCGGCAGAAAATTATCAACTCGACTTCATGAGCGCAGGCTGGCCATCAAGAGACGTGATCAATTGTCGCAGATATCCATGCACCAAGATCAAGAAGGGCACGTGTTTGATGTTGAAAATACAGAAATCCTATCCCAGGCAGATATAAGACACTCGAGAGAGTTTCTTGAGGCCTGGTACTCTTCAAGCAACTCTATAAAGAAACACGTCAATCTGGATCCCATCTATGAACCAATGCGACGCAACGACCAATTGGGATCAAGCTAATATCAAACCGGTTCCTAACCGATTTTAAACCGGTTTAGGTCAAGACAACCGACCAATCGGAGACCAAAACAATCGCCAAGGCCGAAGGTCACCACAAACCGGCCAATCACGTCAAACCTCCAGACAACTCCCACGCTCAAACTATATATAAAGAAAGAAGTCCAACACACTCCACACATTTTGTGCACTGATGATGTCACCTTGACTGGCGATGAAACGTCTGCAATCTAAATGCCAAGCTCGGCAAACTACTGAACACCTCAATCGACAACCCAAGCTATGAAGACCACCAATCTTCTCGATCATTTCCAATAGTGATCATTGACACATTTTGTGACGAGTTCCTGTTTTCTTCTTCGGTGTCATTATTTTTGCAACACAAGTGACCCTTTCAGTCACTATTGAAGAACTAAAGGCACCGGCGGCAATTTACGAAAGACCGAAAGAGAAAGGGGCGGAGCCGAGGCCGTTTCACTAACCGACGGAATGAGGTTTGTAGCCTGAGCCACTTACCCCAATTTTTCTTACTGTGTCAGTTGTCTACCACAGTAGCAGGTGGGATTCAGACCCACGTCCTTCAACATGCAACAGCTCTCCAACCACGAGTGCTCAGCCAGCGTCTGTTACAAACCGCACTGGCCGACAGGTTCCGACTGTCGTTTCCACGGCGACGTTCCTCTCACTTTTGCAGAAAGCGTCCTGGTGCCATCCACCAGCGTTGCGTGGCACTCAGAAATCCACGCGCAAGGGTTTCCGCACGCGTGCACAAAAGCAGGATCGCACTGTGCGCCTGCATGAATGGGCTCCTTTCGAACCCACGCTGAAGGGATGCTCCGCCCCCGGCGACGCCAAGCTCAGGCCCACGAGCAAAGCAGCGGATGGAGAGCTGCTTGAACGTGCGAATGGATGAATGGAGCAAAGACCCCGGGAGATTTGTGGCGCTGCAATGGAAAGGCGGCAGCACCGGGACCGAGGTACACCGAGTAACTCATTAGAAATGGCTCCTAGGCAGGAGCTGATGGCACCGGAGCTTTGTGAGACACCACTGACGGGTCAAGTAAAGAAATACGTAAATAAGACGGATGCCGTGCGGCTCCGGTAACAGCGGCGCTCTGAGGCTCCGAATTCAGCAGCTTCTTTATTCCCCTCCTTTCACATCCCAGCTTCCTGAGCAACCGTGACCATCTACCGGCAACCAAGCGTCTGGCGCTTCCGAGCTAGACGGGCACAGGTGGCTGTCAATACCTGTGTGTGTGTGTGTGTGTGTGTGTGTGTGTATGCGGGGAGGGAAGGGTCTTGCCGCGTATCAGAGTCTCAGACAGAGGTGTTTTCAAAACATTGGTTGCCATAGTGACCAGCAGCGGATCCACAAGCACCGCGCACTCCCTCCAAACCCCTCGCACGGCGGCTCCTCGACATCATCACTTCGACTGGATCAGGGCGACGAGATCCAGGAGGTTCCGACACCTGCGGTTCCTCACCTGATGCTGAGGGTCTGGTGCCCATCGGGGTGAAGAGCACCGGATGCCGGGAGCCTGAAGAGTGAACGGTAAGAAAAAGATACCAGAGCAGTCAAGAACAACCTGCTAATGAAGCCTGTGACAAAGGATTCAAAACCGAGGCCCTTCGGATGCCAAGGTGGCAACCCAAATGACAGCGCCCCCTGCTGAGAACGGAAAAAAAACTAATATGGAACGAATTTTTGCAGTGAGTAAAACCAGATTTTTCCACAGTAACGTGCAGAGCTCCTGGGTGCCACCAACGCAGTAACTGCTGTCCTAAGCGTGTGAAAATACAACGCGGCGCCGCGGCCAATTTGGGGAATTTACGAACACCAAGGATGTTGACGCTCGGCACCGAGAGACAGAAGGACAACAGCAGAACCGGACTGGATTCGCTTCGCCGCCGGCGGACGACGTCTCCTCCTCTTGCCGCAGAACCAACGAGCGCGAGTGTCTCGGTGGCCTCGCCTCCACAACGCACGCCCCACGTAGCGCATGCCACACACCCTCGAGCGCGACACAAGCGTTACACACGAGCCGCCGTCGCAATTTAAAATTGATAAAAATTTCGATGAATAGAAACGAATAAAAGCATAGCGAAAATTCCACCTGGAGAGTTATGAGAGAGTTCTTCTTCAAACTTCGGCAAAGGGAGGACGACGGAGCCGTTTAATTAAAAGCCGCTGCCGCGCTCGTCCCGCTTTCGGCCGCGGCGCTGATTAAGGGTTCGAATTGGCGCTCCACGATAAGGGGAACAAAGAGCGACGGCGCCGCTTCATTACAGTCCCACTAAGTCCCTGTGTGACGATAAGCGTCAACAGCGGATGTGTGTAAGGTGAGGCCCGGACGAGATCCGGGGGGGTTCGGCGCAGATAGAGCACTCTCTTGGGTGAGACACCAACTCTGGGTGCGAAACGGCGCTCGGTGAAAACAACACGGGTTCAGCCGTCTATGAACGTGAGCAAAAGGTGAACAGCAAGAAACGCAAGTGGACCGTGACCTTTATCGACTTTAACCGAAATGGGCGGGCAAGGCCCTCCAGCCCCCGACCTCTTTACAGGGGTTATTTTCAGAGGAAGCTCTTGGGCCGCACGCCGATGACCGCACGGCTGGCCGTGCTCCGGAGCGCACGCCTTCCTCCATCCAAACATGTTTTGGTCGCAAACGTCACCGCACACGATTTACCCGTGCGGTTGGCAAATAATCAAAATCTTATCGTATAAACAGAGGGCTTCGGTCCAGCGGCCAGAACTCCTGTCCGCTCTTCCTGGTGGTGCCCTTACAGAGGCCCCAAGCCAGAGAACACGTGCCATGGATCTGTGTTTCGACACGGGACGCGTTGCCCGTTGCTACCGGTTACCGAGAACGACACGGACATGCGCGGATCGCTCCAAACACAGGAATGATGTGTGATTAAAAACATAGAGAGTGCAGGACAAGAGCAGCTCCCAGGGTGTGAGGAAGAAGTGTCGCTGACGGTCACCTTTACGGAGCGTCAGGGACACGGTCCACTACTAGTTTCCACACGTACACGGTCCTTCCGGAAAATTCTGCAGTTGAGTCCATCTATTCGCCTGCTGCTTGTCCTCCTCTTCCAGAAGTATGAAAAGAGAGTCCATCATCAGTGTCGTGACTAGTTACCACGAATTATTAGTGACCGTCGTTCATCGACCGCGTTTCCCCCAGGTGACTTACAGCGCGAGCGACTTGTTTACACCGATTTACCCAGTCATACAGACGCGCAAGTCTTTCTGTGCCGCTTCAGGTTGAGCGCTTTTGCCAAGGGCACTACAGCAGGGGATGGGATTCGAACCCACTGTGCCTCCCGCTGCCCCATTAGAGACAACATGCACGGTCATGACAGCGTGGTTTCAGTAGAACAGAGGAGCTTCACTGCAGTAAATGGAAAAATAAGAGCTGAAATCCATCCAACCTGCAGGAGAGAACAGAGTAAACAGTAAATTGTAGTGTAAGAGAGAGTAAACAGCTGGGGGCTGTTGGCAGACTGCAGTCGCACCTGCGGTAGGCGGAGAGGCCAAGGTGGGGGCGCCGTTTCCCCGCTTCCGTGGGGTGGCCTGGGGGGGTGCGCGGCAGCCCGAGGTGAAACAGAGCGCAAACGAGGTAAAACGCCGTCCTGAGCTGCGAGGGTGAGGGACCGGTGACCCCACCCCGTGAGTCACTTCCTGTTATAGTGCGGACGGGAGCTTATGGGTTTCTCTCCCAACGTGCGTGAGGGAAACGAAGGGACATTAGTGTGCCGATCACGTGTACAGCATAGCTTCGATGGAACTGCAACATGCCATGCGCGCGCACACACACACACACACACACACACACACACACACACACACACACACACACACACACACACACGCTTGCGCCCAACAAAATGTGCCATGACTACAAGCGTTAAAGAAAAGCCGACGCCAACCGGCCTCCTTTCCACACAAACGAGCACAGCCACACCCACCCACTTCCACATGCCGGGGGCCACGGGGGAGGGGAACGTATTCCAGTCCCTCCGGGACAAGCGTCTAGTCGCGGGCGAGCCTTCGGATGGCACGCGCATCGGAGCCCCGGCGCGCTCACGCAGGGCCCGCTGGGAGTGCGACGGACGGGTTAGCGTGTTATAGCCGCCCCGTCCCCACGACGGACATCTCGCACACATCTCTCTCCAGCGACAGCAGGAGGCAGCAAACGGCGACTGTTTATTGTTGTGTTTGGCGTCGGAGGATTACGCAGGCTCCCGGAAAGAACTTGAGGGCAGAAATTCGCTGACATGCAGCCACTGGAAAAAGAAAAGAAAAGAAAAAAAAGAAAAAAAAAAAAAAAAAAAAAAAAAAAAACACAACACCACACACACACACACACACACACACAGGCACCTACCCTAGTTGACTGTGTGTGTATGTGTGGGTTCAAATCCCTCCTTGTGCTGTAGAGCCCCTGTTGAAGGCACCTACTCTGAATTCATGTAAATACATGTACATTTTGGGTAAATCAGTGTAAGTAGCACAACACAATCAGTTGCTTTGGGGGAAAAGTGTCACAATAAATGAGTAAACCCATGTAGTCACTGCGACGGCGCTGCTGATTGACCCAAAATGACCTGGTCAGTCCTAGTCAACCACATTGACTGTGGTTCTTGACAATGATCCTGGCTCTTCTGAGAAAGGACAGAAAACAGGAAGAGAAGCGTCAAGATGAAAAAGGACACGTCTGGGTCACGCGAACAAACGTGGTGGGGGAGATGGTCGTGGATGATGCGGTCAAGGAGCGTTCAGCACGAGGAGCGACCGATGAGTCAAACCAAAGGGACAGACAGTGAGTTTCCAAAAGAAAAATTGGGATCGGCACAGGAAGTGTGTGCTGGGCGCGTGGCGGAGGAAACCTCGAGCATCTATAGCGACGGAGCAGCGGCGGACCTCAGTGTACCGCATGCGTTCGCCAGCAGGTCCTCACTAGAGTGTAGTGTGCAGAGTGCTTGCAGGATGTGTCATGGTCCTTTCAAAAGGAAGCGGATGCAAGAAACGCACCTTCCGTTCTCCATCCAAGGAGCCCAACGAGACCGGCCGTCAGACCCAAACTCACAAACACACACTCAGACCAGGGTCTGGAGCCTGCAGTTTCAGCGGCCGCCTATAGAGGGCAACATCCCCCATAACCACAATTCTTTTTCCTGCTTGGTGACACAAATTGTGACAAATGGCCATTCTGGAATCAGTAATTACACAAATACACAGGGAAGAGTGCAGAACACGGTAAAATGGGCGCAGAACAACACCTGTACAGAATGGAACGAAGGCAGCAGGGGGCACAGCGGTTACAGCTTCCATCTTTGAACCTTAAAGACCCGAGTTCGAATCCCACCTCCTGCTGCAGAGCCCAGTACTTACCTTGAAGTGATACAGTAAAAATTACCCTGCTGTATCAATGAGTAAATCAGAGTACTTAATTGTAAGTCACTGAGCTCAGTGAAGAAAGGTAAACGGCAAGAAGAGCGACAGTAACTGTTGGGTTTGTTGGCACCGGGGGGACAAGAAGGTCCAGTGGGTACCGGGGCCCAGGACGGGATGCGGGGGAGGGGGAGATCAGTACCACTTTTGTGCGGGAGGTGGGGGGGGGCGGCACTTATTTGCGAGAAAATCCCGGTGTGGTTCTGATCAAACACTCACTGGCGTTGATGAAAGGCTCGCGGCTTCTGAACACGGATAAGAGCACTTTTCACACGCTCAGTGAACACTTTCATCCATTTTTGGACGACTTTAAAGGAGCGCGACGCCTCTGCCCGTCGTACAGCGCACGCGGGTCCTCGCTCAGCGGCAGCGCTCCCGCAGGGCCTCGAACCAACAACCCGTTCTGCCGTGCAGCTCCGCCACCCGTTGAGCAGAAGCCCTCGGCCCCGGGACCGGGCGACAGCCACGAGGGTCGCCGCCCCTTCCCAGGACTGTGACGAGTCCCCTTGCAGCCGCACAGAGATGCTCCCACAAGACGTAAACCCACAAAGAGCGAGTCGATACGAAATTACAGCAAAAAAGTTTTTTTAAAAATTGATGAAAACATATTGATTAAATGTCTTATCTGATACATCCCTGCTATTGATTTTTATTTTTTTCTTGGGTCCCGTACTCTTAGCTGGTGCACTAACCGCGTTTACCAGCGTGAGGTTCTGCCATCCCGGGGCGCGGTGACCGCCGTCTCCGACAACAAAGCTCATGAATATGACCGTTAACATGCATATTTATGCCAAGCGCGTGATGCGTGTTGCTGGGCCGTTCTCAGGCACACCCAGCATAAAGCCATTATGCAGATGGTAGTGCGAACACTGGGGGGGGGGGGGGGTCAAGGTGAATGAGAAAACACCCCCAGCACTTCTGATCTTACATTTCCCTCCAAATCTTGTTACCTGGCGCCCGCCACTTTGCATAAATTATCGCGTGCATCATGGGAAACGGAAAAGTGATGGACGGACGGTCTCCGCGGCAACTCATCTACAAAGTTAATGTGCGCGTCACCCGGTCGGCCAACGAGGACCGTTCATTCCTGGGCAAATTACCTTCCCGGCACAACAGGACGAACTCATGGTTAATACACGACCTGAAAAGTTCTTTCGTTCGCCTTGAACTTCGTTTTGCCTTTTGTTTCGAGGAGCAGCGCAGAACCTGGTCTCATCTCACGCACCGCAACGTTCGCAGGTCCCCACATCCACGTGCATCGGCCCCTCGTTACAAAGTGCTGGAATTCGAAGCGGAGGGAAAGTGACCCCAGTTCGCCCTCCAAGCTCAAGGATGGCAGCAAAGAGCACGCAAACAGCATGGGATCGTGGCCGCTTTAACTCAACTCACATCCGCGGTGTTTACAGCTCGTGTCCGGCGCTCCCGAGTTGTCGGCCGATAAAACGAGAAGCATCGCGTACCTTTCTAGATGTACAATCGGGGATTTCTTTACGAGGAAGACGGGCAGCTGAACAGGAGGCCCATCCCCCGAAACGCTCGTCCCGCTGCAGACCCGCGCTTTTACGTCCCGTCCGCAGTCCACAGGCTCCGTGCTCGTCGGTGCGTCCAAGCTGAGCATCTGCAGCTGTCACTCCCCACACAGCTATGCCCAAGAGGGACAATATCGCCGCTAATGAAAACGGCGAAGCCGCAAGTGGAGCGGCGCTCATGCGGCCGCTGACCCCCCTCACCCCGGCGATATTAAGCGTGACGCACGTGCGTCAGCAGTCAGCGCCCGGCTCCTCCATCTGTTTCACCTCTAAATGCAACTCGCTCTTAATTCCTTAACGTTTCTTCAATGAGGCGGGCGGAGTCCGGGAAGGCGACGCAGAGGGAGCTGCTGGGAACGGGAGCCCCGGATGATCGCGAGTTCACGTTCGACATGGAAAGAGGGGAATAAGGAGAGAGGAAAGGCACCGACGGGATTGACATCCACAGCAACGGAGGAACCGTTCCTTCGGCGCACGGTTGTAACAGCCAGTTTCGATGTTATTGTGACGCGCGACCCTTCGGCACCTAGGACGGCTCCCCACAGGGTGGATGGTCCAGCACTGGGAACTGTCCCTTGAGGACACGCAGTACAGAGCACAGCCTGTACCACGTTGTACCATGTAATAAGAGAAATCAGACCGCAGCTGGAAATTATTTACAATCCATGCGGCAACTGAGGAGAAGAAAACAAAAAAGCTCCTAGACAGGAAGAATTTCAAACCTCACAACTCAAATCAAATGCTGCCTGTTTAACGTATTGATCGATACCGAAGGGTTTGAAAACACGTTGAATTATGGTTGCTGTTAACCTCACTTTGCTGCTTTCTGTCCTGCTTAAAAGCCTTCAATTTCCCAACGTGTCTGGCATTCGAGTTTCAAAGGCACAGCGGAGCAAACCGCGCGTTCGGAAAACTCCAAGGGTTCCAGAGACGTGGACCGCGAGCTTGGTTTTAGATCATGAGTGTTAAGACACTGGATGAAAAGCACACGCACACACAGACAAGAAGGCGAGAGCTGTGTGGGTTGGGAAGGGAAAAAAAAAAAAAAAAAAAGTTTCTCTGAGTAAAGAACTTCATCAGCAGCAGTAACCAGAGAAGTGTGTAATCTTCACGCTGAGGCCCTTGAAGATGAAGCGGTTGATCTCGGGTCGGTGACTGTTCCGCGTGTTGCGTGTGTTCCGCTACAAACCTTCATCGGTTCCCACTGCTCCTGCTGCAGCTCAATCCACGTACGGGTCTTGTGTTCTCTGGGAAACGGAGCGTGACCTTTCTACGCTGAGCTTTGCATCTGTTCGCACAGCAGGGTAACTTTTACTCACTTTAGGGTATGTACCTTTGCAAAGATACCACAGCAGCAGGTGGGATTCGAAACCGGGTCTTTCAGCTGAAGGCAGCTGCTGTTACCGCCCCCTTCGACCCCACAGGTATTCAGAAGTAAGCCGCTGTAAAAAAAAGGGGACGTGTGTAAATGATGCAGAAAGAGGGTGGCGACAGGCAGCGTGATGAAGAGGAATGGCTTTGACCAAACTCCGACCGCTCCTTCGAGAAGCGCCGCATCTCGGGGTTCCTTCCCCGTTAATAAGCCGGTTATGAAGACGGACGGCTGACGGATTCGTGCCAGATAAGCCCGTTTGTGCTTGAAAAGCTGCACGCATCACTGCAGGACCGTGACCGTAAGGCGACCACGCGTGCAACCTGCACGAGCCGCCCAGCCCCTTTGCGGCGGCACAGATGGAAGGAACGCAGAGGCGCCGATGCACCCTAAGAGATGTCGATTCGCTCCGTTTTCTTGTGAACGGAAGTCCGTCGGTGGCGTCGTTCGAACTCGGAGCCTTCGCAGCCCTGTCAGAGAAGCCGAAGAACGGACTGTTTGCTGGGTCCACGGAGGAAGGTGATCAGTCAGTCAGAGACACACACACACACACACACACACACACACACACACACACACACACACACACACACCCATTCGTCCCCATTTTACACGTGCTGGTTTGTGTGTCCGGCCACAGAGCTGCAGCAGAATTGAATGGGTTCCAGGCCCCATTCCACCATCGGCTGTGCAGAAGGGCCTTTCGGTCAAATCCAGTAGAGTGTGTTTTCACACAGCCAGCTGATGCGTCCAGCTTCACGTGCAAACATACAAGGACTTTGTCACACAGTGTTACCGCGGTATTAACCTTCATTTCTCCGATTCCTTCGTCCAGGGCCACTTAGAGTGTTAGATGATAAGCTTTACACTGATTTAGTCATTTTTACAACAGGGTCATTTTTGCTTGGTTAAGGGCACTACAGCAAGAAGTGGGATTCAAACCCAAGTCTGACTGTGAAGCAATAGCTGTACACGCTGCGCTACCTGCTCCCCAAATTTACATAAAGGTGTGTAGTTATGAAAATGGAGGCAATAAAATGTGTCACTGGTGGCAGCAGGGGGCGTCGCGGTTAGAGATTAGAGCCATCGGCATGCAGTAGCTTCGGTACTTAACTCGTGCCGAACCGCGGTAAAATGTGTTTGTTTACCATGGCAGCACTATTTGCTCCTACCAGGAAAATTACGGGGTTTACTGAGATATAATTGTTCATTTCCATCATATGAGTCACATATTACTTCACCTTCATTAAGGTTGAATCCCAGCAGAGTAGCTGCAGTCAGTGGGTTTCCAATGAACACTGAAATTGTCTGTCAGCGTGTCACACAGCTCCACCACCCCGCAGACACACACCTGTCTTTGTCGTTACCCGTTTGAAATTCTTATTTATTCTTTTCTCTCACTCTTTTCTCGAAGGAAAGCGTGACGTTTCTACACCGTTAACCCATTTTTACAGCAGGGTAATTCATACTCTATCAGTTCTGGGTACCACAGCAGGAGTGGAACTGGAACCCGGGTCCTTCAAGCGCAAGGCGAGGGCTCTAAGCACCGCACCACCCGCTGCCCCACAGTTTTATGCCACAGAGAGTAAAAGCTCAGTGAGACAGTTACCTCCTTTCAGTGCAGTAAAATACAGTAAAGGCGCCCCGAAGCCCATCTGCAGACCCCCAAGGGCTCCATGGACACCAGGTTACAAACCCCTGATCTGGACGAATAGTTAGAAGCTGAAAACAGGAGAAACCACGTCTCTCTCTTTCTCTCTCGCCCGCCCACTCTGCTTCCTCCCTTCCCCCACAACGGCTGACATCTGCTGCAGCCAGTGCTCCAGCTTCTCTCCCACAGACCGTATGGATTAATCAATCTGTTTGCTTTCTGCTCTCCCCACACGGCCGGGTGCAAGCCCCCCCTAGAGGGCTGTGTTTCTGGGGATGTGACACAGAGCCCTTCAGGCCCAAACAAAATCCATCCCCTCCATTGCCCACCCCTGCGGGGGACTCATGTGAAGGGCGGCTTGTGTCCTGCACCCACCCCCCAGGTCGGCGGCAAGACGTAACGCACATATCGCTGGCGAGGAGCCATTTCTGCAGCCCCCTCGCTGACGACATCGGGCAGCGAGGAACAGAACGTGTCGACGGGGCGCCGCAGCCGTGGCCTCCGTGTTCCGGATAACGAAGCACGCGTTCGCCGCGGTCCATGGACAGCGACCACACCCAGCCCAGAGCACGACGACGTACCGGGCGACGCAGCAGCTGCAGCGGCCAAGTTCAAATCTCACTTTCCACTCTAGCGCCTTTGATCATGGACTTATTACCCTGAACACACACAGTAAAAATTACCCTACTGTATGAATGGGTAAATTAGTGTAAGGAGCTTCACACTGTAGGCTTCTCTGGAGGAAAATGACAGTTTAATAAATTTAATTCCAATTTTATGTCTAGTATAATAAAATTCACGAGTTGCAACTGGTTTCCATGCAGAAAGAACTCCGCAGAGTTAATGCGACACTTGTGCGTTTGCTACAAGGCTCTTGACTTCTTGTTTTTAACAGGGGGGGTGGGGGGGTCATATACGGCCGAGACCTTCATCTATCATCCTGTGACGATTTTTTCATATTCTTCTATTAGATAAAAGTGTCAGAGCATCACTTCATTCTGAGGAGAAGCTGCGGTTCTCCACAGCTAACAGCGTTAAAGCATAAAGCGGTTATTTTGCTGTTGAGTCCAATTCCCAGAGCTCTCCTTGGGGACTCCCAGCATTGCAAAATTATTTCTCTTATTATTCATTATCTCGTACTTTCTCCGAGGTCACTTACGGTGTGAGGATGGTACGCTAACTTACACCGATTTACCCTTTCACACAGGGTACTACAGAAGGAGCTGGGATTTGAACCCAGGTCCTTTGAGTGGAAGGTGGTAGTTCTAACCAAGAGGTTACCCGCTGCCTTAACGTGAAGGAGCCCCCCTCCCCACCCGCATCTCACACCGCTGTACGGGTAGCACTACGACACCTGTTGCCAAAATTAATTATTCCCCTTGGAGACGTGCAAAAGCGAGCATTCAAACCCGGGGCCTCGTGCCGTTTCTCACGAGCCGCATTGAAACGGCACAAAAGCCCCGTTATCCAGGAGCAATCGGAACGGACTCATCCCCGGCACCACGGTACACTCACCGTAAACGGGTCCACGTGTGCAAACGGTCATTAATAGCCGGCGCCGCAGGGAGGACACATGATTTAGGGCCCCGTCGCTTGACGAACACATCCATCCATTATTTATTCCCTCTTTAATTAAAAGCAAAGAGAAGCTCCCAGAGTCACCTGAACCAATATTCCCTCCAGGCCATTCGGAAACGGGGCCAATTTCCCGCACGTTGGCTCTCGGCGTGGGCTCGTGGGAAGGAAACGGGCCCCCAAGGGGCGTGGGCTACCTGTCCAGCTATTTGGGTATGGACCTCTGACAGTTCATGAAATTTCTCAATGGAAAATATTACCTACTGTGATAACAAAGGAACCAGGAACAAGAGGGCCATTTTTGGGCATCGTCATGTCCCATTTATCAGGGCGACAGCGAGATGCCAGGATGCGCGTCTGTCCGCGCTCCGTCACTGTGCCGTAAACAAGCGCTGGACACAGAGCCAGGATCAGGGGGCACCGGCGAGTCCATTATGACAAAAAGTTGGACACATACTGGAGTCAAACACATATTTGCGAAGGAGCTTCCGGTGCGGATCACAGTAACGAGCTTTGTTTCCTTACCAAATACAAAAGAACAAAACATACTTCCCGTTGTACTTAGGGTAAAATCTGAGTTGCGATCCGGTCTCGACAGGTGTAAGCGGTGCAATAAACCTGAACCCTGTTGGTCTTAAAGACACGTGATGCCGGTCTGAGCGTCAAGGTCATTCCTGCCGTCAAGCCCTCGAGCGAAAGGCCCTACAGGAACGCGGTAAGAGCAAGCGATCTGGAGGCCTGCAGGAAGAAGCAGCTGGGATCCGAGGAGGACGGGAAAGAGTCGTCCCCGACGACCATCTCACCGGATCTGGGCCAAACTGTCTGCCGACCGCCTCCACAACGCCTCCGCTGCTCTCCAGAGCTCGGGGGTTTTGGCGACGGGGTCGAGCCGCAAAGTCCCCCGAACGCTCGAGCGCACGGCGCCGTTTGCCAGCCAATCCAACAGATGGAGCCTACCGAGGAGGACGGGCACATTGTCCGCCGTTCGCGGACCCCCTACCGGCTACCATGCCCGTAGGAACGGAGAACGGCATCTCGAGTCGATTTGGGATTCTTTTTATGACCGTGTTTGTCTGCGTTTCAAACGCAGGTAGAGAAAAGAGTGTGGACTGCTGTGTGAACGCTCACCATGCACACAGACACACACAGCCAGCGCAGGTACCGGCTCCACACAGTGTAATTTTGGTTATTGCGTTAGCTGTCAACGTCCAGCGGTCGCGCCGCGCGACCGCTGCCGTCATGCCGGGGCGATAAAGGGAAAGCGCACGGCAGCCGTGGAAAAGAAGGGGGGGACCGCCCTGAAGGGCTCATCTCGTCATATTGGCGCGCGGTTCTTGTCAGCGGCGCGCGTTCTCCGCGTGCCACACACCAGCGCCATTTCAGGGCCCCGGTGTCCAACAAGCCCTAGACCTGGAGAGAAGCCCCCTTCCTACCCTCAGCATCCTGCCAGGATTTTTGTTGCTGCATATTTTTAGAGAGACCGAAGTGCCCGTCTCCCGTCGTTTTTGATGTACGGCTGCTGGGGGAAATTAATTCCGCGTCTACGTATTAATTCATGCGTCCTTCCTGCCAGTCTTATCTCGGCAGGGCCTCCGGTCATTCTGGGCAGGCGAACACGTCGGGACCGCCAACGGAGCGCGCAAAGAAAGCAACAGCGGCGCAGATACGACCGCGAGCAGCCTGTTCAAACGCGTCTAGAACTCCGCACGAGATGCGAGACACATGCCATCGCAGACCAGCTCTCCGCTGGGAAGTGCCAGAAACACACACACACACACGTGTGTATATTTAAATTCCCTGCTCCGTGTTTGGCGGGAGGTGCGAGGAAGGCGCTCGGCTCTCGGCGCGTCCAGCTCCTCGTCTGCGGTTTCTCGACAGGCTTGTTTACACCATCAAACACGGAGCGCCGCTGGACACGGCAGCTCTTTGATCCGCCGTTCCTCCACTATTTACGCCGCTGTTTTTCGGTTTATGCTGCAGTGCACGCACGCACTCAAAGACATACGCACACACAGAGAGCACATTCAAATATAGAAACTGTACTCCTGCGTCTACAGAAGCTGGATCCTCCAGCTGTCTTTTGGGACCTCGAAGACCCGAATTCTTGTTTTTTGGCAAATATCTGCTGAGCGCCGAGCGCTGAAGGATGTTTCTACGTGGGCTTCTGCCCTCACAAAGATGGAATGTGTGGAATATGGAAGATGGCAGGAAGAACCCCGCTGTCAGACGGAGACCCGCAACTGGAGATATTACATGAAGTTCAATGTTCACATTGATGGAGGACTCCTGCGGTTCCTATTCCATCCCCGAGCAAGGCTCTGAAACTGAGCCCCTGCGTTAAGTTCTCCCCCAATGAATCACTGAAGAACAATTCACCAGTCTTTAGGTTCACAGTTTTGTTCCCAATGTGGTGGAATGATCTCCCTGTGTCCCTCAGAGCTGCTGAATCCCTTCCGCAATGAAGAAGGGTCTCGAACCCATCTCTTTGAGAGCCACTTCATCTCCTGATCTCCAGGAGACGGCTCCATCAATGAGTCCAACACCATCTGCTACGATCATCTATGTATTTATCCTTTGAAAGTCACTTTTGTAGGAGCTACTGGAGGGTTGAAGAGCTATTTAAAAAGCCGGGAAATTTACAAGCAGGGTCTTCACCCGGGCCAAAGCAGGACGGACTGGAACAGGTTGCCATGCCTTAGCGTTATCCGCACGGCCAGACACATCCCTCCTCATTGGCAGTGAGGCTCAGTCGGTTCCTCGGGGGTCGGCTACCGGTGCGTGCACTAAATTAAACATCAGGCCCTCTAATTCAGAAGCTGCGCGAGGACACTCGGGAGAACTCCAAGCAAATGGGGGCCTTTCAACTGCGCCACAAAAGGCTGTTATTGGAACAGAGAGCAACGCAGCCGAGGACAGGTGGAGGGGTCAGCGTCCAATCAAAGGTAGCCACGGCAACTAAATTAATCTTTTCATTACTTGGACACCCCAATTTCACCAGGCTCATTTCCTGCAATTGTTCCTCATTCCAGATGTCCAGGAGCAGGAGCCTCCTGGTAAACTGAAGGCCAAGAGAAAGCATTTGGCTTTAAGCGCACAGATGTGGATGATCTCTCTCTCTCTCTCTCACACACACACACACACACACCTCCTTGTTCATCAGTATTACCTTCATTCAGCTACCCATTTGTTCTGAGTTTTTTTTTTTTTTTTAAAACACTAATTTTTCAGAGCAAGGTCATTTTTACCGCATCAGTTCAGGTCAAGGGCACAACTGCAGAGTGAGGTTCGAACCTAGGACCATCCGATAATATTGTTTTACAAGGCAGTGGCCCCAACCACAGCGCAAAATACTTTCCCAGATATAAATTCATAGAGGGAGAATAAAAATCAATATTCTTCTCCTACTGGGTCTGAACAAATAAATTAATTTGTAAATAACCTTTAACAGGAAGTCCCATTAATCCGGCGTTATAATGTTATGATTTCGAACTTTAAAAAGGTGTTTTTTTTTTTAAAAAAAAAAAAAAAAAAAAAAAAACGCCAGTTGGCTCTGCAGAGTAATTATTTGCTCTATAGTTCAAAACATTTTGTTATGCTTATGGTGTTCTTGCCCACAAAGTGTAATTTGCCAGCAAAAGGGAATGCGATGAGTTTACATACTCTTTACATATTCTTTTCACCCAGAGGCAGCTCATCCTCTGCCATTATTGCCTCACAGATAACAGATTGTGGCCAAAGTGAACACACACACACACACACACACACACACACACACACACTCACTCTCTTGCTGATTTACCCCTCAGAATAGCACTCATTCGGTTGTGAAAGTGCTGCCTCCAGTTTCCATGGCAAGCCAAATGCTTCACCGCGTCACCAGCGGATGTTTGCGTATTCAGGTTTCGGGTACGAGGGCATCACGACCCCTTCCTCCCATTCAAATACCAACCTCGTAACCTCCCTCACCCCATCGCACCCCCACATCCAGTGGCTTGATAGAGTGACGAGGGCTAAATGTGAGGCTGTCGCGTATTAAACTCCCTCATTGCTGTGCAAGTCGAACATGATACCATTTGGCCTAAAAGAGGCTCCTGTCCTTGATGATGGGTGATGAGTGAGCACACCCCCCTCTCCCGATGACCCAACAGACCCCAGATGTACTGCACTTTACCAGTGTAAAGTGCAACTTGCTGGGAACTATTTTTGCCTGTTGAACAAGTTTGAGCAGGAATTGAGGTAACGCATCGCCTCCAAATGCTTCTCGAACGCTCAGCCGCATGAAACCTGACGCACCAGCGCTACCTGCTGTTCCGCCATGCCACCCGCTTCTATATTTTTGTACTTTATTTAAAAGATGCCACTGCACCATATTTTGGAATCGTGATTAATACATGTTATCTCTGGTAGATGGGGTGGTGGAATATCACAAGAGGGCTGCAATGGATTCCTCTGCTCTTTTTATGATCCAGCTCATTCGCAGCTCCTTAATTATGCTGGGCTGACGGCATCTCCCGTCCAGGTGAGCACTGCAGGTCACTTCATTCGCCGAGGAGGAAATTAAACTGGGCACAGGAATGGGGGAGGGGGGGAGGCGCACACATCAGCCTCCAAACAGCAGAGGCCACAGTTTTAGTCCTCATTTTGGATAATAGGCCTTTTTATTTCATTTACCCTCAGCTGTCTCTCCATCCACTCAGCAGTCTCAGCACTGGCAAATTGTTTCCAGCGGCTTCTTCCCGTCTTTTATGTGCGAGATCAGTGCTATTTGGAGCTGCGTTCAGGAACCTGTTTCCCTCCTGAGGGAGCGACTCTTCACAGAGAGTCACAGAGAACCATAAAAGCGGCACGAGGGAGTCGCGCGGCTGCATAGGGTTCTCGCTCCCAGAGTTGCTTCCTCATCCTATTCTCAGCTAACAGGGACCAAAAGAGCACGACAGGACACCTGGGACAGGTCGCGGAACCAGGAACACAGCAACGTTCTTGTAACCACCACTATTCTTCATTTGTCTTTGTCTCACACTTTTCCTTAAGGTGTCTCACCGTGTCGAACCTGCTCCCTTCAGCTTGCAGACTGATGGCTCCAACCACTGTGCCCCCTGCAGTCTCCTTCCTTCTTTTCCACCAAAAATGAAAAAACATTCCCATTCTGTTATAACAGCCAAAAAAAAAAGCAGATACATATCATTTGAGGAAAATGTGGCTCATCGAACACCCTGTAAGTCATCAGACGAGGAAACACTTCCAGGAAGAATGAGCTGAATGAAGGTCATATGTAGAGGCTCCTTGGAGGCCATGGCCTCATCATCTGGTTGCTCTGTTGACCTTGAACGTGCAGTGAAGGCACAGCGACTCCATTTCTGGACAAATGGGCTCGCTGGTGTATTTAGTGTGCGCCGCTGCTCACTGACAGGCACAATGGATACTACAGTTCAATTTCCTAACTGCCAAACCCTACCGGGACTTGAACCAACAATCTTTTGGCTCCAAGCACAATTGTTTTGCCATTTACCCGGCTGCTGCACTCCGGGTTAGAGTCATTCTCCACGCCAGCTGAGTGGCTGCAGGTGCCTTTTGCCTGGGAAACAAAGGCACTTGAAGGTGCACACTCGCTTTGCCTAAACACTCCGTGCTGACAGACGTCGTCCTACACCTGCTGCCTTTCGCTCTTGTGATTGACATATGGGGACCTCCGGTGCGGCACTCTGCTTTCGAGGACAGACACATGGGAGGAAGGCTGAAATCGCATCCACAGGTGCGCACGCATGTCACGTTCACGGGTTTGCGACAGGAACAAGGGCAGAGCAACAAGAAGGATGACTAGGCCGTTTCCATGGAAACACGTCTCTAACAACAGACGTGGAAAAGGCACGGTTATGTAGGCAGGTCAACCGGGACCCCTCGGTAGACTCCCTGTGTTCTGCCCACAATGCCAAGCATAAGCCCTGCCCACTCCTGGACCCCCCGTGCACCTCACAGCTGTAGGTTTGGTTCGGTCTGTGACTCCACCGTCGACCACGTTTTGTACGGCTGCTCATTTATCCTGGAAACACGTCAGATCGTTTCCCTGTCCCCGCTGACACCGATTACACGCAAACAGTGTGTCCAACAGATTCTCTAAATAATAGCCGGTGCAGTCAGCATAATGAGATCACACACACAGCCTGTACACAAATGAGGGTCCAAGTCAGTATTATGGGGGCGGCAGTGGCCAATAGAGCAAGAAGCTGGGGTGTCGAGGGCTTTGGGAATGTTTCAGACTTCAGCAAGTACGCACAGACACGCAGTCATGCGCTTCATGAACCCTTCACGTCCTCAGCCTGACCTGCCCCTCATACCTACCTGTCCAGCAACCCAGAGACAGAGATGAGGAGAAGGGAATTCGGGGGTAGTGGTTAGGGCTGGGTTTAAATCCCATCTCTACCTGCGGTACCCTTACTTACCCTAAATTAATTAAATAAAATTATCCTGCTGTACAAATAGGTCAATCATGGTAAACAGATTAAATGCGAGCACCCACAGGCTGACAGCACAGGTGTCACGGTACCGTTTCCAACCCCACCCCACCCTGGACCCAGCATGACACTCTGCATTCCGATGAGCCACGACTAAAGAGGTGTGTATCTGTATCCCCGCCCACAAGGCAGCCGAAATCCCTCTGAGCTGCTGGGCGAAAACCTCGACTCCAAGGCTAAACTGTGGGAAAGGCTCTTCTCGGTGCTCTTACACACACACGCCCCCCCAACCCCACACGGGCGCCTCTTTAAAGGCTGGAAACTCGGTTTGTTGCGTCCCAGTGGGGATGTAATTTATTCTGTAAAACGTCAGGGAGAATATGCGCAATGAGCAGCGCATCAAGTGCTATACAGTACCAGGAAGTGTAGAAAGCACACTCCAGATTTATTGGCTCGCACCCCGCATGACAGACCTCCGCGTGCATAGGGCAGCAATGGCTCGAGGTCAGGACCCTCGGCTCACACCCATTACAGGTTTCTTGTTGGCAGCAGACGACGCAGTGCTCAGATCCACTACCCCTTCAAGGACCCAGGTTTGAACCCCATCTCCTATCAAAGTACCTCTGATCAAGGTACTTATCCTGAACAGATACAGTAAAAATTACCCTTGTCCATAAATGGCTGAATCAATCACGAGATTAAGATTGTAAATTGCTTCGGAGAAACGTGTGAGCTAATATAATAGATATAAATGTAATGTAAATGAGATCTCCCAAATTAGACACGAGTTGGAGGTGAAGCGTCGTTAGATAAATGAGTTAATGATGCACAAAAATTTATAAACCACTGGTGGGGAGCCGCATTTTTATTTTACGGGATGTGGATCGTTTTTATTCTCACGTTGTAGTGTACCGTGCTGTACCTCCTGTTTAACACTAGGAGCTCGTCACCGGGATCATGAGTAACCCTGGTCTGCGATTGGTCAGTCTGGCCACGATGGACAGGCTCTTGGGCCAATCACATGAGCGAACAGTTTACCCTGGGGAAAAGCCAACACGTTGAGGAGGAGGTCATTAGTGCTGTATTGTGATGTGAAGTGAGAGACAGCAGCCGGTGTAGAGACTGCATGTGAGTGGGAGTGTGTGTAAGAGAGATGTGGTAATTGCTGCTAACAGAGGCTCCCACACACACACACACACACACACACACACACACCAAACTGCACCACATGTCAAGTCCTCCCACACATACACACACCTCCACTACTCAATACACATACTGCAGAGCATTATAACCGCACCGCACAGCATCCTTTCACACTTGATGCCACTTTGACAGCGAAGCCACATGGTGGCGGGACACAGATGCTGAATGCGGGTTTGAGGCCGCGAATCGCACCCACCCGGCGCAGCATGGACGGTGAGCGTGACATACTCCTCTCCATGGGCCTGAGGAGGAGACACCTCCCTTGTGATGCTCTCATAGAACAAGCGGCGGGGGGGGCAGCACCAAGCACACACACCCCACACAGGTTTCGCACAGAGCTGCGCGGCTTTGAATTATTTCACACGGGCATCTGGTGGGAGGCCCTGCACGGTCACACTTCGCTTTACTACGCTGGTGCCATGGGAAAGTCCTGTGTCACACTGACCCCTGCTGGCTGCCAAAGGGTCTCGATCGGGACTCGGCCTCTTTAAAGGCCTCCTGCTTCTAACCCAAACAAGATGTGACATTGGCTTGATGGGTCTGTTCTGAAGGGGTACACGCACACACCGCAATCACTAACCCGTGTGTCCCCCGATACCCTCCTGAAATTTTACACATTTTTGCTTCTTGGTGGTGGTGGTGGTTTGAAAGTTAACAAATTCATTGTTTAAATATCACGTCTGCAAAGCGTTTCATCCAGCAAACATGGGTGTGTGTTGAAACAACGTAACCATGGTGTTACCGTGACGACCAAGTAAACAAACTAATGAAATAAAGAGAATGTTAACTTCTCTCCCCTGATGTTCTGGAGCGACCGAGTAGAACTGCAGTCGGAAGTCAGAAACGCCGACACCTTACAGACAAGTCTGCAACAAGGTCAACGGTCACATCACAGCTCTGTGCATGTGTGTTGAGCTCACAAACCAATGTCACGGCCATGTACCGTAAACCAATTTACCACCACTAGGTCAGCCAGCATGATGACGACTCGAGCATCACCGGTTTTCTCTACTTTAGTGCGAAAGTAAAAACTTAGGTCCTCCAGTGGAGCACAAAATGAACGCGGTGCGCTTCTCTGTTGCCCCGTTCAAACTAGCTATGACACGGGGGGGGGGGGTCCCAAAAGGACCATAGGGTCACTCTCTAGCGAACGCTCGACGCCACATTGCAGGGTCCAGGACTCGTTTCCAAGGGCAACGGGGAAAGACCCCCTGCGGAGAGAATGGGTCGATCCCATTTACGTCCGGCCCTCTGCGCCTCGCACATGTTCCACACGGACCCTGTATCGCTGCCCGTATTCATGACGCTAATCTGCCCGCTGCGCCCGCGTGTGGAGGGCTAAGCGATAAGGGCGCGATGGAGCCGCAGGACTACGTGTCTCACAAAAGTGTGTCGGTAATCCATTTATCGCTGGAGAGCCGCTTCTCCAGGGAACGGACCGGCGCGCTGACCGCACTCCCCGCATCTTCCCGCTCATTACCCGTTTACTGCCTTACAAAAGGTTGACAGCAAGTTTTTGGGGAAGCTGCAAGCGAACGGTGACTGTGACCACGACCACACGGTTGTCGGTCCTCACCGGTGCCGCGTCTCCGTTTTCATTAACCGCTTGTTCTGACCAGGGTCACGGTGATCCGGAGCCTATCCCGGAATCATCGGGCACAGGGCTGAGGGGGGCGCACCTTGGATCCGTTTATTTGATCCCAGAAGTCGACCGGTTCGGGACTCTGTGGCTCCCCAGTCCACCCGGGGACCTGCCGATGTCAGGGCCGCACAGCAGCGACCCCAGCAGGAAACGGGAAGCCCAAAGGGCAGTAACAGCCCCTTCGGTGTGAAAACTAGAGAAACGGCGTTGCTGTTTGGTCACGGTGCGGCTGGGACCCGAAATCGGAGGCGCCCAGAGGTTCAGCATAATCCGCGCCCAGTGGAGCAGTTTATCTGGGCACCGTTTCCCGAAAATTAAACTTGGAGAGATGAGGCAGCAGGAGGAAAGGCGGAAAAGTAGTCAAGGAAAATGAGTCTTAAAGGAACTCGTCTCTCCTCTCCTACAGCAGCGGGTTCGAGGAAACACTGATGAAATCCCCAAGTAAGGTTAAAACGACCGCTCACGGGCAAAGCAGAGAAACAACCTAAAACCAGCTTATACAGTGGTATCTCACCTTGCTAGATGTCGTCACGCAGCATGGATCACATAGCACACACTCCAAACCTGAGCTTTGAGACAAAAGACCCCCCCCCCCCAATCACCTTTTCCCTCATGAAAAAACGGGCTTTGAGCCAAAGTTGACCGTGAGATCGTCCGCAACACAAACGTTCCATTAAAGCTCCATTTACACTACATTTGAGGCTCAATTGTCACAGCAGGAGATGCGTCATTCTCAAATGTTCTCTTTGATGAAACAATTTGCTCAACAGAAATGTAGCGTTTATATTCACACCCTTACTCACTGAACAATGAATTGGTGACCGCTGGTGCAAATTCAGGTTCCGCTGCTCCAGAGCACTTCCCGCACTCACGGGGCACTAGGCCGCTCCGCTTGAACCGTGAACACGAGGCTAGTCCATCACGAGACAATCACACACAGGGAAATCTAGAGTCACCCGAAGTACGTGTTTTTGGACTGCGGGAGGAAACCAGAGCACCGGGGGAAAAACCCATATCAAGTCCATACAGAGTAAGCCCATTCAAGCCCTGGTCCAAATCCACAGCCCAGGATTTGCGAGGTACCAGCACTACCCGCTGTCTCCCCCCTTTTCGGTACAAAGCGCCGGAGCGCGCGACTCCTCTTCCGCAAAACAAACACGGCTCGCACGGCCTTCTGGGAAACTTCATAAAAGTAGCACTTGCTTGGGCTCCCAGCTGGTTCTGCGGGACATTCTATGGTCAATCACACACATGAAGCAGGAGCACAAATTCTCACTGCACCGCTGTGCCCTGACACAACTGAGGAGGGCACACAGCTGGACGCCATCCATGGACAGGGAGTGAAACCGAGAAGCAGAAGCACAATGCAGAGATGGAGAGAGGAGTGAGAGTGCCACAGAGGGAGGGAGGGAGGGGAATATTCCCTCCTCTCAGGCCGAACTCGGGTTCGTTCGGCCCACTGCCATCGCTGATGAACGGGATTCACGATGGACTGCTCCTCCCGCGTTGGGCTCCAGCCTTTATTTACCCTGGTCAAGTTGAGCCACCCTGGCAGCAGGTGGAGCTGTGGTGAAGGGCACTGGACTGACTCACTTGACTTTCCACTAAGGGTTCTTTCGTTGAACTGTTAAACTAGGCACCGTCCCTAAACTGTCGCACTGAAAACATCCCCACTGAACAAAATTTAAAAAAAAAAAAAAAAAAAAACATTGTATGCAGTTTAAGTGTTTAAAGATCAAAGTGTCGCTGAAAGCATTCGCTCAATGGAGAGAAATGAGCACTTTAAGTGCATTTATGTAAATATGTATATTGTGAGGAAAAAAAATGGAAGGGAAAATAAGACTTGTGTTGGGAAAAAAAAAGGAAAAGCAGCAGAACACACACACACACACACACACACACACACACACACACACACACACACACACACACACACACACACAGGCTGGGAGTGTCTTCACTTTGGCCACCAACTCAGTCTCTGCCTTCATGAGATTTAAAGAGTCACCAGCCTTCCGTGTTCCAGCCGCGTTCCCTGACATCACATTCGCGGTGCGGCTAAAGTCGGTGACGGACGGACAGTCAGTCTTTAACGGGACTTGTTTTTATCTACATGAGCTCCTTAATCGCAGAAATTAAGGCGGGTTGAGTGGGGAAACGACCTCATTTGCATGTGGAGCAAACAAAGCCGCGCGGCAGCTGGGGAGACAGCGGATGTCTCCCGCTGGCCCATCCTCGCACCTGTGCCGGCCCTTGGCGAGGGGCCACGCAGCCTGCAGGCTTGCCTATCTGGGCCGAGCGCGTACGCACGCCCGCACGCAGTGGGGGTTTTCATGTTTTCGATAATGAAAACACCGAAGAGCGATGCCACTGCGCGTCCAGTGTGTCCGTTGTCACCAACGTGTGCCGAGACGCACCGAGCGCTGCCGTAGTCGCTCCCACGTGCAGCTCGCGTCCAGGGCGCTCGGCCTTCAGAGGCGTGTGCATTACACCACCGCTCTCCGCCGCTCCGCCTGCGCGAAACTCCCCACGTGAAACAACACACGCAACGGAAAAATGGCATATTTCACTTGCCAGCAAACAGGCCAACAGTTCGTTTTAAGACCTTCAACTCCTCCTCGGTCCATTTCACCATATTTCACCCTAACCGTCTCCGGCGGGGGGGAACGCGCGGTGGACAAGTTGGAGATGAGGCGACAAGCAGGGGGCGTGGTGGCGAGAGCCATCACCTTGCAGGCGGGAGGTCTCGGGTTCGAATCCTAGTCCCCATTGCTGCAGCGCCCTTCTTCAATGTACTTCCCCTGAACGGAGAGTAAAAAGTACCGAGCTGCGGAAACGGTTAAACCGGCAGCGTATTGCACAAACGTACCATTGCGAGGTGCCTGTGAGAAAGGTGCGAGATAAGGTAATTGAAAAAAATAGTTCATGGGAAAGGAAATTAATGCAGGACGCAGAGCACAATCCAGCAGATAACCTGAGACTCAACTATTATTCCACTTAGTCGTTTAATTGGCTGCAGAATAAAGGAATATTTATTTAATGTGGTGCCTGGAAGATGGACTATTTCCTTCCTAATGGAAGAAGCTGAAATGCAGAATTAAGATCACGGCAGGGATCATAAAGAATTTAAGACTTGCTTAATTGTCTCCGCATGAAGTATGTGATGAAAGTAGAGAAGGGAGGGAGTCCAATATTTTCCCCAATAATGTTAATTACGTGACTGATCTGGGATTTAACCGCAAGTGACAGACCGGCACAGCGCAACGCGGCTACGAGACGTCCTGGAAACACCGCGAAGCCGAGCGGAAGGCCCAACTCCTCCGCAACTCCGCAAAAGGTGGCGAGACGCTTGAGGAAACTCGGGCAGCTGGGGGCCCAGTTTCAGCACAACTATTTGTTTAAAGGCTTCATTAAAACGGGAAATGAGAAACACTTAAAAGGAACGCGACTCCGAGACGCAGGCTGTGAAATTCAACACCAGGTCGTCCTCTTTATTCATTACGCGTGTGTCCCGAGGGTCCGTTCATTATGGTAAAAGGATGCTCGTAGTACCTCGTTGAGGCGAGATGAGCGTTTCTGGGGCCGCTTTTCCTCCGGAGCATCAGCGCGAAGTTCAAATACTGAGTTATTAAATTAATGTGCAGAAACAAACGCAGCAATTAAGTTAAGAAACTTGTAAATATTACCGTCTGCTCCTTGTGTTTCGCTGCAGCAGTTTCTCTCTTTGGCTTAATAAAGCATTATCACCGCTTATTTTATTCATAATTCAAAGTGTTTCACGCGAAGCAGCTGATTGGGACTTATTGAATAAACCGAATTTCCACAGTAAACTGAATACAGGATGTGCAGAGCCAGTAGTCAGTGGTCCTTCCATTCATTCATTCATTCACACAAAGATGAAGGGAGCCGAACACTCTGATCACTTAAAGAGCTGGAAAAAATATTAAGGGTCAATAAAGCCCCCCAGCGAAAACCACCTCTCAGGTTTCGGACCGGGACCAGAACACGACGAGCCTTTCCTACTCCAGCAAAGCATTTCAGCCTTGAACCCCTCAGACCTCGGGTTCGATGCCTCGCTTTCATATGGAAATTCCGGTAAACGAGTTGCTGCCCTTTCATGTTGACCCCCTACAAAGAAGCTGCGCGGACGGCTGCGGTTGACGGCTTTGCATCTCGTAGAGTGAGCCGGTCGAGAACCGAACCTCAGCGATCGGTGCACAGGGGCACAGGTTGCGGTCAATAACCTCATAAAGCTTGCTGGGCACTGTGCGAGTGTGTGCGTGTGTATACAAACGCATGGGGACACAGCCAGCCGGGGGCATCCCAACAGTCTTTAACTGATAGCATCTTCTAGCAACAGGTACTGTGTTCATAAATGAGGGGAGGTGCTTGGTGGGTGTTGCCGGGACAACGCTCAGGACATGTTGAATGACTGTAGAGCATCGGGGGGGGGGCACAGCCCCAGGGGTCTTTGGCACTGGCACTCAGGGGGGTTTATAAACAAAAGAATCGTTAGCATTCCGCGGCGCGCCTCACTGCAGTACGCTACCGGTTCCGCTGCATTATTAATGCGGCCACATACACCCCCCCCACTCCCACCCAGAGACTCACTGCAGCTAGAAAGAAACAGCAGAGCGGGGCGTCCGGAGATTCAGAGACCCACGCAGTCCTGCTGCTGCTGCTGCGCTGGCCTGGGTCCAACATCTGACACACACTCCCCCCCCCCCCCCCGCCCCCGCCCTTCAAGGGGTAGCGGGAATTGGTCTTCCCGAGTACATGTACAGTCATCCCGCGTGTCACTCCAAAGTCAGTCAACATGTGCAGGAGAGACAAACACACTGCTGGATTCAGAAACATCAGCATCGAGAAACCGCTCACTCTGTGGTCAACAGGTGAGCCACACACAGAATCTATCATCTATCATTTTCCTCCAAAGAGGCACACATGCAACAAAGACCTTTAGACACAGACACTGGATTATGGGCTCACATCTTGACACCACGATGTTGTTGGCTCACATCCCTCCAGTAGCTCCTATAGAAGTGACATTCAAATAGCAAATACATAATCATAGCAGATGATGTTGGACTCATTGATGGAGATGTCAGGGGATCGGGAATGAAGTCAGAGATCAGGGATTCAGCAGCTCCGAGGGACATAGGGAGCTCATTCCACCACATTAGGGACAAAACAAAGAACCTACAGACTAATGATTTTGGACCCTTGAGACTTGGAGTTCTTACTGGAGTGTAAGGAGTGATCGGGTCCTCCACGTATCAGGCAGCAGGTCTTTTAACCATTTTGGAGGTCAGAGCCACATCAAGGTACTGACCCTGAACTGACAGAGCAGAAATTGCACACCTCGATAAACGGGTAAATCAGGGCCCGTAGAGTAGTAGACAAACCTTACAGTGCAGGTCACCTTGAGAAAAGGGGTCAGACACGAGGGCTAATAATGCTGCACACGTGCACTGAGCTATGGTGCCAGCAGTGTAAAACAGTGGTAAACAGCTCTGCCATCTCAACTCAAATATCAGCTCTCTGCGAGCAACAGGCATCATAAATTATTTGCACGTTGTGGTGAAATGGGAGCAGAACCAGGGTTCCAGGCTGCTCTCCTGACCATGGCATTGAGCCAACAGGGGGCGCTACCGCATGTGGACGCAGTCTCTCCCCTGGATGAGAGCAGCAGCTTTTCCCTCATCCTTGAGGACCCGAGACTTTTCTCCAGAGCACCTTACTGTGTCAAGCTGCTTACGCTGATTTACTCACGGACACAGCAGGGTAATTTTACCTTTCCAGACCAGGGTAAGTACCTTCATCAAGAGAACTAGTGCCAGAGGTGGGATTCAAACCCAGGGCCTTTGAGTCCAAAAGCTGCAGCTCTAATCACTGCGCCACCTTGATTTTGTCATACTGCGTGACTGATGACATCGTGAAATTAATTTACTCTTCGTGTCGCTGCAGGCAGCAGAGTTACAGTCCAAGTGCGAAATCATGATCCAATCATATTTTGGAAAAAAATAACGTACATTCAACTTGAGGAAAATGTTACAGTTCCGCCTAAATACCAGAACTACAGATTGAGATGTTCATGATTCCCTCTCTTACACACACACACACACACACTTATCTGACACTTTCCCCTAAAGCAACTTATTTACTTACCCATTTATACAGCTGGGTAATTTTACTGGAGCATTTTAGGATAAGTACCTTGCTCAAGGGGGCTACAGCTGGAGGTGGGATTCAAACTTGTGACCTTTGGATCCGCGCACGCACGCACACACGCACAGAGTAATTAAAGCAAGGTGTGTTGAGAGCGCCCAACACAGTAACTGGAGCAGGAGATAAAGATTCCAATTTCCTCTGCAGCTGAACTCATGAAGAGTCACACAGATCGGCATCGGCGCATCGCCACTACTTGTCCGTGTGAGTGAAAAAGTGACAAGTTACTGTGTCTGTAACAACAGCAGCAAGCGGAGTCCACCTGTGTGTGTGTGTGTGTTTGAGAGAGAGAGACACACACACACACACACACACACACACACACACACTTCAGTTCCTGATCCAAGCACTGTGATCAAGTGCTTTCCCGCCTGTCACCTCCAGTCTGTATCTGAAAAAGTCAGCGTATGCGAGAGGTGACACGGGGGTGTCACTGTCACACGCACTTGACCTCTGTCTTGACCTCATGTGCGGCCCACACTAGTTAACATTTATTAGAAGGAATCCTATTTACATGGTGACTAAGTACCTGGGATCTAAACTAATTCACTGGTTTATGCAGTTGGGTAATTTTACTGTATCGCTTCAGGGTAAAGTACCAAGATCAAGGGCAGTACAGAAGGTGGTGGGAAGTGGAAATCAAACTCAGGTCTCCATTGTAAGGCCACAGCTTTAAGTATCTCCAGTCTGGCCTGGGGACACCTGGGGACACCCCCAGCAGGACAGGACACTTGTTATGGAAAGACGTATGGCCTCTCTTGCTCAGCCTGTTGCCATGGTGACCTGCACTAGGATAAACAGCTTGAGAAATGGATGGATGGAGGTTTGCACAAACAGTGATACTGTGCAAAGCGCTCTCTCTCTCACACACACACACGGCACATAACATCAACAGAGGCTGATAACAGTTTTTAATTATTTGGCACCAGCGTTCCATTGGCTTGTTATTGTGGTAAAAACAATCACTTCCCCCACACACAGAGCCTGGTGCACAGTGTACTGCCGGGCAAACGGAAGACTCATTTCCTTCACTTCATTGTGCACTCCTCCCCACTTCCAGTCAGCTCGGGAGCGAGGTGTCAGGGATTGAACTGCACTGATTTATGTCACCCTTTTAAACTCCCCTGTGAGTCACTGGGAGGCGGAACCCATTTCGCCAAAGCGGTCGACTCTCCGGAGGAAGAGCACCGAATCTTTTCTCCGCCATCATTCCTATCGAACAGCAACTGCTTTCATCTTATTTTTGGCAGGCGCTCGTTCTCAGAGTGGCCATCGCCGGCTGAAAGGCGACCTTTGACCCCGAGCAGTCTATGCTGTTCCACCAGAGGATCGAGGGGAAGCGATGCCACAGGGAACGGGAGACGGGTGGTGCAGGAGAACACGTTCCACGCTGCCGTGGTTGCGAAACAGAAGGGAACAATAGCAGAACCCGTGGGTGTGACGTGGAACCCTTCAGGTTTACCCAATGAGCACATAGCATTTCTCACATTTACTGCATATTTACTCATGTAAGGGATTAACGGGTAACTTCACACAACATAAAATTTCACGGGCAAAACTTGAGGTCCAGCATACGTGAGGTCTGTAACCCAGAGCCACTTACACTGATTTACCCACTGATACAGTAGGGCCATTTTCACTTTATCAGGTGAGTTAAGGACATCACTCAAAACATACTAGCGCAGGAGGAGGGATTTGAATCCAAAACCTACCGATTGCAAGGTGACAGCTCTAATCCCGACTCCGGTGTGGCTTTCCTGTCCCTGCAGAGCAACAAGCAGACGGCGAGAGGCGAGAAAAGATGCTGTTCAAGAAGAACCGGTGATGAGAAATGATCTCATATGAAGACGACGAAAGAGACAAAAGAGCCAAACCTGCTCCTCCCTCTGCTGCAACGAAGGCACAGAGACTGAAGGTTCCGACCTTCTCTTAGCAAGTCACTTTTTACACTGCGAGGTATTTTGGTGTGCGGCCTCAGCCCTGCCTCTACACACCCTTGTACACACCGTTACTCCTCCGCTTCCCAAGAGCGGCACGCTGGATCGGACAAACGGCTCACGATGTTCCCACAGGGCCCAAAAGCAAGAGTAACGACTCAACAGCCGTACCGGTGTTTAGCGGTCAAGAGCGAGCGGCACAGCCACGCAGAGCACGGGGAGCTTTGAACGACGGCAAACAAAAGTAAATTTCAAAGGAGCCTTTCGTTTCGGCTCAGAAGTTCTGCGTCAGGAGGGAAGAGGGATAATGGAAAGGATACACACACTCGGGGGGGGGAGATCAGTTCTAATGCACAAAACGCGACCGCAGCTCTCAAAGACCTTCAGACATGAAACAAAAAGGCCGACGGGATGAAGCACTTGGGTGTTTGCAACGGAAGGAGGGGCGGGAAAGCTCTAGAACTGTACCCTTCCCACTGGATGTGGTTTGCACCCTCACCGAACCCCTGCACTAACGCAGCGGCGGTAGGGCGTGACTCCAAGTGCCCCCAGTAAGTAGTACGTAAAGCTAAGAACAGCAACGTGCACTTCCGTAAGTCACACGCGTCACCTGAGCAGCACTCGTTGGGTGCGGGTACGACACTTTTAGACTAGTGTCCTTTTGAGCGGAGCTGTCCCAAGCGACGTTGGGGCGGTGACCCCATGAGCGGCCGGTCGGTCTCTCGAAAGCCGCGTGAAGGCACTTTAGAGGAGCGTGCCGTGTCCTTCACAAATCTGGCCTGCAGGAGGCGTAGCGGTTAGAAGCGTCACCTCGCGCTCAAGGGGCCCGGGTTCGAATCCGCACGCAATCAGACAGGATCCGTAAACAAAAATTAAGCGCTTTTTAAATAGAGATGCCGTGCGCCTTCATCTCTTTTGCAGTAATTAAGAGACACACTTGAAATGAGGCTCCCTTCAGAAAAGGGCGTTTTCTCACTGCAGGAAACACGGCACCGAACGCTGTCACGCTCCGCGTCGGCGCTACATGTTTACGGAGCCGAAGCCTCTTTGGAGAAAATTGCTGCTGATTATTATATCAAGCGAGAGGCAGCAGTTTGAGGGAGCGCAGTCCAGGTGTGCGGAAACGTGCGTTACGGCCGTAAAGTTTCTCTCCTGGTCTGACAGATTGGAACATGTTTGAACAGATTTATTTATTTATTCCACCGCAGTTGTACTAAATTTATTACCATTTTCATCCTTTCAAACACTTTTCTGCAAACTGCTGGCCAACTCAGTAAATAAAAGTGCATCAACAGACAAAGGGATTTAGACACACAGACGCAAGACTATGGACAGCTTGCGTGTGTGAGACGCCGCCATGTTGTTGGTTCACATCTCTCCAGCAGCTCCTACAGAAGTGACATTCAAAGGGTAGATACATAGATGATCATAGCAGATGGTGCTGGACTCATTGATGGAGCTGGCAGAAGACAGGAGAGAAACTGGCCCTCAGAGATGGGTCTGAGACCCTACTTCAATGTGGGAAGGATTCAGCCGCTCTGAGGGACGCAGGAGCTCATTCCACCACACTAGTACTAAAAATGAACCTACAGAGTTTAGATTCTGAACCCTTGAGAGCGGGAATACCAGTCAACCAGAGACGGAGGAGCTCAGTGCTCTTACTGCGCTGTGAGGATGGTACGAGGGACAAACAACTGCATCCCTTCCCAGTTAAGCACCTGACTACTAAACGGCGCAAATTTCAGCAAGAAGCATCGATGAGCCACTTGAGAAACGAGACCCCCGGCTGGGCTCAAAGCGTCCGGAGCAGGAAACGCTACAGGAATTTTGCTGTACATCTCATTTCCATTTATTTATTTAGCTGATGCTTTTCTCTATAGCAGATTAGAATTATTTCCCCAGTTACACAGCTTGGTAATTTTCCTAGAGTAATTTTGGGAAAGAACCTTGCTCAAGGGTACTGTAGCTGGATGTGGGATTTGAACCGGCAACCTTCGCGTTCAAAGGCAGCGCCGTTAATCACACCACCACCACCGGCTGGTGTAAAACCACATTTGTAAGCGATTAAATCCCGTTGTGCTCAAAGTTTCCAGCTGTCCAGAGTGTGTTGGAAAACAAAGAGCGAGGGGGGCGTTTCATCTGTACCGCTGACGTTTCTAGAAACTTGTCAGAATTGGGTGCCGATTCATCTCTTGATCAAGGGAAGAAAACGTTCATTTCCCCCCCAAACACCGATTTGCATACTGTACTCAAACCTTTCTGGTCATCAACAAGGATGTGGTGCGAGGCGGCGCAGAGGGGTGCGAGGCCCTGTCGAAGCAACACCCCGGGCCGCCGCAGGAAGGGCCACGAGAGCTCGGCCTGCCGATCGCACCACGTGTTCGACAACACATTCGCGTAACAGTAACACTGCGTGTGATCAACCGGCACCAATTTACAGAACGCGTTCCCTCGCAAGAACGAGCCTTCGGTACATATTAAAATGGACAAGAAACCCGTTGTAATTCAATTAAAAGGAGAGTTGGGCCTGGGGAAGGAAACACACACACGGGTTTGGATCACCTTGCAGCAAAGTGCTTGCTGGCGTCCAAGCCCTGGGTACGAAGAAGGACGGCTGGTACCCCAGCTCCTGCCAAGCTGACCGAGTTGTGCGCTTCACCTGCTTCCCTGGCGGTCCATCCAGCTCGGCCCCTAGCGGTCAGGGTCAAGAGACAGTGGGAGTCAGCAGCACACGAGTCTATTGCTCCATTAGCACGAAGGAACGAGATGCTCTGACCTTTGACCTTCTGCTATTGCACATTCCACTATTTAAAGAGGAATAAATTAGGAAAATAAAACTGCTGTGAAGTTACCATGTAACACTGCACTGTGCTGTGCAACAACGTTCAACATGTTCAGAAAAAGGGTAAAACCTCCAAATACAGAAAAACCACCTAAAGTTGGGTTCCTTTCAACTACTATTACAGCTAGGTGGTCCCCAGGGTGAATCTGCCTTATGGTCAGCACGGGGGCATTGGAGGACACGTTAAAGTCGTAGCGTTGCGCGGCGTGTCCTTCGTACCGACTCGTACCTGTTGCGAACCAAACGAGAAAGCACGGGTGCGGTGCGTTGTGTAACGATCTGGCTAATGAGTTAGCCCGGATCCTCACGTGGATTCCGGAAAGGCGTATAATTATATAAACCCAGACGGACACGGAAAAAAGGAAGCTCTTCTTTTTAATATCTTGTAGGCAACTATAGATGACATATTTCACACAGCTGTCTTTACGATAAAATAAACAACATTAAAGTAAACTCCAAAATGTGCGAGGCACAAAACGTGTACACGGCCAAGTATATCAGCTTGCGCGCGCATGGGAGAGAGGACCGAGGGGAGGAGCAACCCCTTAGTCTCCACCATAATACGTCATCATTACAGTTGTCATGGCGCCAAATGTAAGTCGACAGCAGTCGCTCCTAGCGGCCCAGAGCAGAGGAGACCAGAGAACATCAGTGGAAACATCTGGATTTCCAACCTCATGGACATGGGGGGGGGGGGGGGGGGGGGCTCAAAGGAGGCCAGCCAGAACCAACCCTCCATCCCCAAGGACACCAGGAGCATCAGCGCACTGTTTGCTGAGCTCTTTGTTCATCCCATAAACTCGAAAGTGGAGAAATGACGCATGAGACTCTCTCGTTGGTACAAAAATAAATTTAAAAGGAGAACTCAGTGTGGATAGTTTAGGGCAGCAGAGTGCGCACCACACACACACACACACACTACTGACAGAGGTCACGTATGCAAGGATGCTGAGGACTGTTGCCTTGGAAATGGTCATCCTGCTCCCCTCTGGATGCCAAGTGCAGGGAAATTCTCTGCTCATCATTAATCATCCAGGAAGATGGAAGGAGCTGAAGCCTCGGGGATGCCATCATGCCATCTTGCCACGTGTGTGTGTGTCTGCAGGACTCGGGTTACTAATCTCTCGCTAGCAGAAGCAGACACAGGGAAAGGACCGATATCAACAAGTCCTCTCCCAGCTTCTCCTCGTCTCATTAAGCAAATAGATGACAGATAGCAGCACAGAAGGGGTGGGGGGGGTGGGTCGCAGATACAGATTAGTCTCTACTCACAAACAGTCACATATCCTTGCCTTTTAATTAAAAGTGCCATTGTAATTAGACACAGTCGTTTAGAGCACTGTAAAAATAAGGAGTTAAGGCCGCCCATAAAGCCGATGAGGCAGAGCCAGGGGGGGCTTTGGGCAAAAGGTTCATTTTTTTTTCCCGAAAAGGAACTCAAATCCGCTTATAAGGTTTCTAAAAAGTAGGCGAAATGGAGAGGAGGGGAAGAGGGGCTCAAATGAAAGTCGTTGCTGTGATGACAAAGGACACTCGTAGTGGGGAAATTTTTTTCCCCCCATATTCATGCCCGCGCAGTGGGTTGGACCGGGTCCTGCTCTCCAGTGGGTTTTGGGTTCAAGTCCCGCTTGGGGTGCCTTGCGACGGACCGGCATCCCGTCCTGGGTGTGTCCCCTCCCCCTCCGGCCTTACGCCCTGTGTTGCCAGGTTAGGTTCCGGCTCCCCGCAACCCCGTATGGGAAGAGCGGTTCAGACAGTGTGTGTGTGCGTGTGTATATTCATTCACTCATATTCTTATTTATTTTAATGCTGCCAATGAGGGCTCCTTCATTCAAGAAGATACCCATGGTGTCCAAAACCACCGTTTCTACTTGAACTACAGAACTTGAACATCATTTCTACTGGATCCGTTTCAGTGAAACGAGCTCCGAGCGGAGTCTTCACCATCCCCAAACTCCGCCGTAGTCTAGACGTCCTCGTCCGCCTGGTCTTCCCTCTTCTTGGGTAGGATCTTATAGCGTGTGTTGTCTTCTGGCACCAGCAGGACAGCTACCCTGGACCGCGCCCCCTTCCTGCACCACACTGGACTGTCCGTGTAGTCCACGTCTCTTCGATTTGCTCCACACTCTGTACCAAGAGGAACCTCATTTGGATTCAAATGCAGTCCGGAGGAAAATCCGTGCAGTTCCTTACTGCTCTGAGTCCACTTCCCCCGTGTCCCCAACATCCAGAACCCTGCACCCACTGCTGCTATCGTGTCTCGCTCTGTAACGTGGCGATGACGAAAGCGGTCGCTGGAACACACTCGGTAAAGTTGTCCCTTTAAACGGTGGAGCTCCTCACACCACAGGTTCTCTCTCAGTACGTTAAAAACGGCTTGCAGGAAGTGCGGTGATTTACAGCCCCCCCAGGTAATTGGTTTTCTGCTGCAATGGCCATGTGGAGATGGAAAACAATCGACTCGCTCTTAACAGATGCTGCAATTACCTGAGAGGCGCCGACGCTCCTTTTTAGCCGCGTTTCAGGTGGACTGTCGGGCGCAGAGCTCTGGACTCAGCTGAGCACGGATCAGAACCCAGAGTTTGGATCAAACCCCAACTGAATTCCGCGATCCGTTATTAAATCGCTGAGCAGATGCCCTTATACAAAGTGGCCTGCAGAGCGTTCATTTGCACGGTTGGGTGATTCTAGAAAAGAAAAAAAGTAACCCACTGAGACCAACAAAGGCCTCACATGGGCCTTCAGTCCAACTTTCTCCGCACGACATTATTTCCATTAGTGCCAATTCGTCCAGCCGTCCAGGTCCATTTTCCCCCAGCTGATGTGTTGCTATAAAAGGACCTTGACGGCTACACTGAGAAGAAACGGACAGAGCGCAGATCCCTGACAACCTCCTGAACAGCCACTTGTTGTTCTTTACCCTCCGGAATCTCTGGGTACGAGGGCCCTACCCTTTGGTGTGGACCGCTTTCTCTGCCAATGTTGTCGAGGACCCGCCACCGAGCCACGATTCCAGGCACAGCTCCGACAGGAAGGTACGCGACTCGAGAACAGGGTGAGCGGAGAGCTGGACTCCTGTTCCCTTGTCTTTCTTCTCATGCTGGAACCGGCCTGTCCAACTCCGTCCCGCCCCGATGATCCGCCCCATGGTGACGTCCACCGTCCGGACTCGGCGTCCGCCAGCATCTTCTGACACGCTGCTCTTCGAAATGCATCACACCACACTAGTTTCGTCAGTGATGACGAGCGTCTCTTCGCTTCACATCCGTCGATAACAAGAGGTTGGTCAATAAGAAGGACACACACCCATTGTGGAGAAACACACCATGGTGATAAGTGAGGTGCTGAGAGTTTCTGTAGCTCCATCATAGCCCCTCCCAAAGGCCTCATGGAGAACACCGGTGAGACGGCACAGCTGCCCGGATACCACGGAGAAATGCGGACGACGCAGCGCTGCTCGTTACCGGTTTTATACCGTGATCAGCTGCGTTTTGAAATGCAAATGCCGGAAAGAGTCGTACTCGCGAGCTGTAACGAAGAGAAGAGAGACAGTCGTAGCGGAGCGACAAACCGAGACCCGAAACCAACGCACGCGCGTACCGCAGTGCCGTTCTTCACCTGCGAGGGGCGTCGCAGGACGGCTGAGAAACATGTAAGCACTAAGAATAAGAGCCACTGAGTCCCTCTTCGAACGCTGATGAGGAAACACTGGCCAGGGAGCATCATCATCATCATCATCATCATCATCACACAGAGCATCACAGCCGGAAGGAGGGAGAGGACCCAGTCTGGGAACGAAAACGTGCCACGTGTTCTCCCTGCCTCTGTACCGCGGCGAGCAAGCTCGGACAGCCGCTCCCGCGCTCTCTCGCTAAGGTCTTTTACCAACTCTTACTTTGCTGACCCTGAACCCAGGCCTTTCAACTGGAAAGCGACCACTAACCACCAGTACACCAGTTGCCCCACAATCAACTTCCAGCACACACACACACTTTTCCAACGAAACACTTGCCAATTGAGCACCTGTGCACAGAGAAGTGTCTCAGTACGGTAACAGCAGAAATACGGGAATATTACCACGGTTTTACACAAAGGACACCTTTGAGACGCTCGGCAAGAGGAAACGCAGAGGGACTGAGTCACGGCGCCTGGGAGCGCAGACGCAAACCACGCGCGCGAGCAGAGTTCCGACGGCACAGATGAGACACTTTGATGTGGATCAAACCGGACCTGAGCAACTCGTCTGATCAGGATCAAATGGGTGATCAAGAGCACTTTCACCGGCGTTCCAAATGAGGCGGGCAGGATGGCAGCCAGATGGGGAGCAGCGGCGCCTGGCAGCTTGCATCGCGGCAACACACGATATGAAGCACGGACACCAGCAGCGAGTTTACGTTATGTAACGGGGCGGCGTAGGTGGATGGCTGCCTGAGACAGGGGTGTTCCGGAAGACACCAGGCAGCCGCCCGCCAGCCGTGACCCCGGGGTCAGGCTAAACCAGGGTGCAACAGCCTCGCTGGTGGTCGCCTGCAGAGGGCACTCAAGAACTGACTGCGAAAGAGCGCGTTCACGTTCGATTCTGCGACGGTTGAGAGCACGGTGGGCATCGCACCTCGAACGTACTTCCTAGCGGGAGGGAGAGGAAACCCTGCGACTCGCTTTAAAATTACGCTGTAATGAAGGCATTTTAATTACTTAATTAAAACCCTGATTAATCTAGTTCGCGGCGCCTCCATCACATGTCAATTAACTGGATTTGCGACCCTGGAGCCGTGGGACACGGAATACGGTGCAGGACCGTAAACGGCGCACCTTGATCCCTCTTGACCGCCTCCCCTCTCCTGTTGCATTCAGACTGGACTGTCGAGCCCATGTTACATCGCTCTCAGAGCTGGACGCACAGCTGGCTTGGGGTCGGTCACAGCCCCGTCGCTCTTTCGTTCAGACATGCAGCGATTGACAAGCCGTGTTTATTAGACACCTTAGAGTGTCAGATACACCGCGGTAAAGCACAGCGACCTGCAATTCATCAACTGACCGACACAGGCACTGCAGACTCCAAGTACGGTCACATGGAGCTGGAGCACCGCTTTTCCCTGCAAACACTGGGGATCAGGAGAGAAGAGATGAGACTCCCGAACATTCGGATTGTCACTCGAACCCGTTCTCCATGGGAGACGATGCGAGACGCTGTTCAAGGAGAACACGGTAAAAAAGCACCTTTAGAGAGACGCCCTGGTTTGCAAAGTGACGTCGCAGGCCTGTACGCGACCTCACGTGTAGAATTCATTTTCTTCACATTATTTTCATGCATTTTAATTCTAATTCGCCTCCTGGATTCAATTAAGAGAAACGGGATGCGGGAAACTGCCGGCCGATTTTTACCGTGCAATTGACTGCGTTTTACACGCCGATTATATTACACTGCTTAATTAAAAGCTACGAATAAAGTGTTTAAGTACATCATAATTATTATGTAGAGACTGATTGCTTTGGGTTTCGACTTTCACCTCTGAAGGCAGTTGTGGACCCTGTTTTACCCGACACGCACCGACGCAGGAAGTTCAGAGACGAGAAACGGAGAGGACCGCAGTACAGATCTGAGACATGACGGCGTTCGTAGAAAAACGCAACTCAAAGCCGCTTTCTGATGACAAAGATCTGGTCAGATGAGCTCATATTACTTTTGTGGTTACAGCAAGATGACAAGGAGAAAACATGAAGATCAAACTAGTAAGAAGCTTCTGAGCAGCTTATATCGAAACGGCCTGCAATCGATGTACCGATCCTATGAAAACCAAACTTTTTGCCAAAGCGTTCTCATGTATCCCCTCCGTTCATTTTTCTGCACTGGCTTCCTGCAGCTGCCTGGATCACATTCGGGACCCTGGTTATTGTCTACAAATGCATCAATAGAACTGCTCCCAGATATCTACAAGACTTGATCTTCTGCTACACCCCAGCTAGACCCCTTCGGTCATCTCCTTCTGCTCGCTTGGTGGTCCCGCGCACGAAAGGTAAAGCTCGGAGGTTCTCGGTTCTGGCTCCGTTGTGGTGGAACGACCTTCCTCTGTCACTCAGAACTGCTGAAACTCTGTCTACATTCAAGAAGGGTCTGAAAACTCACTTTTTCCAGACTCACTTCGCCCAAGATCTCTCCAGCTCATGTATGGTGTAAATGTTCGTGCACCATAACTTTATGATCATGCCCGGATGAGCCTTTAGACAGCCACTACTCCTGTATTGTATGTAAATGTCTGTGTACCTTTTTAAAAATAAAAAGGTGATCAGGATTCGTCTATTCTGAGTTTTATGCACCTACTTGAGCGATGAACATCGGCACATAAAGTAGAAAGAAAGTATAAGAATCACGTTGGCAACCATGTCTCTTTCTCCGAATGTAATGCACAAACTGTATTTTCTGAGAGACGTACATCACTTTGGAGAAAAGCGTATGCTAAATGAATAAATGTAAAACGAGGCCAGTACACGTGTTTACACAGGGCTTTCTCTGCGTATACAAGAGCTTCCAGAAGCCAAATAGATGAACTACATGAACACCACCATGTGCTACACGAAGGGCCTTGTGGAAGCAAAGGTTCCCGAACGCAACGAAGACAATGTTTCCAAGCAAATTAAAAGAGGGAGAAGCTGCACTGGAGTGACGGGGCACAGATTTACGGCTGCGGAAAGTACTGGGAAAGCGATTCGAGAAACAAACGTTGAGCAGCAGCACCTCGAGCCCCTATAAGACCTCTGCACAACTCACACACACACGTGGAGTTTCATAGAAACTTTTCCAAGACTAAATCGCGCGCAGCGAGGGGACAGCAGAGAGAGAGGAGCGCCAGGGACAGCGGGAAAGGGACACCGACACACGTGCACCAAGGTCAGGCGTGTTGACTGGAGGACAGCGCTTCCGCCGAAAGCCACCCGCCGAGGTGCTAATGGCGTTCCGAGACAGAGCCGACAGCACCCCCCACGGAGAAGAAGATGTGTGCACACGCGCGCTCTGCCCTGCGCTCTGCGTCCTTCGGAGTCTCCGCTGCCAACAGCGGACTGACGGCGAAGAGTCTTCGGATAGGAAGGCGGTTAAGCGGATAGCACTGCTGCCTCCCAGCTCCTGGGTTCCAAGTTTGGACATGGGTTCAAACCCAGCTCAGTCTGTGCGGGGCTAGGAGGTTCGCACCATGCTTGTGTGGACTGCCTCCAGGTGCTCTGGTTCCCCCCCACGCCAAAGATGTTTCAGATAAAGCGTTCACTCTAAATTGCACTGTGTGTCTGATAAACGTCAGTGCATATAGTGAGGGGAAACTAACTGTACTTAGACAGAGCTGCAGATGTGTGGTTTTCTCATAATGTAATGCACAAATTGTATTTTCCATCAGATGTACGTCGCTTTGGAGAAAAGCGTCCGCTAAATGAGTAAATATAAGTGTAAGAGATTGCTGCCAGGATAGGCTCTGGACCACCATGACCCTGCACTGCAGAAGCAATTCCTGGTAATGGAAGAGTCACCTATCCAGGCCTCAAACCACAGCATCTGGCAGAGAGAGACTGACTGAACGCAGAAACGAGTGCAACCGCAGTCCCCCCCGCCCCCCAACATCTGTCTTCCCAGACCCATCGCTGTCGTCTCCCGTGGGACATCTTCATGCAGGAAGGCAGATGTTCATGTGGCTCAAAGTCGGTCGTATCTGACACACGCGCCGCATGGTCCATCCGGATGTTGCCATGGCAACGATCACAAAGCGCAATGTGGAGCAAAGTTTGCTGTCAGCCGAACACCTCAATTAATCTGTCGCAGTATTTTTTTTTTTTAAATTTCTCTTTTGTGTGCAGAGCAGCTTCAGCCACACGAGTCCGAGGTGCTTCACACACACAGGCACGAGAAAACAGAGAAACGCACAGGTGGGGAAAGTGAAGGCGACTCGGGAACAGTACAGAGTCTTTTGTGTGAATAGGTGTTTCCTCTGCAGACATCAGGAGCTAATGTACAAATTACCTCGTTTTGAGTACATTTTTGAGCATTCCAGCCTACGTATAAAAAAGGTGGCCAGCAAGACGCAAATTCAAGTCGAAAGTTAATTAGCGAGACATGTGGTGGAGTTTGGCGACAGAAGTTTCTTGATGATGCAACAGGCGTTGCCATGGCAACACATCTTCCCAGGGAGGAGCGGAAAGAGCCGTGTGCCACTACATACACGAGAGTAGTCAACCTTGTTGCGACACTCGTGACGCTCACAGATCAACTATCTGTCGTGAGCTTGGGGTGGGGGTGGATGAGCAAGTGCCATACCGATCCAAAGGCCATCGGCCTCCCGTGGACCTGAATGCCACCGGCCTCAACCGTCCAACAGGATGCAACTGCTTGCGCCCATTGGGGCACATTCCCAGGTTTTGCTGGCCACTTCTCACTTTACCTCAGTTTACCTCAGCAACAAAGAGGGAGAGCAGGAGCCTTGTGAGGAGGAGAGGAAGGACCCAAACTGACCTGGGAGTCGGTCTGGAGGCTGAGCGGAATGAGCAGCTCCGTCAACACAACATGTGTGTTTTACATCCCAGGCGCAGGACTGAGACACAGCGACAGCACCCCCATGCCAAACACCCCCAACCAGGTCATTTAATAGGAGGGAAAGATGCAGGAAATTTTTGATCAAGAGGAAAAGTGTGGCATGGCACCAAGACGAAGTGGGACTGAAGCCCATAATCCTCTGGTGGTATAAAGCATCCGTTCTCCTCGAGGTCCAAGCAGCAACCTAACGGGAACTGATGGACAAGTCGGGGGGGGGGGTTCAATTTACAATAGTCTGTGATACCATTACCACCAATGGCAAAGATGATAAAAGCATCTGTCCAGGGAGACCAACTCCCCCCATTCCAGAACAAAGATAAAGCAGCGAGAGAGAAAAGGGCACAAGTGTCAGTGGTACTGTGGTAAAAACAAGACAGACATCCCTGACCAAGTAAAGAAGGGTTTCATCTGGATCTTCCCTAAAAGGAGTTCGAGAACTTCCTCTTCACACCAGTGTGGTAATGCAGTGGTGTAAATGCGCAGTACTCGTGGGCCAACACATTTCAGTTATACTTTTACTCATCCGATGCAACGGAGAACTCAGTATCAATAAGGGTAAACAAAATTGTATCAACAGACTAAGGGCTTTAGATAGGCATGTGGTTTTCGAAGCATTGTTTTACACAATTTTTACCAGCACTTTACAGAGGAGCTGTGTGTAGAACTGACAGGAAGCACAGAGGAGGCCAAGACAGGTGCAGGGATGAGTTCACAAAGCAGTTATAGATGGCTCCCAAAGAGATGGATTTGAGACTCTTCTTCAATGTGGAAGGGATTCAGCAGCTCTGAGGGACACGGGGAGCTCATTCCACCACACTGGGAACAAATCTAAACCTGCAGACTTTCCCTTCTCGACCTTTCATTTCTCCTCTCCCAGGAGCTGGAAACACCGAGGCCAACATGCGAGATGCAGCTAAATGGGGGCCTGAACACCAGTTTTTCACTCATCTTTTACCACGGTATCCAGCAGCTTTATGTGAGCAAGAAAAGGAAAGCAGAAGGGGTTGTAGGGGTGGGGGGGATTCACCCCACTTTAGCAGAAACGGACTTACGGTCACTGTGGTGGGGGAGACCGTTACAGAATTACTCTGTGGTCTTCAATTAAAGAGCCAAGGAAGACCACACTCACTCCTCCCCACATCAGTCTTGCCTCTAATTGGAGGAGCGCAGGAAGGTTGTTAAGCAAGTAAATTACCAAGTAAATTACTTCTTTACCACCTGATTAGCTTCCTTCTTCCGCCCTTCCTCCAAGTGTCAGCAGGTTTATTGTTTCACAGGTCGGTGGGATCGTGTGCCGGTCGAGTGGCGGTCGCTGACGTTTTGTTGCGAGTTCAGGGTCCCATTTCCCATCATAAATCTGAAGCCAACAGAGGGTGCGAAGACATTGTGTGCGGGGAGCATCTCCTCCTGTCATAAGAACGTTTGAGAAAAACTACGGTATAGCAACCGCAACCAGCCACGAGAAATTCTGTGACCAGATATGGTCCAGTGCCACGAAGTGCCATCTTCTCCGTACCTCTACCGAACAAACTCTGAGGTACAAACGAAGACACGTCCTCTAGAATTGTTCTCATCTTCTGCTTCCACAGCTGACTGTTCCTGCTGTCTAGGAGCGACGCAGAACCGATCAGCAAGAGCAGGTTCCCGGTTGAATGGCGGCCAGCGTTCAGCTGACAGCACTGCACTGCACCCCCACCCCCGGCAGGGTACGTCCCTAAATGAAGCACTCATCTTTTCTGCAGTCCGATACAGGGGCCACTTCCCCACCTGCAAATTGGCACGGGCCTTACAGTGAACACGTGTGCATAACTCTAACCGCGCACACACAGCGCCACTCCATGCTTGTTTAATGCGGTCGAGTGCTTTTGGAAACATCCTATTTCAGGTCGTACTAACGTGAGCAGCTGGACCGACGCAACACAGCACCGACAGCTGGACGTTCCTGTCCATGTCCACCGGATAGGACGACAACTTTCCAAACGGTCTGTGCTGCGGACACACGTTTCCGTTGCCTGGGGTTCCTCCGCTGCCCCTGTACCGCGAGTTACCGGAGGCAGGAGCCCAAAGAGACGTCGGTATTGGGCACAACGCAGGAGGTGACCGTGTGAGTCAGTAGGAGCCACGATCCAGCTCTGGTTTACTGGGCCAACACAAAGTGAACCGCTGGAAATTGCAAGCTTTCCTAACCAGTTTAGTCCTTTATAAACATCTAGAGGCATCAAAACAAGGAAAAAAAAATAAATAAAAAATGCTCAACTGGCCTAGGTTGAACGAAAAGGTCGATGGATGTCAAGGATCCATCATCCCTACCCAGAATCCCCCGCTCCCCTGTGGCCAAATCGCGACTGTGATCAAAGTCCGACAGAAATTACTGTAATTGGCTCTTGGGCGGGGTGCGGTGGCGCAGTGGGTTGGACCGCAGTCCTGCTGTCCGGTGGGTCTGGGGTTCGAGTCCCGCTTGGGGTGCCTTGCGACGGACTGGCATCCCGTCCTGGGTGTGTCCCCTCCCCCTCCGGCCTTACGCCCTGTGTTACCGGGTAGGCTCCGGTTCCCCGTGACCCCATATGGGACAAGCGGTTCTGAAAATGTGTGTGTGTGGCTCTTGGGCAGCACCCCCCCACCCCCACCACACAGCAGAACCACATTTCAAACCGTGCTCATGGTGTCTGATGGCAGAAACACCGGCTCCCAATCAAGTCCTCATTACACCATCACGCACAAATCTCGGCCGATAATTCCCCGAACCAGTCGGCCGGCGCTCCCCCTTCGGGCGCCGACACCCCCCCTTCGGGCGCCGACACCGGTCGGCAGGGAAACGTTGAGACCGCGACACGACCAATGGTTCTCCATTAAGGTAACGAGACTCGAGGCTGGGCAGCGGGCATCATCTCATTGAGCCCCTCCTGGTTCCGACGAGTCGTTGCCTCCTCCATAATGGGCTCTTCGGTGATGTCCCGCCCCCCCATTTCTCCTCTGCATCCCCACAATGCTTTTCTCTTGCCATCCAACATCGTTTTCTGTTCATACACATATATATTTATACTGTATATTTTGCTGCAAACTGGACACCCCCCAGCACCTCTGTTCTACATCCCTGGATGGACCCCGCACCGCACGGCGTGTCGGGAAACCAGCCATCAAAAGTGCTCGGCATATGGGGACCTTTCGAAGAGGGTCTCCCTGGTACATGGAGGACAGGACCCCCAGGGACCAGGATCCCACAGCGAACGAACACGAGGACCGGCACTCGGCTCATGAATTCGCTCGTGGTGAGCGGAGTTCCGTTCCTCTCCTCCAACACACAGCTCTCTGGAGCGGAGGCACCGAGGCCTGCAGGGTCCGTGTGCCATAGCACGGTACTGACCTGATCTCATTTCGGCGACTCGGAAGGCTGAGTACGGCAGCCCTGAGCACAAAGAGCTGCCAGGCGCCACTCCAGTCAAGGGATGACACTCTGCCCTCAGCACTGGGGGTAAAACGTTGTGCTTTACTGGGCAGGATGGGGAGGGGTGACGGTCTCTCGGCAGCGACGGTCTCACAGCCCCCTTAGAGTCGATTATAAAACATTACGATCGATGCGGCTTTTCTGTGTGTTTCTGCGCCAGCAAGATTTAATTTGAAGGAAATTGATCTGACGCAGAGCAGGCGGTCGAGACCCACGCACGCGCTGCACCGATAATGTCTGAACTCCCATCATGGGCTATTGATCGGGGATTGGGGGGGGCGTTGTAGGGCGAGAGGCATGTCAGGAGAAGAGCCCAGGACCGTGTTCGGTTGAGTTCCCGTGTTGAAAATGCCATTGGCGCTTTGGAGGGATCCATACATGCGAGTGAAACTTGGTTGCTCATCCCTCAGACGCTGGGATCAAATCCCAACTCGACCGAGTGCTCGGCGCCACGGTCAGCAAAGGTCACGGCGGTGGGGCCGAAGGGGACAGGTGGAAGAATGAGGTATCCCCTCCTGTCTTCTCACCAGGAGCAGCACCTGGATGCACCCCCCGCACCCAGAGTTGACCGACCAATTTATCACTGCCGTACGTCAGGGTGGTAATGGCTGCCGTAGTTTACACAGTGGGGGGGGGGGGGGTCCAGTCCGTTTCACCAGCAGGTCAACATTTTTCACCTTTACTGCCTGTCCTCACTGGGCAGCAACGCCATTTAAAAGCCTCGACCCGGAGCCAGGAGCGGAGCGAAGGACCGCGGCAGATAACATCTGGCTTTAAAACGCGTCGGACCGCAAACCGCTGGGCCTCGGCTACATGAATCGTGGGTAATTTGCAGAGACGCCCCGGTGAGCGCCAGGCGATAGGACAAAGACGGGGGCCGCGGGCGGCAGAGTGGAAAATGGGGCCGAACCGAAAGGGGAGCGAAAGAAGCTGCGTTCGCAGGAAAACACGGGGTGGGAGGAACGAGCAGCTGGACGGTCCACTGAAATTATTTGTACTTCATGGCAGCAACAACATCAGCAACGAGAAGAACAAGAGGAGCTCCAGATGGTGGCCGTCACCCCGGCAGGTTCTTCACCGCCGCGTCGGGGCCACCGCTGAAGGCAGTCCGATTCCGTCAGGCCCCGGCGCTTCGACAACGAGCAGCAATCAAGCCTTTGGAGCGCGGCGCTCGGCGGGAAACAATGCAGGAGCTTCCGGAGCCATCGGCAACAATGGCAGTCAATCACAGAGGACAAGTCGGCGTCACGCCCACGACGTCCCAGACCGAGCGCGGGCAGATAAGCGCACTCCTTCTCCTCACCGTCGATCGAGCTCGAGAAACCATCTCCGAGGCGGACGATTCGAAGCACCGCATCAGCTCGTCGTGCCGCAGGATGCGATCGCACTCGGCAGTCGTCCAAGACAGACGCCGGAGGGACTCGACCGCTAGCGCGCAATTCTGCCACGGTCATCACACGCAGCCAGGACAAGTTTTGCACTTTTGAACAAATGTTCAGCAGGTTTGAATAGAGTGACGGGTGAGAGCCCCTTAAGGGCATCGACCTGAACCCTCAACTGGCGGCAAGTGGGCGTGTCACTATTTGATTGACAGCTTGGGAGAGGTTGCCGAGCCAACGCCACCTGGCACTCAGCCTCCCGGTAGCATATTCCTCCCGCTCATCATTCCCTGGCCTCATCAGCAGGGTCCATCACCAGGAGGCCCTTTATGAGGATACATTTACCCATTTATCCAGGCAGGGTCATTTTTACTCTATCAAATCAGGGTAAGTGTCGTGATCGAGGACACCGGAGCAGGAGATGGGATTCGAACCCTTCCTCCATTCTACGGATGGTGCTGCTCCACCCACAACGTCGACACGCAGATTTACTGCGGGTCACCGAAGAGTTTAACAAGGCAACAGCTTTGTGCCCGGTGCAGGAAGGGGGCGGGGTGGGGGCTGCACTCCACACGCCTCCCGTGCCACAGCATCCGTTCATCAGTAGCTCCGGGAACCTGGTCACCGTGATTTAGCACGGCGCCATAAATTGCTCCAAAGGAAAATATTATTCAAGCACAATGAGGGACCACATAGCAGAGCGCCGGCACACGCAGTAAATCCGCCGCAGAGCAGCGGCACCGTGCGACACCACAGAAATTAACCAGAGGGAGGATGACACGGGCCCAAGCTGTGCTTTATGACCATGCGTGGTCCTCCAAAAGGATGCACTGCTGCTCCGGCCCTCAAATAACCTTCCCGGGGCCTTGTGGGAGCGAACCCCCACGAAGACCTTAACTACCGCTGGTGCCCAGCGGGCAAGCGGACCCTCGTCTATCAAACTGCAAGAACCAATCCCAACCGCTATCTGCCCGCAACCACAGGGCTCCAGCAATTTGTGCTTCATTAGTCCCAATGACCCTCTACCCACCCACCCCCCACTAGAGACAGAAAGTACTGACTGTTAATGAGAAAGAGCAGTCCGGTACAAAGAACACGATATCGATACTGAAATCACTTCAACTATTATAATTAAAATTAACACTTTGGAAGTCGTGCTGTTCAATTAACCAACTACTTTCCCCAACAATTTTTTTTTTTTTTTTTTTTTTTATAGGAAAATACATTTTAAAAATGATACCGTGAGACATTGTGCTGTCTGGTCATCCCGACATGTGGTCACCAGAGGACCTGGAACCCCGGCGTGCGAAGAAGTCGTCCTCCTCCTGCTCGGAGAAGCCGCCGTATAGACTTCACAGCACCGAAGCGGCTCATCGTTCCAGGAAGGTGTTCGCGTTCAGCGTTTGCTGGTTGCTGACAACCAGGTAATGCAAGCTGAGCTCAGATTCACCGCGGCTGTGAACGGTTTAAAGGCCTTCGGTCATCCAATTACCTGGGGTTTGACCCAAACTCAACGGAGGCTCCGAGCCATAATTAGGAGGCGAGAGAGACGGCAAACCGACACCCACCTGACAGCCACAGACCACCTCATTAGCATCGGGGTCGGGGGGCCCTTTCCTCCAAGGCTCCTTCTAGAGCCAAGGGCTTGTACCAGGATCTGTTAGAGATGCTGGCAAGGGGCACCCCCATCCTCCAATTCATTATTTTACATTTATTTAGCAGACGCTTTTCTCCAAAGTGACTTCCAATGAACTCTATGTAGTGTTACCATCAGCCCGCACGCCTTATTCACCATGGTGACTTACACTGCTAGATACACTACTTACGATGGGTCACTCTTCCATACAGTGGAACACTCTGTGTCACTCACACTGTGGGTTAACCTGAACAGCATGTCTTTGGACTGTGGGAGGAAACCAGAGCACCCAGAGCAAACCCACACAGACATGGGGAGAACATGCAAACTCCACACAGACTGAGCGGGGATCGAATCCATGTTCTCTCGCATCACCCAGGCACCGAGAGACAGCAGCACTACTCACTGTGCTACCGAGCCGCCCAGTTATCATTCGTTTTCCTGCACCGAGGTTGATAAAACGCAGTCCTGTTGAAGTGACTTCTGTTTCACGGTCAACAATGGGGCAGCAGGGGGCACAACTGTAAGGGCTGCTGCTCTCATACCCTTGACAGAGGTACAAGTTAGCCTGCTGTACAGATGGGTAAATCAGTGTAAGTAACTCAGTGTACAAACTCGCACTGTTAGTCAACCTGCAGGTTCAGACCCGCGGTACAAGGAGAGAAGGGGGGGTAGAGGGCGAGAGAGAGGCGCCTCCGGGCTCCTCCTGGAACCCGTCCATCCAGGCAGGAGGACAGCGAGGACCGCAGGTCCAGGTGGGAACCAGATGCCCATAGAGAAGCTGAGGAAGTGCGGTACTGAGAACAAGGCCATCATTTCAGTTCCGAAGAGGGGTCCTGCTGTTGTACCTTTGAACAAGGTCATTCACTGCAAGCATCTCAGCTGGACCCGACCTACCGCGACGCAAGGAATAGGCGGCGCTGTTCCCTCGCCACACGGCATCATCTTGAACCTGGGTTTTAATTTGGGCCACGTCCCCCGGTCCCTCCCCCATCCTGCGTCCACTCCTCCATTCAGCCTCCTCCGCACGTCCCCCCGACTGGCGCAACGGCACCGACCGAGTGCGAAGGCAACGCTTCCACAAAGTCATCACATCCACAAAAGTTCCTCTATAAAATAAAATAAAAAAAAAAAAAAAAATTAAGTGGCACAAAGAACCATCTGAACCAGAGTGAACGAGATGTTTGGCTCTTCGAGCAAAAACGATCACAGGACTCCGCCGATTTCCTGCAAAAAGCGTCTTGGGAACGACCGGCTCTGCGGAAACTAGAGCGAGGAAACACGCGGGGGGTTGTCAGGCCTTCAAGCATGCGCGTGCACGCTTGTGCAAGCTTGCACACACACGCACAGACTTGTTTACACCATGTGCTTTACCTTCGCATTAGAATTCCAAAACTTAAAACCCTGTTGTGCTTCTTTCCAACTTTTAAAAAGGGTGTTTTACCTCCTGGGACCACAAGGTCTGCATCTCCAGGGCTTATCGCTCTCGTGGGAACATTTTTTTTTTTTTTTTTTTAAAAGAACACACACACACACAGACTCCTGCTCAGGGCTGAAGGTCCCGCTCTGTGCGTTCTGTTTGTCTGTCATTCCAAGGAGATCAATAAAACACGTGTCGCCTCTCGGAGGCTACGGAACAGGAGCCGTTACTCCGGCACTCTGACCCGCGGGGGCCTTCGTTTCCTCTCGCCGTGGCTCACCTGTGGAAAACTCGTGGAAACAAGAGCAGGCAAAGCTTCACCTTGACCTACCTGTTAGATGACAGCAGGTGAACCGCAGACAGACCAGGAGCAGAATCCTCAACCACAAAGACCTCTTGGACCACACGGTCTCATGAATCAAAATGTGTTTGTGTGATACACTTTTTTTTTTTTTTTTTTTTTTAAAGTGGGGGGGGGGGGGGACACAAAACTGTCATTGGCATCAAGCTTTCATGACAAAACAGCACCCGTGGCACGAAAGAACCACTGAGAACCCAACTCCACCGCTCATGAGCTCCTCCTTAAGAGGAACGAGCACCAGGTGCAGTCATCTAGCAGTGGGCAGGAGGAACTTGCACAGGAGCTGCTGTTTTCTGACCTCTTCTTCGCTCAGCTTGTTTATTGTATTGTATTGACCAGTATTGATCGATATTTCTGTTGAATTTATGGCTATCAAGTGTAGAAATAAGAAGCGTGCGGTCACTTCCTGGACAAGCTGACCGTGTGAAACGCAGCTAGGAATAAACTGCAGAGGAAATATTTCAGTGAGTGCAGGACTGATGAGATGCACCGGGGGGGGTCACTACATTAATCAATGTAGAATGTCACCCCACCCCCACCCCCACCCCCACCCCCAGTGTTTCAGACAAGAAGCGTTAAGCTCATTGCTGTGTTTAACCATAAGTGCGCACTAATAATGAGTGTGTTCTTCCTGACTTTGGAGAGTTTACCTTCAGGACACACATTAATAGCAATTACATTAATTTCTCTACAAATTCCCACTTGTCAATATGACAAATAGGCAACGGGTTTCGAAAACGTATGGAAATCATTATTTAGTCAAAACAGCGGTAACTGCCTGACGTGCCCATTATTCCATTTAATGCTCATTTCAGCGCTCAGCATATTTAATTATCGTTCGTATCTTTGGGCCATGAGACCTGAGGAGAGTGCGGTAAAAGTGAGGTAAAACTGGTCTGCCTGAAAATTGGACCCAAAAGATATGATGACACTCTTGGGTTGTTAACAGTGATGCCTGTTCCTGGATCTCCACCACATATATTGATCGCTTCATTGCTTAGTCTATGGTCAGGTGGGGAAGAAACTTTATTGATCCCAAAGGAAAAATGATAACGGCCGGTGGCAGAAGACACTAATAAATAAATATCGTATTTGGACAAGTGCAAAAATGTGCCCATAAAATGTTGACAAATAAGAAGTGGCGCCGATAGCTCGGTACCAGCGGGACAAAGTGGTCGCGACCCTGACAGCGAGAGGCTCATTATAGACTCATCGGACCTCGTTATAAAAGATCCTGTAGATTTTTTCCCAACGAAATACAAGAGGAAGACAATTTAAAAAAATAAATAAAAGCAAAAAAAGGACTAGAAGTTTGCAGCAACATTTGTTACGTTGAAGATGCGTTATGCTTGAACCCGAAGTGTTCCGAGGTTCGGTCCTCTGGCTCGACGTGGCGGCTGCACCCTAAAGCGACCACGGGACCGACGCCACGGACCTCGGATGTGCTCCGAGTGACGGTGCACCTTTTGTCGAACCCAAGTCCATTCGGCGAAGAGGAACCGGAACGACATCGAAACCGTGTTCGACTGTGGGAGAACGCAGAGGGAGCACACATCGCCTGCAGGCACATCTCGTGCTCACAGCGGAGAGCTTCTTTATGGCATCTCTAGGAGTTGAGGACAGGACAGAGACACGGGACATGGACACGGGACACAGGACAGGGCTTCTCCTGCTGCTCTGGAGCTCCCGCAGCAGGAACTGTCACAGAGGATGACCGATGCCCGTGGCTCAGCGTAACACTGACCCCCCCCAATGGAAGTCCACCCACCCCGCAGTCAAACGTGTTTTTTAAAAAAAGTAGTCTGTTTGAACAAAGTCGGGCACCGTTTCGGTAAAACAAACTCGAGACCGGCGGTCGGTCGGCCGAGGAAGCGGGAATAAATCTGAGGTAAGAGGGCCATTAAAGATAATTATTCTGCTTATACTCCAGAGCGCAGCTCACAGCGCCTGTCTGATTTAACACTTTGTCAATGGGTGTGGGGGGAGACACATAACAGAGGAACCGGCGGCACAGTCAATCTCACCTGTGCCGTTAAACCTGTTGAGGAGCGACCTGCAGGTCAGCGCACAGAGCTGACACGAGTGCTTCAGCCAGGACAAAAGTTCATCCCTCATCAATAACCGCTGTCCAGGGGTTCCATCCTGGAAGCACAGGCGGACAGGGGACAACCTGGATGGGACACCTGCCCGTCGCAAGGCAAACCCACACAAACATGTAACTGAGTTGAATTCGAACCCGCATCCAACCCCGCTTGTAAGCTGTGCGTGTCCCATAAACAAAGGGACAATGGGAAGGGAACGTACTGCTGAGAGGACATTTCCAATCCTGTCCCTCCATCCTCTCTCGCTCCTCTCTGTAGAGCTACAGAACCAAGCTGTGTGGAGTCAGTGAAAAAGAGGCACCAGCTGAAAGTGTCTAAGCAAGTAGATATTAATGGAAGGTCTCCCCGGGGGGGGGGGGAGTTGGGTCCGGGATTGGGTCCAAGATTGGGTCCGGGGCTCCTTGGGGCAGGGCTCACACGCTCCAGTGGAACCCACCTTCCTCCACCTGGGTGACACATACAGTGGAAACTAACCTGTATATACAGGTATAACTGAGCCCTGAGGAGCAGCACTCATTGGCGCCTCCTACTGGAGCCTCACCTGAGAGCGAGCGGCAGAGTGAGAATCGCTCACGCACACACACACACACACGCACACACACACACACACCGCACTGTTGTGCACCTGCTGAGAGAGACACACCCAAGAGTTCCCAAAATGCCTTTAGGGCCCAGTAGGACAAGGCACCAGAGAGCTCTCTCCGGGGATTCGATCCAGCAACAGACCGGTGCAGCCGAGCTGTCGGTGCTGCTTCCGGTTTCTCTGCACTGCACTGTTTGTCCATCAGTCCTGTGAAACCATCAACGTCGACATCCCCGCAGTGAAGAGTGGAGGAGAGAGCAGCGAGTCCGAGTCCCGGTCCATCAGGGCAGCAGCACAAATGTCCCCCAGGAGCCTCAAGCAGCTGCACGCTCACAAGGCAGGTGAGGCAACGTCCTGTTGGGGGCACTGCTCCGGGAACATCACACGAACCCTGAATGTTTGTCCCTCCCTCACACTCACACGCAACCCCCACGTTCACGTCAAGACAACGGTGACATTCGCGCAACGATCTGAAAGGAGCCGCGTCGACGGTCCGAAGGGCCCCGACTGCGCTGGGAAAGGGGCCGCAGCGGCTGAACGCAGCGTGCGATTTACACCGAGAATGAAGCGTAACGAGGGGTAAAATGTGGAGAATTTCTTCCCGGCGCTCGGCTGTTTTCGGTGGAGCTGCAGTGGCCCCTAGCAGCACCGTTGTGTACTACAGGCCACCTGAGCCCAACCCACAGGGTGTGGGCTGGTAACACTGCACAGAGTTCTCTGGAAGTTGCTCTGGAGGGGAGTGTCTGCTAAATTAATAAATGCATGTGTATTATCTCTCTCTCTCTCTCTATATATATATATATATATATATATATACACACACACACACACATAAAACAAACATACATAAAATATATGATAAATGTATGTATGCAGTATGTTTATTCACTCATGAACTTGAGTGGGAAGACAGCTAGAGAGCTGCAAGAGCTGTGAGCCTCAGTGGTTCCTAATAACAATAATAACTATATAATAACCTAATGACCATTGAAGCATTGATTAAAAACTTCACAATGGTTCTCAACAGAGAGATGGAAATAAGAAGTAGTCACGCCGCAGTCACTCCGACGGCTAAGAGGGCAGCTTTCAGAGTCCAGCAGAGGGCATGTGAAAGGTGTGTGAGGGCACTGGGTGCCGCCTCCTCCTTATCGTATCTCCCTCCCGCTCCATTTGCTCTCGTTCCCTGGCACCGAAAGCGCTTCCCTCACATGTGCAGCACGTTCATGTTTTTAAGGCCTAGTGATGCAAAGGAATACAGGCAGGTTTTACCTGCTGAGGGGAGGGGACAGACCCTAGGGCCATGCCCACCTTATGGCCACACCCACTCCTGCCCCAATGAGGCGTGCTGAGCGCCGCCCCCTTGGGGAGCTGTCCGCGGTGCTGGCGTCCGCTCGGTCCTCCTTGTCACGTTGAGTTACGTCAAATTAAAACTAGAGTAACCAAAAAGTATTCGAAAAAAAAACTATTTTATTTATTACCGCTGCAGCAGACATTTAGAGAGAAGCTGGCCTGTAAATAAATGGAGGGGCAGCAAACATTATTGTCAGGTACCTTGGGGCTGAATGTGGCTTTGGCGTGACCAACAAATGGAATAGCCAACGAATTTCCAGTCACAGTTATGTTCCTCAGCTGAAGAACAGAGGAGCAGCATGGTGTCGTCACTGGGTGCCTGAAAAAGGGCATTTTCACAATTTACCGTCAATCGTTAAATTGTACGAATTGAAAGCGAAACCGAAAACGGGGAGACGCGTGTTCTCAGCATAATCTCAGCCGTCGTTACGGTGTTATTGTGCGTTGTGTCCGCTTAGAGTACGGCTGGAGGTGACGTAGCAGCCTGGGATCCAGTTAAGGGTAAAACGCAGCACGCTTTACCTGGATGGGCCACTCACCTGAACCCCCAGCCATGCGCGCTGCTCCAAGGGCGGAGGGGTTGTGCGGAGAGGGAGCGGGTCGGGCTCCCGGCTCCCGTGAAGAGCCGTCTCGGTTTCTCATCCCCGCATCCCCGCCCCGGTGTCCGGCGGTGCTCAACATACGCCACCTGTAGAGTGCATCCATAACTACTCCTCATGCGCCGCTTCAGCTCTTCGGAAAGATACTCTGGCGGACAGCGATACCGCGCAAAAGCTGCTGGGCCTGAGAACCCTGACTGGAATGATGTGATTCGCTGCGACCCACCTAATTATTTAGCGTTTATTGATCCAACATGTTTCGCCGCATCGTACAGCACTCTGTACTAGTACATTACTACACATCAATATACTGGTATATTAACAGATGTATTAGTATATATTACAAAATTAGCATGTATTAGTGTATTAGCTACATACAGTGTGCAGCACTAGGCTACTTAGAGAGATCTACCCATTTTTAAAGCAGGGCCATTTCTAGTGTATCAGTTCAGGGTAAGTACCATGATCAAGAGCACTAGAGCAGGAGATGGGAGAGTTAAGGCGGCACTAACCCCTACGCCACCTGCTGACTATTCTAGCTTTGCCGACAAGTGAAGCGCCTGAGGGTGGCGCCGCCCACCGTTTCAGTTCTTCAGTTAAGCGCCTCTTGGTGACAAAGTACAGGCAGAGGAGCCTTTCGACATGTTTCGGTGCTGACGTGTGTCCACAGGTGAGGCTTTTCGCCCAGGTGAGTCCAGGTGAGGGCGTTCACCTTCCAGCAGGAAGTTGCAGACAAAAGAGCTGCACAAAGAAATAACACGACGGGGGCCTGCAGAGCAAGGAGAAGGTCTCGAACCCCGCCGGAGCAGTGAGGCTCTGGAGGAGCTCCCTCCCTCCACCTTTCCCTTGATTTTTAATTACAAATATTAATAAGCAGCTTAGTAAGAGACACGAGGTCCGGGCATCTCCGTGCGCAAATAAAACGATATGATTATTTATCCGCTCGGTTTTACCTCGTTTAATTATTCATTCGCCCTGCTTTCCTACTTATCCCTGAAGCACAACCCAGCGAGAGGGAAAGAACCAATTCCAACAAAAACAAGGGTTGTTGCGGAGAAGCGACAGGATGAGGGTGCCGTTCGCACTCTGGTGGTCCAATCCTGTCCTCGGGCTCTGCAGGGGACTCATCCGAATTACACTGCAACTCTATTCCCATTTACCCCCCGTCCCGGTGTGAACATCCACGCTCCACGTGCCGTGTGCGCGTTTCCCATCGCCACGCCTGGTCAGGAGTCGAACCCACATACATGCCACAAGCAGTATCTGTTACAGGGAACTGTACCCAGAATTCCCGGCACTAGACCTCCATGTTGTCACGCCACGGTGGGAGGTGGCCTTGCGCCACGTTTGCTCTGCCCACCTGCTTTCGAGCCGAGGACGCAGGGGGCACTGCTGAGACGAGACCCGCCCCACCCCCCCCACACACCATGCGAGTGGCATTCTGGGTGCCACCGGACGCAAATTTTCTGTAGAACACCATTAAATATGGCAGGATGACAACTAGTGTCGATGTCATTTTGTGGCAGGCAGCGGCGACAGCGGCGCCCCCTGTGTCCCTACTGGGGGTTCACAGGGAGGCAGCCAGGAATCACATTAGCGGTGGGGAGTTCCGTGGCTCACGGCGCACTGTCGTCACGGTAACGCAGGCTCCGTCCTTTTCGGAGAAAACCGATCTTGGCTCCATAAGCAGATTAGGCCCAGAATTGCATTAGGACCCCAGCGTGGCCCCCGTCCCCATCCCAGCGTATTTGTCCAGCTGGAACAAGGCAGGAGGCAGGTGCCGGGCGCACCGTGACAATTGGCCGAATCAAAAAAACTCGCTCGTGGGGCTCACAGTAGTCAGGGAATGAAGGACACCGGTCGCAGCCCGATTCTGCAGCCCAGGATGCAGAAAAAATCCACAGCCGGGACAGACACCCCTCGCACCCGACTCCTGTCACAGCTCACCTCAGTCACCTCATAACTCTTTTATTAGCTCTAGAGCCCCACTTTCACCGAACCCACCAATTCCGTGTGGTTCATACGGTCCATTCGGGATGCAAGGAGCCGTCGCCACGGTTACCATCCAGCAGGGTTCACATTTGAGTGACAGAGTGAAAAACCGCGAAATGTTTCCTCCGTAAACATTTTAACAGTTATAAAAGTGTCACCGGTGCCGATGGTGAAAATGAAAGCGGTCGCTCTCCTGTTCACGGTCACATCCTGCAGCCAGAACATCACGACGCATTTCCAAGCTCCTTTATACCACGGTACAGCACCTCGCTGCCCTTTCCTTCCGTGCACAAAACATGAGCTCAAGTGCAGAGTCCTACAACAGTTAATAATATGGGGTAGCAGGGGGCACAGCGGTTAGATCCATTGTGTTTAGACTCAAAGGAACTGGGTTCAAATCCCACCTCCAGCTGTAGTACCCTTGACCCGACCAACTAACCCTGCAAAGTAAATAAACTTCCCACCGTGAGTCACCTTGGAGAAACATGTCAGACAGGTTTGAATGTCAGTTAAATCAGAGGTTCCCTCTTCCATCGTGCATGCACATACATTTTCGTCCATTTGCTGCGTACGTTTGCAGCCCTCCCTTGTGAATGCGTCCAGTTTGCTGTGAAAACATTGTCCCGACTGTGATGATGATAATCATCACCACCACCATTGCTGATGACTACTGGCAGTTCACAACATAACAAACAATACAATAACAAATCAATACGTTTTGTGTGCGTTCCGTGTCGGAGTCGCCACGCCGCAGCACTAATACTGGAGATTGAATGTGGATACGGCAGCAGCGCGCCGGTCCGTCAAGGGCGATACGAGATGACCGAAATCGACAAACCGCTTGTAATTATGGGAAGAGTTAATCAAGCAGATCAGAGCGTCTCAATCACATGCAAAGACGTCGCCGACACGCAGGCGACCAATTACAGTTGGGCAGAGACACTGTGATGGGTGTTGTGTTGATCAGGTATTGCCCAACAGATCAACGCAGCACACAAGAAACAGCACAAACAGGTGGAGGAAGGACGTACAAGAGGGGAGGGGATAGAGACACATCAGCAGACAAGAGGGACCCGTCAGTCGAGCGGCTGCGATGAGAAGGAGAGACTACGAGCGAGGAAATCCCATGAGGACAGAGCAGCGATGATGAAGAGCAGGTGCAGCACAAAGGTCAATTAAATTTAAACACCAAAATGTCAGTCGTTAAAACCAATAAACCAGCGGAAGTTCCACACTCCCAGCATGCTCAGTTTTCCATCAGCATAAGACACCCATAAATAACCCTTCAGCTGGATATAGACCAGATTTGCACAAAATATGATCCTTTTTATTCTGTATCCACTTCAGTTATATTGATTAATTGGACCTAAATGAAGGTTACACCTCGCGCTCATTAATCATCTCTGCACAGTTGGCCGAGGCACAAGTTCCGCAGGAGTAGGAGGTCTATTTATGCTTTATATATACACACACACACATATACACACACACACACACACACACACACACAGAGAGATGGAGAAAACAAAATATTAATTAAAATTATTTGTCTACCTTTGGGAGGAGGGGTCGACGTTTTATATGTGCAACGTCAACATGAACTATGAAACTAACACACAAATATATATTTATTTGGAAGCGCTTATCCATAAACACACACACACACACAATGTTGTACAGTCAATGCCTCGGCAGTTTTATCATCACTCTCCTGTGCTTTGGACCAAAACCGGAGATGCTGCACTATTTGGATTCTGGTCATTTTGAGTTGCTGTGTTATTATTTTTCCAAATAAAAGCCAACAAACCAAGCAAATCAGGTCCATTAAAGGCCACACACACACACACACACACACACACACACCACTCCCTGACCCTTCTCCGCAGTGTTATGGACTGTAAAATAAATGAACACTGCTATCCATTTCAATAGAGCTCATAAGTGCCTAATTTCCGCCGATCTCTTCAAATCTTCCCCTTTTAATGGACACAGATTAATCAAAAGGTTGGAGGCGTCTGATTTATCACCCTGTCAGGTCCTGCGCCGCCTCCCCTCTCATCAGCACCGCTCACGTGCACCTCCATCACGTCCGGACGGGCAGCACGTCTCTCAACACGAACCATAGCCGCGTATCCATGGGAACATCCGTGCACTGCCCTCTTAAGCCATTTTTCTTCGGTGGTTCATGTGGTTACTCTGTTTTACACTGTGCGAGAGGGAATTTTCACCGAGACAAATACTGATCAATAACCTGTGTCTGGCTTTGCAGCCCAACTGGGACCAGAAGTCTGTTCATAACTCGCTTTGTTCCTAACTCCAGAGTCACTTCTACTGCTAAGTTACAATCAATAATTCGGCTCATTCCGCACAAACGGCAGCTAGAGCAGGAATAAATTTCCAATATTCGGAATTAGAATAAATTAATTTAAAACTGGTGAAAATAAAGATACCTTGTGCGTGTGTGAAGTCCCGCTGAACGCTGCTTGTTCACCTGTTGCACAGGGTTCTTGTCCCTCTTACTCTCAGCCCTCAGGGAAGGCAGCCAGGAACCGTAAACAGCGCGAGGGAGTTGGATCGAGGCAGCCGCACAGGTTCCCTCCTGCGACACACAGCCCCATCATATACACAAGTTACAAAAACGTGGTTACATATGAACTGGAAAATGTTTGCACCTTTGAAACACGTACACTGGATCACAGTTTGCTCCACTGCATTCGCAGAACACTACAACTCACACGCACACCATCTTCTGGCTCCTACTAATTCTGTACAGTCGCACTTGTTCCAAACTATATTACTTGTTCAACAAACTATGATCCAGTCAAAAAGTCAATGTTATTTTTCTGCCTCTTGCAGTATCGTTGGAAGCGAAGTGTGTGTGTTGTGCTGTCAGTACTGCGCTGTGATACACTGTCATACGTTCCCTTCTCATCCCCAATGAGCTGAAATTAAAAGCGGCTTGTGCTGCGGTCATCCTGGCCTCGGCAGCCACGTCGAAGTACAAATTAAAAAGCACGGAATGTACCGGAGTAGGGGGACGGAACAGCTTTCCTCTCGCACTCGTACCACAATTTACAAGGTTACCCCACCCAGCTCCCGGGTTCGGGATCGGTTCTCCTGCGGTCGAGCCGAAAGTCCAGCAAGGGGCCGCTGGGAGTGTCTCGCAGACCCAAAGTCAACCGTGGAAGTCAGCGCCACTGCCACTCACGTCCCTGCTGTTGAACATCAAGAACACCATAAATTAAGTGGTGCAGCCACAGATGACGAGGGACAGGAGGACACCGACAGGCAAGACAGAGAGAGAGACAGACAGACCGAGAGACAGAGATGGAGAAACGCAGCCCAGCACATCAACCATGTCCACCACAACCAATTTGAATCTTTCGAGCTCAACGTCAGTTTGACATTCCACGTTTAGCTGTGTTCGCAGACACGTACCCAGTTCCCGGCGTCCCGTTCGTCCCCAGTACGGACCCAATGTCCACCCGTACGCAGGAGAAAAGGCTCATTCTCCGTTACGAGGGGAGGCAGATGGCTGCTGTGCGTTTCTTTGACCCCAAGTAATTTGTCCATTGCGCAAAAAAACACACACTGGTGTCTTTAACATCCACCGGATTCTAAAGGGAAAATCAAGAGGGGAAACAAGCGCCTTGAAAGCAACAGAATTTTTACTTCACTTTTACTGCGAAGGAGCATGAGGCTCTCGAACATTTACCCTCACGGAACAGTTCCAGTGACAAGACAGCTTGCGTTTCCAGGCAACGGAGCGCCGAGGAAGAGACGCGCGTGCAGCCGCACTGTATGTCCGCCGCGTTCCTGACATGTACCGATTTTCATGGCCACGATCGGGGGAGCAAATCTGAGAGTGATAAACTACCGTGACCTTTTCATGGTGAGCGCAAAAGGTTAATGAGGTCACAGTGGAACAACGCGACTGTTGCTTGATGGCCACGTTACCAAGTCCCACGTCGCCCTCCGCCTGGCCCGTCACTACACTGTGACCACACTGTCACCGCTATTACGACACCCTCCAGCAGCGTCTGACGTCCAGCGGTCTCAGCGAAGGCAGCGTGTAAAAGCGGAGGCCTCTCTGTGCGACTGCCCCCCATGGCACTGGGGGGCACATTGGGCTGGGAGCTCCAGCAGCCCACTGATTTATGTCATGAGCAATGAAAAGATGAGATGTTTTTGGGCCGAAGAGGATGGTTAACGTTAGTGCGAGCGACACCGACGTCTCCGTTAGCGGGGAACCGAGGGATAAAACGGCACATGATCTGACATTTAGGAGAGACAAGAATGTGGCGTGGCAGGGGGTTCTCCGTCGGGATCACTCGGCACGTTTTCCAACTCGCGATGAGCAGGAAGCCTGGAAAGGGGCAGTTTCACGGCGGACGGATGAGCGGATGAACGTGTCACATGCAGGCAGCGATGGGAGCGCACAGCAAGTTACCCTCCATCCCATGAGCTTCTCCGCTGTCAATGCCCCGTTTCCCACTCTGCCCCTTGCCGTGCACAGGGTGCCACGCCTCTTCCTGTTTATATCCCGCCTGAACCAAAAGATACGAAGCATAATAGAGATATAGGCATGATTGTGGGCCATCGGGGCCTTTTATCGCCGCCGAGGCCTATGTAGGGAGATGTAATCGAGGGCTTCGCCACAGCGCCGCCGCCGTATTGAGCTCCTCCAGCCGCCTGCAAATGAAAAATCTGCTCGTCTCATTTCCTGCTGCACCCGCAGCTGCTGAATTTCAAGGTTCCCATTTTTCTATGACGATGCGTATCACTCACGCTGCTGGGAAACACGAACGATGCGCATAAACATTACTGGCCCCCCTCACCCCACCTGGCCGCCCGAGGACGGGGGGATTCTAATCAGGCGGCAGCCTTGAGCCGGGCGCAACGCAGAGAGACCCATCACTCACGGCGCATTTACAACAGCTCGCGACCGTGGCCTGTTTCGGACGCAAGGAGCTCGGGTTCGTGCTGCACTTTACAGGTGGCCCTCCAACGAGACCAGAGCGAGTCATTTACCACCGGGGGGGTTTGTAAAAATAACAGTAAAAGGGGACGTTAGGAACTCGAGTGAAATTAAAGTCTGTGTCGACCTTCGAGGGGTAAAGCGCATTTGCGCCACAGACACACCTGCCTCTGTACCTGCACTGTTTCCGTTGTGCCTTAAAGGGGCCACGTCCCCATTTTTATATTGAAGCCTTCATCTGATGCTCTTCTGAGCTTTTACCAGTTTATGCAAAACTACGGAGAATATAGAGAAGAATGGAATAAAACACGTTCAACATCTGAGTTCTGTCTGCTTTGGGGGAATCGAAGAGAATTGAACCTGCTGAGAGCATCCTGACCTTCCTACCTTGGCCAGGTAGGAACAGGTAGGGACACTGCACTGCACTGAAGTCAAACAATGTGCCTTCAGGGACATCTCACTTTTTGTCCTCAGTCAAGTTAGTCTCTCTGTCCTTCAGTCTGAGAGGAAACAGGCAGCGCGGCACAGAGGGGTGTACAGACACTGCAAAGCTGCCTGAACGTAACCATGACGACGCTAAAACTATTGCGGTTTCGCTGTTTTCTGCAAGCGCATCACCGTGCATCTCCCTTAGATTTACTATGGTTCCACCTTCATACCTGGGTAGCTGCTATGGACAGGAACACCTTTTCATGTTAGAGGACGGCAGAGCCCTCAGCTAGCACCAGCAAGGGGCGCCCAGGGGGTTAGAGGTCACGATGGGCTATCTGCCCTGTAGGTAAAAGCAACGTTTCCATAGGAAGTATGGAAAGGTCAGAGATCACCACTCAAAATCTTGCCCTCCCCCCCACCGCTTTGTATATTTCAATTTTATATTTCACTGCCGAAACATCTGTCGTGTTTACTCCTAGAAATGGATGGTTGAATTAAAAAGGAACAGGAAAGACATGAGAAATAATGGCAATGAGGCGAGGGGGAGAAAGGCGTCTCCTTGTTTCCAGAAACAAGGAACAAGACGTGTTTGTCTCTAAATAAAGCGGTTGAGGGCTGCGGAGCCCCGACGCTAAACGCTGCCGCAGAAATAAGCAATTTCTAAAATGAAAGAAAAAATGAGTGTCAGAGGCTACGCTGTTAATTTCAGCATTGTGTTCCTCGAATTATGATAGAAATTAGACGCTGTCACAGGAGTGTGACGGGGCGACGGCGCCGTGTTGCGCTGTGTTTTGATGCGAGAGCTCCCCCCACGCAGCCCCCCACGCCGTGCCACACTATTATTGGGAGCGACTGGTCCGGAAGAGCCCGGCGCTCCGATGGCAATCGCTTATCTCCATTATTCCAGCGGAGCTGCAAATCTGCTCTCAATCTTCAGAGTCCAGCGGACCCTCAGGCTCCCGGGGCCGTTTGGTGTGTTCCGGTCGATCGGCACCCCCCGCTGGGGCTGCTCTGTCGCCGTCAACTCTGAGAAATTCAGGGGTGGGAGGACTCCACGCCTTTTGATACACAGGACAGCTGTCAGGCTTGGTAGAGGCTCCCGCTGCAGAGCCAGCTGGGTTCCAGGATAAACGCACTGAGATCAAGTCGTCTGCGTTACACTGGCAGGTCCACAAAAGGCATGAAAAACGAAAACAATATAAAGGAGGAATGTGGAAGTGCGTGGAGCAGGACTCTCCAACAGCACCCTAACTATCTTCTAGCCCACTAGCAGCAAGCCCTGAAGGCACCCCATAGTGGCCCCCAATGTGGTCTTTTGACACGTTCATCTTTACCATGTACGCGTGCGTAAAAGTGACCCGGGGAGCACACTGGAGCCACGCTCGCATCCAACAGTTTGCAAGGAGCTGCTATTGTACAAAGGCGATTGTGACAGATGGTGTTGGACTCATTTACGGGGGCTGTGAGTAGCTCTCAAAGAGATGGGCTCAAGACTCTTCTTCAATGTGGGAAGGATTCAGCAGCTCTGAGGGACACAGGGAGCTCATTCCACCACACTGGAGTCAAAGCCAAGAACCAAATGGCTCTCAGTTTTGGACCCCTGTGAATGAGGTATTGGGGAGCAGATGCCTTAACCATCTCTTAAGTACGCCAACATCATTTGGCCTAGTTGACTAACACTGGAGAAGGTGTCCCAGGAATGAGACAAGTGTTGAGGTCCTCAAGCATCCCACGACTGTACCCTTGGGAAAGCTATACACTCGCCACGGTTTGAGGACACGTCCACAATGATGTCCATAATGTCAAGAACTGCGCAAATTTGAATGGATTGGAAGTCTCAGCAAAACAAAGAAAATGCAAAGTGAGGTTGTTCAGCACTGCGGTTCGCAGCACCCAACAGCGAGAAGACAGTGACACCTTATGGTGAACCCCCCACATCCCTGACTCTCACACACACAGAGGCACGTGTGCACAGCACGAACCCACATCACTCGAGTGTGTTCTCTTATTTGCACAGCTGCAGTCGCTGCATTGATTAATAAACAACTGTTGGTGTTTAATCATCAAATTTGTAATTTATGCAAAAATATGCAACTTTGCCAGCAAATTCGCTTGCTGTTTATATGACAACTTAACCGGGAGCGAAAATAAGACAGCCTGTCTCCGTGTAGACCTAGTAGGGTGTAAATGCTCACGTCTTAATTTCATGACCTACATGACAACTGAGCAGGAGCTTCCGAACACTGGCGGGCCGCCTACATTAATGTCAGTTAATAAATCACATTAGAATATCATCAAAATGATCACATCAATAAATGAAAGCAGTCCCATCTTGCAGCACGGCAGAAAGAGGAAGTTAATGAATTTTAATGGCAACATGGTAAATAAGTAGACAGGGCTGTTACTGGAAGGGAACGTGGGGAAGCTGACAGTGAAGTTGACAGGAGATGCGGAGCCCAGCAGAAGCAAAAAATGGAGCACAAAATAAATTAAAGATCACCACCCGACGTGGTTCAGCATTTTAACTGCAGTCCATCAAGACCCCCCCCCCCCCCCCCGTCCCGAAAGAGGCCGTTTTATCACCTGTGAAAGTCGTTGGAGTCCCACAGCAGACACACCTGTGACGGGGGGTGGGGGTTGCCCTCGCTCTATCTCACCATCTCACCACGGCAACTGAAGATCTGCGGGAGCCGTGAACTTTGGGGTTGCGGGGGCCACCTGGTCTCTACCTCAACCCTCCTCCTCCACCTGCAGGGAGACCCTGATCCACTGACATTCAGCACCAACTGCCACCTACGCCGGATTGCCTCGCCGAGATCCCCCGCGGGAGTCACCCCCCAACACAGTCTACGATTCCATTCATATATGAGACATTTTTCTTCAAAGCACATTCGCAGTGTTACACTACTGACACTCATTTTCCCATTTATAGGGCACAGTAATTTTTTTTACTTGATCAATTCAAGGTAAGTGCCTTGATCAAGCATTCTACTGCAGGAGGTGGGATTCGAACCCAGGTCCTTCACTGGAAAGCATCACCTACAACTGCTACACCACCTGAATTACAGTCTTGACTTTGCTGTGTGCTGATGAGGTCCATCAGACTGCCGTACAGTTCACGTCAACCCTTTTGACCACATACTGTAGAGCCCTTCTAGAAAGTTCTGTTTTCCATTCATGTCCTTGGTGTTCACTTTCACTGTGACTGAGTTCATCCATCTGGTTGCTGCTCATCCTCTTGTGTTCCTTCCAATGTGTGAAAACCTCAGTCTGTTTTCATCTGTGCTTCTAGTGACACTTCTGACCTAATTTGACCCATTAGCCACCCGTTTTCCTGCCTATCCACGGTGTCCATTTACATCTCCAGCACTCTATGTACAAACCATCTCTACATATAATCTCTCCCGGCAGGAAACAGCTTATGTGATGAAGTATATGTTGTCTGCAGGCACTGACCACCATGTCTGTGGGACATCTGAACAAGGTACATGGGAGTAGTATGGTACCGTACTCAGGCGTCGAGGTACGAATATCTCCAGGTGAAGGATTGTTGAGTTGGAGATTCATGCTGCAGTGAAAGATGGAGGGAAACACCGTGCTGCACTCATCCATGAAATGTTCTACTCTTGGTCCATCCGTTGGGCGCTGACAGGAGGAAGCCTCCAAGCACCTTCCGTCCAAATGCCTTCCCTCCAACCAGATTCAGACCTAACGAGGATGAACCCTAAATGTTTATGAATTCAGGCTCCAAGTCCCCCACAATGATGATGTTCAAAATGACAGCTCTCCAAATGCATCTTGTATATCTACCCATAATCCCCAGACGTTCTGCCCAGGATTCTGCTCATCCGTGACCCCCCAGAGGTCAAAAGCAAGATAAATGCAGTGCCCCCCACACTGTGGCGCACTCCTCAAACCCTGAGAGGAGAGACGACCCCGGGCAGCATGGAGCACTGTCCTCAGAAGCTGTCTGGCCATGGACACCTCCCTTCTAGCGGGTGCTTGTGGGACAGGATGACGTGGTCGTAGTCAAAGTTCTCATCCAAGGAGAAGGGTAGCACTTCCTCTGTCTCAGCCTGAAACACATTTCCAATGACGGTAAACAGAAGAGTAAAACGTTCAGGAGACAAAAGGCCAGAAGCACTAAGGAGACACGGCAGCCATGCATCAATCCCTGTCCCCCATATGGCCCTACCTGGCTTTCTGAGGTGGAACCCCGACAAGGTGGTCGCTGGGCAGGCACCATTGTGTGGAACTCTAGCTGTGTGTAATGGTGGAAGGAGGGCGAGAGGGTGGGAGGGGCCTCCTCCACCTCACCAGGTAGAGCGCCTGGGCCTGGAAGGATGGGGTCACGACCATGAGAGAGAAGCCCCTTTTCATGCTATGCACAGCAACGGGTACCTCAGTTTCATAGGCAACCTCCACCCACTGGAGCCTGCACAAATGATGATGACCCATACGGATCGGCTCAAAGCAGAGTCCTACATCTGAGCGCAGGCGGTCCGGTCCAAACCCAGGTTGTCCAGGTGTCATTGTGTACTGCTGCGCTCTGGGCCAAGAGAGACGCCACCAAAGGAGAAACAAAACGTACCAATGCAAAACCAAAAGGGTCCGAGCCAAAGAACCCGGTGCGGCGGGGCCGACCCGGAACACAGAAGAGCCGGCGGCGCGAGCGCGGCTCCTGACGAATGAGTCCTGACAAAACATCTGCGCAGATTAGAGCGGCGGAAAACGACTGTCAAGGAGGAAATGATTACACATGCCAGTACATTAATAAAAGGGAATATTAATAAATTAAAGAGCAGAGAGCATTAAATATTGACTCCCCAGCCCTCCCAACACGACGCCGCTGCAGCAATAAACGAGACGAGGATGCCAATTAAACAGCTAATTACCTCCTGATCAAACCTATTCGATAGGGTTAAGATTGGGCGGTGGGGCTGCGGGAGGGGCTGACACAGATATGGGTGGGGTGTTGACTGACCGCCTCAAAGTGTGGGGGGTGGTGCTCACAGGTTTAGATCCAAGTCAGAATTGCGATAGTAAAGTAATTTGCCTCGTTAATTGAAGGTCACCACAAGGGAGGGGGAGACTCGATTCGGTCCCGGGCGCCGCTGTCAGCAACTGCGTTCCGCTCACCGTAGCGTGTCTGTTTCGATTTTGGGGAAAACTACTGCTGCCCCCACCCCGATTAAAAGAGCCTCTTCTGACAAAAGGCTTTTGAATGCAGTTTGAAGATCAATACTGAGCAACAAAAAAAAAAATAAAAATTTTTTTTCCATTTTCATCCCTCAAGAGTAATTTCTCCTGAAATTATGTAAGATGCCATTTTCTCTTCCTTTCAAATTGACAGGAAAACTTTCTTACTTGACTCCAATTTGATGTGGTAAGAAAAGAAAAAACTTGTTAAAAAGTATACTATGGTACTTTGAGAACCATGATTACCTTGTTATGTTTAAACAAGTGTTTCTTGCAGCCCATCAACCTGCCGCTCCGCTCTGATCAACATGTTCAAATTAATTTCACGCCTGTTTCCACGTTAACAGAAAACAAGCGATGCATCGGAACCCACAATCTGCATCGCGCTCGTCGGTCAGGGGAGCAGGGATGGGGGGGGTGTTCACCTGACGTGGACGTCGCATCTTCTGCTTTGTGGGCGAAGTTCTCTGGGGCAAAGTACATGTCCAGCTGCAAAAGACACAAACCACATCCCTCATCCCGCCACCTTCACTGTGTCACAGAACCCCCTCCCCGCCAACGACAACGCTCCACAAACCGGGTCCCTGAATCCTTCACTTTTACTGTCCCCCCAGGGGGTGTGACTCTCCACCCAGTTCCCCAGAGCAGCACAAACAGTCCTGTCTTACATGCCAGAGGGGAGAGCAAAGGGTCAGCTGGCAGTGCAGTGGTTTCAGTTGTTGCCTTTGGACCCAAAGGTCGCAGGTTTTAATCCCCACTCAGATTCATGTGCTGCTGTTCGCATTTATCTGACACATTTCTCCAAAGTGACTTACAGTGCTAATCTACCTATAGCTACGTACCCATTTATACAGCTGGGTAATTTTACTGCAGCAATTTAGGGTTACGTACCTTGCTGAAAAGTACTACAGATGGAAGTTGGATTCAAACCTGCAACCTTTGGTTCCAAATGCAGCAGCTCTAACCACCACACTCCCAGCTGCCTCAGCTATTCACTTTTGCAGAAGACTATTAATAAGAGCAGATTCAGCGATCAGATTGGGGGTGCAGCTGGGTTTAACTCTCGAACCTTTGGACAGGCGCCATGGGCCTCAACCCAGATGGTAAACAGCAGTGGAGCCACAGCTCTGACAGTAGTTCACCATCCCTGAGGATTGTGGTGCCAACAGTGAGCTCCTGCGCTGCGAGCGGCGCTCCGAACTGCCGGGATGGGATGGTCGTGAATCGCGATCACGATAAAATGAATGCGCATCAGAGCTCTTCCAGCGATCACACACTTCTGTGTCTACACTCATTTGTCTGAGGTTCAAGAAACTGCAGGCAGAGGGGTAGCGATGCGATTGGTGGACGAAGCACCGAGGAGGCCCACAGGCCGCCGCCCACCTCTTCCTGATGCTCCGTCTGCTGCGCCTCACCGTCTCTCCCTGGCTCTGCCCTGGCTCCGCCTCTCTTGCAGGATGGGCGGAGTCTAGAGCCCACTGTCAGTCTGCCACGCGCAACACCTGCAAGAGGAAAAGAGTGAAAATCTCAGTAATAACCATTAGGAGCCTTGAATACAGGAGGAGAAGCTGAAAATTTCATACCCTGACTGATTGAGATACTCAGATGTAAAGTAGTGTAAAGTAGTAAATACTAGAGTAAAAAGGGTGTGAGGGACACAGTAACATTGTCCCCCTGAGCACTCACCTGTGGGAAGGCGTGTGAACGACATTAATAAGTCCTCATAGGTCTGCTCAGCAGAGTTGCAGAAGAGGTCCAGGGTGTCTCTCACCACCTGCTCCTGGGGGGCCCCCTGCGGGTGTTCCTGCTCCCCCGGCATCCCGTCTCACCCCAAAACACAGCGGGACACACTCCACGAGCCCTGACCCTCACCTGGAGAAGGAGAGAATGCACTCAAAGAGGAACGCAGGAGCGAGGGCCTCCTCCTTGTCCTCTTCGTCCACGCTGTGCGTCCAGCAGACGATGGGGAAGCAAGAGGAACAGGCCTCCCAACTTCCACTGTTACTGTACCTTTTACTTCAATAGCTTCATCACAACTGTACACCTTATTCATCTCTCCAAGCTGCACAAACATCACCGTCCAGCAGAGAGCGAGGACAGCTGAGGCGGCACAGCCCGACGTCCCCCTTGTCTCTGTCTGCTAGCTGACGTCTCCCTCCGGAGCCTTTCTCCAAGCTGCTCGTGCACATGAGTTGGCAGCAAAGAAGGGAAATTAAAATTAAACACAGCGTGAGATTAGAGAAGGAAGACGGGGGAAGGCAGAGCAAAGGAACAGAGGAACGAGAGCGTCCAGCGAGAGCAGCACGGAGGACATGGAGGGAGATGGCTGGAGAGGGAGGGAGACGGTTAGACAGGGTGAGAGACGACCTACAGACAAGGAGCAGCCACCTGAAAACCTGTACAGAGGTCCTGCACAGAGATGTGTGTGTGTGTGTGTGTGCGTGTGTGCGTGTCTGAGCAACTGCAGAGTCACAGAGCTCCTCCAACGAAGGACAGTACTGAAGGAAACGCAACAAACGCTCGTCTGATGACACCGTTGCCGCATCCTTCGCCAAAACACACCTGAGCCAGGAGTTTCTCACAGGGTGCAGAAGAAAACGGCGAGAGGTACCGGCCAACACGACACCTACTGTCGCGCGAGAGGCCACGTGTGCCACACGCCAGGTGCTCGCTTGTTTGTGTGTCGAGCTCTAACGCTCCTCTGGGGCGCTCTGTGCGCGTGTGTGTGCGCGTGCACACGTTCTCCTGCCCTCTCCCACAACACACAAGGCGAAAAACAACACGGCGTCATTGGGAGCCTCACAGCTGCGCTTCTGCCCGGTGTGTAACGGAGTGGAAAGAGTTAAAGAAAAACACGAGAGCGTGGCGAGGGACCCCAACCCCCGACCACCACAGCAGGGGGCAGGCGCCGCAAACGGTAGCTCTACACACTCGGGTACTCCAATGCTACAGTCCCCCAGCACCACAGTAATACCATACTTGAAGAGCCCAATACCTCAACAGTGAGGTACCCCAATCCCACAATGCCCCACTCACTGAATGCAGCTACACACAGAGCACTGCACACCTCACAGTCGTCGTGGTGCCCGTTCAACTGTTTTCAACAGGACTCTAGTGACACCTAAATTGTGTGTGTGTGTGTGTGTGTGTGTGAGAGAGAGAGAGAGCGAGACAGAGAGTTCCACCAGTACCAAGTCTGCTGGAGTTCCTCTCAGCTCTTGTAACACACACAGTTCCACGACTGTGAGCGACGACTGTCATCGCCAAGGTTCATTACGAGGGGTTGGGGGGGATCAGGTGTGTGTCTGCAGCGCCTCGTCTCCATCAGGTCCCTGTGCACCCGGGACCTGGATGTGACTTGACGCATCAGGTGGCCCCTCACAGCGCATCCCGTCCCGTGCTTTTACGTCGTTCCTAGCTCTGGACACTGAGCTGAGCCAATGGCTCCGCCACATGACCCCCGATCGCTGATAAAGTGCGTATGAGGTGCCCACGCATTCGGGGCTGAGCAGGGGGGCTGTTCGACATGACGAAAAGTTTAGAGGAGGGCCAATGAGTGTAGCAGCGTGGCACGAGGGCTGCCTGCCACGGTCATGCTTCAGCGTGTTATCTGTGAACCGCGGCGCAGCCCGTCGCCCCACCTGTCAGAGGCGCCGAGAGGCGCTTAACCTCAACGAGCGACGCGGCTCGGCATTCGCTCTCTGCCCTCCTCCTGCTCCGCCGACCGAGTGCGGCCACCGCTCATCTGCGCGACACCTTCTGCGGCGACTCGGGAACACGTGCCCCGTATCGCGGGAGACTGCGAGGTAAGAGGCGCCGCTGCAGCTTACGGATGACCGGGTTCTGCATGCGCGTGAACATCGCACTGTAGCTGCACTGACTCGGTACTGACCGGCTTGCTGACATAGAACTTACTCAATGACGGAACAGCACTGACTTCCTGATATAGTACGTGACTCACTGACCGAGCGGCACTGACTCACCGACATACTGTAGTATTGGCCCACTCACTCAGCGGCACTGACTCGCCAACATAGCACGGACTCGCTGACCGAGCAGCACTGACTCACCGACATAGTACTGGCCCACTGACCGAGTGGCACTGATTCAGCGGCACTGACTCACCGACACAGTACTGACTCACCGACACAGTACTGGCCCAGTGACTGAGTGGCACTGATTCGCCAACATAGTACTGGCCCACTGACTCACATAGCACTGACTCACTGACCGAGCAGCACTGACTCACCGATAGTACTGGCCCACTTACTTATTGAGCGGCACTGACTCACCGACATAGAACTGGATCACTGACCTACTGTGTACTAATCATGTAGTGTTTCAAGTGTGCGGTTACTGCATGTATGGACTCACGGCATGTGATGTGAACCGGCTGACGAAGGACTGACTAACTACAAACTCACTGATCTCGTTGATCCACTGACTGACGGTTCCGGCGTGCGGTCCATTAGTTACGAACGCACGCTGTGTCATCTGTCTTTCTTCCGTTCCTTCTGCTCTACTCACATGCAGCAGCCGGTACCATAATTTACCATGCTTCTGTATGTACCTGCTGGTGGTACTTAGTCCTGGAATGGTTCGACACACCCCGAGTCATGCCAGTCTGAGTCTTTGCTCGCGCACAGTTTCTTTCTAGATCGCTGCGTGACGCAACAGCGACCGCTGTTTAAAGCGATCTAGGCCAATATATATCATTTGTTGAGGTCTAACAGATTGGATTCAAGCAAAGCGTTTCATTATGCAGTTTCTATACACTTCACAAAGAAGCAAATCTCGCCATTCCGACTAACAAACGGTCTGTGGTGACGGTACCTCGTCAACGGTCCCTTTCACACGCTGCTGGACGTGGGACAGGGAACTCTGGGAAATGTAGTCCATGTACCCAGAAATTCCAAGACTTGATAAAAGACTACAATCCGTATAGACCCCCTCCCCGTGTTGTCACTGTTTTTTAACACCGTCCAGGTCACTGAGCGCAATTTACAGTTCCCATGTGTGTTAACTTAATGTTTCATCCACGACGGTGAAATGAAGAGCCGACGTTAATTACTTACGGATCCATTAAATGTTTCAGTATATACATATCCATATATGATGCATTAATTTTCCTGAGGCATTTCAATACCTCATAAATGTGATTTAAGTCATTATTATTCACGTTTTTGAATACCAAAGACCAAACCTTCACGTATAAATGAATGGGCAGTTTCTATAACCTTGTGTTTAACCTCTAAGTTCAAGCATTCTTCATGTTAGCTCCTGAATGATCCGTGCTGCTTTTCCCCACTCCTTCACTGCAGCATGGCCTTGCAGCCGCTCACCCTCATAAACTGCGCAGGCCTCCTGCAGCCCGGCTGCTCCCTGCTGCCGCTGGATGGTGACGTCTTTCTCTTTGGCCAGAAAGGCTGGCCCAAGCGCTCCTGCCCCACTGGGGTGTTTAGCGTGCGCCTGAAGAGAGGGCAGTTCAAGCTGAGAGCCATCGCCTTCTCCAACGACTCGTGCTACCTGCCCCCGCTGCGATGCCCCGCCGTGACCCACCTGGACGCGTGGGAGGCCGAACCCGAATGTTACCTCATCCACGGCGGGCGCACCCCCAACAATGAGATCTCAGGCAGCCTGTACGTGTTGAGTCAGGAGAGCCGCGGCTGCAACCGCAAGGTGACGCTGCGGTGCCGAGAGAAGGAGCTGGCAGGCGACGTGCCGGGCCCGCGATACGGCCATACCATGAGCGTGGTGCATAGCCGGGGCAAGAGGGCCTGCGTGCTCTTTGGAGGGCGCTCCTACAGGCCGCCCGGGGAGAGGACCACGGAGACATGGAACACCGTAGTGGACTGCCCACCACATGTGTTCCTCATCGACCTGGAGTTCGGCTGCTGCTCAGCCCACATCATGCCGGAGCTTGCCGATGGCCAGTCCTTCCACCTGGCTCTGGCACGAGAGGATCGCATCTACATCCTCGGGGGACACACGCTGTCCTCGGACAGCCGGCCCCCGCGTTTGTTCCAGCTCCGTGTGGAGCTGCTCCAAGGCAGCCCGGTGCTTTCCTGCGAAACCCTGGATGCGGGGCTTTCCCTGACCAGTGCCATCCTCGTCTCCACCGGCTCAGCCCACGAGTACATCATCCTGGGCGGGTACCGGTCTGAGACCCAGAAATACCTAGAGTGCAGTGGCATCACCTTGGACGACAATGGGATCCACATAGAACCCAGAGAGCCACCCGCTTGGACAGGCGAGATCAGCCACAGCCGCACCTGGTTCGGGGGCACTCTGGGCAAGGGCAGTGCTCTCATCGCGGTTCCAGCTGAGGGGAGGGGTGTCCTGCCGGAGACCCACAGCTTCTATCATGTGAGCTTCAAGCAGGAGGGCGACAGAGACGCGGACGACGGCACGCAGGGCTGCAGCCAGGAGTCCACAGACTTCGAGGACTCGGCTCCGCTGGAGGACTCCGAGGAGCTGTATTTCAGCCGGGAGCCACATGAGCTGGAGGACACCAGTGACGGCGAGGGGGACACCTACAACGAGGAGGACGAGGAGGACGAGTCCCAGACGGGTTATTGGGTGCGCTGCTGCCTGGGCTGCCAAGTGGACCCCAACACGTGGGAGCCATACTACTCGACCGAGCTCCATCGGCCGGCCATGATATTCTGCTCACGGGGGGAGGGCGGCCACTGGGTCCACGCCCAATGCATGGACCTGCCGGAGTCTCTTCTCATGGAATTCTCCCAGAACAGCAGCAAGTACTTCTGCCTGGACCACGGGGGTCTGCCCCAGCAGGACCCGAAGACGCCACCCCGCACGGCACCACCCCTCAAGCGGCCTCCCATGAAGACGCAGCACCGCAAAGCCCCCGTCAAGCTGAACCTGACCCCTGCCAAGAAGAGCTTCCTGAGACGTCTCTTTGAGTGACCTCCAGCGCGCACATCGAGTCCATCCACACAACCGACACCTCACATGGCCATGACTGTGCTGTAGCTGCAGCGAATGTTGCGACGATTTGTTTAAAATGCAGATTGTTATGCAGTTGATGGCAGGTCGTCCCTTAAAATAACTCAAGTGCCATTTTATTGTTTCTTTTGTTGCTGTGACTGTGGAATTCAGCAATTATTCTCCTTTGTGTTAACATAAATACCACAATAAAAGTCAAAATTATATTGTCATGATAATTAATAAAGAGATTTTTAAACATGGACAGTGTGTTCTGCACATCAATATAATCCTTGTGTGAATTATGTGGTTTTGAGAATAAAGAATGTTGTTACTGCTGTTATTTAAGAGAACAAGATGTACAATCTAAAACAATTTTTTTATTTTCCTTTTATTTATTGCATGTCAAATACAGTAGTATACTCTTCAATGAAAAAACACTTGTCAATAAAACGCTTTTAAAAATGTAACACAATGATAAACATTAATCAGTATTGTATGAGGTAAATTATGCACCAAACATTTCAAAACAGAATAGTGTAATGTTTATGCTGAGATCAAAATGATACTAAAAAAATTTCAATATTGCATACAAAGAGTTGCGTAAACATTTTTAAATAAGTGCAAAAAAATCCATAAAACTTTGCACACACTGTACAATGAAGACAGCTGCAATAATTTTCAATCAAAAAGTTATTTTCTATTTTCTATTCTCTAAAAAAGCAGTCGAAGATTTAGTGTACTTAACAATCAATAATAAATTTTAAAAAAGCGGGTCAGGTGCATCTCTGAAAATGAAGTAATTTCACAGTAATGTCACAGTCCATTGCATCCGCAAGAAAATGAGGTCAACCAACAAAGTTCAAGAACCGCTTGTCCCGAGCGGGGTCGTGGCAAGCCGGAGCCTATCCCGGAGACATCAGGCACAATGCTGAAGGGGTGGGGGGCACACCCTAGATGGGACACCAGTCCATCGCTGGGCAAAATGAGGTCAGTATAAAGAAAATCATCTGAGACACATATAGCTTGTGTACAGAGGTAACTCAAGAAAATAGCCACTTCCGTTCCCTTACCATGAAAATGCCTAAAATGCTCTTCCATAAAAACAAACTAAAATCTAAACAAATTCAAACATCCAAAAAAAGGTGAAAAGCACAACTGTGTGAAAAGAAATATCAAAACGGGTGAAAAATGTTCCAGTGTGAGCAAACAAAGGAAACGAAAGGATAAATTCCTCCCGTACTCTTGATTTCGAAATCCTTCTGCACTCTTTCCCGGCCTTAGCGACACGACACGACACGACACGACACGGCTGTGCTTCGGGCCAGCGAGTCTTCGAGAGCTCGGGCAACAAACACAGCTGTTTGGGAGGCGCACAAAAGCAGAAGTTCCTCCAGACCACTCCGTCCCGATGCCGTGAGGAGCAGCTGGTGTGAGACGCGCTGGCGACACAACAACAGGGGCCCCAGGAGCCACCTGGAGAAGCACGACGCGAACACAAGAGGCCCTAGGGCGCCTCTCTCGTGGACGAGTGTGTGAGGACCACGGGGAGCCCTGCCCTTCCTGCGCTTCCCAAAGTCACTCGGCAGCCCTGCGTCCCGAGATAAAGCACAAAAGCAAACAGAGACCAGTCACGATTCTCCGACTCCATGTCCTGCCCTGGTGATAAATCAATAAAGCGGTCATAAAATGACCACAATTGCCTTCCCCTGACTTAGAGCACCGTCACCTATTTCCATAAATAACTCTTACATATAAATTCATAAATGTGTCACAGCCCTACAGTACAATAAACGATACAGTTTTTATGTGGAATATGAAAAGCAAGCTATAAAATCTGTACAAAAAGTAGTGAAATGGCCAACGCTACGAGCCGAAGTAACTGTACCTCTTTTAAAGCATGTGAGCATGAAATAATGGTGGAAATGTTTCTCCACTTCTCTGAAAAATGCTTTTCCAAAAGTAAATTGATTAAAAGAATAAAACACATTACCACAAAAGCAACTCACATGATAACAAAGAGTGATTACATTTCTCAGTAATAAACAGTATGTTCCATGAATAGTTAAAAGCAAGGTAAAAAATAAAGGGAACAAATAACGAAGTTAAATTAAGATCCACATTTCACAAAACCGTGGCCCATCAAGTCAAAGAGTATTACAGTAATAAAGTACCATAGTAAAGCAAATAAAGTGTCAGCCATAGAGTCCGGACTTTAAAACCTGAGAGAGAATGTGTCTATACATGTATGTGTGTGTGTGTGTGTGTGTGTGTGTGTGTGTGTAAATCACACACACACACACACACACACACACACACACCAACCAACCAAACAATGTCTACAGCCGCCTGTCCCGAGAAGGGTCGCGGCTAGACAGAGCCTACCCGGCAACACAGGGCACAAGGCTGAAGGGGGAGGGGACACACCCTGGACAGGACGCCAGCCTGTCATACCTTTTTCATCCAGACACTGAAAACATCAAAAATATAAATTCTGAGGTTCAGTGCTTTTCATAAAAAATATACAGTGTAAAATCAAAGTTCCAAAGAGTCTGCGACATCCAGTGATTCGCCCAGGTCATCTTGGGTCTCCACTGGGTCAATGGTGGCTTGCAGGGCCTTGGCAGAGTTCTTGTGTGCCTCCATGAACTTCTGCAGATACTTGGAGGTGTAGAGCCAGTGGTGCTTCAGCACATCCTCCAGCTCGAAGGTCTTGGACTGCCGGGCGTTCATCTTGCGGAAGCGGCGAAACAGCTTGTTGCCAGATTCGTTTCCCTCGCTGGCCCAGGCCCCAATGGAGCCGTCCCTCTCGATGATTTCAGGAACATGGGCGAGGGTCTTGTGGAGGTAGTTGGTGATCTTGCCGTCATAGCGGTGCTTGAAGGTGGTGGACAGGAGGTCCGCAAAGCGCTGGGAGTTGAAGCTGTAGCGGCACAACTGGTCAGGGCAGTCCTTAGCTGGAACGGTGGAGCGCCAAACGGGCTTCATCTGCAGGTACAGCTCCACGAGCTCCCTGAGGGCCTCCCTCCGCTCCTCCGATGGTACCACCTCACACACGGCATCTACCGCCTCGCGGGTCATCAACCGCCGGGCGAAGTTGCCATTCATGCGCATCACCGGCTTCAGCTTCAGCCTCTTCCTCAGCTGCTTGTCCAGGGCCGAGCGCCACTGTCGTCTCTCCTCTCGGCTGGGGTTGCTCTTCAGGTGAACTTCACCGATTTCATCCTGGAAGATTTTGTAGAACTCGGTGGCGTTACCGATGTCACAGTGTAGGGCGTCCAGGGTCGGCTGGGTCTCCATGAAGGGCTTGGCTGAAACTCCCTTGACGCGGTCGCGGAGCTCTTCCATGGACTCCGAAAAGGGGTTGGTCCTCCAGATCTCGTAGCGCTCCAGGTTCTCTGCATGACTCCTGGTGATGGAGTGCAGCACCATGTTATTGGATGCCTCTTCCCTCGTGGAATCACACAGGGTGCAGATGTAGGTGGATCCAGAGGCCTCCAGGCCCTCCATCTCTCTCACCATCTTCTCGTCATAGCCTGTTCCTCGGAAGTGGAAGCGGAAGAATCGAGGCAGCCCCCCGATGGACAAGATCAAGCGGCTCTGCTTCATGGCGTTGCGCTCGGCCACAACGGGGCCCAGCACGGCCGTTAGGGTCTCATGGTCAGACTCGTCCACGAACATTAAGCAGAGCGGTTTGCAGGACAGTTCCGAGTTGGGCTTCGATTCTTGAAAGATGGTGAACTTCTCCTGACTGCCCTCGGGCTGCACAGAGATCGACATCACTGTGAAGGAGAAGCGCACAGCTTTCTCGGGCACCGCCGGACCGTTCCCGTGCTTCTCGCTTACGTCACCCATGCCGTCACAGGACTCTTTGATCACCACGCTGAACCCTGCGGTGCAGGCCGAGTCTTCAAGGCTATGCTCCTTCAGCCCTTCCACAATGTCCTCTTCCAGGTCCTTCAAGGCCGCCACCAGGGCCACGTCGTAGCGGAAGCGCCGTGAGATGGTCTCCACCAGCGCGTCATCCACAGAGGCAGCCCAGCCCGAGAGCCCATCGATGATGCCCACATCTGTGGCGCTGGACACGTTCTTGAGCGCAGGTTGCCACTCGAAGGGGTGGAAACCCGGGAGCAGCTCTTTCTCAGCGTTGCGCAGAGTGTGGAGGGGCTGGAAGATCTGGCGCCCACTAGTGGCTTTCACGGTGCGGTACATTTTGTGGTACTGGCTGCAGCTCAGGAAGGTGTTGACCCGTATTGCCAAACACACGGCAGGATGCAGTCCGAAACCCCTGCCTGGATGGGGCAAGAGAGAGGTTTGCTTTGAAAAACAAGTCATAAAGACAAACAAAACATCATTCTGAACACTGCTGGTGACAAGGGAGTCAAGCCATGTAGTCTAACCGTGATTTTACCAATTGGGCCCTCATTAAACTGAAAACAGCAAAAATCACAGCAACAAATGGTTCACAGTGAAGCAGCGCGTTTGTGATGATGATTATTGTCATGACAGGAGGCTGAAGTGACGTAGCTGGCGGCACCGATCTGTTGGCTGCTGGTGAAAACAGATGCCAGCTGGCCCTTGTTTCCCGAGAGACGGGACTGCGCTGCTGGAGTCGATTCGTGTCGCGCAACACGGGCCCCACTTGACGGCGCAGCGGTTCCGGCACCGGTGCCGTCTGAACAGGCTCTTGACAAGAACGTTCATTTGGACTCGCTCGCGTGAAGAGGGCAGCGAGACAGCCCCGTCTCTATGTTGGCACCGCGTGCAGACAGGATCGGAACCCGCGGGGCACTCAGCATGAGTCTGCCCTCATTCACCCATCTATACACCACAGTAACACCTTGTTGCTGATGTTTCATCGCATATGCAAGGCTTTCATCCAAAGGCACTTACACTAATCACCCACCCATGCAGCGACAAACATTTTCTGCGTTCTTAAAAAAAGAGCAGCACATCCTAGACATGGTGCTGAAGGGCCGCCAAAGGTGTGTGCGTATGTGTGTTTCAGAACCTGAAGAAATCATGGTACATTGTGAGTTTGCGGTGAAGAGCACAGCAGAAGCACAAGGGCCTCGGCTCAAGCGAACGTACCTTGCATCATGGCCTCCAGTTCGTCCGCCTGCCGGTGCTCATTTCCCGCCCGCAGCGCCAGCAGGAAGAGCGTGAGGCACACAGACTTGATGTCACCGCCCTCCTCCTTCTCGGCAAATGCCTTCACCTGGTTCTTCAGCTCCTTCAAGCGGTGCTTCTGGGCCCGTCGGGTCAGTGACAGCAGGTGCTGCCGGGGGCGGCCGCCTTTGTTGACGGGCAGATAGCTGTTGAAGGTCTGGCCCTGCCCCCCATCGCCCTCTTCATCGGCCTCCTGGTGGCCGCGGCAATGAGACCCGAAGGACTCAAGCCGAACTGCTTCCCTGCAGTCTTCTCTGGGGCACCGCAACAGGAGCGACTGCAGGACACCCAGGAAGGCCTTGGCTGGGGTCACCAGGTCGCTGGGGGCGCAGGGAAAGGTGCAGAGTGGACAGCGCTGGCCCAGGGCACGGATGTACTTGAGAATGCAGGTGCGACAGAAGAGGTGCCTGCACGGTGACTGCACGGGGTCGGCCAGCAGGTGGTCGCACACCTGGCAGGTCACGGCACGGAGGAAGTCCGTCGGGAAGTCCTCCAAGAGCAGCTTGGAGCTCAGGTGGATGTTCTTGCAGCCGGTGACATTCCTCACCCACAGCGCCCTCTGGAGGCTGGGCTTCACCCAGGGCTTGCTGTTGGCGCCGTGCTCTGCGCTCCGCCACTGCCAGCCGGCACCGCTACCAAAGCCGTGATCGAAGAACTCGGACTTCATCTTCTTGGCTCGGACGAATTGGGAACCGGCGCGGCTCGGCTTGCATCGTTTGCGGCTGCTGCGCTGCAGGGACAGCTTCCTGGGAAAGCAGAGGCGACACAGGGCGGAGTGCGGCTGCCACCGGGTGACCCGGGTCCCTGAGAAACAGCAGAAACCCCCGCCGCGCATCGCCGCCTTCCAGCAGCGGTGGCAGAAGAAGGGGGGGTGCACCGTTTCCATGTCCCCTGTCACGTCGACCTTGAACACCTTGAGGACGACTTCCGGCCATGTCTTGGCCTTGCAGCCCATCCTGCGCAGGGCGCTCCCGCTGCTCTCGTCCAGCGGCCCCTGGACGTTGTGCTCCGCTCCACCTTTGACTTTACGCAGCGCCACCCCACACAGGCGGCACAGGCATCTGCGAGCAAAACACACGCTGGATCAGCATTTCCACTCCTGCGGTTTGTGAACTGACACGGTTTGCTGAAACCGCTTTAATGACCGAGACAAATGCATCGACAGCAAGTTGGAACTCTGGACATGTTGTGTACCGGTTACATGTTCACCAGCTCAAACACACACCTCAAGTGGCCCATGTGGGTGTCCATCTCCTGAAGCTTACGGTCCACACGGGCGCCCGCGCTCTCCAGGCTCTCCTTGCTCTTTCCCCCGAGGCACAGCCTCATCACGCTGGCAGTGGGGCTCCCGGGCGGGACCTCCAGCTCAGACTGCTGCGGCGCTGGGGGTGATGGAGCCGGAGCAGGCTGGGCGTCACCTGGCAGGGGCGCTTTCTCCATGGACTTCACCCGGAAGAGCTTGAACTTCCAGTCAGAGAACTTGGAGTAGGGGTGCTGCAGTTCCTGCGGGACAGAGCGCCAGGTGGCGCTGCCGCTGTGCGCTGACCCCTCCTCCTCCATGATGTCGGCGTGGGCGCTGATCCTGTAAGACGCACAACACAAGCTGCTTTAAGGAGCCTGCCGAGGAGTTTTAATCTGCTCACGACTCGGTACGTTCCTGTGAATGCACTCTGAGGCGAACTTCGGTACTCGGCCGGCGCTCGGGAAACGGAAAGAATTCATTTTGGACCTCGGAGGAACTGCGTGGCAAAATTCCCCAAAATCCCGGCACAAAAGCATCTGCTGAACCTCGACCCGGAGAGCTGTGGCGCTCAGCAGAAGCCATCCAGAGCTGTTGTAAAATGCATGAGTCCAGTAATGCGGGATTGAGGCGCGTGCTGAGCTTGAGCCCCGTCTCCTTGATGGCCAGTGTTGAAAGACACCCCCCCCCTCCCCCGCACTGCAAAATGCACACCTTTACCTCGCTCGATCGCGGTTCCATCTATTGCTGTAAATCCATTAATTTTAGCATGGGTTCAATGTGGGTCCACAGCAATAAAGTGCTGGACCGCTGCCTAGCCAAGGGGACGGGAATTAACACGGGGATGCTAAAAGCAGCCCTGTGTCACATACAGACGGCACCAGACCGTGTCTAAGTTGAGAGAGGACGGTCCTGACCCACAGGGCTCGTACCTCGACGGCAGACCAAATTCCTTTCGATTACCCAGCAGAGGAAGAAATTTCACATTTTGTGATGTTTTACTTTCACATGTGATGTACATTTATTCATACAGTGTAATTTTTACTCTGTCAGTTTAGAGTAAGTACCTTGCTCAAGGGCACTACAGCAGGAGGTGGGATCCAAACCTGAGCTACAGACACCACCCTAGAGTTCCTACAGCCTTTCGCACATGTGCACGGCACAGCCGTGCAACACAGTGACACAGTAAGGGCAATTCAGAGGGACTGCTTCACCTGAAACCTGACACATCGTGGAACCGTAGGAGGAAACCAGAGCACCCCGAGGAAACCACCATGAACAGAGGGAGAACACGCAAACGCCACGCACGCTGAGTGTGGATGGAGTCCGTATCAGAACCCGCAGCCCCGGCACGGTGAGACACCAGCGTAACCCGCCGTGCTGCTGTGCTGAAGACTTAAAGAGCGAAAACCCTCAAGTGTGAGAATCCCGAGCCGAACGCCGTGAACAAGCCAATTAGTTAATTGTGCGACTTACCATAATCCTCCCATATTAGGCGCATAATGGTACCGGTTTGGACGGGTGTCTCTCTCTAACGGTGCGTGTGTCCGTAGGACTGCGCTTCAGCCCCGAAAACTGCGCTCTCTCTGCTGTGTCAACAACAAAAACAGCTGAGCGGGTTCAGGCAGCGTGTCGCCCGGCCTCTTACCCTGTTTGTGCCTCTCAGCTGGTGTCTGGCTCCCTGGGGCCCTTCGCTGAGGGACGCCTTCTCTCCGTCTGCCTTTCTCTCTGATTCCCGGTGTGTCCTCTGCAGGATGGCGTCTCTCTGGGGGGGGGACCATGTTGTCTCCCGCATTTATATCCCCCCCACGGGGGTCCCCAACAGCCTGGCGCTGACACCTGAGCCACCGGCTGGAGATGAGGAGGGCAGATAAGAGCCCTCCCCTAAGCGGGGCCTCACGCTGTGCCACGTTCCCATGCAGAATAACCTCAAACAGGTGGCTGGAAGCCGCAGGAGAGAGAAAGAACAACGATGTTTGCCCCCACCGCCGACGGACCGACCCGTCCAACCGACGGGCGCTGCAATGAGCCGCCACCGAGGGTCTCCTCCGCTGCCATTTCATGGCGGACAGATAAGGTTCCCGCAGGGCGAAGCAAGGGGTTCTTCTGCAACTCCGTTGGGCTTTGTCGGAAACGCGGTGAATGCAGCGCAAGGAGACGCTCCGCTTTGCTGGAGCTCCGTTTCTATCCTCCATCGTCCACAGTGTGGACGGTAACCGGGGGAGTCCGTGACCGTCTGTCACACTGGTTGAAGGTTCCTGCATTTGGCTCCATCTCCAGAACTGATCTGCCGTCCTTGGAAGTGGGTCAGTTGAAATGTTCTGCGTTTGCCAGTGTTGAACGCACGCACACACACGCACTCACACGCGCACACACACATACTGCCAGCAAACCCTCAGTCTTCCTTACAAGTGGGCCAATAATAAATAAGAATTTCAGCCGTTGACCCAGCAGACGGTTTGCTGTCAATGATGTCGGTTCCTAAGATGCAGATTGTTTGCCTTTGTCAGCCTAAGGTTTTTCTCTCAACGTTGGTCGTAACGAGGGATGCCGTGACCTCTGACCTCCTGCGTGACCTCCATTGTGACCTCCTGTGTTCTCCAGGTGAGACAGTTGACCTTGGGGCCTTCATCAAATTCCACCAGGGGGCTGGAATAATGTTTTCCATAACTGAAGGGGAGCAGTGCATTTTTCAGATGCCAAAAGCCATATTGGACATGGGGGGAGGGAGCATCACAGCGAGAAACAGCACTTTTTTGGCCCATGATCCCACAAATATTATCGCCGTTTCGACCGTTTGGAGGCTTGTACTCGCAGGCAACAGCGGGCATCTGTGCGTCCAGCAGGCATTTAAACAGCGGGGGCTCCTCTTGGGGGAGGGGGTCGGGGTCGGGGCCGGGGCCCAGACCGGGCCGTACAGATGTCCATCCGTCTCGAAAACAACCGCTGACCCCAGAGACGCCCTTTGCTCAGCCTCTGCCAATAGATATTGTTTGTTATTGATGAACTCAGTTGTGGTTTGGTTTATGGTGAAAGGGATGCTGGGAGAGCCATCTGGCCTGTGGCTCTGTGTATATGTGTGTGTGTGTTTGTGAGAATGCTGTGGGCTGGGGGCTGGGGGGCGGGGGGGCAGATCACACCTGTTCCACAGCCTGAGGGGGTTCTTTCTTCACAATCCGCATTTCTTTGGGGGTGGGGGGTGGTGGAATAACTCTGGAGCCTTTTTGCCGAAGCAAAAAATATAAAACGGTGTAGAAGTGCAAAATTTGAGTGTGGCAGTTTACATAGCTGCATATTCATATCCATATTCATAGTCATTCATCTATTAGCAATATTCACTTGTCTGACACAGGTGCCACTGAATCACAGGCCATATTTACATTCATATTTGAAATATTCACATATAATCTAGAGGACAGACCTGCAAAGAGGGATCAAACGGAGGGATCCCACCCTCTCCTTTAGACACTCCCCTCGCTCGGAGAACCAGTGCCCCCCCCCCCGAGCGTTCGGCAAAATACAGCTTTCCTCTGGGGGCCCAAATTAAGTGTGTGGATCAATAGAAAGGATCATGTTCTGCCTCACTGTGTTTCTTTGAACAATGTGCTTTAAGCATGGGAGAGGAGGCGGTTCGAGATGAACACGTTCCCTCCACACGGACCCCAGCCGCTCGAGAGAACAGAGACAGAAGTGAACCGTAAGGCGGCTTTGAGCACTGCGGGAGGTGGAGCGTCTCATATCGCTTCTGGAATGCTCTTTCGTCCCACTTGAGTCATTTTTGCATTTTCACACCGAAACGCGACTCTCCTCTTATGGTCAATTCCTTCTCGAGTGTCGCGATGCCCCTCCTCAACATCGCCTTCCATCGTTAAACACCTGGGTTTCTGACTGGATGTTCCAAGATATGCGAACCAAACACAGCACAGGCTCCGGTTCTGTTGTATCATATTTCAGCGAAGAACAGGAGACCGCAGGCCGTTTCTTTCGGAGCAACGCCGCACTCGGGAAGCAGTAATGAGCACGATTTTGAACCGGCGGGTCTTGGCTTCTGAAAGAGACGAGTCACAGTCGTTCTTTCAGCTCAGTCCATTAGTGGACAAGCCAGGACACACCGTCTCAGCCCAGACGGAGGACGACTCATCGCCGCTCCAGAGTGCCTTCTGATTGGCTGCCAGGAAGAACTCCGCCTCTCATTCCCGTCCAGAGGCAGCTGGGCCCCCGCAGGCTCCGGAAGGGACGGAGAGCCTCAGCCCAAGCTGACCTCAGATCAACCGGAAGAGAGACGCCGCATCCTCGTACCGTCGCACCCACGTGGCAATCATCTCGTTTTCACAAAGGCTCGTAATCACGCTGGGACAGCAGGCATTATAATTAAACACAAGGGGGGAGAGCGAGATCACGAGCACACACGCGCTCACGCACACGTGCTGTTGCAAAGGCAGCCAGGTGACGCCGCAGAAGGCCGACCCCATGTTGCCACGGCAGCGAAAGAAGCCGTCATGGCTGGTGGCGGAACCGACGGCCGATCTGCGCGCCCACCTCCCGGGACCCGTGTGTGACGGCATAGGGTGACGACCGGACGAGTGTGTGGGGCCGTAAGCTCTGCCTCCTCAACCCGTGCAATGAGTTCAAAAGTAATTATGGTTAGTGAAGCATTGACAGACCAACAGTAGATGTGGCATAGTGGTTAAGGAGCTGCATTATGGACCGATGGTTGGAAGGGGAGCGAACAGTGAAGACCGTTCAACCCATTGGGACGGTGGTCCACCATAATCTGGACGCCTTGGCGGTTCACGAAAGTGGCTGAAGATGCCGTCACCAGGGAGGCGACAATGTGGCCCCCGCAAATTGCCGTACAGCCCATCCATCTCCTTCCAACAGCCCCAGCTAGAGCGGACGGGGGGTGAATTGGCCCGCAGGTCTGGCCTGATGCTACGGTCCGACCGCTTGCCAGTATTATCGACCAGGGCAGCGCACGCAATCGGTGCTGCTGTTCGGGGGTGTAAAACCACCACATTGGCTGGAGAGAGCAAACGTACAGTTTCAGGTGTCCGGTGTCCTCAGCGAGTGATTTTTCTGGGAATCTCAGCTCCTGCTCACAATAAACTTCATTGCCTTTAGGCCTCGTTCTCTGCTTTCCCGCATCTCTTGCTCTCTCTCCCTTCCTCCTTCTGTTCTTATCGGGGCTGAGTTGTGCGTAACGTCCGGGTGGGCCCTTCTGGACCGACTCGCCTTCGTCACGTGTCTCTGCGAACGCGCACCTCGGCAAACACGAGCCGCCTGCACTTGCACGTTTGCCCTTTCGCTCCTTTTCCAGCTCTTCCAGATCGTAAATTATTCACCCAAAACCCAGAACAGAGAAAGCGTGAAAAAGTGCTGCAATGACAGAAGTTTCTCCAAAGTTTCTCTGCTGAGAAAGTGCACGATGCAGCTTTTCACCCATAACCTGTCGCTGCACAACGTCGCCCCCTAGAGGACGGCAGCGTAGCAGCAGGTGGACACACGGACAGACATCTGTAGTGTGTCAAGTGTGTCCAAACACGAGCGGCATCCTGTACGTAAAGCGGCTGGAGATGCAGGACAGCAACAGGCGCTGTTTGTACTGCAACCCCATCAGTCGCACTCAGAGACCAAGAGCGAACCTGTGTGGAGCTGCCTTGGCCGGGATGTTGGTGGCAGACCTGAGCAATCGCGCACACGTGCATGCAGACCAGCACTGGTCTGATGGCTATTTGACCTTGGACTTGGAGTCATCAAAGTGTGTGTGTGTGTTTCCTGCATAACAAGGCAGTCGGGAAGGAAACTCGGGAGAACACATCCAGTACAAAGAGCAAAGTCGTGTTTAAGATTCCGCCGGAGTGGAGGGACAAGACATGGGCGGAGCACAAGCGAGTGAAGGACGGGGGCGCAACGGATTTACTGCCGACACGCTCGTTTCTCTGCGAAGAAAGAGGCGCTGACCACCAGCCTGTTCCGGGGAGGCGTCGGCGTCACACGTCAGCGCTGGAGCCAAATGCGGCTAAAATGGATCAAAAGCTCAGAAGCAAAGTTATAAAAGGCCATGACTTCAGTGAAAGAGGCCAAAAAAAAAGGAAAATCTTGAATAAGGGGAAGGGATCTGGCTTCCCTCAGTTCGTGCATTGGAAACCATTTCAGCCCTGTGAGCCTCCTCTGTACGTGACAGCGGTGACCGCGGTGACAGCCCTAGCACTGCCCTCTCCAAGAGGACGGTGTTTCTAAGAAGGAGCGAGGACAGTTCCCCGCGCTGATGGGGGATTCTATTGACGTTGAGAGAACAAATTCAAAAATATGCTGTCTTGATTTCAGCCTCATCGCGTGGATCTCCCCCCCGAGCTGAAGATACCCTCACACGTTCGCTATAAGGAGCCAAACACGTTCGCCCCCATTTCCAGACATTTTACCCTATCACTTTAACGCACTGAAAGAAGTAAAATGCAGTAACGTACGCAAAGAGTCTTGTCGTGGGTGCAGTCCATCTCCTTCCACTTTGGTGTCCATCAAACGCAGGCAAACAGTCATTTTTCCCCAGAAGCTTGACATCCGTTTCACCTAATTGTGTTGCAACAGCGCCACCACGTGGCCAATCGGTGTACAGCACCACCTGGTCCCGGAATCGTGATTATGGTACTTGGTCCCAGACACACGGAGCACCGCAGGGGGTCTCTCACAGGTGGGCTGGGGCCCTGTCCGCTGGAGCATGCGGTCAGGGTACGAGAAGGACGAGGTGCATGACGGACTGTGGATGAGGCCTTAACACTGGAATTGCAGTAAATGTGTCTGTTGGGGTTTTTAAGAGGGGGGTGCGGCGGCGCAGTGGGTTGGACCGGGTCCCGCTGTCCGGTGGGCCTGGGGTTCGAGTCCCACTTGGGGTGCCTTGCGAGAGATTGGTGTCCTCTCCGGAGCGTGTCCCTTACGCCCTGTGTTGCCGGGTTAGGCTCAGGCTCCCCGTGGTTCAGCTGGTGGATGGGTTTTTAAAACAGGGAGGAGACCGATGCAGCGACACAGGCTGCACAGCCAGAATGCAGGCCGAGGCAGCGCTCGCAGCGGAGCTCCCTGCTGGTGTGACCATCGGGGGCACCGTGCGATCGCACCGTCACTAATCAAACCCAAGTCTGCGGGTAAATTGGAAAACAACCCTCCAAGGACCGAACAACAAAAGTCGTGACTTAGAGCCATTAGGGTGGAACTGCCCTTCAATTAGTGCAGCAGCCCCGATTAACACCCAATTAGTGCGACCAGATAAAATTAATTCTTCTCACTTTCGAAAGCGGGATCAAAAGATAAACAAAGCGCTCCACTCCGCCCCACTGAGCGTTTTCGTCAGAGGACCCGGGAGGCAAACTGAGCCACGTGACCGCTCCCCGAACGCTTCTCACGTCAGACAGGTCAACGCTCACACATTCGGTCTCCCCGATATCTCCGCGAGGCGCTCTGTCGCAGGTTCAGGCCCACCCTATCATGCAGGTGGCACCAGGAGGGGATCGAGACCCACCTGGCGGCAATGCTCCGCGTCCTCTCGAACCCCTGCTCAACTGATCCTGCGGCTCTGAACTTTCCCAACTCGGTGCCCGGTGTCAGTCTCCGGAGGGGAGGAGCCCCCCACCTGCCGCCGATGCCGAATGCGAACGGCGACATTCCTGCCGCTCCGCACTGCTGTTCTCTCTGTATTTCGATGCACGGGCTGCCGATGGGCTGCCGACGAGCCCGGGTTCCACAGCAAGCAGCCGCAGCCGGGGCCTCGCGTCCCCAGGGTTACGTCCAACAAAAGGTCACTCTCCTCATCTATTCATCTCACTTACACACGGTTTGAAACACACATCTGAGGACTAACGTGGGCAGCGCTAGGAGACGGGTACGGCCCCGGCCAGCCTCCTACGCTTCGCCGCAGCAAAACGGCGGAAAAACATTCATTGCGAGTATCTTTAATGGCAGAACATATTGGCTGTTTAAATGTATAAAGTCGTTTAAAGTGGCCCGAGCTTTGCGTTTACAGTGGAGCGGAAACGTCGAGGAAGTGGTTTTGCCGATGATGTCATTTCACCATTTCATCGCCGTCACCCACAGTGCGAGGTGGCCTCACGTCACCCACTTTCTCACCAGAATTACACCGATGTCTGTTGGCCCTTCCATCAGAAGTGATGAAAACTCTTAAAAATGTAATTAGCTGCATAGTGGGCTCTTCACAGGCAAAGTTTATTTCTCAAACTTCAACAACTTTATTATTATTGCTACACACTTTCAGATGAAAAGTTACATTTGAACTTCCGCAGATGCGTACAGTAGTGTATAGAGCCGGTGAAACAAAGACACCCCTGTAATGAAAGCAGAAGAAATTCCTGGCTCATGATGAAATCCCCCCCCCCCCCCCCCCCCCCCCCACATGCAGGATTTCAGAGATGAAATACCCCTTAAAAACTCCAAGAATGTGGCTCAAAAGTGACAAGTTTCATTTCCCTCTTTTTTAAATGAAGAAAACAGAAAGCATCATGCTCAGTCAGTGCTGTGCATGAAACATCTTGTCAATAGCACCACTTTAAAACAGAATGAAAACGGTGTGTGCAGGTTCTCGTCACCTGTCCATCACTGAGAACATTAAGAATTTAGCATACGAATGCAAAATATACATCAACAGGAGTTACTAATGATAACGGATCAAGTTGCTTGGCGATAAATGCACACAATGATCCCTGGGATGTCATCATGTGCGGATTCAAATCCACCTCTTAGCCCATTTAAACAAGAAACTTAAAAAAAAACGTAAAAAAAGGAAACAGAGAAATAAAAAGAGAAAAATATTTCCATGACAGAGCTCATAGCTGTAAACTTCATCCTTTTACGCAGCTAGTTACTTTAGTAAAGCCATTAGTGTGGCTTTACTACAAAAAAAAATTGGTGGGAGGGTATCGGAATTTGTCTGTCCTGTGTCTTATGCACCTACTCGATTGCAGCAACTGGTAGGTACCAAACTAGGTTCGCTTGAGACTTTCATGTCTGCAGCTATGTCTCCTCCTGTCAATGTAATGCATAAATTGTACTTTTGCTGAGATGTACGTCGCTTTGGACAAAAGCGTCTGCTAAATGAATAAATGTAAATGTAGTGTTGAGCACCAGACTTCAAGGGTAAAAGAGCAGGACCCCACGCAACTCATCGGTCACCAGTCCGGTGTCTTTCCTGCCACGCCGCCTGCTGAACAGGTACTGCTCCTGATTTTCTGCTTCTCACCAGTCAGAAGGACATGAACCTCAGCAGTAGTATATCTGGGTGCTCCACCGTGACTTCAGTTCAGATAAAGCAAGGTTCCATTCCCACTTCCATCTCCAATTGGAAGGTCACGGGAAGGACAGGTACCCTGGGTGTCCCCTTATAAAGTCATCTCCATAGTGGTTATCGCTGTCGCTGAGGGAGTGCAGCCCATAGCCTGGCAGAGGGGTACACCACAGTGTCTCGTAGGCCCTCTTCAGCTCCGGCAGAGGGTCCGGGACCACGCACTGTTCCACCAAAAAGATCACAGGTAGCACAGCTAGGAGTAAAACCAGTCCCACTGCACCGAGCCAATAGCAGAAGCCCAGCTGACCGGGGTCGGCACTGATCTCCGTCCAGTGCTGATGGGTGAAGAGGGACCAGCAGAGCAGGAAGAAAAACCCTGACGGGTGGGAAGGAGAAGCAGCGAGTCAAGCTTTCAACCCACACAAGTGGGCAGGTTAATTAAAAAAATACCAGCACAGGAAATACCATCCACCACTTGCCCCACGGACACTTTTTCCAGGTCACTTACTGACACGGTGACTGTTCAGACCAAATGGTACGTGTAAGAATTCATATGGAAAGTAGTCAACGCCCATCCCTTGCACTCACCTGTGGGGACCAGTGTGATGAGCAGGAGGGTAGTGGGATACAGCGCCTGGCCCACCATGAGAAGGGAGCGCGTGTTGGAGTAGGAGCGTACCGTCTGTGACGTCCAGCAAAGACCAAAGACCAGGCACAGCGCCCCGGCGCTCAGGCCCATGAGGGAGGAGAGTACGGCAAACACACACTCCGCCTCTGTGGTACACAAGACAAAGAGCATGTTAGAAACGGTGAGGGTGAAGAGGGATCCTTCCCCTGGAGGTTTACTGAGGTCCGCACGTTAATCGCACGTGCCGGCTTGTCACGCAAGCCTAAACCCGTCCCAAGCAGGTTTCGGGGGGAACGGGGGACCGGCAGGCGGAATGACAGACACGTGCCCAGAGAAGAGCCATACAGTCCCTCCGCACATCACATCACCTTTGAGACCAACATTGCAGGCTTGAGCAATAACACAGGATGCGTACAAATGCAAGACCAGACATCACCAGGGCATCTCATTCTCTGAAGCTCCACGAAACACCGAACTGCAGCAGGACAAGTTTACACCTGCACACGTGAGCTGAATTCCTGCAAATTAGCAGGCATGTTGAGCGTGAGTAGACCAGGGAAAACCGGGCAAAACCTGAACACCATTAACTGCACAGAACAGAGAGAGCAAAGCAATACAATAATGTCCTGCATCTCTGGGAATTGCTGCAGAGGAGCTGGGAGAACGTCATGTCTCATGTCCTCGTTACTTGTTCACCTTCTGTTCCTCTCTAGTTTCCACGCGGCGGACTTGCTTTCTCACTGGTACAAAATATCACGTGGACACGACATGCTCCATCGGAGGCTTCTGGAAGCGGCGACATCCAGAGAATGGCAAATTGAGCAGCCAGCTACGTATCTCACCTTCTAAGAAGGACCCTCTAGTCTGATCCGCATCCAGGGCGGTGTCATTGCTCCGGGTCCAAAGGCCCTGGTCCCCGAGCCAATGCGGCATCCACACGGCGTAGATCACGCAGGCACAGCCGACGAGACCGACGGCTGACTGAGCCAAGCGGAACCGTCCCGCGGGGGTGTGGGTCTCTGGCAGGATCATTGTCTTCGCTGGGAAGGAGAGGCAAAAGGATGCGAGGGACAAATGGACAAGGTGAGGCAGCCACGGTTCTGAACGACGCCACGTTTCGCCGACGACGAGTTCTGATCCACGTAACGCAAAATTGACACAATCGCCAAAGTCAAGATTGACCAGAAAACACCTTGTAAGATCATCAAACGATGTGCTCAACTTAATTGACAACGTTACGGTTTCGGTGCTGGGATCCCGACTGGGTGCAAGGTTTCTTTTTTCCCCCAAAATAACTATTAAACATTTTGTAATAAAATGTCTGGTAAAGAATTTATATATTTAGCCCATTCTTCTCTTCAAAGCTACTTACAACGTGAGGTTCGTACACCAAGCTACTTAAATGTATCCGTTTCTCCGGAAAGGTCATTTTTACCGCGTCAGTTCAGGGTTAGCACTTTGATGCAATTCGAACCCGGGTCCTTCGACGGGCAGGGCAGCGGCTCGGCTCTAACCGCTACCTGCACGACTGTGACCAAAATGAGTTGTACTAACCTCTCCCGGTTCCTGACAGGTCCTTCATAGAGTGACGCTCTCCTGGAGAACTTGAAAGCGAAGGGAACTCGCAGTTGAGCCTCAAACAAACGACGGCGTCTCACGCGAGTCTCTCGTCGACCGTCTGCCAGCGAAGCCCCGCTCAGACGGCGTCTCGCCGCACTCGCACTGTACGGGGAGCCGAGACGCAACTGTACCACCGGCAGAGAGTGGAAACATCTTATCTTCCCACCTCTAGAGGTACGAGGAGGGAGGGCGGAACCTGACCGGGGAGATATTCCTCTACCGCATGTCTCCACGTGCCGTCGGGCAGCGGAAAATCCCCCGCGGTCATGAAGTTCCCCCAGAAGACCCCATGACGCGTGCTACGGGTGGGCCACGTGAAAGTGAAACGAGGCCTTGACTGACAGCCCACTGCTCCGCCCACCAGCGTCCCGCTTCTGCCTGCCTCTTGGTCAAATATCAGAAAAACACTCAGCAACCATACACAACAGCCATAGTCATAAATAAATGCGTGCGGAGCATTAATGTACACAGCAGCTGGAGAACGCAAAAACTGGCCGAACTTAGGAATCCCCCAACTTTTTACACCGGTGGTGTGTGTTTGACACACCATTTCCTGCTTGTGTTTTGTGTGTGTGTGTGTGTGTGTGTGTGTGTGTGTGTGTGTGTGTTATGTACCCTCCACTGTTCACCCGAGAAGAAGAAAAAGTCCCACACAGCTGCTTGGATTTCACACATTCCCCACCACCCCTCCCCACCCCAAAGAGTCTATCTCAGCAGTTCACTGCACACAGACCTCCTTAGGATGTGCAGAGGAAGAGCAGCTTGTTAGTACACTGAAGTTACCGTGGTACGCAGCGCTGTAGGCGAACCTCAAGTGCAGCTAAACAACCGCCTCCCACCCTGTGCCGTGGCCTTTGCTCTCCAGCCCACACAGGTAGCCCGTGGAAAGATTCGGGTGACCTTCGAACCCGGCGCGCACACGTACATTCTCTCCGCCGCGGGACGATTTCCTTCCTGCGGCGAGAGCCCACCCCCTGAAAAATCCCAGAACCTTCGAGCATCGGGCCAGAGGTCAACTTGAGCAAGGAGGTTGCAGTGAGCCTGATGCCCAAGAAAAAAAGAAGACAATTCTGCACAAGCAGCACATGAGGATCCAAGCGAGGCATTTATTTCCAAAGACAAACAGCGCTTTGTAATCGGAGTTCACACCGCTAGGTTGTCAAAGGGCCCCTCTGCGCGCAGTCTGAGGCACGACGCCTGCGATGCGCCCGTTCAAACCGGCGACCCGCTGAATGTCGCCAGATGAAGGTGTTTGTCGGGATGGAATCTCCAAATTCCCCCCGAAGACAAGAGGACAGGTTAATGAGACGGTTGGTGAGACGACGAACGCCTCCGTAAGCGCTCACTGCTTTCTTGCTCGGCTCAACAGGTCGGCGAACACGTCGAAGAGCTCGGGGTCCTCGCCCGGAGACAGCTCCGGGGTGTTTTTCTCCAGCCAGTCGGAGGAGCGGATCTGCTGCCGCAGCGTGCCGATGAGCGCGTCCAGCTTCACGGACGGCTGAGCGCTCTGGACGTCCGGCAGTCGACGCTCCTCGGGGCCCAGCGGGTTCACGCCCAGGTCCTGGCCCTGCTGCTCCGCCCCCCGGCCTGACGCCTTCTTCTCAGCCGCACTTTCCTCCGTCCCCTGGTCTCCTGCGATGTCCATGTCAAAGTCCCCCGTCTCTGTCCTCGCGTGCTCTTCTGGCAGAGGCCTCAGCAGCCGCTTCTGTTCCTCCAGAGCCTTTTTAATCCTTTCCATCCCTGCGGGGGAGATACAGCCACCGACCTTTTTTAAAACCAAACAATGACTTTGGCAAAGTGTGGAAAGAGGTAAAAAAAAAAAAGCAATAATTGATATTAATATACTATATAATAATTATATTATATGTATAATGATACAAAGCCGCTCGGGACACGACTGGGCATAAGAGTTGGACTTTATACACTGGCTCCGCAACAGCCCAGAAGGTTCCTTGTAACTCAATTTGCTTATGACTCCAAAATCACTTTTACCACTAACTGACAATAATTAAAATACTAATAATGCAGACATCCCCGATATATTCACTGGGTAGGTTCTCTAAGAATCTCATACGCAGCCATAATAAAAGTGCAACACCAAGAACACCTGCTCCCCCCAAACTCCCGTTTATTGCTCGTCGTTGACTGACTGATCCCATGAACAACGTGCACCGCATGCAACACTCCTCATTACTGACCAGCAACACCACACGGGAGCTATAAACACTGTGGCAGTGAGTAGAATTACAGCTGCAGTCCTGTTCTCTGTACTGTGCCTGTGCTCTTTAGCGCCCTCTACAGGCTGGGTGCGTGAACACAGGTCACACTCGCTGCGACAGAGAGAGAAATGTTGGGAAAGAGACGAAAACGCCATCAAAAGTAAGAAACCGAAAACGTGCTTCATCTTCAAAAAGCCAAGACTGGGCCGCCTGAGCGAGGAGCCGACGAACACGCGCATCGCAGGCTGAGTGCGACAAAGAGGGACGGAGGCAGGGACACGGAGAGAGAGAGATGTCACGCTGACCGAGTCTCAGGCTGGGCTCTCGCTCAGAGAAGACGATGCGAAACCAGCCCGGCGTGCTGCACCAGAAGGCCCGTCCACAGCTCAGCAGCACCTTGTGCTTCAGGAAGCATCTCCAGAGCGCCATCTCTGCCTGGAACGTGTTCTCCGGCAGGTACTGCAAGAGGGGCGAGGAGGACAGGAGGAGAGGAGAGCACGTCCCTTGTGAGCGCGGGCCGCAGCACCCTCACCCCCCCAACCACGACACCGGTCCCCCTACCTTCCTGAAGTCGGCCCATATGAAGAAGCCAGCAGGCCGGTGCAGGTACGGCACCCCGAGGTCACGCAGCTCCCCGGCTACGTAGCCGTGCGCCGCCCGCAGCCTGGCCAGGTTAGCCGGCAGGAAGTGGCGGTCCATCCACTCTGAGTGCAGGGCCGCAAACACTCCGTTACGCTCATCCCTACTCCGACCCGACACACTAGAACAAAGAGTAGCCCCCCACCCACACCCAGCGGGGCCCTTCCCCAGCTCTCGTACCCCTGTCCCGCAGCAGGCGCGCCACCTGGTGCTGCGTGGGCCCTGGGACGCCGTGCAGGAAGCCCATCTGGTCCAGAGCAGCCACGAGGTCCTTGTTGTGCGAGTACACGGTTCCCACGCGCATCCCAGCCGCGGCAAAGTCCTGGAGGGACCGACAAGTGTGGGACGCCCACCCACCCACCAACCCACACACACACACACACACACACACACACACACACACACACACACACACACACACACACAGTTTTACCTTACTGATGCCCCAGAGCACATGGGTCCGCTGGGCGTCAGGCAACCTGCGAGCAGAGCACTACGTTACTACAGCACAGGTACGGGGATGGTGGGGCAAGAGGAGCAGCACTCACCTGCTGAGACCGAGGACGCTGCGGAACTCGGCCGACGGGTCAAACACGGTCAGCATGTACACCTCATCCACGATGGCGTGCAGCCCGTGTCTGAGAGTGAACAAGAAAGGGCTGCAACATGCGCTCACTTCACTCTTATTGATCCTCCATCCACATTCACAACTTCAGGACTTGAACACTGAGCGCTGGTGTAACGGGCAGGTCCACCCTGCAGGGGGCGCACTACTTCTGACGGTCGGAGCGATCGATGTTAAGCAACTCAAAGGAGGAGTGGATTCCTTCTACACCTAAGGCTTAAGATCCGAGCCAATAGTCGTCCGGTGACACATCACCGTGACACAGCAGGCAGCACTGGTGCCCCTCAGCTCCCGAGCTAATGGTTCTGACATGGGTTCGAATCCGCCTCAGCGTGCAAGTTCTTTACATGGGTTTTCTCCGGGTGCTCTGGTTTCCTCCCACAGTCCAAAGAGATGTTTCAGGTGGGCTGATGACACTAACATGCCCTTACTGCGTGTGTGTGGGACATTATGCACTGCGTACCCAACCTCACATCCTACGGCTCCAGGACAGACTCTGGACCACCATAAACCCTCACTGCACAAGAGGTTATTGATGTGAGTGGGTGGATGATCTTCCTGTAACCATGCTGCCTTCTGGAGTGAAAGTCAAAGATCAGAAATCAAGGTCACACTCACTCCACGCACGGCTTAAACCGAACTCCACGTGGTGTCGCTGCTACTCGTCGACTGCCGAGTCCAGAGTTCACGACCCGCATCTCACTCGTTCCTACACTTGACACACTCTTGTTGGATGGCTGCCCAGAGTCAGCCCCCCCTCAGAGGGACATGGTGGGTGACAGCAGCACTGCCCCAACACCTGGTCAAAGCGTTCTTGAAATGACCACGGTGAACATTAACCGCACAGCGGCTCGTTTGATCGGTCGCTCGGAAAATCGCGATGTCACTCATCTACTAGTGGAGGGAAACTTTTGACAGCAACTTAGTTACTTAATTAGTTTATTCATATGTCTGACCATCTTCTCCAAAGTATCTCACAGCGTGAAGTTTTTACGTTAAGCTACTTACGCTGATTTACCCATTCGCTCGGGAGGGTCATTTTACTGTGCCATTTCAGCATCAGTGCCTTGAAGAAGAGCACTAGAGGAGGAGGTGGGATTTGAACCCAGGTCCTTTGAGTGCAGACAGGTAGCTCCAAACACTACGTTTCCAGCTGCCCCGAGCCCTGCCGAGGACTGACCTCTTGGCAAACTCGAGGACGTCAGTCACCTCCTGGGGGGAGTAGATCTCTCCGAGCGGGTTATGGGGGTTCAACACGATGACGGCTCTGACGGTCACACCCTGCACGGCAGAGCAGGTAAAAACAGAGTGAGGCTCAGCTACACGGTGCTCCCTGGGTCCTCGCAGGCGACAGCCGCTCTGTGCGGTGCGTTTTCGCAGCTCACCTCCCGCGTCGCTTCCTCCAGGGCCTCCTGCAGCTTCTCCACGCGCAGTTGGAAAGGACGACCTCCTGCATCTCCGGGCTGAACGGGACACGGAGTGAGGCGACCAAAGGACACAGCTTGGGGCAGCGCCCCCTACAGGCCACGCCGGGCTTGCGGTGGTGCCCTGGTCCTACCTGGCAGTCGAGCGGCGCGTGGACGAGCCTGACGCCACTGTACAGCTGGACGTCTTCCGTGATGGCGCCATAGAAGGGCGTGGGGATGAGCATCCCGTCTGAGATCCAAAAAGGAAGCAGGAGACAGTGGAGGGGTGTCGCAGTTCACCATGAGGCCAGCGGGTGGCGCAGCAGTCAGAGCCACCACCTTTGGACTAGAAGGAGGTGGGTGCGAATCCCACCTCTTGCTGTAGCCCTTTTGATCAGGATAGTTACCCTGAACCGATTACGGTACAAATTGTGTAAATGAGTACATCAGTGAGATCAGTTTAGAATAAAAACTGAAGGGTACCATGGAAAGAAAAGTGACATGAATTCTTTATAATAATAATAATCTCCAGGCTGTTGAGTGAGAGAAACAAGCGGACCCATCCTCACCTCCAGGGTCACACAGCACAGCGGCGATGCAGGAGAAGAGCGAACCGCAACCGTTCATGACGACCACCTGAGTGGCGACACAAAGACCTTCTTACAGACCCTCCACAACCGCGTCTTCGTAAACGGGGAGCAATCTCACTCACGTTGTCTGCTTGCAGGGGCATCGGCGACTTGCAGTAGTGTGACAGGAAACGGGCCACTTCCTCTCTCAGGCTGCACGGGGCGACAGAGGGGACAATAGTTTTCAGCGGGCGCAGGAAGCTTTCGGAAACCAACCACCCACGCGTACCTGTCGGACCCGCGACCGCGGTCAGAGCCGCACGTTCCTTGCTGGGCGCAACCATCTGAAACGCAAGCGCAGCGGTGTTGACCCCGCCGTGTCCGGTCACACGCGGTCCAGGAGTGGAGGGAACCGCATTCCAGCCCGAGGGAGGAACTACAGCAAGCGGCCACCGTGGCGCGTCTGAACGAGGGCCACCAGCCGCGGCCAGCAGGTGGCGCAGTGGTTAAACATGTCAGAGGACCTGGGTTCAAGCCCCACATCTTGATATAGTAGCCTAGACGAAGGCAATAACCCTGAACTCGTACTGTAAAAATTACACTGCTGTTTAAGTGGGTAAATTAGTGTAAGTAGATTGATGTCCAAACCTCACGCTGGAAGTCACCCTGGAGAAAAGTGTCAGATACACAATAGTTAATAATAATAAACCCCCAGCGGTTTTTTTTTTTGTCCCCGACTTGAGAAGTCCACCATCAATAAACACGAGAATGGATACGAAGACCGAAAGAGCCGTCCCGTGCAGACGGGCAGGAACACGTCGCCCTCTGTGACCGTCGACCGAGTCACTCATTAAACCGTACCCGTGGGTCGAGAACCTCTGATCTGCCGACACAGACAGACTTTGGAACACTCACAAGCGGTGGCCTTTCCAGTCAGGGTACTGCAACAACGCAGGTTCCACGTGCAGCATGTCGGCCTGCATCAGCTGGACCCCCGAGAGAGAGAAAGAGAGAGAGGAAATGAGGAAGGCTCTCTGAGACACAGGAGCCCCCAGATGTTGACCAGGTGTTACCCTACAGTCTAAGGCACAACACCATCTTCGGCCGGGAGTCACTAGAGAAGCAGCGCCGATACTGAAGGTCCTCGAGATGATCACAGCAACCCAGATGTTCACGATTTCCATGGACCCCCCTCCCCGAAGGAAGCCCAAGGGAGCCCCGCTCACCCTCTTGGACATGAGGTCGTCACACAGCTTGTTCTCACTGGTGCCCATGTTGATGATGCCCTGAAAAAGACGACGCAGCGACAACGTCACCCGAGACGCCGGGAACAGCGAAGGAAAGTTCCAGCTAGGTGAGCGCGGGGACCTACGCTGGGGTTGGCGCTCGCATCGTACTTGTCCTCATGGCACAGGTTGTACCCCTCCTGAAGGATGCCCCTGTGCTGCAGGATGCCGTTGCCCCGGCGTGACAGGAAGTTGCTCTGCGCGAGTCTTTCTGTGGCGCAGCAGGGCGCTTCGGGGTCGGCGCTACCCCCGCGGCGAGAGGCGCCGAGGACGCCGGTGAACAGGGTAAAGAGGCGGAGCTCGTGCTGGCGATCCAGCTCCGCCCGCCGCTCCTCCAGCCTCTCGCGGCGCTCCTCGGCGGCGGCCTCACGCTCCAGCCGCGCTTCCTCCAGCGCCAGGAGCCGCTCCTCGGCCTCCCGCTGCCAGCCCAGAAAGCGAGCCAACGCCTCATCCAGAGCGCCCCTCCCCCGGCATCCGCCCCCACCGCCCCGGCCCTGTCTCCGGCGTTTCCGGGGACGTGGCTGCCCGTGGGGTCCGGGGCCGCCCCCATCCCGGCGATCCCCCACACCCCCCTCATCTTCGCCGCCGGCCTGGGGCCCGGAGGCCGTGGACCACCCCGTGACCGAGGAGCTGGCCATGTTCTGGTCACTGGCACCTGGAAGAGGAGGAAGAGGAAAGGCCTCACCGAGCTGCACTGCACCGCAGGAGTTCTCGACTTGACCGCTTCCCACAATGCACCGCTCCCAATGGCTCTCCAGAACAAGAACCAAGAACCTGTGATACGAGAGGTTAAACATTAAACAGACATTTTCACATGAACAAAATGAAACTGCAACCCTCGTCAGTACAATCTTGCTCTCGCGTAGTGAGCAGGTCACCATTTTTACAAGAAACATTGCATGCTGCTTATATTTATCGCTGCTTTTAAAAATATTCAAACCTTGATTACTCAAGGTTTTTTGGCTGGAGATGGACTGTAAATTAGATTCCTTGACACTAGTAAAGGAACTGGCGAAGTGACAGGCAATAAACACCTGTTTTTGGTCTGTGCTCGATTTTCTATATATGTGAACATTAGAACAAGTTCCTGCTCATCCCAGCTGTGCAAATTACACTACCTCAGTCACGCAGTACAGTAGAGTAGAGTACAGAGTGCTGCCGCTGTCCCTTCCCTCACGACAGGGTTGGGTGGAGACGCGGCGTTGGACCCGCCCCCTTGTCGAAGCCACGCCCCCCGCCCACTTTACACCACGTGCGGTAACAGAGAAATGCGTGACAGTTGTGGAACGCAAACACCTGTTGTTCCCTATGCACTGTCGTTTATGAGAGATGGGGGGGGGGGCGTGTACCCTGTCTGTACCTGAGGGGGAGAAGCCCACGTTGGGGGGGCGCTGTCCCCTCCCCATGTCCCCCTGCTCGAGCCGCGCGGCTCCACGCGCCTCCTCATTATTATTCTCCCCCCCCTCCTCGTCGTCGTCCTCCTCGTCCCCCCCCTCCTCGTCGTCCTCCGACCCGACGTGGTAGAGCAGCTGCGGTGGGGGCGCCGAGACCGACGGGGGGTCGCATCCCATCAGCCCGTCCTCGGATTCCACGTCCTCGGACTTGATCTCCAAGAGGTCCGCCTGCTTAGCCGCGGGTCCGAACAGGAAGCCGCCGGGGGGCAGGCTGTGCACGCGGAACGCGTCCGAAGCGGCGGCTCCGGCTCCCTGCAGCACCTGATGAGCGATCACGGCCCCCCCGAGGGACGAGTAGGACACCGAGGGCCGGTTCGCCAGCACGCGGTCCATCACCTCGTAGAACTTCCACGCGCGGCCCCGGCGCAGCGTCCTGTGGCTCTCCTTCATGCGCCGGTACTCGAGCTTCATCTTCTTGATCTTCTCGCGGCACTGGTCGCCCGTGCGCAGGATGCCCTTGGCGCGCAGCACCTCGGCGATGCGGTTGAACACGTGCTGGTTGCGCAGGCAGCTCTCGAGCTCCAGCTGCACGGACTCGTCGGCCCACAGCTGCAGCAGCTCCAGCACCTCGGGGTCCGACCAGTTGCTGCCGCGCTCGTACCTCTTGCCGCGGAAATCCATGCGGGGGCCCTCCATGTGTCCCTCCTTCCCTCCGTCCCTTCGTCCGTCACTCGGGAGCAGCGATCAAAGCCGAGGGTCCGAGCAGCGCTTCGTTACTTCGCGCATCCCTCTCGTCTCGTCTCGTCTCGTGTCATGTCACTGTCGCGCTGCCATGGCATCGCATCGCATCGCATCGCTGGACGCCCTATTCACTCCCCTCCACCCCAAACAATTAACCTGGTAAAAACGAGCGACTGGACCGGACGGTCCCCCCTGTCTGGGACTGACTGACAAGCCGAGCGAGTTGCAAAGACCAAAGAGCGGCAGGACGGCGCTTCCGGGCCAAACGGGGAGAACCACTAACCCGGACTAGACCCGCTCCAGATCGCTCCACTTGAGCGAGAAACAAAGCGCCGCTTCTGTCAAACCGCACGTGTTTTGGTCACTTCGCGCTTGGCGGGAGGTGGTGTGGTGGGGGGGAATGGGCGAAGAAAGTGGTGAAATTCTACATCCGGGTTGACGGCACATGCGTGCTCTCCTTATTCCGGGATAACTTTGGTCCGTGCCAGTCGCGGGCTGCGCGAGCTCGCAGCGCGAGAGCCGGCCGGGGGAAGGGCTCCTCAAGGAGCGCGAGCAAACCGAGACGAAAAAAAAAAAAGGGCTCGCGCACCTTTTTTTTTCTTTTTAACCGCAGCTTTCCCAGCAGCACCCCCTGGTGTCGCAAAGGTCTCATTGCACAATGTTTTTCCACAGCAAAGCCGCGGGCGAGTGAAAACGGGGCCGAAGAAGGAGAAGTGTCGCTTTTGACTGGAGAAGGAATGAATTACGGGTGGAAATGAAACATCGCTTGATGGGGATGAAAACGTCCCCGTTCTCGCACTTCTCTTTCATCTCACTTGTGCTGAATAGAAACGCCATGAGTTCAGCATCCCTGCTGCCGCAGCAACCCCTGACCCTAGGATGCTCACATTGCTGTGACATGCAGAGTGCTCTTTGCCCCTCCGCTCATTTACATCCTTCTCATTAGTGACCATGTCCTCCAAAGTAACTTACAATGTTAATCTTCCAGTTATTTCTCCATTTATGTATATACAGCTGGAGCGATTTTAGAGTCGGTACCTTGCTCAGGGGTTCTGCAGCTGGAGGTGGGATTGGAAGCTGCGACCCTTGGGCCCGCTACGCCAGCGGCTGCCCTTTCTCACAGTCCGTGCGTGGAAAAAGGGTCGCGTTTTCTCCAAACTCCTTGGTGGCGCTCACATGTGATCCAGGGCTAAACCGCTGGCTGTAAAACACTGCAGGGTTTCGAAGACACCGGACACAAAAGCAGCTGAATCCAGAATTCTGGGCACTTTTCTAGGATTCACCCTTATCCACACACGTTTATATTACATACATATATTTATATTATATCTGTATTACACATCTGCCTCCCGCAGGTTCGCAACGCAGCCTTGAGTTTCATTCGGCTTTGGCTTTATAAACCGTCCACTGGCTGGGCAGAAAATACCACCAAATTTGGATGTGGCACAGCGAGACCAGCGCGGTCCTCCCGGCCTGGACCGTTCTGGCGGCACCTCTGTAAGAGCGCGACAGACGGCAGCAAGGCTGCATCAGCTCGGGGGGGCCCAAGGACTGCTGAACATGTCAGCAGGCTAAGGTTAAAGGTCACCAAGGGAACGAGGTGTCTGGGAACCGCTACATGTCAACGGATCCCTCCCGGACGCAGGCGGCTCCACGCAAACGCAAGACTCCCATCGGCCACGCCGTGCTTTTCCTTACATGGCACTCGGTCGCCTCGTTCAAACCCCTGATTTGCGGTGAGACAGCGATGAGGGCTATTTTGGGGGATTTATTTTCCTTGGGCTCCTGAGAAACCCATGGAAAACCAAAAAAAATGAAAAGCGAAAACTGCTAACATCGTGCATTACATAACGGCAAGGAAACGTGTTTTCCACAGCGCGGAGACGAAGAAGAGGACGTCTCCTTTGTCTGGACTGTCTCTACATGGAGAATGAACACACACACACACAGTGTCCAGGGACAGACCAGCAGGCAACCCTGAACTGCTCACGCTACAAGTCACGGAGTCCCCTCAGCGTTCCCCTTGTTTTCCGTCACACAGGTGAGGGTCACGATAAACCGTCACGTTTTCCATCAGCTGTCATTCCCGAACGGTGCGGTGTGTAAATCCAATCAAACGCTTCGCTCATCAGCGCGCTGTCACTTCGGCTGAACTGAAGCGTTTCTTAATAAACGCGACCCGTGAACCGGGACCGCGCCGGATTCCCGTGATCACGGCAGCCGCCTGAACATTTGAGCAACGCCGTTTCTCAAACCGCTGCTCCTTCAGCGATAGGGTGCGTGTTTGTGTGGCGGCGTGGCGCGGCACAGTGCAGCAGGACACAACGGGGCTACTGGAACAGAGCTATTTCTGGGTCGCAGTGTGTTTTTTGGTCTGTGCCGCGGTGTCAAACGTGGCATCGCGTCACGGGGACGAGTGGCAACTGGGGCAGCTGGGTCACCTTCTTCCTTCCGCGTCCATCGCCTCTGATGAAGGAGGTGTTTGGCAGCGAAGGGCCGGTCGAGGCCGTTCCGCACGGTCCGGCCGTGAGCTCGGCCTGCGACGAGGTCGGGAGACGCCGCAGCCGGTGCTCGGCTGGGCGGCCGAACATCGACCTCGGCCTCTGCCAAGAAAAGAACCGTTCAGACGAAGGTTTAAATGTGCGCAATGGAAAATTCTGCCTTTCAGCACGTCAGCTGCGTACTTTGTGTGATACATGGGTTTTTCCTTCCACTATTATTAGTATCAGTGAAAACATTACTGTTTTCAGTCTGATGGGTCCTTCATGACCTTTGCATCTGCACAGTGGAGGTCTGAACCCCTGGGGGACGCCCCCCCCCCCCGCCCAGTTCAATCCCAGTGACCGGCAGTGGGTTAAGCAGGCAAGTCCCTTCTAGAAGCGTCACTGTGGACAGTGGGTGCCATTGGAACCTCGACCGCTGCCTCGAGAACGCAAACATTCCACGTGGCACGTGGCAAACATTCCAGGGTTTGTGGGCAGGCGGGACAGCTCTTGGGGGGAGATGCAAAACAGGCCAGATGTTTCAAAATCTGCACAAAAGTCAACGACACACAAACACACCCCGACGCAGATCACATGTCAACGGTTTTCACCATTTTACCTCATTAACACAGTATCGAATGTTATGCTACATTACTACAGCTTTACTCACTGACATTTGGCTTCAGCCATCTGGGTTCATTCGCACGACTGGACCTTAGGTGACAGGATGTGGGACGCCCCGATGGTCCACACACACACACTGCCGAAACTGCCTGTGCCAAGTGGGGTCACGGCGAACCGGAGCCTAACCTGGCAACGCAGGGCACAGGGCTGGAGGGGTAGGGGACACACACCCACGACGGGACGCCAGTCCATTGTAAGGCACCCCAAGCAGGACTTGAACCCCAGACCTGCCAGAGAACAGGACGCAGCCAAACCCACCACGGCCCCCCCATCCAGACAGTCCAGTGCATCCTAACATTTTTTTAAAATATATTTTCCATAGTTTAAAAAAAACTGGAAAAACAGCACAATGGAAGATAATATGGTTAGAAAATCACATTGTTTCAATATTTGAAAAAACTTCCGCAAAGATCACAAAATCATAACATTTAAAAAAAAGCATAATAAACGTGAACTTGGTAAGGAAGTGTCGTAGACGCTACAATATAATTGAAGGATCACTGGCTACACAAATGTCTGTTTTATATTATGCTGTGTTGCATGAACATAAATCATTTTACTTTGGAACAAAAAGCGATACTGTGTCAGATTGATTTTTTTTAGTATTCTGCTACATGAACCAAATGTATGTGCTGAACTGAAAAGTCTGGGGGACAAGCTAATGGTCAACAGGCACGTCCCCCTCCTCTCCACAGGGGACACAGAGGAAAGGCTGAAAGAGCAGATGGGGGGGGGGAGTCACAGAAGATCACCACTTGTGGGACATGTATCATTAGCCAAACTGAGGGCAAATATGTCATGATGCATTTTGATGCTGTTTAGGGTGAGTAAGGGGCCATGAACCAACTGCATGCCACCAAAGTCCATCAGACAAAAACACAAGTTTTTGAGGCTCGACTCATTCGGCCCCGAGTTGGACGTGAGGAAAATGGTCCTTTGCCGCTCCAACCCTGCCCCGCTGGGTCCCCAGTGCTCTCTGTCGTGTACCGTGGGCTTTGCTGCTCTACGTGGGTCGACATGGCTCTCCAAACTCAGATGTGCGTGGGCAAAGCGCATCGACGTGCTGCAGCTGAGAGAGTCACCCAGGCTGCATGCACTCCACCTCCATCACTCATGGTTGGCAGACGCTCCTTCGCCGGGCCATACGGTTAGCCGAGCGCTGTGTGTCACTCCTCATGGATCCTCTGCATATGTGTCACTCACTGGGTCACGAGTGCAATGTGACCAGTACCGCCCAAAAAAGGGCTTTCAATGTGAGCAACAGATCATTACTTCCCAGATAACAATGTTCTTACAGCTCTGAAGGCCAGAGCAGAAGGACTGCCACTGAGCAGGTGGGGGGGGGGGAAGCAAGGCTGAAGAAGGTGATGAGCGAACCCAGTGACCGGGCGTTTATGTCAGGGTGACTCCTGTTTAGAGCAACAAGGAAAGAGGGACATGAGAAGAGGTTGAGGAAAAGAAGACATTAATCACAGCATCGTAGCTCCTTCCCGTCCGCCACGGCAACAAAATGACGAAGAGGAGACATGGGGCACGAGGGGGTGCGGAAGATGACAGGATCTGTTTATGAGACTAAACTGTGGTCAAGAGGATCAACAAATTGGTCGTAAGAAGTCGCAGAGCTTCATTTTCTCCCACTGCATGTGTGTGTGAGAGAGAGAGAGAGAGAGAGAGAGAGAGAGAGAGAGAGTGAGAGAGAGAGAGAGACATGGTGTTAAGTGGCGATACAAGTGTTCTTCCCGGTTCGGTGCATCTTCGGGATCCCAGGCCCAACTGTTTACCCCCATGATGAACTTTCCTCTGCACCACACAGTAAACAGTTCCAGTAACTGCAGTCAAAGCTATTCGCTCCCAGGACACACACACTTCATTGCTGAGTGCGTGTGCCGTAACCGAAGCCGAAGGCACACCAGAGTCAGACTATATTTAGATCGCGCGTGTGACAGAGGAGCCGTGGAGCTCGGACGCGCTTGCGGGAGTCGGCCGCGTGTGTTTTTCACGCTCCCTTCCCCGAGTTACGGGCGACGGCTGCCCTTGGTGTGTGACGCACGTGCACTCCGGCGCAGGACACATCGAATGCACCAGAGCAGCCCGAAGCGAGAAACGTGGAGCCGTGAATGAACTGCAGAGGAAAAGAGTCACACAAATGTTCATACGGAAATATTTATTATAGCAAATGCGAAACAACTTTAAAAATGTTGTAAATGCAAAACAGTAATAGAAAGATATGTTTTTAAAGCAACAAATAATATTTGCAGAATTCAGTGTAAAAAAAATGGGAGATAAATCAGAACTTTCCTTAAGGATACGCTTCTTGACTCTACAAGAATAACAGGCGAGTATTTCTGTCCCCGTTACCTGCCGTACAATTTACCCACAATCCTCCTGACGTAGCCCCTGCACTTAAAGAACTGTACTGTTACATTTCGAACAAGAGCGATGGGGGCCGTAAGTGTGCACGAGAGCCACCCAGAAGAGCCCACCCAGCCATCTCTGTGACCCACACACGCATCCACTAAGGTCCATGGACTCACTGAGTAAAACAGGAATATTTAGGAAGAATTAAAGTATCTCAACAGCATCACAGTGACACAGGTCAGGCGCGACATTAGGACTATGGAAGCAGCCAGTGACACATGAGCGCAGCTTTCAAACGCCTCACATGCATCGGAACTGCTTTTTGGAAACATTTTACGCAAGTTCATCTATGACAAGTTGAGACGAACTGTCCAGTCCAGTTATTTGGGCTTCAGTGTGAAGCAGCGAACACGGGACGGCAGCGGTGGGGGTGCGGGTTTGGGGCGTCCGGTGCTTTCAGTGCGCCGAGTCCGAGTCGCTCGAGTCCAGGCTGGCCTGGGTTGGCGTGGCTGTGGGGGGGCAGCGGGCCGGACAGTGCAGCGCCTGGGTGCTCCTTCGCAGGTTCTCCAGCGACTGCAGGAAGGATCGCCGTGCCCGTTCCTCTTCGAGCGGCGACACGCCCTCCTCCTCGACCTCGGCGATCTCGGCGAACGTCACGGGCTGCGTCTTGAAGCGCGCCTCGCGGGGCCGCCGGGGTCGGCTGCGCCCTCGGGCGGGGCCCTTGGGCACGGGCAACTGCTGGGGGAACTCCTCCATGGCCGATGCCAGCAGGTGAGGGGGCAGCACGTGCAATCCAACGGTCTCCATGGGGCGGGCGGCCGTGGGCATGCGACGTGGGGGCTGGGTGACCGGAGCGCTGCTTCTCGACGCTCTTTCTTGAGTGCCCGTGGTCAAGGAGCGCCCCAAAGGCTGCGGCCCAACAGCAAGGCTCGTGTCGTCGAGGGCCTGGCTCTGCTCTTTGCTGGCTGAATCGGTAGCCTCGGTTAAACCGATGGTCACAGCTGTGGCACTGGTTGCACCGCTAGTGGTTGCTGCTCTGACACCCGTAGCTGCGATTCCTCCCTCAGCATCCGTGCTAACACTCCTGCTCTCAGCTCCGCTCCCGTGTGCGAGTCAGTCTGATAACAGTCGCTCCTGCTTCTGTTTATATAGCTCCCCGCCACCCACTCAACTTTCGCCTCCCTCACTCTCACCACCCCCAACCCCAGCTGCCTTTTTAAGTCCCGCCCTCCTCCGCGTAGTCACTTCCGACTTCCATACTGGTCCTCTGGGATCAGGGCCCTGAAATAAAAGCCTCGTATGCAGGGGGGGACAGTGTCAGGTGTTGGGGGGGCTAGGCAAAGCGAGAGAGAGAGAGAAAAACTGCTGTGCAGCCAAAAACAGAGATATGGGGAGACAGAAGTGTGTGTTACCTAGAAACAAACATCCGGAACACCAGTACTCATCATTATGTGCTGAGCAGTGCTCCAGTGCCCCCTGACACACACACAGGGCCCCATCAGGAGGCCGTGCGGGTCTGTGTATGTGTGAACCAGTAGGTGGCAATCACGGATGCACGGGCAGCCAGGGAGCAATTAAAGGTTCGGAAGACCACGTCAGTGCTGCTGTGGGAATAACCTGCGTTTGTAATCAGGCGTCATGAGAACAGCTTCTATAATTAATCTGTTTGTAAACGGTGAGAGGGACAGGTCCAGCGAGCAGGGAGACCACATTTATATCCGTCGCCGTGACATCACCCCCTCTGCCAATTCAACAGGCACCTGGGTCAGACCCTGTTCGGAGTAAAAGGGGCTGCTGGTGACGACCGTGTGGCGTTGCACCCTCCCCCCCAGGGCCCCCCGGCAAAAGGGGTTGGGTCATCACGTCACGGTCACTGCACATAGGGGTGTGTAGTTGCTCATTTCCACATAGCGACCACTCTATTTGTGGAGCTTCGAGGTCACGGTGACTCTCTTGGGCGCTCAGCTCAGGTGACATCATATGACATCTGTGTTTAGTTCAGATACCGTGTGATGGGTTCACTCCTTCTTGCTGGAATCCCCTGACCCACACATACTAGAGTGGATGAGCTAAGATCCAAACCCTGCTCCCCACTGGTCGGTCCAACGCACTAGGCTTCTCGGGGCCACGTGATGCATCCATAAGAGACCAAAGGCGTATGAGGGCAGAATGTGTGACTGACAGTGCCCCCTTAGGTTTCATCTGCTCTATTTTTACACTCTTCTCTACCTGCTCAGTCTCTCTTTGTCACATTCTATGGACATCTACGGGCAGTCGGCATTCCCCGACACCTGGTAGGACAACGGGAGCAGCGAAACCCCCAGCTGCTACCATCAGCCTCACCCGCAACCTTGATGAGTGTGATTCTGTGTGATCCTCCAAACTCTGACACAGAAGGGAACCTTGGACTCAGGACCAAGATGCGCTCAACAACCACCATCACCTTCACCAGCCATCCGTGACAAGGCTGCACCATCCTGTGCTGCCCAAGGCCAGGGTCGTCCCAGTGTGTGCAGTGTTTTGCTGACATGGTGTGTGAGACTACATGTTAGCCACCATAACCACACTATTTACCACCCAACTATATTTTTATTTCCTTTTCCTTCTATATTGCGAGTCAGTTACATAAGACAAGTCCGGCCTGTCAGGGCAGTGGAGATGTGGTGCCGATGGCACAAGAGCAGAAGCTAGATACATGATGAAACCTGAGCAGGAGGCCAGACCAAGGGAGAGCGACCACACACACACACACACACACACACACACACACACACACACACACACACACACACACACACACACAATCCCACAGCAGAGACCATAAAGTCACACAAACACCACAACATCACGTCTTTGGTGAAAGGAGGTCCAGACAAACAGAGAGAAGACACCCCAACCACACGGAGACACCAGGACTAGGTTCACACCGCCAACTTCTAGGCAAGGAGCTCCCCTAGGGAGAGAAACACGAGAGAAGAAAACCTTTAGCTCACAATTATAATGTCATACTGCAAGGTGAGGACAGAGAGAGACATGGAGACCTCAATAGACACTGTGTCCAGGTTCGACTGGACAGGCTGTCGATCGACAGCGCTGAGGGTCGGCCTGTTCCAGGCACAGCAGGAAAGGCACTCGTATGTGAGCGCCACGGTCTGGACCCAGTGACATTTGCTCTGCCTTGGGACCTGTTGGCATGGCAACAGTGGAAGTATCAGACAGTGAGTTCCAGACATGGCCCTGGGTGGTGGGGGGAACTCTGCTGTGCTTTTGCACACACAGTGTGATGGGCCTAGCAGGGCTGGAACAGTACAGAGCTCTCAGGGGAGGGCTCAGGGTCATCAGTGTCATCCCACCTGGACAGAGTTGTCTCCACAGCGTTCAGAAGGTCCCGGAAGTACTGCAGGTGGACATGAGATCCAGCCCTAGGCACCTCTTTCCAAAAATAGTCATGTTGCTTTTTGCACCCATTTTCCATGTTCTGCCACTGACCTGGAACACTGCACTTTCTGAAGTCCTGCAGTTATTTGTGGCTAAATAAACAGCAAAGGCAAACATGGTCGTCACAGTTACCATGCTGAAAGTCAGGGACAACATGGGTACTTTGTTTACTCTCAGCTGTACGTCAACTTGAAGAAAATTTAGATGTGAAAAACACACAAAGGTAAACGTGATGTAAATACCTGCTATGAGAGTGCACCAGATCCTACAGTGGGAACAGGGCAGGAGCTGGATACTCACTCGACACTGGGCTGTACCCCACAGACACACACACTCCTGAGTGTGAAGTGGATGAGCCGAGAACTCTGACATAACGCGCAGAAACAGATGCGTGTTTTCGACTGCGGGAGGGGTGACGTCACAACACACAGATCAAGCTGGATTCACGCCGATTGGGAACAACTGCAGTGACACCAAGACACCAGTCAGGCGTCACTGCTGCTTCCAGCAGGTTAGCAGGAAATAGAGGCGGTTACACTGAGCTATCTGCTGAGAAGATCCTCGTAGAAGAGCTCCACCTGACCACCTGGACACACAGCACTGAGCAGTGTTTACATTTATATTTATTCATTTACCTGACACTTTTCCCCCATAGTGACTTACAATTATTCACCTATTTATACAGCATGGTAATATTACTGGAGCAATTAAGGATAAGTACCTTGCTCAAGGGTACTACTGCTGGAGGTGAGATCTGAACATGTGGCCTTCAGGTCCACAGGCAGCAGCTCTAAGCACCACGCTACAAGCCACCCCTGCTAATCTGGGCTCTCTTGCAGGCTGAAGGACCCAGGTTCAAATCCCACTCCTGCTGTACTAGCCTCCATCAAGGTACTTACCCTGAACTGATAGAGTGAAAATTACACTGCTGTATAAATGAGTAAATCAGTGCAAGTAGCTTCACACAGTCAGTTAGGAGAAAAGTGTCTGATAAATAAGGGTTAATGACAGTAACAGTGTGGCCCAATACAAAAAACTCCAAAGAGAACAGGGAGCTGAAGGTGAAGGGCTGCACCTCTTCACTGGTACCGCCCCAACGGGAGTCACACTTTGACTTAGAACTGGTACAAAAGGTTGTTTTTTCCTCAAATGATAGCATCTGAATCGGATCAGAAACAACTCCTGAAATTTAAATATAAAACTACAGTAGTTCTGGGGTTCGACACCTAAAAATGGTGAGGATCAAGCGTTGCTCAGTGAAATGTTTGTGACATCCTTCCTGAGCTGGAACTTCCATCTGTTTATTCACTTACGCTCATTTTGTTCTGTTCTCTGTCCTTTAGTTGCTGTGACCCAGTTCTCTTAATAAAAAGAAACAACTGAAGCTATCACCCCACCGCAGGCTCTGCACTTCCACAAGAGTATCAGGGGTGGGAGACAGAAGTAAATCCCGCACTGCAGCCCCTGCTGCAAATAAAAGTTGGCCCCATCGTGATATGTCCAACCTGGGTGACAGCCCATCCTCTTCTGGGACGGGCTTTTCCATCCTGCGGTTTTGGAACGCAGCCGCCAACACAACCGGGGTTCCCCCGGACAGAGGACCCCGTACCCCTGGCACGGCCTTGGGTCGGAGTCCCTCCCACAACTCCTCCACATGTGGAGCCCCCACTGCTGAGCCATCAGCTCCAGGTAACTGATGCCTTACAAACACCTAATAATAGAAGATGGAATCGATTTGCATCTGAAGGAGGGCGGGGCAAAGGGGGCGGGATCAGAGTCCAGAAGGAGGCAGCCTGTAGACGTGGCTACACATGAGCAAGATGGCAGATCATGTTACGTTTTAGGCACAAACTGGTGTTTCTGTGCGTGTGCGCGAGTGCATGCGTGCGTGTCTGTAACCATGCCCCACAAACACAGGTGCACATACCCACATAGATGCTTCTGCAGTGTAACGGAGTCCTGGACCAAAATAGTGCGCCACCATGTAAACAAACCACGTCTCCAGAAGGACACGGCCCCTTTCTGCTGTGGTGGTGCTACTCTGCTTCACACCCTGCACTTCTGGGATAGGCTCTGCACCGCCGTGCCCCTGGACTGGCCAAGAGGATACTGATAATGGATGGATGTACGTTCCGATTTAAAAAATGGAAGCAAAATACACGAAGAAACGTCCGGAAAACAAGTTCTTCTAGTGCAACTCAAGATCCCCGTGATCAGCACATCAGGGCCAAGAAGGTACCTGCTCTCTATCCTAACAAGGTGAAAAACCATTTCCCTCGCAACGTCCAGCCCGACAGACAGAATTTAAAGTTGCCCCATGAGTAACACCCCTCCCCAAAGAGCAGAGCTTCATGTTTCAGTCCAGTTTATTTACCAAGCAGTGTCTGCGCAGCCAACAAAGTCACATCAGTGTGGGATACAAGCAAAAAAAAAAAAAAAGAAAAGAAATATTCCTCTGGGGACATATTTTTAACCGTTTTTTTTTCTTTCTTGGCTCATAAGTTACATTACAAAGGAGACCAGAAATAAGCTGTTCTTAACTTTTTTTAAACTGACCTCACACTAAACTTCATTTTAATCTCATTAGCTTTGCAAGATGTGAAGCCGAACAATTTTAAACATTTACTTATTAACTCCTACTCTGACCTTTTCCAAAAGAACATATTCAGGACAAAACCGTGTTTGTTATTTTTCCTGGCAAATTATGTCTGTTTTTCAGTTCAGAGAATCCAAAAAAAACATTGTAGTTCCCCGAACCCTGAAAGACCTTTAACTTTTGCCTCGTACATCATGTTTGCAAGAACGCGTGAGCGCGCACACACACGCGCACACACACACACACGCACAGAGCACCATAAACAGAACCACCAGAACATTTTGCAATCACAGACTGGCCCATCACCTCACAGTGGACTTCAGGTGACTGGGTGAAGAGTCACTGCGGTCGACATCAACCCGTCTGGTCACTGGGTGACTGAGGGCCTTCCCCCACCACTTTGTACCCTCGACTCACAACACGTCCTTCTCTTCGCCCTCCTCATCTTCTTCCTCCTCTCCTCGGTTCTGGGTAGATGGTGCGAAAAGTGAGGTTGATCCGAGGCCCACGGTCGTGGTACTCTTTTGCTACTTGGTGCTGCAAAGCAAGAGCAAGAAAAGTCTCTTAATTATTATTCTCATCATCATCATCATTATTATTAACCATTATGTATCTGACTCTTTTCTCCAATGTGACTGGGAGTGTAAGGTGTATACGCTAAGGTAGTTACATCTATTTACCCATTTATACAGGAGACGTTTTACTGTCATCATCTCACAGAGAAAAACAAACTCAAGTGTTTGTCTCATGTTACACAGAGAGTGTGAGGGGAAACAGTTGTGGTGCAGCTGTGCTTTGGGCTCCACTACACTCTGCTTTCAGTGGCAGGTCTTTGGCTGAATCGGAGTATTCGTCACTTCAAAATGTACTACATTCAAAGGTACAACAGCAGGGCCCCTCCTGGAACAAGACAGAAGCTCCATGTCCAGAGGATGGTGTCGGGGGGGGTGAGCCTGAGGGCCGAGGGAGCCACGACCACCAGAGAAGTCCTTTGCCACGGGAGTGCCACTCATGCCAGCGGGACAGAACACACTCTCACATGTCCTGCTCTGTTTCCAGCCTCCTTGTTTTGTTTATTTCTCTTCGGTTTCCGCCTCCGAGCAAATCCAGACTCTCCAGCTAACAAAAACATTGCGTTCACGGCGCTGCTCTGCTTCATCCGACTGGCTGCCGGGGGATCAGCAAGCTCTGCACACTGTCCGCTCAGACAGCCGCGCTCCTCGCCCCTCCCCATTGATCAATCCCAGCATAGGACTTGCTTTAGAAGGTATTTCACAGACATCTGCAGAAACGGATGACCGGCACTATACGACCGTAACAAAAGACACTTGAGACTCCCAGACCACCTGTTCTGCCATATAAACCAGTAGGTTCTGCACTGTCCTGCCTCATCTCTTTAAAGCAGTAAAATCAGCCACCATTTATAATGAACAAAGTGAATGTTGCATTATCAGTCCAACCCTACTGACACTCAGACTTTAGAAAGAAATCGATACAGGTGGGTTGGGGCCACAGAAGAGGGGAGCATACCTGCCAGTCCTCCTGTGTGGCCCCTTCCATTAGCAGAAGTGTTCCATGGGCCAGGGGGATCTTTAACCGCTCCACGTATGTGTAGTCGCCACCATCCTCCTGGGTCACACAGCGAGCACACATGGTTACACACACATGCACGCATGCAAGTACAAATGCGCAGACACCGTCCTCTCCCATCTGCCCCTGTCCCCCGTCTCCTGTCCCTCACCAGTGTGGGTTGCTTCCGCAGACTGAAGCAGCGCGTGTCTCCCAGGCTGAGCGAGGCGATGGTGGGCTGGGGTCCGAGGGAGGGCTCGCTGTCACTGTGCCAAGCAATGCTATCCTTCCCATCGCGGTACAGGTTGCACAGCAGAGAGTTGAAGGATCGTCCTGCAGCCTTTTCTACTTTCGTCCGCAGCTGCAGCAGTAACGGGTGCCACTGGGGGTGGGGCACAGCACAGCAGGGAGACACAGTCACTCAGGGGTTCTTTCAAAGCTTCATGCAAAGAGTGAATAAAGCTAAAACAGTGGTAGCTGTAGGGAATGGGGTCACCTGTGGGTTGGCCTCCAGGGTAGAGTTAGAGTAGGTGTAGGGCAGCTCTCCGTACCAGCAGGTGAGTCTGGGCTCATCGTAGGCCTGACCTAAGACACAGAGAGTCACCAAGAAAACGCTGATCATTGTGAGCATGCACACATATACACATAAACACACAGCAAACAGCCAATACCTACAGGACCTGATCACTCCCTAAAGCCCAGTAAGTGGTCTGAGCTCCCCCATCTCTGGCTGCTTGCTGGTCCCACTCAAAAGGGTCCAAAGTCTAAAGTCTGTAGGTTCTCAGTTTCAGTCCCTACATGGTGGAATGATCTCCCTGTGTCCCTCAGAGCTGCTGAATCCCTCACTGAAGGAGGGTCTAGAACCCATCTCTTTGAGAGCCACTTCTCTCCTGCTAGCTCCATAAATGAGTCCAATACCATCTGCTATGATTATCTATGTATTTGCTGTTTGAATGTCACTTCTATAGGTGTTACTGGAGGGATGGAAACAAGCAACATTGTGGTGTTTGACACATAAACTGTATGTCCATAGTCCCATGTCTGTGTCTAAAGCCCTTTCCTCTGTCTGGGATGAAGCATGTGATAAATGAATAAATGTAAATAAAACAAAAAGACGGAAAAACCCGTGGCCAACATTCTGGAAATTAAACCACTTGGACAATTGCAGCACTTTATACACAACTATTTTTGGAAGCTTTTGCAGTATTAAGGGTTTAAATAAAGTCAAACCAAATACATAATATTGGAAAGATAAACAATTCTGCAGTACCTTTCTGTGCCAAATCAGAGCCGAGTTGGGTCTGGAAACACTGACTCAGTGAGCACGACGGGCATAAAAAACAAACTTCACCCCTCCCCCACCAAAAAACTTTGCAGTCTGGTTCCGCGTCGCTGACGAAAACACACTGTATGTTCAACAGTGTCACTAGTGACTAATGATGGCATCTAGTATATGGTACCCAGTGAAATTATCCAGAATTACATGTATCGCATCGAAACAAATCTAAACGAAGCAGAGACCAAATTCTGAGAACGTCTCAACTGGTCTGATGCAGCACAGCCTGTTGTTCTCATTATAACCACACTTCCCATGTTGACTGAGTGGATGTGGAGACCGTGGTCAACATGGCCACAGACCGTGCTTCAAGTTGGTCTTCTGCGAAAAGGGCAACTCGGCGTAGAGCCTGCTGAACATCCAGTCGGCCTCCTCCTGAGACAGGAACCCCGGGAAGAGCCGCAGCCTACACACACGCGCACACACACAAACCCAAAACTTGTACTCAGCCTGCCTATTACCAAAAGCTATACACCTGGCCAGTAATGGTATTTAAAATATTAACTAATCATTACAACAATAACATACTACTAATACTGTAATGTCCATGGAGATTTTTAAACTGGCATTTTTTGCTGACACTTTGTTGCAAGTAACTTACAATCCAAAGTGGCTCAGAATTGGGGCAAAGCACCAACAGGGTACAAGAACTGGCATCCTTTATGTCAATGACCGGTCCAAACGGTCATCTTCACCAAAATTATCTCACCACTAAAAGGCCTGTTGAACCAACTGTTTTGACCGACTGTGGTTGCACTCACGTGTTCCTCTAGAGCTCACCTGGACACACCTGTGGGCCCCTGGCTGATTTCATATTCCCCTGCATGCCTGGAAGGAGAATAGCGCAAGACGACGTGAGCTCGGGGACAGCGGCTTCTCCATACAGACTCCCCGCCGACCCCTGGCCTGGCAGGATAACCACGGGCTGCTGTATACTCACTCTATGACCTTCTCGGCTGGTACCTCTCTCAAGGGCTGAGCCAGAGAGGAAGAGAAAGCGGGGGGGCGGGGGGGGGGGGGGGGACGACGACACACTTTATGCCTTGTTGACTCATTTCACCTGAGCTACTGTGCCACTTCTTGCTTCGCGGACACACCCGTTTTATCCCCACGGATCTCCTCACCTTTGCTGGTTGACGAAACTCAAACGTTCGCTGCCCGTCACCCCAGTTCCCAGCCTTAAGCTGACAAGGACCTGCATCTCCCCCACTTCTGTGAGTACCACCTGCAGGTTGGTGTATATAAAGGCACAGGAATAAACAACCGTGGCTCCACTGGTAACTTGGGTTGTAAACGGTCAAGTTATGGATTTTTGAAGACACAAATATTTCTCCGTCCCTAGCAAAGCGAAAGCGACCTGCATCCGGCAGCAAAGTTCACGCAAACAGAAAAGAAGCGTGGGAGCACTTTAATTCAGCTTTCATGCATGTTGCTTATTGTAACTTGGTTTTAAAAGTGACTTTGGAGTTACGAACAAAACGAGTTATAAACAGACTAAGTGCGTTCATAAATCGAGGAGCAGGCACACGCTATATAATCACACCGTAACACTAGATTTACCTCTTTGGGGAGGGGTCGATTTCGCCCATGAACCTTGAACTCTGACTCGCTGTCGCTTGTCACTCATCGTGTTTTTCCACACACCCTCCTGCAGGTAGGATGTGCGCTTCAAGCCTGAAACGAGGCAAAGAAAGAGGTTCTGAGTGAGAGACTTAAGCTTTGACTCAGGACAATGTCGGGCAGTCCAGAGCAGTGGTGCTGCCCTCAGACCGGTGTGACTCTCTACTGCCCCCATCAGGTCACTCGCTGTCACAACAACAGGGCGCACGTCTCATGCGCACGTCTCATGCACACTGACTCGCCTGCCTCGCACATCATCTCATTTACTTTAATTTCAACTGGAAATTGGGAAGTAGCTGTTAGTGGCCTCATACAGGAAAACGGCTCAGACTAGTTGTATCTGAAAAATCTAACTAAACCCATTCTCTCAACCCTACTAATATAGACTAATTCGAGGTGAATTTCGTGTGCTGAAACTTGTCAGAGTGTGAACCCAGAATGCGCTTCGTCACCATACCTGTCCTTGTCCCCAGATCGCGCCATTTGGAAGCGCATGATTTTTACACGACACTTATTTATTCCCCAGACACACACGACGCACGCGCGCACACACAGGACCGTGACTCGTGAGTCACAGAAACTTTCACGCATGATCATGATGATGATGAACACAGACTTCAACCGTAGTACCACGGACTAACACAGCGTACGTACGTGGCAGTGGACAAAAATTAAAAATTGCATGTCGTTTGTTTCTAACGTTTAAATGCTTTTTCCCAAAAAGCTTTCGCTCTATGACGCTGGTGAACAGCCGGATAGACGTCCGTCTGTTTGGGCACGCCAGTGACGTCATTGCGTACGACCTGGTGTTGCACTGAAATAGCTCCCGCGGGTGACGAAACGAACTCGTAACGAATGGTTCCGTCTTTAATAATCGGTTTTTGTATTTCAGGCCGCGTTAGTCCCTCCTTTCCCCCCAGTTGTTACGGTGAAACAAACTTCTTTCAAAATTCAGTTTATTTTTATATTCTTCTCACACAGTTACACAGAACGCTCGAACACAGGTATAAGGCAAAGAAACAAATGCATCAGAATGAATGAATGAGCTTTATATTGCCAAGTACAGTATGTTTACACATACAAGGAATTCGTCTTGGTGACAGGACTTTCCACAGCACAGACAGAATGACAGTGACAAGACACAGATAATAAAAGTAGAGTGGGCTAATAAAAGATTAAAAAATATATATATAGAGTATAAACAGGGGAGTGCAGTGGTGCAGTGGGTTGGACCATAGTCCTGCTCTCCGGTGGGTCTGGGGTTCGAGTCCCGCTTGGGGTGCCTTGCGACGGACTGGCGTCCCGTCCTGGGTGTGTCCCCTCCCCCTCCGGCCCTACGCCCCGCGCTGCCGGGTAGGCTCCGGTTCCCCGTGACCCCGTAAGGGACAAGCAGTTCTGAAAATGTGTGTGTGTGTGTGAAATAAAGTACACAATATACAAAATAGACGCTAGCCATTATATGTTTGTACAGGTATGTTATATACAATGCAAGAGAAAGTAAATAAGAGATATGATGTGAAAAATAAATATAACTAGCGTTGTTTATTGCACCTGTTTACTCCCTAGGGGGCATTTAGCTGTTCATGAGGCAGATGGCCTGAGGAAAGAAACTTTTCCTGTGCCTGGCTGTCCTGGTGCTCGGTGCCCTGTAGCGCCGGCCAGACGGCAAAAGTTCGAAGAGGAAGTGGCCTGGGTGCGAAGTTTCTAGGATGATTTTGCCAGCCCTTTTTCTCACTCTGGACGAGTACAATTCTTGGAGAGTGGGTGGGGGGGTGTGCGTGCCGATGATTCCTCCAGCCGTCCGGACTATCCGCTGTAATCTTCTGAGGTCTGATTTTGTAGCTGAGCAGGACCAGACAGTTATAGAGGTGCAGAGAACAGACTGGATGACTGCAGAGTAGAATTGCATCAGCAGCCTCTGTGGCAGATTGAACTACCTCAGCTGGCAAAGGAAATACAACCTCTGCTGGGCCTTCTTCACAATGGAGTCTATGTGGGGCTCCCACTTCAGGTCCTGTGAGATGGTGGTGCCCAGGAACCTGAATGACTCCACTGTTGCCACAGTGCTGTTCATGATGGTGAGTGGGGATAATGCTGGGGTGTTTCTCCTAAGGTCCACAATCATCTTCACCGTTATGAGCGTGTTCAGGTCCAGGTTGTTATGACTGCACCAGACAGCCAGCTCTTTAAACTCACGTCTGTAAGCAGACTCGTCGCCATCCCGGATGAGGCCGACGAGCGTGGTGCCGTCTGCGAACTTCAGGAGCTTGACAGACGGGTCTTTTGCGGCGCGGTCGTTGGTGTACAGGGAGAAGAGCAGTGGGGAGAGCACACATCACTGGGGGGCACCAGTACTGACCGTGCGAGTCTTGGATGAGAATTTTCCCAGCCTCACTAGCTGCTGCCTGTCCGTCAGGAAGTTGGTGGTCCACCGACAGATGGAGGTGGGCACAGAGAGTTGGGTTAATTTGGACAGGAGGAGGTGTGGGATGATGGTGTCGAAGGCCGAGCTGAAGTCCACGAACAGGATCCTCACATAAGTCCCTGGTTTGTCCAGATGTTGCAGGATGTAGTGCAGTCCCATGTTGACTGCATCATCCGCAGACCCGTTTGCTCGATAAGCAAACTGCAGGGGGTCCAGTAAGGGTCCGGTAATGTCCTTCAGGTAGGCCAACACCAGTCTTTCAAATGCCTTCATGACCACAGACATTAAGTCCTGTGATTTTGGGTTTCTTTGGAATAGGGATGATGGTGGAGCGTTTGAAGCAGGAAGGAACTTCGCACAGTTCCAGTGATCTGCTGAAGATCTTTGTGAAGATAGGGGCCAGTTGGTCAGTACAGGTTTTTAGACAGGCTGGTGAAACACCATCTGGGCCTGGTGCTTTCCTTGTCTTGTGTTGCCAGAAGACCCGACGGACCTCCTCTTCACAGACACAAAGCGTAGGAGAGGGGAAGAGTGGGGTTGCTGGAGGTGTTGGTGGATGCATGGAGAAAAAGTCAGAATGGGTCTGAAACAGAGTTTCTCAAACCTGCAATAAAACTCATTCAAATCATCGGCCAGTTGTTGAGTTGACGCGGTGCTGGGGGATGGTGTCTTGTAATTGGTGATGTCTTTCAGGCCTTTCCACACTGATGCAGGTCGTTGGCTGAAAACAGTTTTTTCAGCTTTTCAGAGTAGTTACTCTTAGCCACTCTGATCTCCTTTGCCAGTGTGTTTTTGGCCTGTTTATACAAGGCTCTGTCATTGCTGTATATTAAACGAGTCCTGGTAGGGATGCACATATCCTCACAGAAATTGATATATGATGTTACAGAGTCTGTGAGTTCATCTAGATTGGTGGCAGCAGCCTCAAAAACACTCCAATCAGTGCATTCGAAGCAGGCTTGTAAGTCCTGCTCTGCTTCATTAGTCCATCTTTTAACAGTTCTTATTACAGATTTAGCTGATTTCAGTTTCTGCCTGTAGGTCAGTATACGATGAACCAGACAGTGATCAAAGAGCCCCAAAGCTGCCAGTGGGACAGAGTGATATGCATCCTTTATTGTGGTGTAACAGTGGTCCAGTATATTACTGTCTCTGGTAGGACATGTAACATGCTGTCTACTTTGGCAGCTCAAGAAACTACAGAACTAGTGCAAAATGACATTATCAATGTTTTTATAAAGCTATATGGCTACCAGCCCCAGTGAAAAGGAACAAAAACTCCCAACTGAACGTTCAAGGAGAGAGAGAAGAAGAAAGAAGAAAAAAAAAAAAAAAAAAAAAAACCTCTGGGGTCCAAGTACCAGTGACTGCCCCCCCCCCCTAGGCATTCTAGATTAAATAAGACTCCTAAAACTTAAATAAGACCTCCAAGTAATAATGGGATTGTTGCTCTACGGTCACTTGATTTTCCAGTTCAGCAAGGTACGTCTCATCTTCAGTCACGGAATGCGCCTGCGACGGCCGGCCCGCCTCCTCCTCAGCTCTTATTGTAGAACAGTGCTCAACCAGAAGACACTTAGTAATTTATAACAAAAATTAGTTACACACACACACACACACACACACACACCTTGTCCCAAGCAGGGTCGGGGCAAACCGTAGTCTAACCCTGCAACACAGGGTAGAAGGCTGGAGGGGGATGGGACAGGATTGTCACAAGCCACACCAAGCAGGACAAACCCCAGAGCCGCCAGGGAGCGGAACCCAGGCCAAACCCACTGCGCCACTGCACACTCTTAGACAGTTTAACACATTTTAATACAGCAGGGGAAAAACAGAAACACAGCTAAGTGGAATTAAATTTCATGGTGATATGTCTGACTGAACATTGAAGGCTGATAGAAACAAAGCATTTCTGACAGTAACTGGTAAATTACTCTACAGTTTAGGTGCTCTGTAACTAAAGGCATGACCTCCTACTGAGATGTTATTGCTCACAGGTACTTTAAGGTAACCTGCATCCAATGACCAAAGATCTTGAAGTCACAATCAATGATCTCAGAAAGGTAAGCCGGAGCAATGCCCTGTACTGTTGTACAGATCAGACGTAGAATTTTGCAATCAACCCTTTATTCAAAAATGTTTACTCGAAGTTCACCAGCATGTACTCAAACTTATGTGCCTTATGGACACTTTCAGTAGGAGCACAAGAGGGACTTGAGCCACCTTTTAATTTTAACTGACAGTTACTGGTAAAGAAAGTGTATAACATCACATTGATTGAAATGAAACACAAGACAGGCTTTTCTCCTGGATGCAGTTTTATTGAGAGCTGTGCTCAGGTTCCCCTTTGCCACAGACGGAGAGACTCCGCTCGGGTGGTGTTCCGCCGTAGAGCTTTCCTGCCTTTCCGCCACACATGGCTTATAATTCATGGAGGGATGTGGCAAACGAGGCTCGAGGGCAGGATGTAGTACAGTACACACGGGGCACAATCCTGCATCGCACCAGTCCCTCAGAGCATGAACGCTCCTCACAGGCACACTATGGTACACAGTTTACTCAAAGTACTCACGATGGCAGCTGCATCAGTTACAGTCGTATGGTTCCACAAAAAAGCACCAGTCATTGTATTGGTTGCCCCATTAAAGCAGTGCACTCACCGGGGGGGGGGGGGGGGGAAAGAGAGAACACTTTAAGGCACAAGTATAACCCACCACAAAATTACTTTAAATATCACAAAAAAAAGACAAACTGGCAGCAAAGCCAACATTGCTGGTAACAGCAGTTCCATTTAAAATTTCAGAGATGCTTGTGATCAAGAAGCCAGTTTTAAAACATATCATTGTGCAACGTTGAACACGGTAATGCAGCCAACGCATCGCTTACCCATTGTTATTTGAGATTTCCAGTTGATGTGCCTCTTCCAAAAGGGACAGTCCCTTCCAGAAGTGACAGCAGAGTTCATTTGGGAGAAATCATAACGCTTGTGCCCCCCCCCCAACACCCTTAGTTTAGGCAGGTGTGTGAAGCACTTCATTTTCCCCAATTTCAGAACAGAGCAACACAAGTGGACTCTGTGCCTCACACATAACCCCAAAACCAGTGAAAACATTAAGACCCCGATATTGCCGCAACAAGACCGGAGCCATGGTGTCCAGGAGCCCCCCGATGGAGAGAGTCCCCGAGCTACAGTGCGATGAAGAGCAGATGCACTCAAACAACTTTCTGTATGTTGGACTTCAGCGCCACACGCTCCTTGGCCAGTTCCGGAGGAGGCGGTAGGCAGAGGGGCCGGTGAAGCTGGTTTCTTCTTTCCCCCGTCCCCTCACTTCAGTACCTCCTCTCGGCCCCTCGGCCAAGGGCTCTAGCACTGCTTACGCCTCCTCAGGTATCCAGCCCGCTGTGCTTTGTGCATCTGCATTGCGAAGTAGATGACCACGTTCACTGGGACTAGGATTGTGGTGAACCAGCCCTGAAAGCAGCACAACAGAGTGGCGCCATCAGTCTCCAGCCTGGAAAACAAGGCCCGGACAGACAAACCGTGTGGTAAACAAGTGGTAACCGGGAAGAGCGAACGCACCATCACCGCGTGGGGAAAGTAGCCGTTGGTTTGGCTTTGCAGGCCCACGGTATTGAGCTGTGCAGAAACATAGCGCTCTGGGGTGGGCTTGTCCAGCGTGGGCTTCCTGATCTTTGTCATCTTAGTGGCCACAAAGAAAGGCAACACGCTCTGTTGGGAACAGGAGGTCAGTGAGCAACACCACCGCTCAACACTAGAGGGAGACAAACCCAAGCTGCAAAAACAGGTGTTTCACCTGAACGATGATGCCTTTGCTCTTGTACTCTGCATGAACTCCTCGTGAGAAGTAGTCAACAAATGCCTGAGTACAGAGCAGGACAGGGGGACTTAATGCAAAGCAGCTCCAAACAGCAGAAGTTCAGCAACCAGCATTAAACTTTTGGTTACAGCATACTGGGTGTGTGTCACACTGACTTGCCTTAGTGGCCGAGTATATGGTGAGCAGAGGGACAGGATACATTCCGCTAGCAGATGAGATGTTCAGGATTACACCTTTGGATCTGAAACGTGGCACAGATGGAATGAGTTCAGGTTTATTCCAGGTCACCAGCACCACATACACTCTGACGGAGTGCTGCAGCTTGTACGTTCATTGTACTTGTTTGCCACATACACACATGCCCACCTGTATACACACACACACACACACACACACACACACCCCACATTCTATTCACTGCTGCTTCCCAAGTTGCCATGGCAGCCACTTGCTCATACAGAGTGCCTGTGGCTGCAAAATGTGGTGTAGAAAGGTGGAATTCCCAGTGCCTGGTCTAGCTATGAGGAAGGGGGGGACCCTTGGTGAGGAGACACCCCTCTTCTCCTCAAACCAGGCTACTGCAGCCACTGGGAGTCACATCGGGAGCCCTACAGGCCTGGGCCTCAGCTACCACGGGGAGATATGAAGTTCCGTGTCTCTGCAGATCAAGTCACCTTCAGCAACAAATGGAACATTCTGAGCCCCTGCTACAGCAGTAGAGCGCTAGGATCATCGCTCACCTCTCGACCATCTTCGGGAGCACCAACCGTGTCATCTGAACAAAACAGGGAGCAGAGCAGAGCATTAGAGCCAAAGGAATGGGCCTGAACAGACCCCCCGTTGCAGCGACAAGAGTCAGCGATGAGGCACAGTGCACAACCAAGAATTCAGACATGCTCCAAGTTCAATTAGGAATCTCTTACATGGTTCATTGTGGATACCCCAACCAGCCTCTTTCCATGAGGAGCAGCAGTTTTCCTGGGATTTGCCAAGTTTCTGATGTCAAAGCAGCTTTTTGCCACATAGTATAATAAATGAGCTGCTTCTAGTTACCATCTGAGAGACAGTAAGTTCAGCCATAGGAATAGCGAGCCCAAACTTTTTATGCATAACTAGTTTGCCACATCACACAGAAATGACTATTTCATGAATAGGCAAGTTTATGGCAAATAGTAGAAATGGAGACAGAAGGCTGTCATTTTTCAGACCTGCTCTGAGCAGAACATTTTAGCTACCAAGCAAAGAGGTGTGTGGGGAAACCTGTCCGAAATATTACATTGTGAGCACTTAATGCTGACTCTGTTGAATAAAAAGGCATAAGAAGAGAGAACTGGCCTTTTAAAAAAAATGCATGCTGGTATTGCCTGTTTATGCCAAACTCACTTTCACAGAAAGTGAAGACTTTTCGAGATGTCCTCACAAAGTAGAGAGAGTTCCCATTGCTGAATACATTGTAAGCGTTCGCACACCTTCATTAACCACCTGTCTGGTAACGTGTGTACACACAGTTCAAGTGCAAGTCATGCAGGGTTGTATTTCTGTACAGACCAAAAGAGAACAAGTGGGGGGGGGGATTCAGGTAGGAAAAAGGTGGAAAAACAGGGCTGGTGGCACAAGTAGGACCGCATTGTTACAGACACACACAGCGAGAGAGAGAGAGAGAGAGCGAGAGCGTGGGTGGAGCAGAACAGACAGTGTGGGCGTAGTTTTCCGTTGCTTTGGGAACCACTGAAACTGCAGGTACAACAGTAAACATGGCGGGGGGGGGGGGGGGGGGGGGGCGGGCGGACAAGGAGAGACACTGCAACTCTGGGAAAGACTGACACCCAGCACGTTGCTGCAGATGCAGCTTGAAGTTACACAAGCATTCATTGTGACTCTTGTCAAGCTCTCTCTCGCTCACACGCAGCACTTACCTGACAAACAGATGTGATGTTGACATTGATCACTGTGTTGACGAACTGTAATAAAGAAAAAAAAAAAAAAGCCGTTTAAACCTTCCCAATGAAGGTGATGGATACTGTATGAAAGGAAGTTATATTCCGGTCAAATACACAACGCACTCCTGCTGACTCTGGGCTATATCACTTTGGAGAAAAGCATCTGCTAAATGAATAAAAGCAAATATAAAAACGCCGTGGTTCCACAAATCTAATCAGCTACTTTAAAAGGAAACACAAGAGGCTCAGAGCACAATTTAAAAAGAGCCACATTCCAAGACATACGGGGGGGGGACTCACATTGTTTAGATTGGGGATGTTGAGGAAGTACTCTGGATAGGGGTATGAAATTCCAACGTTGTTCACTGTAGAGAAGAGAGGGGAGCAGAATTTCGTGTAAAAACACAATTCCACCGCACACCAGTAGGTGGCAGCAAAGGCTCAGAAATGAGGTGGAGAAACGCGCCGCACTGGCAGGTGTGGACATTGAGTTACAGAAAAGGAACATTTAGTGCCTCCGCTGAAAGAACACTCTCTCACACACACAACCAAGGGGGAGAGAGGAGGGGGGGAAAAAAAAAAAAAAAAAAAAAAAAAAAAAAAAAAGTTCGATTTCCGCACGGAGCAGTCGGACTTTCCCCCAGATTAAATGAAACGCCATTCCTCCGTATGAATGGTGGTTACCAATTCCAGATCTCATTAACCGGTATCTCCCCGACCCCGCATTTACTACAGCCAAAAGACAAAGTGCACCGGGGGGGGCAAGAGTCTCTGCTGCTGCCCCCCCCCCGCAGAGACGACCACTTACCCAGGATGCCGATTTCTAGGCCAGCCAATCCCTTCTCGATGGTGGGATAAATGTCTGCAGAGGCAAAATCCACAGCGATGGTTCGTGTCTCCACTTTGTACTGGCTCTCTGCGAAAAAAAAAGGGGGGGGGGGGGGACACGACCCTTAGGGCATTGCGGGATAAAACTCCTGACAAGTCGTGTGAGGAGGAGGAGGAAGTAAAAACGCAGTAAAATGAAAAGTTGTCACTTTGACTGCCTTCTGTCGCCTTTCCAAGTACCGAAAGCTGCCGCTAAGTATTTCGATGAACCTGGGGGAGATTCCCGAGTCACCGCAGAGAGAAAAGACTTAGTGCTGCAATTTGCCGGATGGCCGCCAGGGGGCGACGCGCCACCACTTATAGGCTGCAAAGGCCTCTCCAGCTCACTGCACCCACTGCAATTAGAATTCATTGTCCTAAGACCCATTCATCTGAATGGCATTCACTGAATTACAGTAGGAAAATTCCTCTGCTATTCCAGCGCTCGCACTCGTCGAAACAGGAGCGCGAGCCACTCGGAGCAGAAGCGGGATGTCCCTGGAGCCCTGAACCAAAGTCCAAATCAACAGTGTTTTGCAAATCAGGAATCAGAAGAAGACAAGGGTGTTTTTTTTTTTTTTTTTTTTTAAATCATTTATTGGGGGGGGGGGGGTAGGACTATGGAGGAGAGCTGGAGCTGTACAGCCCAGCAGCCTTGGCACCCCCCAGCCACCTCGGGCTGCAGGCACGACAATGGAAATGACACAGCGGGCAGCCGCGGAGCCCTGACCAATAGCGTTGTTCCAGCTGACGTCAGAGCTGTGGGGAGGCAGGGGGGAGGAGGGATTACCGGTGAAACAGCTCCGTTTGTGCAATAACCCACTGACACCAACCCCCTCTCTCCCCTTCTGCTAACACACCCCATTATAAAAATAAAATTAAAAAAAATTAAGAAGAAACTATTAACCACAGGTTGCAACAAGCTCAAGAAAATTAAGCCTCGGTTCACTGGTGTAACTGGGGCACAAATGAAAGGTGGAGTGACAGGACTGCTCAAACCCCTCCACCCATCATCACGTCACTACTGGACTGAACAGGCAGAAGGACCTGTCCACACATCAGCCACATAAGGAATGTCAGGGTTCCCCTTGGGGGGGCTAAAAGGAACACACTTGTGAACAGTGGTTTTAACATGTATTAAACGGTAGCTGGGGGGCACAGTGGTTGGAGCTCCTGTCTTGTTCTTAAAGGACCCAGGTTTGAATCAGCCTTGATCAAGGTATTTACCCTGATGTACAGTATTTATACACCAAGGTAAGAACTTACCCAGGTGTCTAAATGGGTAAAAAGTGTAAAGTAGCTCAGCATACAGTCTTCTTCAGGGATGGGGGGGGGAGAGGCTGTCATATAGGTGATTAAATGTAACTGGAATGATATCTGCTTTTGCAACATGTGACAATTCATCATGCAAATAAACCATTAATTACAATTAAAGATTAAACAGATAAAAAGTACTGCTGCACTGCAAATGGACAGATGGGGGAGGTTGTAGAGACTCATGCCATGATTCCTCCCCCCCCCAATCAGGAGCAAGTGATGTTATTGGGGGGGGGGAGATGCCTGTGACAGCAAGTCCCCCAGCAGGGTGGGGCCACAGCACTTCCTCCCCTCCTGACCCACCCACAAATATTTTCCATGACGACGGAACCACCCGGCAGGTTTCTGGGCGTACGGAGAGGGAGGGAAGTGGCTCGTGGAAAATAAACAGTAATAATGCGCAAAAAAAAATGCTGCTATAATCCCACAACCAGCTGGCTGGTGGCAAAAGGAGGAGTCCCTCCACCACAGGGATGCGGCCATCTCCCGCTCACCGGATGGCACTAGGGCTGCGGCGTTCAGCAGGGGGTGGCCTGGTTGCAGCACTGTTACCCCTAATGCCCCCTGCTGCTCTCTGGTGCCTTATCACAAGAGGCGGACAGTTTGAGAACCACAGGAGAGTGCGTGTGCTTGCTCCTGGGGGAACATGTAAACTATGTACCACATGCATGTGCACGTGTGAGCATGCCAGGGGAACCCCCACCCCCCGAGCAGAGGCAGGGTCTGTTAACTGTTTATGTCCCATGTCCATCCCCCCCCCCCCCCCAATCTGCAGTCGTCTCCTTGCCTGCGCAGGCCTGCGTCGTCGCAGCATCAGCAGCCAGGCAACAGCGCTGGCAGTGCGCCCGCCGTTCAGCACGGCGCTAAAAATACCCCGCTTCATTAGCATTGGGCTGCCTGACATTCATTGAGCAGAGAGGGGTTCATGGGTGCGCACGAGCGCGCGTGCACACACACCACTAAGAACTAACACTGAACAGGAGACGTCCCAAATAAATTAACACTTTCCACACTTCAGTCAAATCACTGCCTGCAACTTGAGCCTCGGACTCACTTGAGCTCTGAAGGAGTTCGGTACCATTTGGCATCATGGCACTGTGACCAATCCCTGTGTCTCTTTCAAAAAAAGAAAAGAATGCAGCGGTGCTCATATTAGCGATTCAAATTTATAACGGGAAAAAAGTTATAAATAGCAACAGGGCACTGGAAGCGGTGGGGAGAACAGGTAAGAGCACTGCAGGTGGTTCAATTCACACAGTTCTAAAAGCAGCACAGGAAGTGGAGAGGAAAGAAGCCCCACCTAGGGATCTGGAGACGTCATCCAGCTTCTCCTGGGACCGGCTGATGAGCATGACGGCGAAGCCCCGGCGGGCAAGCTGAGGAAGAAGGACAGGACAGGACTCAGTCACTTGAGGGCAAAGCGAGGTGGGAAGCAAACATTACCCCACCGATGTGGCACCCAGGGGTTCGGATTCAGATTCTCCTGCAATGTTAGACCCCCGCCCTCCACCCAGAGCAGATTGACCCTGTACCCAAAAACCCAACCATGAAAGCTCAAGAAGTGCTCACCAAATGGAAGGAAGGAAACGGCTGCGCATTTCCTGATCAGACAGTAAAGCACCCCTTTCACGACTGAGCAGAGGCACCCAAGTGCAGGAGTGCTGGATACCATGGTGCAGAGTCCACGCAGCTCAGCAAACAAGTTCACAAACGGCACGTGTGTGTCTGGTCCCGCCACCATATTACATGTTCCCCCCCTCACGTCGCTGAGTGAAACCTTTCCCGATGAGTCACCGTGATTTCCGTCAAGGAAATGAAATGCATAAAAGGGCAGGAAACTCACCTCCTCTGCATAGGCTTTCCCGATTCCATCTGTGGCTCCTGTCACCACTGAAACATGCCGGGGAGCGGGTGGTCAGCAAGGCGCTCTCACACACACACACACACACACACACACACACACACACTTCAAGCTATATACCCCACCCCCCCCATCCCGCAAGGCACTGGCAACACTCAAAGTGGAAGGCAGATTCATTTGGTTATTAAACCAAAGCCCCCCCCCAGAAGAGCCACTTGCCAGTAATCACTGGTCATAGTAGCCCAGAGTCTGTCCTGAAAGTGCTATGGAGGAGGCACTAGTCCATCACAGATTAAGCGCATGCAGGTACTGGCCAATTTAGATTCACATGTGGGATGAAACCAGAGCATCCAGAGGAAACCCATGTGAACTCAGACTGAGCCGGAATGAACCCCGTAAACACAAAAGGAGCTGGAACACAGCCCACCTGAACGATGCCATTTGGGACAGAGTGGACAGGGCCGGCGATCTTCCGCCATTTAGCCCCCACGAGGCCAGGAAGAGCAGCACCGTTTCAGTGCCATGATGTCAAAATGTTTTCATGCAAACGGCTGGTGTTATAGCTGTTAGAACTGTTGCCTTTGGAGCCCAATGGTCACAAGTTCAAATCCCACCTCCAGCTATAGTAGCCTTGAACAAGGTACATACCCTAAGCTGCAGTTCCAGTAAAGTTACCCTGCTGTGTAAGTGGGTAAATAAAGCTAAGTAGATTAAGACTAAGTCACCTTGGAGAAAAAGCATGAGTTAAACAAGTAAGTTTAGAGCAAGATGGAAGAGCTTTGCTCCTGCATCACCTTCCTAGTCAAAGTGGGTGAATTTTGGGGCAAACCCGCAAAAGATTGGAGAACTCGGGCAGAACAGAGGCTGCTCTGGAGAGGAGCAGGGGAGGGGCAATGACGAACAATAAGACTGAGCCTGGGGGGGGGGGCTAAAAATAGAAAGGAGCAAATGAAAAAAAGGGGCAATGGGAGAGGAGAGGCAACGAGTTAAAAAAAATGAGACACTCGTTTACAGGGGAACATTATTCTAAGAACAAATGTGTCCCCACTGAACTGGGCTGGACAGGGGATGAGCAGTGCACTCACATCGCTCTGGAACCCTCGAGTGTCCCATGGCCCCTCTGCCAAGCATCATTGCAAAGACACGGGAAACACATTGCAGTCCAAGTTCACCCCCCCCCCCCCCCCGGCCCTCCGAACCCCTGCAGAACGCTGCGACGACGACTGAGGTGTTCACTGGGGGCTCCACTCCACCTGTGACCCTCACCTCAAAATGACACGAGACCTGGGACACTGATGTGACAACCCTGCAAGACACTTAACCCGCAACTAATCACCACAACCACACTCCGCCCCTCCCACCATACCTGTGCCATCAAGTCAACCTGTTCGCTTCATGTTCGTTCTGCACATTCAGGTTGGGGTTTTTTTTTTTTTTAAAAAAAAAAAAAAAAAACCCCACACACGTTTGGGAAGGCGAACGAGAGACTGAATCTGCAATGACATGCTGAGACCCCCACCCTCCATGTCTCCAAAACTGGAGGGAGTGGGGGGGATCTCTATTGCAACTGCCTTCATCCAAACCCTTTGGTTTAGTTCAAGCTTTAAAAACTGAAATACAGGAGGGGAAAGGTAAAATGATGTCAGGAAATACAATCTCCTGGCACCAGACACCCCCCTCTTCCCCCTCCCACCGGGATTTTATTCCCCTCACGTGAGGGCAGCACGACGTCAGCGACGCTCTGCGGAAAGCAGCTACGCAAGCAGGTGTGTGTGTGTGTGTGTGTGTGTGTGTGTGTGTGTGTGTGGTGCTGCCCTGCCAGCGGATCGTGACGTTCGCCTGTAGAACCTCAAGGGCGCTGAACAGGGACAGCAGGGGACGGGGGGGGGGGCACCTCAGAAGCGGAGGGAAACGTTGACACCGCTGGAGCAGCTAAATATTCCAGAGACTAAAAAAAGCAGCAGCGAGATTAAAAATAGCAGCCGGGCTGCGCAGCCCCGTCTGGAAGCACGGCGGCAGCGGAATACCAACGAGACTCCCCCACCCCCACCCCCCCATTCGACCCTTTGCGCGACCACAGCCCCGGCTGCTCGGCGGCCACAGGGGGTCGCTGTCGCCACGTGCATCCACACCCCTCTCGATACGAACGGGAAGCCTCGCGCATTTGTAAGGACCCCCCCCCCCCACCCAACCCAACCACTGTGGCAACCAAGACAGCACAGCGGTCCGTGATCCGTCCTTGAGCGGCGAATTCCATGTCATCTGAATGCAGCATGCCCCACCCCACCAACTGCCCCCCCATTTTGTCCTTCCAAAGGGTTGCCATCTGTTGGTGATGCACTGTTATTTTCTTATTCTTTTAAGAGACTGCCCCCCTCTCCAATACGCCTTACAGTGTGCCATTCGAACCCTGAACTACTTATGCTGACTTCCATTTAAACAGCAGGATAATCTTCACTGTATCAGTTATGCAGCAGTACCCTGATGGAGGCCCTGAAGGGGACATTTGAGGATTTAAACCTGGTTGTCAGTCAGGTAGATGAACACAGAACTTCCAAGGCCAGAAAATCCACCACTAGGTCGTAAGAACAGGGAGGAAGATCCTTCCTTTGCAAGTTTCTTAAAATGCTGCTCATCAAAAAGCTGACCTCCCCCCCACCCCAAAATGAGCAGTTTATTAAAAGATTTAGATATCCAGCAGTCACAACCCCAAGTGTCATCCCTGTCTTCTGCTCCGTGATGGCAAACATAGCCGATCTTTCAGAAAGGAAAAAACGATATTATTATTATTAATAATAATAAATAATAATAATAAATAATATACAACCACAAGTGAACCAACAGGTTTCAGAAGTTGGAAAGAAGACTCAAGTTCTGTCTCCCCAATCGGCTGCCTAGAGATGCCAGTACTAGCCAGAGTCTCCCAGTCCGCTAGTCCATGGCACTGGAATGTGACCCCCCCACGCGACTGTGACTGGGTTGCAACATCCCCAAATCCAGAATAACTGGACAGACTGAGCAGAAACTTCCAACAAGCCAGTTCACCCATCCGGTTCACTTGCAGGAGCCAAACCAAACCAGGCAGACACACACAGAGGGGTCTGGTGGGGGGAGTCAGGGCCAAGATCAACAGGCCATGACCACCCCCCCCCCCCCCAAAATGAGGAACAATGAGGTTGTGCAATGTGGAATCCCCCACGGTGTCCCACAGAGGGCACTCAGCTAGACCCTGGGGCACAGGCAGCGGCAAGCAGTGTGGGTGGGGGGGCAGTCAACCACATTCCTTGTGTAACAGCAGCAAAGAAAGGTCTTAATAAATAAATAAAGGTGCACACATCTGTCCCACCATTGGCTGTTTCCGCCCTGGTCTGACTGCGCTGCGCCACTGACGGTGAAGGGCGCCGACTAAATAGAAGCAGCAGAAAAATAAGTTCAAACTAATGACCAAGGAAATGTAGGCAGGGGGGAGCGAATTGGAGAATTTTCCTATTTATTAATGAGGGCTTTGTTGTGAAGAAAGGGTGAAAATATGAGCATTTGTAGCAAGAAGACAGATGGAAGATCTCATTTCTTTATATAAATTAAAAAACTGTGAGTCGTGACACAGATGAGAGCCTGGAGGGAGGGGGAGGAGGGGAGAGCGGGGGGGGGGGGTTGGGAGGAGACTCCTCTGTGCAAGGGGAGGAATGGAGAACGAGAGATGGGGGATGGAGATAGGCTCATCTGACAGGGTTGGGGACGGAGAGCTGCAGCTTACCCAGCAGCCTCGGCAGCAGCACGTGTCTCACAAGGTGCCCGTCACGTGAACTGCTGCGTTTTCCCCCTCCCCAGCATGCTGCAAAAGGCAGAATACACATATCCCAATCCCCCCCCCCCCCCCACCTTCTCTGCAACCCCCAGCCATAGCAGCAGGACACATGGAGGTGCCATTCAAAACTCATCTTCTCACACACGCACACAGCAGCCTTGTCGGAGGGGGGAGCTTACATCCAGCCGATTCACAGGCATGTGGAACATGAAAGTCACCATTCACGTGTGTTCGTGTCCCTGTGGCATGAATGGCACAGAGTCTATTCACAAAAACTACCCGGCAACACACGTTTCTTTTCCGAAGGCCCGCAGAGCAGCCAGCCAGGCTCCGGGAGCCACACCTGCATGTTTCTCTCACATGGTTGAGATGCGAACCAAAGCCCCCTCCCCCCAATCACAGCCACGCAGTGCCAGTGAATGGCGACACTGCTCTTACATAACACGGTTTTCTCAATAAAGTGCTCTGTGGTGTCAGGACAGTGGGGGTGGGCAGGCAAGAGCCAGCAAAGGGGAGGAGGTGCCCTGAGGAGTCCCCTGCATCTGTCAACTCACACCGGCTCCTCTGGGGGGTGCACTTTCCCCTGGGCACAGGGTGCCAACTGCCAGGGAGCTCGCTAAAAAGCCTCCCAGCACCATGCAGGCTTATACTGCGAGTCTCTCCTTTGTGTCACGACCCCACCCTCTCAGCCAATGAGAACGGAGCTCCTGCGCAGACCAACAGGGCCCCAGCCCTCCCCTTGGCCTCTTGCTGCCCTCGCTACCAACACCCCCACCCCCCAAGCAAGCTGTTCTGGAGTACATAACTACTGCAACACGCTGCATTCTTACATAACCGGCACTAGTGTGGGTGAAAGAGGCCCATTGTGCCTCAACCCGGAAGCACATGGAACCTCAGCGCATCGCAGTGGGTGTTTGGGGGACTGCATTTACTGCAGCATCCCTTCATTTTCAGTGCAGAATTATGTTTAAGTCACTTTTTTCAATTAATCTTTTTTTTTTTTTTGCATACTCAAGCCCCTAGGGCTAATAATATTCCTGACCTCATAGCCAGGCCGCATCAATCTGACACCCAGCATCCTTTGCGCCTCACACTACCCACCTAAACATGTGACTTGGAGGCCACTGTCAGGAGAGAGAGAGAAAGAGAGAGAGACCTCATGGCTTTGTGTTTCCCAGCAGCCTCCTCCAGTCCGCCAGCAGGGGTCCCTCTTGCACAGTGATCGCTTCTCTTAAGGCCCAGGCAATGCTCTCCAGAGCAGGTAGAGAGGCAGTGCGCCACTGGGCCAGGAAAGATTCAGAACCTTTTCTTCAGAGCAGCCCCTCCCTATGGACTCCTGCCCTGTCAACCCCCCCATATATAGTAGTTTAGGGAAGGAGAAGTTAATTTATCCAAGGAGAAATTGAAGGATTAGCATTATGGTCTGAATTTGTTTACAAGTCCAGCTGCACTAAAATAAGAGCTGAATTTTTATTTCAGGCAGGCAATTATTGGTTATTTATCATCATTTCCCACTGACAGGCGTCAACCGCCCCCTCCCCCAACTTGTGAAAGGAGGCATAGCACGTGCCCCAGGTCAGGGGTCATTTTATCATTGTACTAGCGGTTCCCACCATTACCAGTAACACTCTGTGGACCGGACCAACGACCACAACGTAACCGGTCTGGTTCGGACCGAGTAAGAGAAAGAGGGGCAGGACCTGCCGACGCAAAAGTTTCCTCACACTCGACACCAGCAGGCAACGTGGCTCCGCCCATATTACAATTCCTCCAATCACACCTTCCCTCGCCCCACCCACTTGTTCTCCAGCCCCTCCCACTCCCTTCTCTCCGCCTATTCACTACTGCAGCCTGTCACTACAGCCGCGTTCGCTGTACTGGTCCGACTGGAAAGGCGCTGTCGTCCGTTGCTAGGAGTGTTCCGCCAATATTTCGCAATAACCCACCTCACTCACGCTTTCGCTGCAGCTGGGGGATGCTGTCACCAGGCAACGACCTCAAACTGGACCCCCCCCCGAGGACCTGAAACCAGCGCAACAGGAACGTCTGAACGGTGCAGTTCGCAGTCACGCTAATTACGCAACGTTCACCGGGCTCACGCGCTTCCTCCTTCTCGTGCTTTAAGTCACGAAAAACCGTAATTGCGTTTTGCGAGATCAATATTCAGACTGCGTCAGACTTTTTTTTTTTTTTTTTTTTTTTTTTGGAACGGCATCTCTTCATCAGCCGATATGCATCATATAGAAAGCGCGGAATAGATTGCAGCCTGGTGCCGTGAGCTGCGATCCAGCGTCATGACTCTCTTCATTATTAAACATGAGCTTGGCGATGAGAGGAAGTGCCGCACACGAGTGGAGGGTTGAATAACTGGGTCAAAGTAGGCCGACTGAATCCCGCAGACCCCCCCCCCCGCCCCCACTCCTCCTCTACCCCTCCCCCCCGCCGCTCCATTCATCGGGATCAGGAGCGTTGAACATACAAACCGTGTTACACAAACTGTTCACTGACTGAACTGAATCACGGAGCCCAAAATTATCTCGAAAATCTTCGGCACGTGACAATATGTGGATGTGCGCAAATGACAAGTTCCTTATAATGACCTCCCATTTACACTCTTTACAGCAAGCAGACGTTTCAGTGGGATTCAAAGTACTGCCTTTATGAAATACCACTGTAAAGTACCCAGATCATGAGTCACAATTGACAATGGCAGCAAAAAGTGAGTGTCTGTATATAAGAGAAAGTAATAAACCCAGTACCACTCATGACGTGCTCATAATGACGGTCGCCGCAAAATCTCCTTCTCTTTGATATTCGCACCCCTCGCTCTGCCTCAGATGCCACTTTGTGTCCAGGTTGTAACATTCGCCTGATGATGACGACGCTTCCAGCGCGCGCCGCCCGTCGTTCCCCCGAGCTCGTCAGGGACTGAGTGCGACACACACACACACGTGAAGATGCGCGTCTCCGAGGCGGGACTCACTCACCTGCCCACTTGCCGAGCCTGGTGGAGACGAGGCGGCCGTTGCCCAGCACCCAGACCCGGAGCCCTGCCAGCACTATCCAGAGGAGCCACACGAACAGCAGAGCCAGGGTCACAGCACCGACCCAGAACACCGGTGCTTCGACGTCGAACGGCCGCATGGCAGTCAAGGGCCGGTGTGGGAGTGTGCCTTGAAATGGACTGAATTACCTTACAGCGCAAGGAACCTCTGGAAGCGGAGGTTGTGGCATCGCACAACTCTTTAACAGTCTTCACAGATTCGCGTGCACGCCCCCCACCTACTCTTTAGCCTTCCAACAGGCCCACCTTCCACACCCATTGGGTAAAGATAATGTCAATCAAATGAAGCTCCTCTCTTATTGGTGATTGTGGGTGTCAATCTCAGAAGGTAGTTCTCATTTATTCTCTTTGCTATGCGTAGTGGGGAGGGCTGGACCTGCTCTGGTGGGAAATTTGATTGGATACAGATTATAGCAACCTGAATTCTAAGTGGTTTATTGGTCCTCCATTCGGCAAGTTTTATTCTTAGAGAGAGTATTATAAAACACCTCATGCCCACGCGTTCTCGGAACGGCCCACACTATTTTATGAATGGATGCCTTCTTCGATTGGTGGAAACCTGAATCTACTCCCGCCTCCTTTCCGGGCTTTTTGGAAGAAGCCATACGGTGGAATACATGTCAATCAAACCCCCCCCCCCCCCCGGGTGGCTGTTGCCCAGCTGACTCACCCTTCAGTACAGTACAGTTTGCAGATGTTACTGCACCGAAGAAAAAAAACAGAATAATTCGGGAAATTCTTTATTCAGATCAACGTTTCGGCGTTTATAATGTTCACTTAGTCTTGCACTTCTAATGTAAATCCCTATTATTTTTTTTAGTGGACGAGACAAGCGGGAAAAAAACTTCTGTACCCAGAATTCCTCCGTCTGGAGGTCAGTAAGAGGGACTCTCGCGAGACTTTATGTGGCGGTATCGCTGAGAAATGCGGAAGTGGGAATGGGATTATATAAACAATGTTGAGCTGTGGTGAACGGGCAGAGCGGAGTGTGACGTGAGTGGGTATGCGCGTACACACCCCACCACAGCAACCAATGTGGATTTAAAAAAAAAAAAAAAAAAAAAAAAAGGACAACAACAACAACAGACTTCAACAGATGAAACACACGAATGCGAACGAGACTTGTGTGGCAGAGTGCAAATAAACAGCAAGATGATCATGTTTTAGAGAAGTCCGCTGCACGCTGGCTGCTGGCCCCCAGGACCCGCCATGGCTGCCTCGGCTCTCCACAACACGCGTGAAACCAGACGTAAAAATAAGACACGCAAGGGCTGCATTCGAGTGGGAAACGCGTGCAACGCCTGCGTTAAAGCCCTCTTAGTAGCAAACTCCAGTGAGGAGGGCGAAATGCACAGGAAGACGTGTTTCGCCACAGTGAAACTAAGGCAGCGCCCCTCACACCCTGCTTTTCCCACGTGCACATCATTCATTATTTCATGTGCAAATCCAGTCACCTGTCTGCTGCTTCATTTTGCAGGTATGAGGTAATAAACGCTGCAGGTACCAAACAGTCCATTTTAAAAAGTAAAAAAAAAAAAAGAAAAAAAAAAACCCACCCCAATAACAACCACTTTTCACCACAGTTGTGAAACATTTCTTTATTAAGTTCTGCTCACACACACTCGACAAGCATGAGTCACTCAACGGATACACCTGGCACGAGCCCCTCTCACGAGCCCCTCTCACCGCAGTAAAACAAGGCAACGTGGGAATGTCGGGGGCTTTTGGAGGAGCCCACACGTGACAGGGCCTGCAAATGTGCACTTCAATGAGGGGGGAAAAAGAAAAAAAAAAAAAAAAAAGAGCCGCGCAAAGGTGATGTGCACAATGTGTGAGTGCGCGCGCAGCCACGTTCCCGCGCACACGCTCTCACACACGCGCGCACATGGCGGTGCGCAGACTGTGCTCCTGTGCTCTCCCATCCTCACACACATTCCAGCGACAGTCAGGGATCCGCTCCTTCCCTTTTGCATTATATAACAGCGGTGTTTCTAAATACAGAATTTATGGTAAAGACTGCAGTGACATACGTTTCACTGAAATGAATTTTTATTTTTAAAGATAGATATTCTTGCTTTACACAGCGGCCCGCAATACACAACATTTTCCAAACCATGCAATAACTGCACCGACACAATGCCGGGAAATATTTTCACCTTAACAGAATCACACCGGTCTGGTATAGAATATATAATTATATTTTGTGCTATATTATAATTTATATTTGAAAGGAAATTAATATGAAATCAAATAAGGAAAAAAAATCACACTCAACACCAAGTAAAATGTATTTTTGATCCTCTGCTCGACGTCACCCGCATAAAACTTTGTCATCTTTTCATGCTGTTAAAAATAGTCCGTAAGAACACATTCTTACATAAGCGTGTTATATAAATAGGCTGCTTAACTTATTTATAATTGTCCTTTCAATTAGAAAGGTTGCATTTTATTAGGCCCAGTGGAAACAGAACACACGAGTACACGTCAATTACTTCCTATGCATTATTTTAATGATCCACTGGAAAAAAAATATTTTTTTCTTCTACGACGCACAAATTATAGCGAGACCCGGCTCGTAGGAAAAGCGCGTTTTCTGCGCATCCGGACGCAGCAGCGCTGAGAAGCGGGCTGCGGACAACAGGACACTTTTTACCACGCACAGGCTCATCCTATAATTCATCACGAGCGCAAAGCAACAGTGGCAGAAATTTCACTTCCTCGACAGACTCTTTAAGGAGCAACAGCCTTTATTTAACCAAAGTAACTTCTCTTAAGGTGTTTACTTGCCGCCGCCGCCACCTTCTCCACCTGCACTTCTCCAAGCAGAAGGCGCAACTCCGCTCAGCCGAAGCGACTGTCACGCAGAAATAAAACTACGCTGACAAACAACGAGCCTTCCCCCCCCCCACGCACACACACTTGGCCGTGGAATTGCTCAGCTGGGGAGCGACCCCCAAGCAGGACCTTCCCCGCGCGCGCCAGCCAACGGCCCCTACGGACACACGCAAACACACCGCGTGCGTCCACTGTCCAGTGCCAAGTGTCGTGCGTCCGAGTGTGTTTGCGTCGCGCTGCTGCTGGAACACACACCTGAGTGTGTACAAAAGACACGAGCTGCCCACCCTGTTCCACGAAACACCGCACCAATTTGCGCACTTTCCCGCGCACCTACAGCTCCTCTCGGGCTGCTGCGGACATGCGCTTGTGTGGAAGTGGACACGACACGTTATTTCCGTGCTGTCTCTGCATGCCCAGACACACAGGTGTGACTCCGCAAAGGTTTGGGCTTTTACTGAGTCCTAAAACACACGGTGAGCAGTGACTGCCCTGCTAACATAATCCCTCTTTCTCAAAATATTACTTGGATCCCATGTTTGCATCGAGAAAGTTTCTGCAAAATAATAAATGGGTCTCTGTACATCACCTTTCTAGCCCGCATCTGATGTGTTCTTGCTGTGTGATGTGTGACTTGATCCACAATAAATGTAACATGTATAACGTGTTACTACACTAACAGTCACACTGAAGTCCATGTATTTGTTAAAGTCACATATGTTAATATTTCAATATACATTGATTAAAGGTGTCTGTACAGGTCGGCAAAAAAATTTGCCATTTATTATCAACATTTAGTTAATATTATTCTTTGGGAAATTTAGAGCACGTTGGTGGTCTTTGTATTCTTAAATGAACATTTAAAACTATTGAAAAGCATAAAACTGGTCTTTTTATATTGGTAACTTCAAATGTAAAAATGTAACTTAACTGCATGCAATGATTTTCTATTCGGAGCTCAGTTACACAGTAATTTCAGTTATTTTATACATATATTATATATATTTATGTATACTGTATATATACAGAAAGAGATGGATGTCATATACATACATTTGTAATCTATTTTATTTTTATGTGACATCAGTGGGTTGCCTTGTAATAATTTAGCATGTTTCACATTAACAGCAATTGTTAAACTCATCTCTGTTTATACTAATCTCCCCAGGAGGAATATATGCACGATATATTTTCAGCAAGGTCCTCGTACAAAATAACATCACAGCAAACACACAGTGGAACGTAAGACAGTTTACCTGTTGTGAAAGATTTCACTGGGGGGGTCCATGATCATTTCAGTGCTCTGCCTCCCTCTGGGGTCCACAGTAACGGAGGAAGTTTCTGTGGACACCGAGAGTCAAAGAGAGGGAGAAGAGGCCTCAGAGTGTCGGAAATTAGGGAAAACCTCTAGGACAGGAATACATCACACTTGAACCCAGAGCATCGTAAGGGTATGTTCTCATCATTACAGTCAGCACCACTGCACCCATCTTTAGCTATAATTACAAAGGTAAAACATTTTATCCAGAGTAACCTTCATTCTGTCTGAATGACACTTATTAATACCACCAATATAATGCAAGCAGAATGCCTTAAAGTTTGTGTTCGAGCCCTCTGAACATACAAACACGTTCAAAGAGGACAGCTCTCGTTCCTTCTACAAAATAACAAAAGATTATTTTGAAAAAGGGAGACCGTATGTAGCACCGGGAGATCTGCTGGGCAATATGATGCTCATTGCAGCATGATATCATCCCTTCTCATTAAAACATATATATCCAGATATTACAGGAAGAATACTACAACAGGAAAGCATGTACAGCATAATGTTTTATTTATTATATATTACTAAATGGAATTAGTTATTTAAAAAGATAATATAGACATACTGTACATAATAAATGTTTCAAAATGTTTTACAATTTCTACATGCACAAATATAAATTTACATTTGTAATATTTTAAAAAATTATCAGTATTTTGGCATTTATTGTTTTCTCATATATAAATATCTTGATTTCTGAGTTAAACTGAAATGAAGCAAGAAAATACAACTGGTTTCCCTGCAAACGTTTTCAGACGTTTTCAAAAGAACCAGAAAAAATGCTCTTTTTTTAATCATGCTGATAAATAAAAATGCCCCTCACTCCCTGTTTTGCCTGTTTAAAGCACTGAATGGAAAAAGGGACAATGCAAAAGTTGCTTCTTATCTGTAATAGATGTGAAATCTGCTCAGTGCTTCCTTTCGCACAGGAAGGCGAACGTACAGCTCTGAGCACGACGAGCAGTGCACAGGCCTCCGCCACACCCTTACGCGCTCGATGAAAGCAAGCACGCATCTGCTAAAAACCGTTCTGGAAGAACGCACGCTTATCACACGAGTCTGGGTCTGCACATGTCGCGAGGAGAGGAGCGGCACGCACGTGCAGGGTGTGGGTCTCGGACTCGGCCCCCGACGCCTCCTCGGCGGAACCACGGCGTCTTGCCGCTATCGGCCAGTGCCGGAGCCCTCATCTCCTAGCAGAACCTGCCCCGAAGAGGTATCTTCGACCCCCCGGCCCGGCCACACAACCCTGTCTCCCTGATCCACAGTTGTCCTCCGAGTCCCCTCTGTCCACATCCCACTGCACACTCCCGGGTAACAAACCCTGATCACGGCACCTAATGGCACCATGTGCCGTAACAGTAAACACATGGATCATCGGCCGGCGCAAAACATATCCTCCTGTGTTCATCAAAAATGTGACATTTATCTACTGAAGGAAATCGGGGGAACCGTGTGTACCGAGCTCTGGATAAACACACAGTGTTACTGTGGAGCCGTCTACTCGACTTTGATATTTATTCCGCTGAACTGCGACTATTAAATGTAACGTGCTTTCTGGTGTCCCCAGTCCTCCAGGACATCACTTAGCTCGTGACGCACGAGGCGAGAGGGCCACCAGAAGGCAACCGGGGGATCGGCAGCGGTCCGTCGTGAGGAAGGGTGTGCTGCGGGCATCTCTGCACACGCCCGCTCCTCCTTTGATCAGTCCACGCACCCTGCCGCGGCTCCGGGACCTCGGACCGGCTGCCCCCCTCGTGCATTTGCACACCGGCACAAAGCCTGCGTTTACCGACCGCTTTGACCACTACCGCTTTTCCTCTTTACAACAGTCACAGCCACATGCCCAGCCTGCCCAAACAACGTGAACAATCTAAGAGGCAAAATAGTACTTCCACCACAGCACAGACGGGACCGCAGCTTCCCGAGAGCAAAAGAGCGCAAACGAAGAAATGTTCCCTGGTCCTTCCATCTCACAAAGCATTCCTCACGTATGAGAGAGAAGACAGTTCCAGACACAGAGCGTGATGCCTACCTGTCGTATACATGTCCCACATCCCATACCGTGCTCTCCACTATTCCTTGACCTCCATGTCCAAGGCGAGGTAGTTCCAGCACCGCACAATCCCAGTCCCACCATGCACAGGCCTGCAAATGTTGTACAATTATGTTAATCTTTTGCACTTCCTTTTGTTTTAGCAACTCAATCAAAAAACAAAAAAGAAAAAAAAAAAAAAAAAAAAAAAAAAAACTTTTAACTTTACTAGTTATTTCCATGCCACGGTTTGATTTAACAATTATTAAAAATAATTTATTTACATTACCACACTTGTCATAAAAATGTATCTTATAAATTAAGACATCCACATGTAAAGAATCTCCTTCATATTTTAAGGATTTCACACACAAAACCAGAGATGAATGTTTTCTTGAACCTTGGAAAATGATCGCTCTGATGACAATTATATTTTTTCAATTAAGATAGAAATATTATACCAATGGATAAACATCAGGATGATGAGTAACACAGCAATTACAATTTTGTAATGATGCATTCCTGCTGTCCTTCCTGTGAATGGAACTGAGGAAAAACACTATCGATGCTGTTAACAGAACTGGTGTCCAGGACTCGTAGTTTTTCTGGGGGTACGGATGCTGTGATTTATGTCAAAGTGTCCATCTGCAGAGACTGACACTACGGGACACTTTCTTGTGTTGCATCTCCTGCCGGCAGGAGGTCCTGCAGCAGGACCCCAGCTTATCCCAGGGACGGGGTCCCACTCTGTCCCCTTTGTCCCTGGGCCCTTAGTCTAATGTGCCCACAGGAATGCACACACACCCATGCACGCGCGCGCGCACACACACACACACACGCACACGCACACACACACACGCCCCCCCAGAGGTGAATGCACAAATACAAAGATCCACACACTCCTGCTGCGGGTCTCCTATGCAAAGGCAGACAGAAACACACCCAAATAGTGCGTAAATACATACACATACACGTCCACAGACAGACAAAAAAAAGAAATTAATACATTGGCTGATGCAATGAATGTGTCTAAAATTTGCTTCCTGACATTTACAATAAGGTATGTTTACGTGATCGAATCTCCCCGGTCATTCTCAGGCTAAGAAAGCCCAAGTTTGTGTTTTACAGTTAGCGCACGCACACGCACGCACACTCCTCACCTTAGGCGCCTCATCTTTTCTCCGTCTCCACGCTCCTTCCCTTCCACACGTCTAACACCTCGGTCCAGCAGAACAACTTATCACCTTCAGCACTCCAGTGATGATTCTAATCAAAATATTTACTATGTTTGCACATCATCATATCTCTCTGTGTCTCATTTATGTTACATTTATTTATTTAGCAGACACTTTTCTCCAAAGCAACTTCCATGAACACTATGTAGTGTTATCAGCCCACCCACCTTACTCACCAAGGTGACTTACACTGCTGGATATACTACTTACAATGGGTCACTCATCCATACATCAGTGGAACACACTCCCTCTGTCACTCACACACACACACACACTATGGGTGATTTTAGTCACCATTCCTCCCAGACAGCATGTCTTTGGACTGCGAGAAGAAAGCAAGGCACCAGGAGGAAACCCACACGGACACGGGGAGAACGTGCAAACTGCGTGGGGATCGAACCCACATCGTCAGAGAGCGACACTACTTCACCGTGGCATCGAGCTGCCACCTCCAAATATACATTTTGATGCAGATAAAGTCTGACAACAAAGAGCACTGGCAGACCTCTTTCACTGATGAATGTCTAATTTCACCCAAATACGCCCAAAATCCTTTCAGAGAAACCATTTATGTCTAACAGTAACCACTTTACTCGGGGTGTTTCAACCCAAGGTGTCTCAACAAACATACACACACCCAACACCTAAGAGCACAAAGCAAACACCTGGACATTACAAAAGGCCCACTGGCTCTTTTCTACATATAAATACTGACAAATACATCTACTGTATATTTAAACATAAATGGAACACATGCTTTGAGTTTGCACTGAAAATGGACTTGGCTCAGGGCCCCTGGTCCCCTGTCCCCACCTGAAAACAGGCACTGGAGCCCAGACCCCCGGTGAGATGCGGCTGCTGCTCAGCGCCGCTCCGCAGGCCGAAAGCATAGCGCAGACTAAGTACGGACGGGTCCTAAGGTCACATCCCTGACCCGCCGCACCACCCTCGTCCGCTCAATAGAACCCGTGCTTTGCCGTTCTCCCGCCAGCCTCGTGCCCGTCACACCCAAATGTCCACCGTCGCCCGCCTGCTGCGGGGAGCACCAACCCCTGCTCGGCCTGCATACTTTCCCCACGGGCTCCTCTGAAACAGACGTGATCACGAGGCAGCGGGTCACCCGTCCCGTTCGCAACGCCCCGGCACGTCCGCTCACCCCATCCCTCCTCGCCTGCGGGGCCGCAGAGACCTCGGTCTCTCAGCGAGGCTCTGGTGGTGCGGAATTGGACTCAGAGAAAGCGAACACTTAGTGACAGCATCTCTCTGCACCTGCGTGGTCCTTCTGACCGTGTTTCACCACATCTCTGTGCTGGAGTTACCGCCATGGTACCCGCCCCTCCTTCCTGATCTGCTCCACTCCTGATTCTAACCACCTGCAACCTGTGCTTCATGACTGTAATAAAAACGTTACTCTCTCATGATTCCCATGTCCATATTTAATACATCTAGATTTTTAACTACTCGAGGAATTGCTATAGCTGATTTCTTTCAAATTATGACAACCTTATGACTGAAAAATGGGTCAGTACACAACTCAAATAACTGAAAACAAGATATTCTTAAGAGCTGACAAAGGAAAACATACACGAAATTCTTCTGTTAAAAAACAAAACTGTGAACTACTTTCTATAATATTTGTCTTATTTCTATGATTTTGTTCTAACTCTAAAATCACAAAGAAAAAAACAACCGTAACTTTACTATTACTTAAAATTTTCTTATGGATTGTTCTTTATTTATAAAATAGCTGGAGCATAACATTAGACAGCATTCTATCAGATAAACGCTACTGGTCTTATTTTATTATTATATATAAAATTTTTCTATTATAATATAAATAAGAAATATGTGATAACATATTTTACATTTATATTTATACACACACACGTATATATATTATTTTCTATTACAGTAGACTATATTTAATTCTGACTTACTGGTTGATATATAGATAAATATATTTATGCTTGGCAAGAGCCTAAATGTATATACATGTTTTCAGGTTACATACAAATATTTTTAACCACCTCATTTTTTTTTTTTTTTAACCTTGGGCCTTTTGGGAATTTTTCCCACTTTCATTTAGCAAGGACTGAGAAATGCATCAATGAAATTATACAATATTATCTTGTTTTTTTAAGGAGTACCAAGTGAAAAAAATACTTACACACTATTTGTCTGACTTTCTATGTCCCTGGTCCCCTCCTCAGAGAATCTTCATCCTGCTGCTGTAAGAAAGAAATCAGTTAATGAGGGGAAAATAGATACATATATATATATAGACACACACACACACACACACACACACACACACGTATTTTTGTTTTCGGTTGCTGTCCTTGTTACAGTTAACCAGAACATTTTATTCGGTTTGACATTTGCAGAAAGGTTCACTTTAACATAGTTTCGACATTTAACAATTTATCGTAATTTACCTGTTTGTTCAGTCAGGCCAGTATTATAACCTAATAATCACTTTATTTCTATAACACATATGGCTGCAGAATCTTTTTTATTCGTTGGACATATTTGTTTCTATATGTATGTAAAATGAAATACAAATAAATGTGGAAATGGCAGCAATAATTTTAAAAGTTAATTCCCTTTTCTGTTTGATTTAATGCCCACAACACAGCCTCTTGTGATGCTACTGCAATGTGGTCACTGAAAATACTGTTTTTGTGTCATTTTATTTCACTCGTATTTCAGACCGGACATCCAGGTAACTGCCGTTAGATCACAAAACCAAGACATTTACGAGATGAAATATCTTGTTCTAGAAGGAAGAAACATCACTCCCAGTTTTCTAAAGTGTATCTTAATTTTACAAGTTGCTGCTCACCTTGTAGGAATTTGTATTATTTATCAGCATAGTTTTTTTTTTTTTTTAATACTTAACCATTTTAAATTAAATGACTTATTTTCCCATTTCATGCTGATGGTTAGTTTCCCCAATACTTGCAGAGATAATCTGTTGTTCTGCTTAAAATATTCCATTCCGGTTAAACTCGGTCAGTTCAATGAAAATTTGTTCAGAAACAGATACTTGATCTTACTGGTAGATTCTCCTAAAACATTTCTCAAACAATTCATAAATGGCAAATATTTCTGGAAGAAAAACTTCATTTTGATAGAACTCTAAATTAAATGTATTTGAAAATATTTTATGGACCAATTTGTATTGGACACACAGGAATGCTTTTTATATCTGTGTCTGAGACAATCTGACAATCGGTTTCTGTTTGCTGTGGTTCATTTAAGAAAGGTCTTAAATGATAAAGGTGTCTGTATCCTTCTGCCTCACATTATGCTGTAAAAACAGGGCCATAATATTTAGTTCCAACAAAAAATTAAGCAAACTTGTGCTGACAGAATTGAGAAATATAGATTTGCAGAAGTTTATCAAAAAATGCTGGATATGAATGCAATTGATGCAATGAAAAGAATTCTTTCTGTACTGATTTATTGCTGCAAAGGCATAAAAATGTGTGTGTGAAATGTAAGAGTACATAAAACAGTTTAATAAGACTGTAAAGTAATGTACACACTGATTTTCCTGAGAGGGATTTCTAATTCAGAAATAATAGATTTCCTGAATTAAAGAGCGCAGTTTTCAAAAGTTTCCCTCCATATTGTACTTCCAGTTTGGATTTCAGCTGACATACCGTGAAGGAAAAGTGATAAAAATATTAAAATGACCTGAATATGGAGTTTGAAAGAGAGAGGAATCTCTATGTGCACAAGGTTTTCTTCAGGAAAGTTGAAAACTGAAGAACTGTCTACCACACCTACTCTGGTGAACTTGATGAATTTGAGAGAAATGCTTTGGAGATTATTCTTAATTACTGTCACTAAATATAATTACAGGTATATTGTGTGCAAGCACAGATGTGCACGTGTGTGTTATCGGCGCATGTGTGTTCTGTTAATTTGTGTGCACCTGTGTGAAGTGTCTGTGTTACTAGTATGTGAAAAGATTGAGTGTGTGTGTGTGTGTGTGTGTAAAACTAAAAGAAAGGAGGAGATGTGTGATTGTAACCAAGTCCTGTACTGCTAAAGTTACTGTCCGGCTCTCAGTGGACGTCAGGTTGTCTACCCCGCGCATGTCTGAAAGACTTCTCAATGTGTGTGTGTAGCTGCGGGAAGGAAGTCACACGGATGGACAAAACGGAGAGGTAACCGGTAGGAACTAGTTAACTGCTAACTTGCAGGGTTAATTTCCCCAAACAGGTCAGGGGGTTCTGGGGGGGGACGTCAGACAGGCCTTTCAGTCTACATGGTCCAGAAGGATGGACCAGGTGAAAGACACCTGGAGCTCAGGATGGTGCAGAATCAGGTGAGGAGCAGCCCAGGTGGAGCACCAGAACCTGAGGCCCACGGTAACATCCCAGCCTGGCGAGCAGTGACCTCATGGCCCTCCGGTCGAGGCGTGCAGGAGCGTTGACCGAGCCAGGTGAGGTGGGAGCGAGCAACCCGGTGGGGAAGGGGACCGACTCATACTGCTGCTCTTATGCGAAGGTTCGCCGAGGCAGCAGAGCGGGCGTGGCCAGGGGAGTGTCGCACGGAGCCTCACGCCGACTCGGCTTCCCATGTCGGCGCCTACAGAAACGAGGAAGGAGAAAGCGGCACAAACTTTAACGTTTCAAATTAAGTGGCGAGTCAAAGTGCGCCGTCCTGTCTCCTCAGCACGGAGTCGAGCCGTGCCATTGCGCACTGGGCAAGCCTTCAGGAACATTCCGCCCCACCCGGGGAACGAGGGGTGAACCAACGCACGAGAAGTAACCGTTTCTGCCGAGCACACGCTCAATACGTGCAGCTAAGCTGCGAGGCGGCTCCACATAAAAGGCAGAAAAACTCGGGGGGGCAGGTTGTGGGGTCCCATCCTCACAAAGATCAAGTCCCTTGGGCTCCGTTCCTTGCTGGACGGTTACAGTTACAGCCACCAGATGGTGTGCTGGTTAGAGCCAGCACCTTCTGTCTCGGAGGACCCGGGTTTCAATCTCACCTGCTGCTGTATTTGCCCAACCCTTTCCCTGGACCGGTGCAGTAAAAATTACACCGCTGTATGACTGGTAAATCAGTGTTAGCAGCTCACCACTGCGCATCTCTGAAAAGAAGTGTTTTTACATTAAAGAATATAAAGTGTGTGAGTCTCAGGCTCCTGCTGACGGGGAGGATTGCAGTGTGAAAGTGTGGGGTCACATCCCACTCAGGATGGTTCAACCCCAACATACCAGGAGGATCAAGAAGACAGGATGAAAAGTGGTGTGACCTGGGGGCCACAGGTCCTTCCTGCAGTGGGCAGAAGGTGAGGGGTGTGTGGCGGTACAGCCCGAGGAGCACCGATCTCACACCACGTGGGACGAGCAAAAGGGGAACTAGGTAAGGGGCCGAAGAAAGCGAGCGGCTCTCGCGGAGCATGAGCTGCAGCGTGAGTTCAGCTTCGGCTACTATGGTGCTGAAGATGACGACGATAAACGAAGACGGTGAGTCAGGGCGTCGCCTTCAATGTGAAACGTGTGCAGCGTGGCGTTCCAGCTGCGTGAGGAAACAGTTCAACAAACAGGTTTCAGACCCGGAGCCCAGACACACACGTCTGCTGCGAGCACGCGCCCGAGAGAAGGTCTGTGGTCCTAGAACCTCAGAGCCGGAGGGTTCGGGGGCACGTGGACTGCCCGTATCCTCCGAAAATGAACACACCGCGTGCCAGAGACCACACACGCGAATCTAAGGCCGGGCCGCTGGTGGTCCTGGGGGGCAGGGGCTACACTGAAGCAGGCCACCCGTCGATCCAGAGCCAGGGTTTGTAACCAGTGCGTAATCCGGTCAGGTCTAGGTCCGTCCGTGTGCGTGCGGTGAATAACCATCCTTACACGACAAGGTTGAGCAATCGAAAAAAGATAACCCCTCTCGCGATGCACAGCTGCCAACTCTCACACATTAAGAGAAGAAGGAACAGAAAACGCACCCCGAAAGGTGTACTTTCGAATGGCCACGAGCAACAGAAGGCACGTGTGGCCAGTCAGAGGAGCACTGCTCCCTCACACACATTGAGGGCAACCCCGAAAGGTGAACGAGATCTCAGGAAAAGTGATAAAACAAAAAAACTTAAGCAGAATTATTAAAACTAAAGTAATGGTGCGTTCCTCAGAACCGCGACCCAGAGCTCCGACTGGCGCCAGAACCGGAAACCGCGCTACAGCAAACGTACGTGCAGGAAGTGCACGCTGACATATAACAAAAGCACCGTTAACAGAAGTAGAACTTGTGCGCGGGAAGAAGGGAGCGCAGCCTCTTTTCACCGCTTCTCTCTCCGAGGTCCACGTTGCACTTTAACACCAGCAGGAGTAAAAGCTCCACTGCACTGCTGCCCCGACTCTTTATTCCCTCATTTTTGACGGCGCAGCACACAGAGTTTAGGGCGTGCGGCGGATTCACGACACACACCTCGTTCAGGGAAGCCTCGTGCGAAACAAACGTTCCCTCGAAAGAAAGAAAACCTGCCGGCCCGTTTCCAAATTGGCCGAGCGGTGGGGGGGTGGGGTGGCACTGCGGTTCAGATGGCAAATCACACGCCATTTACTCTCAGAAATTATTTAACTGTCATCACTGATGAGAAAAGGCAAAAGCAAAAGTTACACGGGGTTCATATGTGAAAAGGTGCTCCGAAGATCGGGCTACAATCATATGAAACTTTTGCTTCATTATAAAAGATATTGGTGCCAAAGCACACGTGAGCCTTCGGTCAAAGCAACTTTTCCAGCAGAAGACAAACTGTTGACTCTTACTCATCGTTTGCGGCAGAGCAGAAAATGCGACGTGAGCGAGACGACGCAGCGGAACACAGGAGCTACAGGAGCGCGTCCTCCTTTCTCACCCCGCTACAATCGCATCCCTTTTCAAACAGCAGAACCTCAGAGCAGCATCCACACGCATGGACACAAGAACCAAACCGAAGATCACGCGTCGGGGGGGGGGGGGGACACGGCACGGCAGAAACTCCATCACCTGCATCTGCGCGACACCCGTGTGTGTCCCAGACCACACACGAACACGGACGCATGCGCACAAAGCTTCATCTCCACTTTCCTGAGCCCACAAGGCCAACTCCACAGGGGTTCACAGGTGCGTGTCATAGCCCAGCCCAGCAACAAAAGACAGCCTTGCCCTGTACGCCAAGTTCAGACTCACATCCTCCAAGGAGAACGGCGGCGGTGTCCCACAGCTGACCTGGGAGCTCTGCTCGGTGCCACCATTCCGTGAGAAGAGACCGGTGTCCCGGGTTCGAGGGTCGTCTCTGCAGTCGGGCTCCTGAGGAAGGAGTCAAAATTCACCTTTCAATAACACCGCACCAGATGTCTTGTTCTTTCAGTTGTGTCTAATATACATAGAAGAGAATAAACTGTGTGTACAAACACCATCATACAACGCCTTGTTATTTCTCCAACTGTCGTTTTGCAGGTTTTGACACTTTGAGAAAAGAGCGTCTTTTCAGTTTCTATTAATGAGAATTCTTAGGTTACAAGAAGAGAATGTCAACAAGAAGAAATTACAATACTCTAATACTGCCTTCATGAACAAACTTGTGTGTGTGTGTCTCCATGTTCTGCATCTGTTCACGGAGGACAGAGACACAAGAGTGTTTGCTGCTTGAAAGAAAAAAAAAAAAAAAAAAAAAAGCTTCCTTTATAGCGTTCAAAGTAGCGCGGCCGCGTCTCGGCAACCTCTCGGACGGCAAAGCGCGGATGAGGTGGAGCCCGAAAAGCGGCACGGGGACAGAGCTCATGGGGAGATGCCCAGAGAGCCTGAGCAAGTGTGGAGAGCAGGGGCACGAAGCAAACGCACGGCCAACGTCACCGCAGCGAGAGCCGCCACCCGAGGCCTTCGTGTCTCCGGGCCGGAGGCGCCGAGCAGCGTCACGCAAAACACAGCATTTGCGTGTGCGGGGGGCGTGGGGGGTTCACACACCCTGTCCCTGGAACAGTGCTCATGAGTGTCCAGAAAGCCCCCTTTCCTCACTTGTGCCCCATCCAACAACCCACCTACAGGCCCACCTGAGCTGAGGATGAGCCCCCACCCTTTTCCCCAGAGCAAGCACGAAGCAGGAGAGCAGACACGACTCGAGCGCTAAGCACGGAAACACAACAGCCGCAGGACCAAAATGGAGTGTGTTTGAGCACACTGCCATGCAGCGCACACACACACGCACACACACAGAGTCACATGGTGACAATCATTTCATTTTCACCTGCTGAAGGCCAAAGGGGTCACTCTCAGCTCCATTCAAATACATCCTTCATTGTCCAGCTCTTGCTTCTGGTACCACAAATACCTCACTTTTACCTTTACCTCTATGCAGTACATAGCAAAGTGGTCCCATATCATGAAAGATCAGTGAAAAGTTCACCGACACAGGAGAAGGCTCCCCTTCAACTGCTCTTGCCAGAAAATAATTTGTTTGGAACACGGAAGTCAGAAAAATGACCAAACGTACATTTCATTTTCAACTTTTAAAGGCTCATATTTGCAGGGAAACTTCTAGGAAATTTCACTTAGCAAGTGACACACCGGTGACATCAGAAGACACCTTTCACATCACGATCAGTCGTCGAGTTTGGGTGGCAGGTACCTTGGCCTGCATGACTAGGTGAGAAACGAAGGCAATTTTACACGATCGTGGTAACAGAGGCAAAGCACGGTTCGCTCCAGCCAGCGCAGCCCAGGCACATCCTTATGAACACCTGCGTGTGTCCCAAACCACACAGAGAAAGAGCAAAGATGCACCTAGAAGTCAGGCCTGAAACCATCCCATTGCAGTGACTGAACGTCGCACGCAAACACACCACCTGTGTGTGAGGAACGAGTTGGGGCCAGCTGCTGCTGCACGTGTCAAGGTAAAGTTTACTTAAGGCGGGACAGCGTCGGTCAAGTGCTCTGCTGCGAGTCTTCTTCATCGGGGCTCAACACGTTAAAGTCACGCGTGAAGGACTCACTCACGGTGGTACAAGCAGTGTGTGTGTGCGCGCGCGTGTGAGAGAGACAGAGTCTGGGACAGGGCGGACGGACAGCACGGCAACGTGAGCGCGAGGAGCCAGAAGGACAGAGGCACAGAGGGACAAGGGGACAAAAAGAGAGGACTCACCCGGGACGGGCACGGAACGGGACAGGTGGGCGCGCGCCCCGGCCCCCTGCGTCCGTCGCGCGCTCCGCCTAAGCAAGAGAAAGGTCGAAGGGAGGCGTTAGTGTATATTTGTATTACATTTTAACCCCAGTGCACATTTTGTGGAAGTCACGATTTATACGCTGTTACTATTTAATTCACATCCTAAGTTATATTACAGTCCTGAGACTTTTTATTTTTAAAAAAATAATTTGGTGTCCTCGCGCACAGTCCGCGGCCCCCCTTGCGCTCAACTCACTGCACATTTGATACACTGTGTCCACTTGTTGTTGTGCTGTGTACTTAGTGTGTATTGAACAATAAACAATGCTCGAAATTATGAAAAGGCAAAGGCGCAACAAAAACTTTTCACAGTTCCGACAAGGGGGTGAGCGGTGTGGAAAGCCGTCTGCCGCATCATGAGCCTCTTTCACACACACACACACACACACACACACACACACACACACACACACACACACACACACACACGTGTACGGGCGTCGCTGACACACTCGAAGGACTCGATTAGCGGGTGTTAGTGACGCAAACTTTTCTCCCACGCAAACACACCCAGCTACGTGGAGCACCGCTGTCGATCCGTGTTCGGACGCAGCTTCGTTCCTGTTGCAATTTAAGGGGAAATTAAATCAGCCGTAATTTGTTTCAAATTGAACTAAATTAAGCTGAGACATCTCCGATTTTATCGATGAGCGACATTTCCAAAACGTCTCGAGCCACTGCGCCGGATTCCTGGACTCCGTATAAAACGCACCGTGGGTAAAAACGCACAAAATCGTCGTAGAAAAAGTGTTTCGTCTCAATTGACCTCATGGCTTCGGCATCATTCACTTAACTGCGCTGCGGACCAATTAAGTGAGAAGCAATAATGACGTTTTAGGATATTTCCACTTTGATCCACAAGCCTTTTTTTTTTTTTCCTCTGAAGCTTTAGAAATAAAAATCAATTCCAGCGTAGTTTAGAAGAGAGGACAAATGTGTCCTCTTGTTTCCACCTTCCCCATCTGTAATGAAGTGAAGACCCGCCAAAAAAACCCCAACCTCGGCCTAAAACAGGACGCAGAACGTTGTCTTTCACGAATCTAATTTAAAAGAAACCTGTGTTTGGATGAGGATGTGGAAAAAATGGAAACAAATCTTATTTTAGATGCCGGAGCGGTGCTGCGTGGCGGCCGTCCGCGGGAGGCTGTGCACCGCAGGCCTTTGCGCCACAGGCCTGGCGCTGCTCTTAGAGCCATGACGTGATGGAGTTATATTATTATTAATTATACATATTACATTATCGTTACTGTTGTCATCCTCGTGGTTCTTATTATTTAGGAAATTAATTACAGGCACCGTGGGTTTGCGAGAGGTGGGATCCTCAGGCTCTCGGGGGTGTGAGGCCTGCTGCGGACGAGGCCCAGGGTTTCCTCGGCACACCCCGCGCGGGGTTCATTACGGGTGGGTCTTGGTACGGGTCGGGGACACGGCAACCTCCCTTCGCATGCGTTTGAATATTATTTGTAAATGACGCATGGAGAGAAGGAAAGCTTCTCGTGACATCTGAGGTGTAATGGGGAAGTTGTGTCAGGGTGCCTGTGTGGTGCGGCCTCTCCGCTGCTGTGGTTTAAATGGGATTTCACCTCGCTGTACTTACACTGCTTTACACTGCGCCGTGACAGCGTGCGCAAACGGGGACGTGCTTGTAAATGAAACCGTCTCTACTGTAGTGATGTCACGTCTCTTACGCACACCTCCCAGAATGCCAGAGGACCTCAGTGGACGCTTTGTAGTGAATAATAACACACGTTTGCCATTGACCACGTAGAGGCCAGGGCTTTTCTGACCTCACGACTTCGTAAATTTGTTTATGCTTCGAGGTCAAATTATTAGCATGTGTCCAACTGATTATTTCAGTTTCCCGTCCACAGATAAATAAATAAAAATGGCCTCTAAGGTTATTCTGTAATTCCATCCAGTCTGAACGTCTTGTCGGGGAAGGGATCTCATCTGTTTCCCGTGGTTCATTTTTCCTTTTTTTTTTTTTTTGGGGGGGGGGGGTGTTTATGTACACATTTCACTTGGCCAAGACTGCTGTCTCACCAGTTTCCCCAGGTAAATGTCTGTTTCTGCCCCCACACCTGCCCTGCACCGTATTCATCAACACACCCAGCTGAGAGCTTCATCATGTATGAATACACATTACAGCGTGAACACTGCTCTGTGTGTGTGTGAACTCCACAAAAGCCCCCATGCAACACACTCTGGGCCCTGCTGCAGAAAAGAGTGATGGAGTCACATCTGCCAAAGGGCGAAGGGAGTTGGAGGCGCGGTTCATTAGTGACAGAGCCCGCTCTGTTGCTCTTGTTTCTCCGCTGCAGATGGATCTTGGTCACGTTGTGACTGTTTTACTCTGTTGAACCATCACAGGTACAACAGCCAAATACTTTTATTTTTTTGTCTCTTGGGGAACTTCTGGAGTTGAGTCCCCTTTGCGAGGCAGCAGAGAACAGACAGACTAGGAGAGGAGCATGTTGGGAGCATGTTGATGGACCTCACTCGGGAGTGGTTTGAAGAAGGGGCCCGCTCGTGTGTCCTGCTTCTTCTAATAACTTATTATGTCTTAACTGCTTTTATTAATTGCACTTCACCTTTGGACAGATGTTTTACACGGGGCTGCACCGTCGTCGGCCGGTGGGGCTCGGAGTGCATCTATGGACTCGGGGATTCGTCAGGGGGCCGAGGACATTTTTCCAGAGACCCCTAAAAAGCAGCGTGACGGAGTGTGTTTGTGTGTGTCTGTGTGTGTGTCTCTGTGTGTGTGTGTCTGTGTGTGTGTGTCTGTGTGTGTGTGTGTGTGTGTGTGCGCGCGCGCGCGCGCATGTGTGTGGAGCACAGCGGGCGGACAGGCGCCGCGCGAGGCGCTGGAGCCTCGCGGCCGATCGGCGTGCACGACGGCGCTCAGCCGCTCTCACACACTCTCACACACACATACACACACGCCGCGTGCGGAAGTGAGCCGCAGACCGGCGGTCTGAGAATGAATGATTATGAAAGGGAATCTGCTCCTGAAGCATATTCACTGGGTGTCAGTGTGAGGGAGGTCTCGTTTACTCTGTGTGTGTGCGCGCGCGTGTGTGTGTGTGTGTGTGTGTGTGTGTGTGAAATACAGTGACAGTGAGAGGACGGACATCTGTGGAGTTTTTCCACTTCTTGGTTAGTAGCACGGACACATTTCGGCCATGGATATGATGCACCGGTGCGAACAGGCTGGGACGTACAAGTGGTGTGATCCCATAGTTCCTGTACCCCACCCATTACTCTCTGTCTCTCTCTCTCTCGCTCTCTCTCTCACACATACACACACACACACACACACACACACACACACTCGTTCTCTTTCTCTCTGTCTCTCTCTCTCTCACACACACACACACACACACACACACACACACACACACACACACACACACAGAGGCGCGCGAGGAGTCACTGTATCTTCCCACGTGCAGCCCTTTTTGATGCCAGGGGCTCGGTGTGTTTACACGCAACTCTGCGAACCCCGAGACTCCTGCTTGGGTTCTGCACTGCCTGGGTGACCGTGTGAGCGACCGTGTGCGTTTGTGTGTGAGTTCACTGCTGCTCGGTCTGCTCATCGAAAACACATTTCTGGAAGCAGAGTCCCGACAAAGTTGGTGACGCCAGACACCTTCCCGTGGGCTGGGATGCACGTTCGTGTCTGGGAATGGGGCAAGGCAGGGCAGCTCCTCGAGCACAATTAGTAACATTTACAATCTGGGAAATGTCGTGCAATTATAAGTAATAATAATAATAATAATAATAGTAATAATAATAAGAGTGACAATAATTTACACAGTATTAAATACAGCAATAAACAAACAAAATGTAATAATAATAATAATAATAATCATAATAATAGATCATCCAGGTAGCGAGCGGAGAGTCCTCGGGTGCGCGGTTTGGATGCGGCGAATGCGCCCTCCGCGAATGCTTTTTGGGGTAAGGGCTTCCCAGCTTCATAGTTATTAACAGCAAGCCCAGACCGCAAAAAGATTCGCGAAGGACAGATGACAGTCTACATCCAGCGGGCTTCAGAAAAGAAAAAAAAATGAAAAATGGAAAAATAGAGAGAGAGAAAGAAAGAGAGAGAGAGAGAAAGAGAGAGAGAGAGAGAGAGAGAGAGATCCCTTGGCTCTGGTCCCCCGTGTGCTCCCGGCCATCAGTGTGTCCAGTGAAGCCCCTCTCCTCTCCTTCTCTCCTCTCCTTCTCTCCCCTCCTCTCCTGCTCTCCTCTCCTTTCCTCCTCTCTCCCGCTCTCCTCTCCTTTGCGCTCAAGTCGCTCTCCAACTCAGCGCCTCTACGAGAGACCTGGGCATCTCCAAAAGGCCACATCCGAATCCCAGTCAGCTGCGCTACCGCTGTCCAGGGTTCTGATTTTTTACACATCTCTCTTCCTTCTTGTTAGTTTCATTCCCCCTCTACAGCTCTCTCTCGCCCCTGCCTCAAATCCTTTTCGCTCTACTGGGTGGTGCCAAGGCAGCATGCTGTAAATCTCAAGCATATTTCATCTCTCCTGTTGTTGCTCAGTATCTCTGGTTCTAAAGCAGCCTTGTTTTTGTTGTTATCGGGGTAGAAATCCGAGTGGGTCGTGATGCAGCCTGCTGGAGAGCTCAGCCCCTTCTGCCGTTCGCTGCTTCTGCGTTAGGGGGGGGAGCAGCCTGTGTTCTGCACGTAATAAATAGGAAGCAGCGGCGGATCCTATTGGCGCGAGCAGAAAATCGTCATCGACCAATCGGCGGCCTGCTCACAGAGGGACCCCCCTTTTTGAAAAAAAGGGAAAAAAGAGAAGGGAAAACTAAATCGTATCCTAGTTTGCCAAAGTGACTAGATAATGCTTTTATGGATCTCTTTAGTGCGCTTGTGCAGGGGTGTGTGTTTGTGTGGGTCTTATTTTTCTTTTTTTTTGTGGGTTATCATGATTAATTTTCCACCTTTGCGGTGTTAAAACGCCGTGCAAATATATACCCGACGTATGTCAACAGCTGCTTCTATGACTGTCCGAGCAACAATAACATCAACAATGGCCTCGCCATGGCAGCCCCTTCCAAAACAATGCTCGTGAATTCTGTCTGCCAAATGCCTCCATGGCCGGATCGTGAGAAGAAGACCCCCCCGCGCCCCCCGCGCCCCCCGCACTGGCTGAGGGGGTCTGGCCGTGTCCTTAACCATACAGCAAAACACCTACAACTAACCACAAAACAGTACCAAGCACGAAGAGTTCACAGAGGGACACCGGGTGTCTGAACGCTTTTCAGAGCTCGGAACACAGTGGAGTCATAAGAACAACATTTTAAAAGGGGGTATAAAAGGGGAGATCATCGTATCACAACCACAACGTGACTCATTAACATAATAAGAACAACAGTGAACACAGCAATAGTAATAGCAATAATAAAAATAAATAAGACGGTCACTCATTATTATTATTATTATTATTATCATCATCATCATCATCATCACTGTGAAACTCTATCGTTCCCCTTTTAAAACTTTCCAATCATATAATCCAACACGTCACATGCTGACTTCCAGTCCATCACAATGTAACAAGCATTTCCTCGAGAATTCTGCAAAGGGCGTCAGGGAGGGGGGGAAAAATGAAAGACAAGACATGAAAAAGTTGAGCTGCACTTACCATTGTGATCTGCGCCTTATTGTTCCATCTTTCCCATTAGTGGCCGAGAGTTTGTATGAAAACATGAGCGGCAACATGCCGGCGCTCCCCTCTCTTCAACATGTATGTTATTGTGCTGAGAGACAGGATCACGATCTATATTTGGACCCCCTCCTCCCCCCACCCCAGCCCCTCTCTCTCTCCATTCGTTTGAATCCAAACCAACCTCTCTCCATCACTTCAGCTGACCCCCCCACACACCCCGCACCCCCACCCCCCCACATTGTACAACTTGGTGCAAGTGGAGACGGGAGGAGGAGGGGGGGGGGGTCAAAAAAGCACAAGGATGGAAGAGGTGAAGTAGGAGTGTAAAATCCAGCCCGGATACCACCCTGGTGCGGATTGGATCGGGTGGTCTTTTCATTTACGGACGTCTCGAGTCAGTCACGATTCTCCCCCCGAGTCTCCGGAGCGCAGTGACTGCCTCTCCTGACGCAGCCAACGCGCATTACTCACTCCGGCAGTCACGACTCCACGGTCCGCGCTCTTTCCACCAAAATTACACTGCCAGCACGGCATCATTCATCGGCACACCGGTCCCTGTCTGGATTGCGGAGCGCTTTGTGACAGATCAAGTCAGATGTGTTTTGTTTTCCTTCCTTTTCTGCCGCTCAAAACACACGTATTAACTGGGAGCGAAATGAGCGCGGCGCGGCGCGGCGCGGGGCGCTGGAGAGCGCCAGTCCTCTCCAAACGCAGACGCACACATGCAGTGAGTATTTCCCCATTTTGCCCCGCGCTACCAGCAGCACCGGCAGCACCGGCAGCACCAGCTCGGCGCACGGAGCTCCAGACGAGCGCATGTGGAGGAAGAGGCTGCAGAAGATGCCTGATGTGTGTGGGGGTCACGAACCAACGTGGGGTCCGCACTACAGGCTGCGGAGGGGTCTGTCGTGTGTGAGAGCCAGTTTGCGATGATGTCGAGTCCCACTTGGCTTTGGAAAGATAAACATCCACGATAAGGCTCCACTCCCCCCCCACCCCTCGGATCGCCCATCGCTACTGATCGGATCGCCATTTCAAATGACAGAATTTCTCGGCGTGAACAGGCGGTTTTCGCGGTGCTCTCTGTGTCACGACTGCACATATCTCAGCTTTTTTTAAACTTACTATCAAAGTATTCACCAGAAATACAACGCAATACACCAGTTCTGATCCAGTCACGAAGCCCACGATGTCCCCTAAGTGCCCACCCCCCCTCCCGAACACGTAGTCATCCATGTGCATCGTCCCCTGAGTTTAAATATTAAACTTTAGCCGTAAAGCAGGTTCGGTTCCATGGTCATCCTCATCTCATGCAGAAAACAGTAGTCACTACATCCCTAAATGAAAGATGAGCAGGTCATCACCACTGCACTCCCTCCACCAGTGTGTGTGCGTGTGCGTGTGTGTGTGTCTGGTGGACTTAGCCGAAGTGATTATGGCCACGACACGAAAGGAACTGGGGCACGCGAAGAAAAACGAATCAATCAGTTGGTAAAATCGTAGAGAAAGGACGCGGGTGACGTGGGCGGAAGAGCGATCGGACTCGAGCCGCCTATAGCCTCCTCGTGTGCGCGTTCACATCATCAGGTAAAGGGTTCAAACGACGCGGGCGGGAACGCTGCTCGGCTGGGACGCCGTGTGTCTACGAGCCCCCTTTCCTTTACTGTTATTGGGGTTGGGGGGGGGGGTGGGGGGGTCCTAAGGTCTCCTCTGCCGGACGGCTCCGGCTCCCCTTTTCACGTCTCATTGGAGCAGCAGGGCCTTTTTTTAGTTTTCTTTTTTTTTCCCATTTTTCTTTTTTTTTTGCGCGTAAATGTGGTGCTTTCCTAATGCACGGAGATCCAGTTGCGGGAACGCGGACCGCGGAACACCCCCACCCCCCTGCCTCGGTTCCATCTATTTTCAGCACCACGTCGGCTGGATAGCGCCCGGGTTTCCCCGCCGGTCCGCAGAGCGCCTGTCCTGCTCCGCTCGCCTCGCCTCGCCTCGCCTCTCCTCTCCGTCCTCCTCCTTCGCGTCTTTCCCTTTTCTTTCCTTTCCTTTCCTTTCCTTTTCTTTTCTTTTCCTCCACCGCAGTCGCTCTCTGTGTCGACATTATTTTCGGAGGGCGAACAAGTCGAATCCTCGATTCTCACTCCTTCATCCGAGGGGGAATTCCACGCGCGCGAGCTCGAGATTCTCGCAAGAAGGAAAAACACGGGGAAAAAAAAAAAAAAACAAAAAAAAAAAGAGACTCAACAGCGCCCACGGACAAAGGAGTTCGCAGTCGCGATGAATTTGAATGTTAAACATCAGGGAGATTCCCCATCTGCAAAGAAAAGCTGCTTTTCTTAAAACAATGGGCATTAAAACGATGAGTCCGAATTGAACACACACATGCGGATCCTTTTTCAAAGTGGGGGTGCACACACGACTTTAATGGTGACAGGACATTGTAGCAGCATATGCAGCATACGGACAAGCAGGAGCCGAGCCCAACACATGCAGGAGAACATGCAGAACGTTTAAACACACACACACACACACACACACACACACACACTGGGAGAAAAAAAAAAAAAAAAAACAAACAAACGCAAAAAACGGGATCGGCGCGAGCACGGGCACGGCACGTGCACGGATCACTTACCAGTACGGGGAACCCTCGCTGCAACGGGGGAAAACACACAAAACGTACGTTTTAGTTTCATCTTGTCGCACGCGTACTGCACACAGAGAAGGGAGATGTTACAATTAAGTGTAGAAAAAAAAAAAGTACTGTCCTCCTTTCATTCCTGGGCTCCGAGGAATGTCCAAGTTTTCTCAGAATCGCGCTCCTTTTTATACAAGTGATACCCTCTGTCTATTTATGGACCACGATCAAACCCTGATGCTATTTTTAGTACGCAGTAAGGAGAGAAAAAAACACACACACACACACACACACACACACAAAGGCATCTCGCAGGAACGTTACGTGAAGAGCATGAGATGTACATTCATTTTGCTTTTCCAGCTCTGCGCCGACCTGCCTCCGTTGCATCATTGCAGTGATTTTTTTTCTCTCCAGAGCGAACAGCTTCTGTTTCTCCCTCCAGTTTTGTTTAGGGAAACACACTTCTTCACTTTCCTGCTCCTTTCCCTTCATCCTGCTTCTCTCCCTGCTCCCTTCTCTCCTCCTACCAGCAATAAATTGTACCAAACGTCCCCTTTGCTTTCGGCGGGGAAACACACGGAGAAACGATACGTTGTTTCTTGTAACACACACACAAATATATGTATATATATATATATATATATATATATATGTAAGTATATGTATGTATATATAAAATATGTGTGTGTTTGTGTGTGCGCGCGCACGCGTCGGGTTTATGCAGTGTAAAACACGTTGGGTGAAATGTAAAGGTGTGGATTTTATACCTTAATGCGCTGTGCTTAGTGTAGTGTCTCACCCTGCGGTACACCGGGTGAAATGTAATAATTAAAGCTCACTGCCGAGGGAAAAAGTGTTTTTTTTGGAGGGCTGCGTCAGTTACTAGGCATTGACGTCACGTCCAGATTCTCCACTTTACAGCCTGTAGCTGCTGATTAAAGCCCCGCCGCCGGATTCACCGTCTCTTCAGAAATTTGCCTCCGAAACATCGCAGGTGAAACTAGAGGGCTAGATGGGGCAGAACGGGGCGCGCGGGGTAAAACGGGGTAAAACGGGGTGTGGAAACGTGTGGCGTGATCCTCTTGTTTTCGCAGTTTGTGCATTCCACACTTTGCACACCTCACGGCGCCATGTCGGGACCGCGAGAAGCGCGCGCACTCTCCCGCCCCCCCCCCCACCCCGGGCCTTACAGTTTTTTTTTTTTTTTTTCCAGGCAGTGATAAAGCTCGGTTTGTCGTCCCCCGTTTTGTTTGTCGGACAAACATCCTCGTTTCCCTGAGTGACAATAACGCCGCGCGGGCTCGGCGCGCACCGGCCCCCGCCACCGCTGCCGCCCGTGCCCACGCGCCAGACTCGCGCGCCCACGGAATCGGCTCGGCGCGAGCGAGCCGCGCACGCTGCAGCGCGCAGAACGGAGATGCACATCTGCACACAAACGTCTTCACGTGTATAATAAAGCACGGATGCGCACGTAGAAAATGGGCTCGGTGCGCGCGCGCGCCCGTGTGTGTTCACCATCTGAAGTTGAGTGTCAAAAAGCCTAAAGCAGACAAAATACAGGAAGGACGACTGACAGAATCACGTCCTTCGTCCTTCATTTCTGCTCCATCAAGCTGAGCGCCGGAGTCCAGCAAGTGTCTGCATTCTCCACGGCTCCGTGGCCAGTCACGAGCAGTGTGACCACAGCACTTTATTTAATAAGCACGACTTCTCTGCGCTCGGGAGAGAACCGCGATCTTCGAATAGAAAATTCCCAGAAAAAGGGGTGGGGGGGGGGCGGGGGGGCAGCGCCCGTCGCAGTCGCTTGATGCTATTTTAAACGCGCACACACGGATATTCTACACGCCCAGGGATGCAGGCTTCACCTCAGTGGCAAACACACGCTGAGCAGCTCCTGACCCTCCGGGCTGAAGGAGGGAGCGGGGGGGCGCAACTCGTCAGGGAAAGAAGGTGAAATAAAAGTGCCGTGTTACAGCACCTCTCACGTTTGTGCACGTAAACACAACGTTCACATTCTTCTGCTGGCGCCGAAATCTCTGCCTTCTTCATACACATGTGAGGCTCTACAAACGACGCCTGCGACGCACTCTTTCTCAGTCACGTACGCGGCGGCTTCCCTCCCAAATACAGGGGTGACCCTTCCTTGTTCTGACCTGGAATCCAAGGCGAGGGCTGTGCAAATACAAAGAGACATGTTTCGACTTCAGGTTTAACACTAACATCGGTGCTTCCCCCTGTTTTTGCTCGGTACTCCCATACGCCCCCTACCTACACTCTCCCCACGAAACACACGCAAATTAAACGTGATCCAAGTATTAACAGCTTCCACCTCCCATAATGGGGCAGTGTTGGCATTAACTCTTTCCCTCAGCCTTCCTTGCGCTCTCGCCCTCTCTTTGCTGCAGTAGCGAATCTTTCAGTCATACGAAGGGTAACAAATATCAATGAGAGTGCGAGTGTGTGAGAATGGTGGTGGTGGTGGTACTGCTGCTGCTGCTGCTGCTGCTGGCGCCGCCGCAATTCACCGCTTGACCACAACGTGTCGCCAAACTCAAATTTAGAAGCCCCGCGAATCCCCCGGAGCCTCGGCTTCTGAGAGTTTCAATGGAGCTTTCTCTCGGATTAATGAAAATGTCAGCCGGAGCATTATTTTTAAAGAGCCAGTGTCTCCCATTCAGAACGAAGCCATGTGCAGGAAAAACAACGAAGGAATGGGGATGTCTAAACCCACTAATTGTTTTTTTTTTTTCCCCCCTCCATCTCTCACCGTTGCGTGCAGTGTAAAACTCGATGCATGGCGTTTCGAAAAAGAACCACCAAACCATGAAAATGCTCAGTGGCAGAAAAGACGATTCATAAATTATATTAATCACAGAAACACACGCGAGCACGGGCCCGGACATATTTACTACATTTACCATGGTATTTACCGTGTTTACTAGGGCACGCCGATATGCAATATACGCGGCTGAAAATATTTTTAAATAAAGGAGTCACGCGAAAGCCGCCGTGACTCTGTGCAGAAAACTGCTGGAGACAACAGCAAAAAAACACTGAATTTCCCCCCTTATGGTTCCATTGGTCACGAAGTGGAGTGTGTTCTGGGGCGTGGTCTGCTGAGAGACACACGGCAGCACGGACGGATGACGGAGAACGAAGCCCGAAAGTATTCATTTAAAGTACAACATGTTGGAATCTATTTATACTCATATAAAATCGCTATTACCTTTTTGCTTGTGAAACGTGGTGGTATGAAATAGAAATACTCTATAAGAGGTGTATTTATGATGTGGTTGCTGGAACACAGCCATACAGTGAATGGACTTACACCCTGTCGCCTGTTTGAATGCAAATAATGTAGAAATCTCAGCATTTCAAACGCTTGTGGGTCCTTGTGGAACCGTAGTCTGCAGAAGCAGTGGTCTGAAGGCCAGGTGCCATCTTTATGGGACTGGGAGCTGTGTTCGCTGATGAATTGTTTTATTGTAAACGTGAGTTTGCTGGACTTCTTGGTCAGTTTTTGGTGCAGAAAATCAAATCTGAGATATGGGAGAGAGGTGGTGTTGCTGGGGGGTGTAAAGGGCCTCCTTCTTTCTGTGATGAGGGGTATGCCCCAGCTCGACCGACCGCTTCCTCTTCTTTCCTGTGAAATCATAATATGTCATAATCATAATATAGCAGTATTTACATGAAGAATCGCTTGATTGACGTTTAATGCGCCCAGATGTTCATGGTTGAGTGTCCCCACACAGACCCAACGCTAAACACGGCAGCCCAGCTGACACTTGCACATGAGGTTGGTGAGAATTTCGAGGTGTGGGGCTTTTGTCTGAGAGGGAAGTATGCCTCGAACGCATAGATAAACACAGATGTTCCACGACGGACTCACGAACTGAACGCGTTAGAAGTTCAGACGGTCGCGGAACACGTGTGGTGGCGATCAACAGGTCGTTGCCCTAATCTGCCAGTCCGATGAACATATTGAAACAGCTAAAATCGGACAAGGCGGAAACCGCCTGCTTCTCACATCAACTCCTCACACTGAAGACTGAAGTGTCCGTCCCTCCGTCCGTCAGTCCGTCCGTCGCTCGTGGCAGAGGCGCCAACCGTGTCGCTCTCCCTGGTCCTGAACACACGAGATCGGAGCCGTGTTGCTCACGTTACAGTTTATGAACATAAGAACGCATGAGGACTGTTAGATGTTGCCACTGGGAATTAACGCTGGTGAAAGACCACGGTGCTTCTGATCAGTATTACTGGCAGAAAAAGTGCCAGTGACGGAGACAGCGGACCAACATTCCCAGCAGATCTGGCCGGTAGTCGTCTTCTCCTCCGTAAAGAGGGGTAGCCTCAACCATCCGGCAGAGTGTCGTGTTTTCATGGGTCTCTCGTGCAGGAAAGACAGTGCGAAGACGTGCGAAACGATGCGGGACATTATGGTCCAATGCACTGGCACCGAAAAGCGTACAAGAACCGTGTCACGGGCTCTACGCAGCTTTGCCGGACACCCTGCGCGTCGTGCGTTTGCGCATAAAACTTTTTTTTTTGCCCCCCCCGACACTGCATGTTCGCATGTGCTGCTTTCCCAGGGAACTTCGCCTGGAGACATCCACCCTAACGACACCAGCCTCCTGCCTCCCTGGGTCCGAGTGCAGCGCCTGTTACTATGCAGCCCAACAGACTGGCGAGCAGAGGAGAGGAACCCCGACACGTGAAAACACCCACGCAGCGCCGCAGCCAGCGCGGTCTCGAGCCCTTTGCACACTCGATCCTCCCAAAACTGCACGCATTGTTTATAAAATAAAGAATGGCCATGTTCGGCACGTGCACGGCGCGTCCACACTGGACGAACGCAGGACAGGCAGGACGCATGGGGAGCACTCGCGATCGCACAGACATCCCATGTTAAAAGGCACTTTTCGATTCAGAAGTGAAACATGCTTCAGATTCCCCCCCCCCCCAGTTTTCCTGTGTATTAATAGTTCACGCGTGACCACGCTCCGTGCAACCGGAGGACCGAGGACGATGCACGCGATACAGCAAAAAAAGAACAGCGAAGAAGTGAGTGTTCCCCAATATCATGCACGGAGGATGCCTTACCTTTAATAAGGCAGTAAAAAAAAAAGAAGAAAAAAAAAAAAAAACTCGGTGCAGAGAGAGATACCTGTGTGCGGCGAGAACCGCAAATGAAACTTTCCCAACATCCAGTCACGATTCACGCTCACAGCAAAGAAATCACCTACCTTGTCAAGTGTTTCACTTGTCCCTCAGTTTTCTCGTGCAACGACACATTTCTGTCTTAAATCAAGACGTGTTTTTTTTTTTCTTTTCTTTTTTCTTTTTTTTTTCAGGGACCACGAGAGAGAGGAGCAGAAAGAGGGACAGACTAATCCTCCTGCGTCAGGGCGAAGACAGGGGGGTCACGCACTGTAGCTCCTCGCGCTTCTCTGTCTCACGATAAATATTTTGCGCTGCCGGTTTGGAAGCGGGAAGGAGAAGAGCGCTCCGTGGGTGAGACACTCGGGATCCAGCTGATAAAACAAGCCACCCTCGCCCATCCAGCGCTCACTTGAGACGTGTAGAGCGCACCTCGCCGTGGGTGCCTGGCTTTTCCGACACCGTGTCATAAGTGGCACGTCCAGGTGCAGTGGGGACTACAATGTATGCGTGGACAGTGTTTCGCGCTCTTTCGCGCGTCTTGGGGACTCCCAGAGCCTTCAGATTCAAAGGAGGCAAGTTGCCGTAATCGGGATGGATGCGGGGGGTCATGTTGTTCCGCTTAAAATGCGTCCATTTCCCCCCGCATTTAAGTTTTGGGTGTTAAATTTAAGCCGAGGCAGAAAGGGAGAGTTTTTTTTCTTTGGGGTGGGGGGGTGGGGGTGTCAGAGGTTCAGGAATTATCGTGGAAATTCGACGAGGCGCTCGGTTCTGAAAGCCGCTCCTGTGTGTGTCGCTGTCCAGCGCGAGCTCCGCCAGTGTGCCATTGACCCGCATTGACGTCATTGCGTCATTAGGTATCCCTTAGAAACACTGACTCTCAAAAATAGTATCAAATTAATTCAGCTGGAGGGGAGGGGGCGGGGCGGCGGGCGGAGGGGGGCAATCGGAGGGAAGGTGGGGGGGGGGGGGGGGGGTAACTAGTGCGAATCTACCATACATTCGAATTTTCATCCCACCATCGGGGAGATGGGAGGCGGGAGGGGGGGGGATATGCGGTTATATTGGTTGCCAGACAAGGGCTGGGTTTTCTGCGCGCTCCTCCCGAGCTAAAAATAGCCCGTGATTCCATTGGACCGCAGTGGAGGTTCGGAACCTCTTTCCCCAGTTTAACCCTCCAATGTTCTGAGCTCGCGCTCACGGGGGGGAGGGGGGGCGCAGACACTCGCGAACACAGTGTCCATGAGCTCGTGCACAGGTTCGGCGCATCTGGAAACGTCCGTGCGTTTCGCTGCGCCGTCTGCACGGCACCATAAAGAGAAAACGCGCCACACTCGCACCTGACAGCTCTACCTGAATTCAGTTCAGCAGCACGTGCTCCTTCTGAATTGCACACAACCTTTATACGAGACACTCTGAGACAGTCACACTTTCCTACTCCATCTTCACCGCGCACAGCCGTGGGGGGGGCCTTGGTGCACTGCGTTGTCACACACCTCAGTTCAGATGGAGCAGAAGGACTTGCTGGGGGCATATAAAAGACACAACTGCCATGATTTAGGCAAAGTTCATGTGCTATGAAAGGAGGGCTTCCTCACGATGGACAGCGGACACAGTCTCTGGTCCAGCACCACAGCAGAAAAGGGTGACATGTAAACCACTGGGAAATTCCTGATCGCTACTGTCGTTTACTACATACTGCACAGTGATTTACTGGTCACTTTTCCCCCGCTTGCATGTGCATTTTCCGCATTTGCTACACCACAGATACTCCAGCACGTCCAAACGTTGCAGTAAGGACACACTTCCACATCCAGTGTGACAGTACCTCCATTTCTATGTGGCCACAGAGCTCAACAGCTGCAGGCACGACTGAGTGCATCCAGAGACTTGAGGGCACACGGTGGCTCGAGGATGGAGGGAGGGAGGCGTCGTGCTGCCTGATACAGCTTCAGAAGGTTTCCCTCCCCCCTCTGGGGGGGGGGGGGTTGCTGCATCTTTTTCAATGACTTCTCTCCGTAAATATTCCTATCACCACCACCAATACAGTCATGTTTTCCAGCCTGCTACCATGATCACCTGGCCAGAAATGGTTAAATCACAGAAACAAGCAAAAAAGGCACCGGTGGAGAGACTTACTACAGTCCACATATTCTGATTAGCAAATTCCTTTATGCAGTGACTCAGAGAGCTTAAAACAGGCCCTTAACCCCATTGAGCACCATTATTCACAGTGCTTGCATGTAGTACAACACGGGGCCATGGGGGATTCGGAAGAAGAAAGTCACTCTAGTCACTCCGAGGGGCTTCCTGTAGTCAGCCAGCGCTGCCAGAGCCACCACACGAGACTAGAGGCCCACGTGGACAAAGATCCCAGACACAGGGGTCAGTTATCCCATGAATCCTCCTTGCACCCTGACCGGTCTCATCCCGAAACTGAGCACCTGTGGCAAACTATACGAAGGCCTGACCATGGTGAAGCTGACCTGTAAGGATGCAGCTAAAAGACGTGGCCACGATGAGCTCGTATCATAGCAGCTGTCAGCGTGTTGCTTACACTGCCCACCAAAGCAAGGAACTCAAGCTGAGCAACTGCAACCCTTGACAGTGCATCAAAAAACAGGAAGTCAGAAACAGGGGCTGTGTATTCTGTGTCGACACGCTCTGAGAACAACCAGCCGGAGCACAGAGTCAAACCCCGGAGAAGGGAGGTACTCATTCATCCATTGTCAACAGCTGCATGTCCAAGACAGGGTTGTGGTTCTCTGGAGCCTATCCCGGAAGCAGAAGGTGACAGTGGCAGGGTACAAACTGGATGGGATGCCAGGCACTCACAGGGCAGCCACCACTGATACACAACTTAGAGAGACCAGCTGACCTGAAACATGTACTTGGACTCGGAGGGAAACACACAGCAAGACGGGGAAAACATGCAAATTCCCCATAGATTAAGTTGGAATCGAACCCGCAGCATTGAGGTGTATGCCGCCAGCATCACCCCCTGCGCCACCAAGCAGCCCAGCCCAACGCCGAGAACTCAAATCACTCTTTGGTGACCATCGCAATGACCGTAGCTCGAGCATAAAAATTCCCACCAGCAACCGAATTTATTCACAACTCAGGAACTCTTGAAGTTCCAATTTCGGATTCAAGGTGACCAATGAAACCTGACCTGAGAACCCATGACCCATTATTTGTTTTCTATGTGTCAAAAGCATTATTTTCACAACGGTATTTTCCACCTCCTGGAAGGCAGGGGCGCAATCTGTCGAACTTGTCTGTCTTGGTATTGCACCGTACTGTGTGTTAATATATAGCGTTTCAGCAGATTTGGCATTCTGTAGCAACCTGGCAATACAGAAGTTATTTCAAGAATGCAAAAAGTGCCAAATAGCACAGAACTGCATGGTGGTCCATCTTGCAGTATCACTTTGAGGACTTTTCCCAGCACCCTGGGATGTACCGCGGTGTTTACGTTTCCGCTTCATACGCACAACACTGTCTCCAGTTCTCCAGACTACGCAGAAAACCATCACTCTGCCAATAAACACTTAGCAGACAACTTTGCAGGAAATCAAAATAAAATTTTGCTAAACACAGAAGAACAGAACTGGCACATAGCCTAAATCATAGGATTTTTTTTTTTTTTTTTTTTAAATCAGTGTGGTCAGGAGCACAAAGCAAATATGTCAGAGAGAAGAGAAAAAAAACTGGCTGCAGCCACCAGTGGGACAGACAGGCTGTCTGTGTTCCCAGGTACCCCAGTGCAATGCATGCTGGGAAAACATGCCACACTCAGCGGCTGGATGAAGGACCTGGGCTGCTGGACCATCCAGACACTGAATTATATTGTGTGTTACAGGCAGAGTCAGAGATATATGCAGTAATTGGCAAATTACATTTATTCATTTAGCACATGATTTGCTGCAAAGTGACGTACAGCTCAGCGTAGACAAAGGTGCATAAACCAAACAAGTGTAAGTAGCGTATCTAGCAATGTAAATGACCTTGGTGAAATAGGTGTGTGGGCTGGTGACACTGCAGAGAGTTCATTGCAACTCGCTTTGGAGGAAACACACATTGGCTGAAACCGCCTGTCCCGAGCGGGGTCACGGCGAGCCGGAGCCTAACCTGGCAACACAGGGCGTAAGGCCAGAGGGGGAGAGGACGCACCCAGGACGGGACGACAGTCCGTCGCAAGGCACCCCAAGCGGGACTCGAACCCCAGACCCACCGGAGAGCAGGACCCGGCCAAACCCTCCGCGCCACCGCACCTGCCGCTTTGGAGGAAAGCGTCTGCTAAATGAAGTAACGTGAACGTAAAGGTAAAATTCATCCGGCGAAGACCTTCGAAGTCCCACAAGGGCACCTGGAGTGCTGAGCTCCACCCAGCAATCACGTCCTAACCGTCCCACTGCACAGGGAGCGCAGGCTGCAGGGTGAGTGACCTCTGACCCCTTGGAACCTACTGGACTGGAGGAGGGCTCTGGGTGCGGGGCCTGTCGGCGGGTGTGCGTGGGGGGGGCTGGGGACTGGAGCAGGCTCGTGCTGGAGCGCGCACACGCCCACGCACGGGAATGGAAACAGATTAAAGGGGTAGTAAACAGGCCGGTGAAAACAGTGCGATAAAGGAAGTGCTCGAACCCACGGACACCTGATAAAGGAGTGCGTGTCCAAACACTTCGCCATCAACAAAACCAAAATACACCTCAATATCTCGGACCTCTAGGAAACGGACTCTTGTTTTTGTCGCTTTTTTGTCCTTTACGCGACGGGGACGGGGGGGGGGGCGGGTCTTTCAATTTCAGTCTCATTTTTAAAGATCCCAATACTGCTGCATCTCTCTGTTTATTTTTCCATTTCTCCGGACAAAATGATGTCAATGGAAGCCGAGCTACAGAGCTATTTATAGAAACGCCCCCGCCCCGCCCTTCCACTGGACCACGTGACACGCAGCAGCGCCGCGAGACGCGCGCGTGTACGGAGCGGCTCGGTGTTTGCGTAGTGTGTTGTGAAAACGTGTGTAAAGTAAAAATAAGTCACGTTCGTATGTGAAAAATGGTTTTCGGGGGTAAAAAAACCCGTGCTGTCAGGTTAAACAAACCCTTCTCAGTTCACACCGTGTTGTCAGGTTAAAAAAAAATGTTTCTAAGGGGAAAAAAAAAACTCAATTAGCTGAAATGGAGGTTATCGTGATTCATGTTAAAGTGTTGTCAAGTAAAAACGTTTTCAAGAGAAAAAAAACCTAATTATGAGGTTTAAAAATCCTGCTTACCATGTTAATCCCGTGTTATCACTTTAAAACCCGCAGGGGTAAAACTATCTCTAGCAGTGTTCAGTCACCCTGGTGAATAAGGTGTGGGGGCTAATAACACTATAGAGTTCATTGGAAGTTGCTTTGGATAAAAGCGTCTGATAAATAAATAAAGGTAAATATAAAACCATGTTGTCATGTTTCCAAGTACAAAAACCTTGCTCTTGGGTAAAAAAAAAAATCTGTCTTGCCATGTAAATAAACATCATGTTAAAGCTTGGGCCCTCAAGTAAAACCTGTTGCCCTTTCAAAACGTGATTTCGGGTATAGAAACGGGTGAAAAAGCGTGCTGTTGGGTAAGAACCACGCCATCATGTTCAAACCCACGTTACGAGATAGACGACTGTGTTGCCGGCTGTATGACTGCGTTCACAGGTGCAAGCAGCGTGGTGGACTCCGCTCCTCTGCACCTCCATTCATCTCTTTCCGAATGGGAAACCCTGCCCCCCCCCCCGCTCCCTGCAGGAAGGGCCCATTGCTGGTGCCGCTGAGCGGAGCCCGGGTTTGGACTGCACCCCCCTCCGTCTCCATTCACACGCGCATTACATAACGCCCCCACCCCACCCTGGCCGCCCCCCACCGAATAAATGCACGGTTTGCTGCGCCAGCATCTTCGATTCACAACTCCCAGGGCTATTTATATTCTGCTCCCCAGATCCGACATGATAAAAATAACAGCGGGTTTGGGACAGACACACACACACACACACACACACACACACACACACACACACACACACTTATGAAATGGAAACTCTCCTGTCAACCTATGAAACTGACCACTGCATTAGGGATGGTCATTTTTAACCCCTCCTCCATGCCCCCACCCTCCGCTATTCTGGGGGGCCCTTGGACCTGGGCCCTTGGCACAAACACTGACATTTAAGTCCAGGGCTGCAGAGGGAGAACAGAACACTGCAATCTATATATAATTTATATGAAAGATGATATTTATAGGCAGAAGTACAGCACCACCCCCCTTGCAGACCCCCCCCCCCAGCAGGGCCCCACATGCAACACCCACCTCTCCGGTTCCTTTCACAAGTTGACATGTTACCGCTCACTGGCTGCTATATTTAGTTTGCCCGCCAGTGCTGTTACTATTCTGAGGCTCGTACATGAGGGGGCGGCAAGGCAGGAGAAAAGTTCCCTTCCACAGTGCGGTACTGCCAAACGTCGTGTTTACATTCAGCCTCTAATCGCACACGCGCACACACACTTGCGCGCACACACAGCTTTGTTTTGTCTATTAGGCCTGACGTTGGGAGTATCTTTGGAGACAACGAAACAGCGAGTTAAAATCCACTAGTGAAGGAGATGTGCAGACGGGGGGGGGGGTTGTGCTGCAGCTCTTATTAGTGTAGCTGATAGAGCTGTCACCTTGTAGTCAAAGTAACGCCTTTGTGAAGACCTTCACCCAACATTGATACAGCAGAAATTTAGGGTACAAGCTTCAGATTGTAAATCTCGGGGGGGGGGAGCATGACGGAGACAAATCGATTGGTAAATCTGAAAGCACATTACATATGTAAGAGTGCAAGACCGTAACATTTACTGGCTCTTATTTACTCTGTAGCTTAAAACAGTGAACATTCTGCAAACACTCGTGTTTTACCTCCACTGCATAGGATTAATACGTTCCAACACGTGGAGAAGCGAGAGTCACTTTCAGTTCTCAGGTCGAAGGTCAACAGATCACAACTCATTGGGTTTGTGAGGACAGGACCCCCGTGACCATGCACGCGCTGTCCAGGCAGCAAGTCTCCAGGGGACGGAAGAGGCGGCTGCTTGAGGACATGGAAGTGCCCATTTACTGTGGAAGGCAGGACCTTCCTCTGCTCCTGCGGCTCTATCCTGTGCAGCTCTTCTCTAGCATCTCCACCACTTTCAGGAGGGCCTGTTGCCTCTTTTGTGCTCTGCTCCCCCACCCACCCCGCTTTCTCCTCTTCCCTCCTCCTCACATCACTTCTAACAGCAGAGCCAGCCTGCGTGTGTGTGCGTGTGTGCGTGCGTGCGCGCGCGCGAGGCGCCGGCTGGCTTGTTTGGGAAATACCTGGTCACGACCAACCCGAGCAGAAGCTGGCTGAGAGCACATCGCCCCCTGCAGTCTGAAAAGGGCAGCGCTGGACACAGAAAACTGCAGAGACACTACAGTGAAGGCAGATGGAGAACTGAGAAATGGACAGAAGAGGAAAAGTTTTTCTTTTTTTTTTTTTTAAATAAAAAATTTCCTTGCTGTGATGGAACATGTAACAGTGGAGCTGAATACAAGCAGCTGGGTGTCCACACAAATGAGTGTATTCTGTGTGATGCATCTGTAACCACCACCTTTATGTGAGCACGCACAAGCAAGTCCTTTTGGAGGAGGGACTAGACTTCCCACAATCCCTTGCTTTCGAAAGTTTTGATCATGTTGGACTGCGACCAGTGCGCTCCTCTTTAGGGGCCGGTGCTGAAGCTCACTTAGTATGAGTTGGATTCTTGAGTTCCAACTGACACAAGTAACCCTAAAAAGGGTGACGAGCTGCAGTGCAAACGTGGGGTGATGAGCAAAGGTTGCATTTCAGTTTACGGCAGGCTAGCAGTCTGTCCTTTTGACTGCTCGCTCTGTCCACCTCCGCCTTGCAAAACTTTGAGAGCTCCCCCCCTTTCCCCAGACCAGCAGTCGGATCCGTTTCACACACCTGTGCACCTGAAAACGGCAAGTCGCACAGAGACGCTGCTCGGCCTGGGAGAAAATCTCCCAAGTCAGCCCTGTCTAGACAAAAATAAGTAACTTTAGTTGGAAGGAAAACCTGCATCTAAGTCCTGTGGCGCCCTCTGGTGACAGAAAGAGTCAATGTCAATACAGCCACTGCAAGTCCAGCTCTCTGGGGAAAGCAGAGTGCCAAGTTAACGAGTGTAAATTTATTTAGGATGGCTTTGCTGACATAAAAGGAACATTTACCTTCACTCACTGGAAAGTTCCTGCTGGAAGCTGAGAAGCAGCAGTAATGTGCAGCGCTTCACACCAGGATTCCACACAAACCACTTGTCTTCTTTTCCTGCTGGCCACAAACTGACAAGGGGACAACAGCACACCACAGACATGCAGCGGCACATCCTGTGCATCGAAATCAAACTCATCCACATATTTTCCTCCAGTTAGGGTTTTATTTTAATTCAACAGCTTCAGCCTTCCCAGCTTAGCAGTTTAACACTGGTCGCTTATTAATGAAAATTCCGATGTTACAATAATTCTCTGCACTTTGAAAATAAAACACAAAAAGAAAAAAATTAACAGTCCTGCACGGATGCAGTAGTGTACCCATCAACATTGTGTGCGGTTTCTCCTTTGCGTTCGGCACATGTAGCAAGGCACGAATCCCAAGTGCGAACCCAAGTCTGAAAACAATCGGAATAACAGCCCCAAATCCTCTCGAGCTTTGTGTGAACTCTGGAAAAAAAGATGGAGCGCACCCAAATACCTGCATGTTTGTTCTCGTAACGTCACTGAACAAACATGTCCGTCACACGCTCTCAGCGCAACTCGTTCAACCTGGAAAGCGGATGCCGTGGAAGACGCATTTCTTTCGGAAGACTTAGTCCATGAGCAGAGCTCCCCTCCCAGATGAAACGCAGCAGGTGCAGCCAAGGGAGGCGAGTTGTGAGGGACAAGGTCTCCGATAGCCACCACATTTCCAGTGTGTGGATACAGGCAACAAGAAGTGGTACCTGTGTCAGTCTGAGGAAGGGGGGGTTCAATGAGTCGACCTCTCGGGTCACAGGAGAGATTCTTAGCAGAAGGAAATGAGGGACAGGGAATAAATGTGGTCCTTCAGTCTGGGCTCGAGCTCCAACACAAACCCAGCGATAACACTAACCCGCCCAACACGACTTAATACTGCATGTTCATCATCTTGTAAAAACAACTCAACTGTTTTAAGGCCCTCCAGCCAAGCAGTGTTCTATAAGATCCTGATGTCAGTTTTTTGTTCTGTGCTATATTTACCAAAAACATTCTGCTTTCATCAACAGTATATATATTTAAGTTTGTTCGTAAGAGGTCCCCATTTACAGGAATGGTCCAAAAACCAGTACCAAAAAAAAAAAAAAAAAAAAACTCTTCTCTAAGCAGTAGCAGCAAAAAGAATTATCTGTATTGAGTGCTTCTACAGCCCAGTGCTTCCTGTACCAGGCCAAAAATTTACAAGAACCAGTTTTTAAAACTTTTTTTCCTAAAATCAGCATTATCCTCGACCCACCTCGCTCCACTTTGGAGAACTCTGAAAATCGGAGGCAAGCAGGAGTCAAACGGACCCAAGACGTCAGTGTTCTAGTGACCCAAACCAAGAGGAGGTTCGGATGTGTAAGTGGGGCTGCGCTGACGCCTTAGTAGGCCCCTTGGGGTAAAAACAGAGGGAGAGCATGAGGGCCACCTAGTGGACTGTAAGGGAGTATCAAAAAAACCAATTCTGAACCGACAGCCATTTGTGTCTCTTCGGTAAGAGAAAAATGAAACGTGGAGACCGGCATTTTCAAACACAAAGGGGTAAATGAATACCACTCTGCGTACTCTGTGTGTGTGAGATAGAGAGAGAGAGAGAGAGAGAGAGAGAGAGAGATTCCCTGGCCCGGTCACCCTAGGGCACCCGTCGCTCCTTCTTTGTGAGCAGGTAGCACTGGATGGTACGCAGGCGGTCTTTAGCTGGGGAGAACTCTGGCTGCAACTTCAGCGTGGACTCGTACCACTGCATGGCCTTCTCAAACTCCTCCTGTGGGCAGGAAAACACCAATCATGAGCCTGGGTGACCATTCAACACTGCCCAATAAGATGGCACAGAGCCCAGGCTCCACCTATACAAACCACACCTCAAAGGCTCTATATGTCTCACAGACTGCTGCAGGTGCAAGCAGATGAACATCTCCCTTAGAATCTCTGGACCTTTCGAAATAGGGCTCTGTTTTGGCCAATTCCCACCTTCATGTCCTTGATTTGCTCAACTGCGGTAACCTTTCGGTACTTGGGGGAGCAGAGTCTGGAGGTATTCACTTCACTCTAGTCCAATCAGTGATTCAGCTGCCATCTCTCTCACCTCACCTCCACTGACAAGCTCTATATATAGCGCTGCTAACTCTTATTATAGTTTAAATCGTGCGTCTGGCCACTGGAGCTGACCACCCCCTCGTAACCCACAGCTGACGGAAAGAGGTCCTGCACATGTATAATTTACATTCAAATCTGTCCAGCAGCCCGGATGGCTGCAGCTCCAATCCAGCAGCTGCTGAATAAAACAAACACACTTCATGTGTCTGAACACATTTTGCTTAATATGTTCACTTGGCTGTTTAGAGACTAAAGAAATCACTGAACTGAAATGTGTATCAATTGTCTCCTACAACCTATAAAGCTCAGTAGGCTGTTGGTTTCCAACCCCACGAAACCAAAAGTTACTTTGGGCCTACTGAACGGCGCACTGTGACTTTTGTAGGGCGCCACAGCAGGTAACACCAGTGCCTTGCTGCTCCTGTGCTCTGGGTTGAAATCCAGATCAGTCTTGTGCAGTTTGCTTGTTCTGCCCACTACAGACCTGCTGCAGAAAAGCAGCTACTGATTACAGGCAGATTTGTTTTGTTTTGTTTCACCTGAGATTGTCACTGCTCACAGCCACCAGTACCCCCAGCTCAGGGTCACAACCTCTCTCCTGCTCACCATGGCGATGTACACGTTAGCGAGGGTGAAGTGGTTGACAACGAAGTGTGGGGCAATCTCGACAGCCATGCGAGCCACAGTGAGGGCGTCCTCCCACAACCGCGCATTTTGGAAGATGTTGGCCAGGCTGATGAGTGGCACATCCTGGGGGGGGTGAGGGGGATGAGTGGCAGCAGGAAAGTGGAACGCAGGACAGGGCGCCGCAATACAGATTCACCCAGAAGTACTGACTGTCCATGGAAAAACTCACCTTCATGTGGTGCGGCGCATGGTTGAGCGCCTGGCGCAGGCAGTCAATAGCTCGCTTGCCTTGACCTTTGACCCTCCAGTACAAGGCTGCCATGCTGGACAGCACCCAGGAGGTCTGGTTCTGAAGATACCACACACACACACACACACACACACACACACACACACACAGTGTTAACGGGGTTTGAGCTGCATCACTAGCTGATCACTGAATGAATGAAGACGTGGTTGACAAAGGGACGGAGGCCGAAACGCACCTTCTCCAGCACCTTGGCGATGCGGGTGCCAACCTGCTCAAAGGACTGCGGGGAGAATTTGTCTTTTCCAAGGTTTTGCAGTACCTGTGAGGTGAGACAATGACACGGAATGAGGTGAAAGCCCAAGGTGCGGAGGGGATCGGGCAGCTCTCGGCTGGGCACTGGTGCGAGTACCTCTCGGAGCTGGCTCTCCCCCGTGTAATGTATGGCTGCGCGGTTGGCCACCCCGCTCAGGTGGTCCAGTGTGTGCATGCTGGCTGGCAGGTTGGCGTTGCACACGGGTTCTGCTGCCGGCTCCTGAATGGGCGTGGCAAAGTCAATGTGCTCTGTGATGCTGTGGGGGTAGAGACCCAAGCAACAGCTGTCAAATCAACATTTTGTACTCGGCAAATAATGAGGCAGCCCACCAAGGTCAGCCTGCTATGAAGGGCACATGCAAACTGAACACTCACTCGATGTTCTTGGCAGACACAGCCAGCCAGGTACTGGCCACAGTGGCGAGTTCTACCCTCCGTGTCCGCTGACACTCCTCTGGCCCCGGCCAGCCTAGACTCGCGTAGTCCCGCCAGCGGCCTGCAGGGGGCAAACCAGAGCACACCAGGCAGAGCACGATTAGTGTGGGGCCCAGGCTTCAACCCCACATGTGAAGGGTAGCAGAGGGAACTACCTGAAGGTCCTGGGGAAGGGATAGTGGGCCCACTAATCTCTAAGACAGAATGGCTGCTGGACGGCTCCCCCTGATGGGCATCCTCATCACCGCTGACACTGTCTGATGACTCTGCCTTGGGCTTCCGAACCCGCTTCACCTGGAATGTGATCTGAGAGCAAAAGGCTCCGTTAGGGATCGCAGCCACAGGGTAAATCACCACAACTCTGCACCAGAGCAAACTATGGGCGACCTACCCACTCTGCGCCCTCATCATCCTCACAGTTGCCAAAACAAGACCCTCCGCTCCTCCCGGCTGCTACGCCATCACTCGTCAGCACGCGGATGCCTCTGAGGTCACCCCGGCGGCCCCCGCTGTCCAGAGCCCCCTCAAAGGCCCCCATGAGCTCCTCCTTTAGCTGCCACTCCTGCTCCTCTTCTTCCTCACTACTTTCTCCACTCATTTTCCCTTCTCCTGCTTTTCCAGCACTTCTTCTGTCTGTTTCTTCGTGTCCAGCTCCCCCAGAGCCATTGCTCTCAAATACCACAGCTAGGAAGAAAAGAAAAAGTGACTTCATCAAAAGTGACACTAAACTACACACATCACATTTACATTTACCCAACACTTTTCTCCAAAGCGACTTATACTTAAGCTACCTACAATTATTTACCCAGGCATAGAGCTGGGTGATTTTTTCCTGCAGCAGTTCAGGGTAAGTACCTTTCGCAAGGGTACTACAGCTGTAGGTAGCATCTGAACCTGTGACCTTTGGGTCCAAAGGCAGCAGCTCTAACTACTGCACAACTAGCTGTCCCATAGTTTTACGTGTTCATTTTAAATGCTCGCATCCAGAATGGTTTTCAAGAGCAGCGGGACAGAAACACCCTACTAATGCCGCACACCAGCAACAAGCACAAGCAGGGGAAAGACAAGGAGAAGGTGGTCCAGTCTTTGGGCACCAGGAAAAGAGAGGGATGGACTCAAAGGGTGGAAGGAAAGCAGGAAAGCCCAGAGGGAGGATGGGGGGACGGAGCTCTTACTCTCCAGAAGGAGCTGGTCCTCCTTAGCTGGGACAGACTGAGGGCCCACAGCAGCTTCCTGCTTCTCCTCCAGCCCATGGTCGTCTGGCGTGCACCGGGAACCTTCTGCACATGTGCATTTTGTTTTAATACACTTTCTCTGAAGCTCAGAGTTGCATAAACTAATATTTGCAAAGCTGTGGCTGTCCAGTGTGGTGATCAGGACCCAACAACTGGATTAATTTACCTTAATTATGTATTAAATTATTGAACACTTCTCTCTAAGGTGACTTACAGCATGAGATTTGTACACTAAGCTAATTACACTGAGATACCAACATGTACAGCAGGGTCATTTTAACTATCAATTCAGAGTTAAGTACCCTGATCAAGGGTGCCACAGCAGGAGGGGGCACGGAAACCTAAGACTGCAAAGCTGAAGGCAAAGCGATGGCCGTAACCACTAGGCCATCTGCTGTCCTACATACAATATATGTCATGTATAGCAGAGAAGCTCAGACATCTTTCATGCAGGAGACAAAAAGGGGAAGTTTTTAAAAGCTTAATGCATTAAAACAATTTAAAAAAAAAAAAAAAGCTACTCCTGAAGGAACCTGCTGGAAGGAATCACCATAGGAAACCTACAGGTTGTATCAACTGAACTGTAATCAGTTCCAAGACAACCTAAAAACAATGGTGTATATATATTTCTGTGCAAAACTTTCCTGTTTTGAATCATCACAGCCTCAAATACTGAGTGCAGCTCATTTCCTGTCCATTCATTGGCTCATGAACATGCATCTCCAAACAGGAATCGGCCAATTGACTCACATAGGTGATGCCATGTGACTGCTGGGTGGCGAGGGGGGTGGGGGTGCACACACGTGTTTGCCCACACGCAGACCTGTGGCACGAGCCTTGAGTGTGCGCGCCTGCATGTGCCAAGAGCGTGAGCGCCTGTTCCGCCTGCGTGTGCATGTGTGTGTATAAAATAAAGTGCTTTGTGAGCTAAATAAGGAAGGTGCTATTTTTAGCTGCTTCAATTATTAAGCACCCAATTCTTTCGCTGGCTTCAAAGCCCTCCTCCCCACTTCTGACATCAGGGACTTTGGGGGGGGTGGGTGCCGTGGAAACGGGAGTTGAGTGGGTGTGTGGAGAGGGAGAGACGAAGACAGAGGGGAGAAGAGCGACCCTCAGAGCAGCAGTCACAATGTGAAATCAAGATCCCAGGGACCTGGCTAAAATTGCTGGTTCTCCATGGTGGCACACGAAAGAGCCAGAGAATGACAGGACCAGAGTGTGCGTGCTTTTGCATGTATGCACACACACCAGGGACTGCAGTCACGGTTTTGCCACTCTGTGTCAGTCTTTCACCAGAGTTGCTCTACAGGCATGGCCCCTTTGAGGAAAACATTCCCCGAATTTGTAGGTAGAACAAGCAGACACGGCCTGTGTGGCACCTGGAGGACAAGTGAACTTTTGTGGGAATAAACGGTGGTGAAGATGCACCGTGCATGTGTAAAAGAAAGCGGAGTCGCATTTTAACTTCAGTCGAACACGCATTGCTCTAGTCATTCAGGTGGGATGGAACACAAATGACAGTCCTACGGTCAGTGACACTCAAATCCAACCTTTGCAGAGCCGTTCATGTGAAAACACAGGCACCTCCCGCTACTCACTTTTCAACACAGCAACATTTTGCCATTTATTCATTTTAATATTATCTTCTTCACTTGTCTATTTTCTGAAGTTTGTTGCGGAGTGACAGCAGGCTGCACTTCCACATCCAGACTTTAAATGGCAGTAAAGAGCACTGAAACAGTAGGAGTGGAGGACTGGATGAACTCACCCGAGTGCATAGCGTTTACAGTTTATGTCTGGTATTCCTGAGTGTCAGTGATCAATCATAACGTGGAATGTTGTACGAGTTCACAGGATAAATCGGTTACCGGCACCGAATAGGAGTTTATGGAGTACTTTCAGTAATAATAAAAACTGATTTTAATCTTTGAACTACATTAATGTTTCTCAAAGTATTTTTATTAAATCTCAGTCCAAGATTTTCAAAAATCTAAATCACAAATAAATCGAGGAATATCTGTATTAGAGGCGGTCCTCAACCTACAACAGGGTTCCATACAGACGACTGTCATAAGTCACAAATAGTGTAGTATATAAACAGTAAGGGCATATAAATAATTAACATGCACAAATGCTATGCTGTGTAAAAGGGCTGTTACTTTTCACTAATTTCACACATTATTCACATTTAACAGTGACACAATATACAGCATGGCATATTCTCATGCTGGACTATTATTTTCATTTTCACTTCTCAATGTACGCTGTTTGCTTTTGTCAACACCCCATAACATTTATACTTGTGCTTACTATCTTTATTATTTTTTTAAAGAGAGGGTACTTGAAGGGAATCACAAATGAAAAGTTTTGTAAACAAAACTCCCATCACAGACACCCACAGAGTAACAAATAAGGTAGGGCCGCCAGCCGGTGTCATCATACAACAGAGGGAGAGGTTGTTGTTACAATCAAATGTTAGTACTCAAAAATATGAGATGACTGTCATAAGTTTGTGTGGTCATAAGTTGTTTATGTGATAAGCTGAGGACTAGATGCATTAAGATTTTGGTTTTGATTGTGCCTGAAGTGGTAAAATGACTGGATTTACAAACTGTGTCATAAACAGACTTCTGCCCAAACTGTGTTTGTAACGTGAGGAACTGGTTTATTTACAGCATCGGAATTCAGCCATTCGAATGGCGGAGGGGGGACATTTCTTTATCACCCGGTATCAGTGCTCACACAAATCTTGCCATGAATGTCGAAATGAAACACAAAGGGCCATGGCTGCTAACACTCGACTCCTTTGTCAGTTAATGCCACATCACAAGCTACGGACCTCAACAGAAGTCCAGTTTTAAGTATTCAGAACTATGCAAAATAAGATTCTTTCACATCTTAAACCTCATCCATACACATTTCAAGCAAGATGTGCTGTTAAGCTAAATTAATTCACCACAAAACGGTTCTAAACTGATGCCTTTACACCCACTCTCTACTAGGTGTAAGATTTATGCTTGTGCTCAGATGGTGGTCCTTCTACACGTTACATCTCAGGACTGACATAGCTTACCACCAGGCAAAGCAGCACTGGTGCCTCACAACCTCTGCAAGTACAATCAGCAAGGTCCTGCCAATGGGAACAGTGACATGTGAACTATATCTACAGACGGGTCAGCAGAGGTACTCACCAGGGCAGGGCTGCCACGTCAGGTTGTACAGTAGTGGGTAGAACTGCAAGCAACGCAACAACGGCAGACTGGCATGACACTGGGGACAGCTGCCTGGGATGAACAGGGCCTGCCGAAACACAGCCAGCGCCCCCGTCAGGTTCCCCTGGGACAGCAGGGCTGTAACCTGGCTCAGCAGAGACAGGGGCTGGGAGCAGAGAGGGAAAGCAAACTTTCTTCTTAATGGTCATTTAAAAGAAAAGAAAATGGGTCTCTTTACAAAGAAATACTCTTACAGAATCATTTCACAACATAATTTCTAATAGTTTTATAATAATAAAGCTCCACAGGGCAATTAATATAAAATTAGCCACAGACAACCCAGCCTCCATCCATCCGTACAACCAAACAACATCAGCAACTGCTTGTTCAGTATAGAGCTGCAGTGCTCCAGAGTCTATCCTAGAGGCATAGGCCACAAGGCAGGGCCCACCCTGGATGGAACATCCATGCATTGCAGGACAACACACACGGGAAACAAACACAAATTCACTGGGAACACATTCTTGGACGGTGAGAATAACCCCACGGAAACGGGAGAAACATGTTAACTCCCCACAGACTGAGCTGGGTTCAAACCCCTAGACACGCCACCTTGTCACCCACTATAGACAACCCTTGCAATGCTAAGTTTAAACAGCTGAAGAAACATGCAGCAGACTGTCAGTGTCCAACCAAGAACTGGCAGCTTGAAACGTCCCATCTCGGCAGGAGCGAAAGACATGGTAGCAGTACCTCGGATGCGTTGAGTGCCAGGGCTTCCTCCAGCAAGGGCTCCGCTTCCTCTGCCAGGCCACGGTGCAACAGCAGGTTGGCCGCATTGAGGAGGCACAGGTCACGGTGCTGTGCTGGAGCGTTGCACAGCGCGTGGAGCACGCAGGAGAGCGCACGGCTGCCATTGCCCTTGGCGCGCCAGTACAGGGCCGCTTCGTTCTGCACGAGCCACTGGAGGGCACCAGACTACAAACACAAATGGGAAAAGAGCAAATTCCCACACGTGAAATGATAAGACACTTACAAGTGGACACTTACAATCATTCCAGCATAATGAATAACCTATCATAGACATAGCATGTGATCCATATATATGTTACATCTGTTCAAAGCTATTTATAAAATATACAGAGCAGGTATCTGTTCACTTTGAGCCAATAATGCTGAACATGTATTCACCAGACATGCATCTCACCAGCTTCAGTGCCCGTGCTATGAGCGTTCCCGTTAGCTCGAGGCTTCGTCCAGAGCTCCGAGACAGCAGCACCTGTAGCAGACACACCCCCGTCAGTTACACTTACCAGCACAACTCACCTCTACCTTAAATTTCAGAGAAGAATCTCAATCGAGTATCTCAATTAGGAGTCCAATAGCACTGTCCAACGTGGCACTTGAACAAGAAGGGTTTTGGGCGATTTGCCTTCGCCGCAACTTATACACAAAAGTACAGCTGCAGCTTACAATTTACACTTTAACCTAGTTCCACCTGCTTCATAGCTAAAGAATCAGTTCAATGAAGTAATGACTAATGCCCAAAGGTACAGCAAAATACGGTCCCCTTGCTGCTTAAACCAGCAAGCTCATGTCACTCTATGCTCCCCACTCCCCTTCTTCACAAACACAAGTGTTATAGTTCTCAACGCAGAGGGTCACACAGGGCTTCCATGAACTGACCTGAGCAGCGAAGGGGTCAGGCAGGTCCTTTCCATCCAGCTCCCACCCAGCTGACATCAGCAAACCCACAGGAAGAGCAGCTGACTGAGGGGGGGCACCACAGTCTGGGGGGTCCGTCACCAGCAGGAGAGGGGCATCCTCATATAGCACCCTCTGAACCCTGTGGCATCAGGGAAAAGGGGCTAGAGGTCAAGCTCAAAAGGAAGCACCTGCTTGTTAACAGAGGCACCTGCGTCACTCACCCAAAGCCACGAGTCTCAGGAGCAAGGTAGAACGTGGGCAGAAGGCCAGTTGCAGGGACAGCAGGGAAACGGTGGGCACACTCAGCCCTGGTTGGCCACAGCTCAGACCAGCTCTCCTGTTTTCAGGGGAGACTAGTGACCACCATGTCAGAGGTACAAACACTCACAAACCCTGCTCACCATGATACTGGAACTCATTTCCCTTCCGTTGCTCAAGTTGTTAACTTTTCACACTTCGGTGCAGCTAGGAGCTGGTAAGGCCACTTAGCCGTCGTAGCCGAAAATACAACATGGACAAGTAAAATTCTGATCATGTTCAGGTCTGTTGTAAACCTCCATACCACCCACCCAGTCATGCACACAAACACACTCATATGGTACTCACCAGCATTGCTGAGGGCCCCATGCCCCACTGGAGAGCTGGGTCCCCCCCTCCAGACACGGAGACGTAGGGCTGGGGTCTCCGTGTCTCGTTCAAGCTCAGCTTTGAGCTCATGGCCATGGTGCCAGTGGCCAACGCCTCCTCCCCAAACTGCTCACAAAAATGCAGGGGAAGGACCCCATCTCACAGTGTTTAGTGTGTGTGTGTGCTGCTACTTTCCCTTAATGCTATTTGAAATGTGACATAAGGACAAGCCAATACCAAAGCAAACAGTAAACAGGCAATACAACGATGCTTCCAGATGTGTTCACAAGGGTGTCTTGATGCTACACTGCATAACCATATCTGGTATATGAAGAACTCACACGTTAAATAACTGAAGGAAGTGAACAAGCTGCAGCCCCAATAGCGCAGTGATTCAAAAGGCCAGCAAACTCACTGAGAAAAGGCAGGAAGCTGAACAACAAGGCTGAGGGAGGTATGCCACTGCTCACCTGGATGGAATGGACGCTCTCAAAGAGGTCCCCGCGATGGTAACGTACAGGGAGGTCAAAGGGGCATAACAGTGAGCCCTGCTGTCCGAGGCGACACATCTGGTGGTTCCCTATGATGCGCACACATGCAAACCGATACAGGCATAGATGTGGTGACACACACAGGAACATGGATACACAAACGCAGATGCACAGTGAGCTCTGTTTTCTCTGAGACCAACAGCTCAGTTGTACCACCATCTTTTCAAAGTTTCTTGGAGTAAATGGTTCCCCAAGTGAAAAATATCAGTGTAAAATGATGAAACAGCAGCAAGACTACTTACTGGCCTCCTGATTCGAAAGGAGGTCCGTCTTACCCAGCTGAGCCTCTTTGGCCATCTGTGTCTCGTGAATGATGTTCCGCAAGATCTGCTCCTCCTGCAGGAGCTTGTGCTTTTCCAGTGCCTCCTGCTGGCGGAGGTAATGGTCATGCTGCTTCTGGTATTCCTTCAACTCGTTCAAGGTGCGCTGCAGGGACCTGTAGAGAGGCACGGAGCAGTCAGGGCTGAGGCTCACCTTGATCCTCTGTCCTAAGCAGAGAGAGAAGTCAGGCAGCACTGTTCTCTTTACCGGTGCTGAGCTTCCAGCCGCTGTTCCAGCTTCTGCTGGCAGAGGACGGCATGCTTACGGCGCAGAGCTTGCTCGAACCCGGAACGGGCCTGCAGGGCCTGCTCGTAGCACAGTACTGAGTGGTTGTACTCCCCAAGCATCTTTGCAGGCGGTGGCAGACATACACAACGCCCAGGGGCAGACACATACAGAGAGAAACAAATTAACTGAGCAGCACGGGAGTAAACAAAGGCAGCATAGGACTGATTCCTGCTGACGTAGGTCAGCCTCCAGAGGGGAGGCCCTAAGAGATCTGCACGGCACCTAGTGCCACACTCACGGCATAGATGTTTCCCAGGGTGTAGTGGCTGGTGAAGAGGTCAGCTGTGAGGTCTAGTGCAGCGTGGGCCAGGATGGCAGCATCAGCAGAGAAGTGTGCGCGGTGCAGGACGTTAGCCATGTTCACCAGCGCCACGTCCTTGTGTTGCCTGTGAGAAGAAACCGTTCTCACTCAGAAAGGTTCTACTATCAGATTGAAAACCTTCCACACCTCCACAACCATCCCACTACAACCATGGAAACATTAAAACACTGCGGTAAATATGACAGCGACTAGGTGATCTTCATCCAGACATGTTCAGCTGATTGTTGGCAAAGACACATCACAGGTGAAATCCCATCCAGCCCCAAAGTGCCTTTGTCCACCTGGAGTCACTGGCCACTCTAGCTGTATTTGCATACTGGGACAAAAGATACACAGCTCATACAGCAAGGAGCTTAAGGTACTTAATAATAATGAGGTTTATCTCTTATTAGTTTCAGTTATCTGATGCCTTCATCTAAAGTAACTGTGAGGTTTATGCTCTAACCCAAATACAATGATTTACCCAATCATACAGAGTAGGGTATTTTTATTGTTAGTTCAGGGTAAACACCTTGATCATGGGTACTACAGCAGGAGTAAGATTCAAACCTGTGTTGTATGACTGCTGTAACCACTACCCCAACTACTGGCCCATTATATTAGTTAGGGAAAATAATACACTTAAAATAGTATGAAAAATTAGGGTCATGAGCAAAAAGGTGCTGGCTCAAGTCCCAGATGGGGCTCTGCTGGTGTACCCTCAAGCAGAGTACTAACTTCTTTTAAAAAAAAAAAAAAAAAAAAAATAGTTCTCAACCCAAATTTGTCAATTTATAGAAGTATTTGTCAAGTAACATCAACACAACAGTTATGTGTACCTTGGAGAGAAGTGCAGTGCTCGCACCGCGCAGTCCACCGCATATCTTGGCTCATTCTTCATGCGCCAATAAAATGATGCCAGGTTGTACAGCACCCAGGAGGAGGAGTTCTGCAGGAAGGCAAGGAAAGTGATTCCTAGGGCACTGAACAACTAGTCCTGCCTATCAACAAGTAGAGTAACTCATCCAGTCACATAGTTTGCTTTAATGTTTGGGGTTGATTCTGTCATCAGTGCTGCCTGCCAGCGGAAGCTTTAAGTAAGTGCTCAGGCGTAGCATTAGAAATGACCAGCAAGCTGCAAAATAAAAGTTAAAAGCTAAATTGAATTATTAATATTGCAACTCTTATTTTGCTGACCCTTTTGTCCAAGGTGACATATGGGGCTAATAATAATTGCCTACTGAAAAACCAGTGGGGGGTCAGATGTCAGGCCCTTGGACAGAGGGCTCTAGATTTGAGATTATATGTAGTCCAGGTGTCCATGGTTACTGTCAAACAGAGAAGTCCTTACAAAGTGGTGTAAAGACCAGGAAGGCTCTCTGGGAATGACAGAGACCCCCCATGCCACCTCTCCAATGAAGACTGCAGCACACAGCCTGCAGTTTAAGCTGTGAAGTCACAATACTCAAAGAGCTGTGAAGGAGCAGTACAGCACCTTCAGTTTCTCTCAGGAACAGCAGTGGAAAAATTAAAAGCTGACCCAAAAAAATAATTAACTGAAATAAAGAGGCACAGAATGAGGCACAACAGAGGACAACTAAGCTTGCCTTTTCCTTATTTTTCTTATCATGCTTGACACACCCAACGTACACCACAATCACTTCCTAATTTAACATGCTGTTATATGCTCTAACTTACCAGCCCTGTAAGAGTTACATGGTATACAGCGATTATAATGAATGCTGGCCAGGGAGAGCACACCTGCCAAAGACTGAGTAGAAACGGAGTACAGACAGGTAGCTACAGCCATGTACCAATACCCCGGTCTACCACTGAGAAATCACACATTTCATTACATCACGCCATCCTGCAGAACGGTTTGATGGGGCGATGGGATACAATGGGCGCCACTTTTGCTCAGACAGTTAACTGTGGCACACTTCTTGAGGCCCATTGTCTCGTACCCTGAGCAGGCCCTGGTTGATCCGGTGGCCTGCCTCGTCCATGCTGCGTCCCAGCTTGTGGGACAGAGAGCTGAAGATGGGGTCGTCCTTAGCGAGAAGTGGGGACGTCAGGTTCACCCTCTCCTGTACACCCTGTTGGAGAGCATGCATCACCAAGGGCCTCGGTGTGTGACACACACATCTCACACCTCTCCTGTTTAAATAACACGATGGACACGGAAACACACTTCGCTGAAGAAGAATCAACGAGAAGTACTTCATGAAAGAAACCTCCATTTCATCCATGGCAATTAAAAAAGTAACTATCTTCTAAAACTAACTTGATACTTTTGTACATTATTTTATCTTCCAATACCTCCTCATGTTATGAATGTTTGAGTTACAGATTTTCAAGCACTTTCCCATTCATTTATTACACTTCATTTTCTGCATGCTGTGGAAGGAAAGCAGATGGCAGTGAAACACTGAACCAGCATCTTTCTGCTCTGGGAGCAAATGTGACCTGTGTTTATCCACCAAGCCCGCAGATGGCAGTACAGAGCATCCAAACAAAACAAGTGCAAGAGCGCCTTAATTCAACTCACTTCCACGATGTTTACAGCTCAGTCCAGTATTCCCAAGTGTTTGTGATCATTAACAAGACAAGGAACATTGCACATTCATGACATAAATCAGTCACAACCAACATGTAATAAGTTTCCAAAAGTTACATTTACAGTAATTTTAAATTAAATGACTGATGTTCATAACAAAAATGAAAATCAACATATTTTTATTATAGTTTGAGTTTTTTTAAACCGAGTCTTACCAATTAATAAAACAAGGTAGATGTGTATTATTCAGGTTTTACTGATTTTGTGGCTTAGTGGTAAAAGTGACTTTGCCTTTACAAACATATCTGTACTAACCAGCAGCCACGTGACAGGATTCCTGCAATCAACTCTCTCTGTGAGACACTGAGCACCTTCCCCACTAACAGACCATCCTTGTATCCCCAAAGAGCTGCTCACCCTTAGGTGCTGGAAGGCATGGATGCTGTACGGCAGCTCAAAAATCTTACTGCAGTCTGGCTTCTCAAGGCCCGCTGGTAAAGAGGAATGGGAGTCAACGTAGTCCTCTGGGCTGCAGGAAACACAAACACACAGAATCATCCCTGTTAGAGACAATCAGCTTGCAGGAGAGAAAGACAGGAGTGTTTCTCCATCGCCTCTGACCTGATCCCTTTGCTCTCCAGCGAGATGAAGGTGCCATCATACAGGTCTAGGTCTCCCAGGGGCACTCTTGCTGCTACGCAGTCTGGATCCTCCTTGTAATGCCGCTGCTCCAGCCCTGTGTCCCGGTCCTCATTCTCCTCTATGTGGATCTTCTGGGCAACAAGCTGCTTCTGCCTCACAGAAACAGAGGTGAGTCATGCACCGCCACAGGGTGGGTTATACACATCACAGACCAACAGGCTTTATTTACATATATTTACACACAAGTCAGCACTCGTCTCACCTGGAGCTGAAGAAAAAAATTGACAATCTGAAAGACCAGCATGACTTTGTCAACTCTAATGAGAACTGCACACAGTTACCCTATTATTACACTTGTCATTTGTTTTATATAAGTATTATAACCCTTAAGGATGCTGAGATCTGACCTTAACATTAGAGCATCTGTACAGTAAACACATGGACAATAAGAGAAGGTAATACATATTAAGAAATTTGATGCAAAACATCATCTGCATATTCAAATCACGTTCTCTCCAAAAAACACCCAAAAATGGAAAAAGGGTTACTATATATATATATTGGTATTATGTAAACTGCATTTAAGGAAACGCTACTAGTAGTACGACAGTGTCTATTTTAGCACTCCATTTAAATATTCTGTCTGTGAAATGTATTTCAGTACTGAAATTCTACTGAAAAAATGCTCATGCATATCTGAAACCCGTCATTCACGCTTGTGCTGACTTCCTTGTCCGTTAAAGAGTATTTGAAACATGGGACTCTCCTTTTTCGTACTTCGAGGCATATTCCAAAAATGGACCAGTGCAAATGTGTAGGATGTACCTGTTCTGTAGGCAACCAAACACAAGAAATAACGTGAAGCCACGAAGAATGTGAAGGAAACCACCTGCCGCCCCTCCAACAAACGAAGAAGTCTGCGAACGGACTCAGGGGACAGACGCGGGTGTCGGGGAGCGAACGTGGGACAAAGCCCGCCGCCGCCGCCGAAGGGCCCCCGGTTGCCCTTCAGCCATCACGCCCCCTGGTGCTCACCTCCAGCTCCTTCAGGTAGTTCACGCGGCTCTCCTGGCGCATGAAGATGACGAGGTCATGTGGTTGTTTCAGGTTCAGGGGCGAGTCCACCTGCAGCACAGCCGCGTTCGCGCCCGACATAAATAAACATGAACGTAAATGAAGAATGAATATCCTCACCACCATGGCGACGGCGCGTGAGCGCAGCCCTTCAAACACACACACACACACACACACACCGCCTCAGCTTAAGATTCGCTGTAAACTCTCGACGCGACAAAACTCTGTTCAGCCGTATGACGTTACGCGGTTACACTGACTGACTGACTGACAAACGCATGATCGGGCCGCCCACCTCCAACATGACACGACCGACGACAGTGAATAACAGTACCACGCGGTAAATTCACTTCGGCACATTCGCAAAGAGCGACGTCCTCGCACTCTGTCGACGACTTATTGACGTTTGTTGCCACTGAGCCGCTGTAGTGTCGGGCACTTCGTTCGCGCGCCGATGGCGATGCCACACTCGTCTCGACTCGGCACATAACGCGACAAACTCTCGTACCTGTTGTTGGATTTTGCCGTCCTCTGTGACAACCCAGTGCGTAGTGGCGCCTCCGGGCTCAGCCAGCAGTACGCTGGTCGCTATGGAGAGAAGGGTGACATTCCAGCGGATGCAAAGGGAGCGCCGGGACCCTGACCTGCTTCTCCTGTGCTCCGCCATCTTTCTCTCTTTTGGATTTGCAGACGCAGCGGAAAACCGGAAGCGGAAACGCACCCTTTTCCGAGCGTAACTAGGAAGTGAATGTCACTGGTGTGGAATGCTTAGTCCGCCATGTTAGGGTCAATTTACTGCGATTAACGTCTGAGACATTTTCAAGAAGCTGTACCTGTTTTTTCAACGAACTCATCACTTTGGCGTTGAGTTCACGAAGGTTAATTTTCATGAAAGCAAGTTGCCTGCTACCGTGCCGCCATACGTATTATGAATAGCCACTAAAAAACGCCTAAAAAAAATGAAGACGTCTGTCATTTTGCCACATTAGAGAATACAGTTTTAACTGAATTTCATCATACTCTTCAAATAAAGGAAACTGCATTGAGAGGATTTACAAAGGGTTTTGGTCCAGATCTTTTTTTTTAATCCAAAACATTTTAAATAACACTTAACAGGAGTAAAATGGCAATACAAAATGCATGCAAAACTTTACAGCAGAAACTGGAAATAAAATGTATAGTAACTACTGTAAATTGCGTACAAAGCTAAGTTACCTGAAACATTTACTCCCAAGTCGTAACCTTCTGACTGTATTACTTCCGATTAAGTGTTAACTGTAAAACAAATCTAAACTCACTTATCGCTTCTACTTTAACCAGCATTTTAAATCTATGGCCATATAGGCAAAAAGACCTTCTGTTTTATATAAAAACAAATTCAGATCTGTTTGACTTGATGACCTTCCAATTTTTCTATGCTTGTGTTCCACGGATTTACCTTTTTCCTCACAAATCTATCCCAGTGGGCTCAAATACAAAAAAAAAAGAAAGAAAAAAAAAAAAGGCAACAAGACACAAAGGGTGAGACAAAATTTAACTGACAAATTCTTACAAACCTGTGGAAGAAACCTGACCTTTACCACTGAAATTAAGCTCTACGAAATTAAAAACAAAAGGAGAGGGGAGACTTTTGTTACCAGGTGATTAAAAAGAAAAATAAAATCTTTCCCAACAGTTCTAAAGAGCCATGGTAGCAGAGCATGATCATTTTTGTTGCACAGAAATGCGTCCGTATGAAACCAAATCCATAAAACTACTTGGTGAATCGCAAAGAAAAATAAATTGTAGAAAAGTTCACAACTTGATGTCTTCTTTTGCTGGCTTGATTTAAAAAGAGTGTCAAAGTTCACTTCTCAGGTGACTGCAGAGAAGGGGGGGGCCATGTGGACACAGCAAGCTGCTGACATGTGGGAGAGACCGGAGAGAAGGACCCCACTGCTGCTGCGAGTCCTGCTCCTCAGCGCACTACCAGGAGGACAGGCGCGAGTCCAGCTCAGTAGATTCGGCCCCGGCTCCTGTTGCCTCTTCCTCCCCAGCCTCGGCCACGGCCTCCTCGGAACCCTCCACGCTGCTCTGGGCGACAAAATGAAGGCATTTCAGCGCCCTTTTCAACAGAAACGCACCCTTCGTAAAAGTACTCACCCCTCCACCAAGAGGCCAATACCCACACTAATGATCCTCAACATGAGCGCCACCTGAAATGTGAAATCAACCACTTGGAGTCAACTCTCACCATAAGAAAAGTTGCCAATGGTGGCGCTATATTTCCCACTGGGGGGGTTGTAGATCTGCCTGGCATCCCTCCTGGGGAGTGGCGAAACCTTCTTCATTGCTGACCCAGGTGCCACTTCTTCCCCTGATGGTCTCTTCTGACTGTAGAAAGTAACAGAACTGTATTATTGAAAAAGTTTTCTTACACTAAGACCACAAAGCACATTAACAGTATTTAACTTATTCCTGACTTACAGTTCTCAACATCACCTATCATTATACAGCAGAGCAATGAAGGGGGGGGGGGGGGGGGGACAAAAAAAACAAAAAGGCAAAATACATTTACCAGTTCACCTAAAAAAAAACGTCTTTAGAGTGTGAAAATAAACCCATGCATGGGAGAACATGCAAACTTCACACAGACTGAGACCACAGAGCCGAGGAAGTCAACAAACTGACAAATTCATTAAATATTTTAAAATTGGGAGCTATAAAGCAAGAGTGCTGCACCACCAAGTCAATTCAGACTCCTTTTGTTTTTTTTTTTTTTGAATAACGCAGAAGGGAGGATGAGAAAGCGCTGTATGGTCCCGAAGATGGCTGACATAATGACGTACCCCACCACATCCATCTTCTGAACAGGTTTCCAGGACAGTGTGATTGTGCTCTTGTAGGAGGGAGGGTTGTGGAAGAGGTCCTAATGAGGAGGGGGGGGGGGGGGGGGAGAGATAGCCATTCATTTGAGCGCAAACTTTAAACTGTCATACATTAGTGTTTTGCATTTATTTCCATACCTTTTTTCAATATTCAAAAGAGGATTTTAAAAAAGAAACTTCACCTTGATCAGGACATTGATGTTGTTTGTAATCTTCAGAGCCACCACTTTTATCTTATTCTACAGGGAGGGGGGAAAAAAAGCGCTATGAAGGCAAAGTTCAACCAGAAACCAACATTTACTGTGAACAATAAGATTACACTGGACCACTGGGCGGTACCTCTTCTGTCTTCAGGGCATCCCCAGTCTTGCCCTGCAAGGCGACTCGAAGCTGGCGGATGTACACCTGAAGACCACGAGCAAAGTACTGCAACCTATATGCAGAGAGGGATGGGACAGAGTAAAAACCAGCGCTGCACACAGACGATGCTGTTAGTTTCAAGCAATATAAACTAATCATGATTTTTTTTTTTATTTCAGTAAAAACAATATGACAGGGTCACGACATAAAGATCAAATCCATACAGAAAAAGAGAGGCAACTGTAGCACAAACACAAAAAGTTACAATACTTAACCAGAACTGTCATACAGCACTATCCCAAATTCATGAGACTCATGATGCAAATTAAATGTTTTCTAGTGGAGGAATCTTGGCTCAACAACATATTTGTAGAGGGGGCTTCTGGTGTGCGTTATATCAGTAAAATACAGACATGGAACATAGGCTCGTTGGTATTCCACACCTTCAAGAAAAACTGAATTCTAGTTGTGGCTTAACGGGAATATAGTGGGGGGAGGCAAATCAAGATGGTTTGGAGCATGCAAATTAACACCGTTTCCAGAATAAATTCAACATGGTGCCCACAGCAATCACTTCGGATTTTAATTTCATGTCAGCATGTCCCAGCCCAGTGGCAGATGAGGCGCTTGCCTGATCTTGAAGTCCTTTAGACGTTCGGTGTTGATCTTGTCAATAAGGAAGTCAGGCAGCTTCTTGCCCAGCTGGTGGAAGCTGAAGAGCAGGCACTCGACGTAGCTGAACTGCAGCCTGGGCTCCTCATTCCCAGAATGCTCTCCATTCTCACCCTCCCCTGGGGGCAAGGGCATGAACTCCTGATGGATACGGGGAGCAGGGGTATCAGCAAGAGACAGACTGGCATTAGGAACCCGTATATACCCATAAAATACCAGACAAAGCAGAGTTTCAACCTTGACAGTGACAGTTGCGACAAAAGAACCCCCAAAAGTTTGCATATTCATACAAGGGGACATAACCCACCAGCATCAATTAGGAGCAGTTATAAGGAACAACCAAACTGCTGATCTCTTACCAACAACTTCTCAAATAAAATTTTCAAGTTGGTCTCCAGCTTCTCCATGTCACCACAGAACCTACTCATTTCTGCCAACAGCTTCAGGACCTGCGAAAGTGTCAAAGCAATCAGAACCTCTAATCACAGTATTAATACTGACATGCAAGCACAGCAAAACTAACACAGGGGGTCCTCTTTATTTGACAACTGTATTATACGTATAACAAAGCGATTTGGTCCAAATTCACAGCTTTGGCCTCGATTTAACCAGTCACACGTTGATGGATTAAATCTCTTGCGCAGGGTTTTTCCAACCGGTAGCGTAGTCGTTAGAGCTGCTGCCTGTCCGAATCCCACCTTGAGCAAGGTGCTTACCCTAAATTGCTCCAGCAAAATTACGTAAGTAGCTAAACATCATAAGTTACTTTGGAGAAAAGCATCTGCTCTACGAATAAATGTGAATGCAGTGCTGGACACTGAACCGTAGGAATGAAGCACTAACCTCCAGCTGGATGTCCAGCTCGGCCACAGGACTCGTCAGCATGCTGAGGTTGGGCAGCACGTGCTCACAGAAGTATGTCACGAAGCGTGTGGAATGCACGTTTTTCTGGGGACAAAAAGGAAGAAAATCAGAAAAAGATTTTCTTTTTTTTTTTTTTTTATTAAAAAAAGAAGGGTGAGGTGGCTTAGGTGTACAGAAATGAGGCATAGCGATGCCGCTGCGGCTGCACACCGAGAAGAGAGGCAAGGCCTGGCGTGTGCACTGCAGCAGCCGGTCCACGCTGTCGGCATCAGCAGGGTTCAGTGCCTGCTCCAGGAAGGCCTGCTCCACCACGAGTTCCACCAGCTGCTGTCGCCCACTCACGGTCTGCAGGCTCTTCAGGCCAGCCAGGATGCGCATGAGTAGCACAAACTCCTCACCCGTCACATCCTCCAACACCTGGGGAGAGGTGACAACAGTGAGTACACAAAAGTCACCCCGGACAGCCCATTCACAAAAGACTGACTCAAGGAAAATAAGCAACAGCTGTTTTGGGTTCAAACCCCAACAAAGGAACGTTAACTGGAATTTGTGCACCGCAAAGTAACAAGTGGTGTCATGACAAACCTGTTTATTTACATCCCAATCCATGTTAAACTTCCATCGAGTACATAAAGAAAGTCGGGCCCAAGGAGATGCACCTCTAACCTTCTTAATCTCGGTGAAGATGAAATCCTCAACCTCCTTGGTCATTACTTCCTCAGGCAGAGTCTTCAGTTTTGTGGACAGGAACTTGATGGCCCTCTCACGAACGATGTCCTCGCCCTGCAGGATCTGTGTGAACAGACCCCCGAGAGTGCCTGTGCATCAGGGAGGAGTGAAGATACTTTCATTAAATAATGTCATCAGTACAACAGGTTTTGATGTTCCACAAAATGCTCTCATTGCAAAGATTTTCTTTAAAAAAAAAAAAAAAAAAATACCCTTTGCGTCAATCTTGAAGATTGAGATCAGAGCTGTATTAACTTGGTTGAATTCGGCAGAATCATCTGCAGTGGTGAGAAATTTTTACCATTATTAGGTCTGCACATGGGAAATACATTTTATTCAGCAATAAAACACGCTACAGCCAATCTGAATAAATTACACATATAAAACACCAATTGACTGCTTCTTAAGACAAACAAACAAAACCATCTGAGTTGCATTTATTGTACAAATTTGTACATCCCTGCTGAAAGCCCATCTTTGAATCTGTACACTACTGCCATAAACAAATGACCATGAATGAGATTACATACAGGAACATTTGAATAGTATGCTATGATAATGTTTCATTTACCTGTTTGTAGCAGCTGTGTCAAGATGTCCGCAACCCTGGGCAGGTTTTCGCCAGCTGCGAATCGAGGCAGCTCCTTGATGGCTTGGCGCCGGATCTAAAAGTAGTTTCCGAGAACGAAAGAAGCAGTTTTAACGCTTGAGCTTTGCAAGAGGCGTGGAGAACGATGAAAATCAGTTGAGCAAATGAGTGCACCAGGCAATTTTGATCACAAAAGATCAAAGAAAGTACCATAGTTGCAATGAAAGGGCTGAGTCTTGAATCCTAACTTAGGCTCAAATGTCCTTAAACAAAAGTATTTACCCCAAACTGGTAAAGTAAACAATTGTACATCTCTCAGCACGGTACATCATCGTAGACAAATTGTCAGATAAACAATTAAGCGTAAACACACACCCAGATTTTCATGACAGCACACAGGGGTCCCCTCATGTTAGAACTAACAATCTAAAGTGCTTCAGGTCAAAGTCCTGCAGTAAGAGCCATGGCTGCCAAGCAAACCAAACACCTACGAATTTACGGCAACGTCCACCAAGGAAGGAAAGGTTCACGGCCTCACCGAGACATCCTCGTCTTCACACAGGTCCAGCTGAGCGTTGATGGCTGCGTCGGCCAGTTCAGGGAAGTGGCTGAAGAACTTGGGGATGAACTGCGCAGCCAGGCATTTCTCCTTGGGGCCCCCCTTCACCCCGTCCAGGATGGCCTGATATGCATCTTTGTGCTGGAAGAACAAGAGGAGCAGTGAAATCTCACCTGCTGTAGAACCCTTGATCAAGGTACTCGTGCTGAATTGATGAATAGAAATGGATAAGTAACCAAAATCGGAAGATTCTCGTGTCTCCCTCTGTCACTGACAACTGCCGAATCTCTCTCAACTTTCTGGGAGTTTTGTACTTCTGGATTAAACCGCGTCGTGTGGGACATTGCTTTCAACGTTTCACTTCTCAACTTTGTTTTATTTGCACCATTGTCTTGTTATTACTCGCACACTGGGGATGTTTTCTATATTGTAATCATCTTGGGTTTGGCACCAAACTACAGATAATTCCTGTATGTTACATACAGGCAATGAAGCTTTTTTTGCAAAAAAATTAGCTCCCCACCAATCTTATATGCAGCTACCTGTGTAAAGCATGCTTCATTAATGAGCAGCTAATAATGTAGCAGTTAGACTTGCTGCCTTTGGACCTAAAGGTTGCAGGCTTGAATCCCACGGGATTCAAGCCTGCAACCTTTAGGTCCAAAGGAGGTTCCAGCTGTAGTAGCCTTGAGTAAGGCACTTACCCTCAGTTGCTCCAGTAAAATTAACTGGATGTGTAAATGGTTAAATAATACTAAGTAGCTCAACACTGTCAATTGCTTTGGAGAAAAGTGCCCACTAAATTAATGTAAATGGTCCACCATGGCATGTTGACAAAGTGTACTTCGAGAATCACGTGTTTCTGAGCCCGTCTGTTGTGATCCACTGCTGAACAAAATAATGGGAATAGCTAAACAGTGAAAATTAACCGCGAAAATAGCCACATTCAAAAAAAAATTATAATCTGTGCTCCCTGGACCACAGGGAGAGCCCAGCTTTACACACCGACAACCACCACCGTCACCGAGGGGTCCGACCTGCACCTGGCTCTAGATTCCCTGTCATCACACAGTCACTCAGTGCGGAAGGACACTGGACACTGGAGGAGTGGCACGACCCCCCGTAACCCTGGAAACCTGAGAGCACGAGCTACCCTCACTGAGCTCAATTCTATATATAAATTTTAAAAAAAAAGGAAAGAAAACAGAAAACACTCAAGATACTCAGAAGAAATCAGCAGCAGACATCGATTCACTCACACCTGGCTGGCACAATGGTAGGCCTGACGACGAAGTGAAGGTCCTCGGAGCCCCGGGCCGGGGGCGGATCGGGGCCTGCGGACCCCCCAGCCAGGTGGCTTCCTGTCCGCCCTGTGTGAGCGTGGCTCGCCCCGGGCACTCACCTGGCTCAGGTCGTCCTTCGCGTCCGCCAGGATGCCATAGTTACGGTACAGCTCCTGTACGGTGACCGCCATCGGCGTGGGTCAGACTGACTGCCGTCGAATAGATCTAGAGGCGGAAACTCGAGCTCAGTTCCTCGGACTCCTGATTCAGTGGCCTGCTCCAGCGGGGGAGGTCTCCTCGGAAGCGCTCGCACTCCGCTCAAAAGCTGGTCAACTATAGCGGCAGGTAGCGGACGGCAGAACGTACTGAAAACGCACGGAATTATTCAGTAGCTCGAAGAACACGACGGCCTGCGACGAGGAACAGTCTGCGCATGTCCGTGACGTAGAGCCGAGTGACGCAGGACGCATGTCGCGCCTGCGCGTTCGCAAACAGCAGTCACGTGTTGCAGGACGCCGCGAATTATGCGGGGGGGAGCAGGAGCTGCTGAGTCTTGAAACCATCGCTTTGAGAGAGCTGCTTCTTTCCTGACAGCTCTATCAATGAGTCCATACCATCTGCTATGATCATCTATGAATTTGCTGTTTAAATGTCACTTCTGTTAGAACTACTGGAGGAATGTGAATTAGCAACGTGTTGGTGTCTGACACACAAGCTGTGCACGGTGGTCACTTGTCTGTATAATAAAGCTCAGAGTACTCCGAGTTTTATTTCACCCAGAGGGAGTCTGCTGAAGAAAGGAATGTATAAAATAATGTATTTTTTTCTTGAAAAGGGGGAAAGTATAGCAATTGTTGAACTTGAAGCAGCAATAATGGGATTCGAAAATCATAGTTTAGGTTAAAATATGTATGTAATCAGTGCCTCGCTTAGTGCTGCAGCGCAGCTGGTCTTTTCATCAGTTCTCATGTGTCGGACTGTAACACCAGCAGAAAAGCAGTTGAAGTCTATAAGACGTGCAGCCGCAGGAGGCGTCTGGTCCTCCGGCCGCCGGGGGGCGCTACCTCTCCCTCCCTTCCTCCCTCCGCCAGCCCGCCCGCACGCTGTGCCCGGAGTCCGGAAAGTTCGGGGGAGAAGAGCGCCTCGGAGGAGTTCCGCAAGGTAAGACGTTGAAAATAAAGCGAGAACAAAGCAGGGAATATAAGTGTGTAAAGTGGTGCCGGGAGCCCGGCGGTCCTGCCTCGGCCGGGCTGTGTGCGAATTTGGCCTCACAGCGCAGCGGCGCCCTTTGAGTCTTCGCGCTTCTCCTCCGCTGCAACAGGCCGAGTTCCTGGAAGCGGTGCCTTTCGCGCCGCCATCCTTACCGCCCTTTTTCCACTCCGCTGTCGTTACCGTTGCTGATGGAGGCACTGTGGCTGTTGTGGCTCTCCGGTGCCCATTCGTTCCGTAACGGAGGTCGGAACGAAGGAAGGAAGGAACAAGAATACTCCCGTCGTCGGCAGTTCCATTAGTCGGCCTCCCTCCCGCCTGGCAGCGCCGCGCCGCTCACCGTAGCGGTTCGACAAGCGCAGCGGAACAACGCGCCTTTTTCGCGCTCCCCACGAAACGGACTCCTTCACACACCATCAATCATCACCATCGCCTCTTTACCTAGTAGTTGTTGAGTTGCCACCAAGGTTCCAGGTTCGAATCCCACCTCCTGCTGGTGTCTTTGGCCTGGTTACTTACCTGAATCGGTAGAGAAAGGCAATAAATCATAAATGTTGAGCTGTGTAATGAATAAATGAGTACATCCGTGCAGGTAGTCCGCTATACGAACCTCACGTTGTAAGTGACTGTGGTGGAGAGAGATGTCACATTCATTCGGTCTCTTCATCTCACTCTCATCTTCTCTGTTGTCCAGTGCTGGTCCATTCGTTGATGACTGAGTTATTTGTTGGATCATGAGTATAACAAACCTGTCAGAACAGTGCTGCATTTCATCTTATGACAAGCTGTCACCCGTTAATGACAGCACTCAAATGTCCACCTCATTTTCTTGAATTATTGCTGTAATGTCACCCTTATCCCTTCCGTGCGCTTGTGAAATGTTGGCACAGTCACACGCTTCCCCCCGTTGCTCTTGGCCACTGATGCTCACAGCTGTGCAGAGCAGATCTTGGCTGATGGTATCAATCCATGACAGTTTTATTTTTTCTGGGCTGTGATCACACTTGAATGGCATGAATGCTACTCTTCTGTGCGTAGTCTAAACCCATCTGTTTACTCTGAGCTGCGTGTTGCTTTGGAGAAAAGCATCTGCCAAATGAATAAATGTAAATGTACAGCCTGCCTTCACAGACTGGAACTGCTAAAGTTAGAAGTAGGAGCGATGCTGTAGTTCCCCTTTCGTGCAGCATTATATTTAAATCTAACCACTTCTAAAAATGTGTCTTGCAGGTCTGATCGCTGCAGAAAGGAGCATTGTGTCAGCACTCTTTGGTGGAGGCTTGCAGATCCTCTTCGAGACCCAGTTACTCTGAAAATACCAACAACAAACATGGGCTACAATTCTAGCAGTAGGGTTTTCCTAAAGACATGAAAGGGGAAGTGTTACAACGTGACAATGGAAGAGAGGTTGACTTTTCCAAGTGAACTAATGTCAGCTGTGACACTCAGCTGTGAGGCGATGCAGAAATTGTGAATTTTGGGGGGAGCTTTTTTTTTGAAAGAAATCAAGGATGATCTGTTGAACAGCAGATTTAAAAAACAATACAAACAGGTAAGATTTATGTTTGTCACTTTACCAGTAGTTAAAATGTTACAAATGAACTGTGGACATAATTATGTAAGGCTCAGCAAGTAAATTGGTGTGAATTGGTGGCCCTTAGTGTGCGAGTTTGTGTAATGCCCAGGCATCCTATCCAGGGTGTACCCTGGCCCACGCTTCAATCTTATACTGTGGGCTACCACCACGACACTAGTGGACAAGTGCTTGTTGAAAATGGACAAGGAAAAATTAAGTGTTAAAGATGTTATAGTAAAATGACATCAAGTTCCTTATGAAACAATGTCTTACAGCAACTACTTTTGGGACAGTCCTCAGTGAATCTGCACTGATTGAAGCTCTGTCCACATCAGCCCTCTTTTTTTTTTCTATTATTATTATTATTAAAGGTGACAGATTTTTCCATCCTTCAAAGACACTTAATCATAGGAGATAAACAGATCTCATTGCATTATAGAAGGGAAAAGATTTATGAAGAAATGTACTCTTAACCGGGAGTGCACGGTGGCGCAGAGGGCTTGGGCGGGTCTGTGGTTCGAGTCCCGCTTGGGGTGCCTTGCAGCGGACTGGCGTCCCATCCTGGGTGTGTCCTTTCCCCCTCCAGCGTTACGCCCTGTGTTGCTGGGTTAGGCTCCAGCTTGCCACGACTCCACGTGGGATAAGTCTTTTCAGACTCTGTGTGTGTGTACTCTTAACCAATAGGTGAATATATTTACCACTTTGTCCAAGTGGCAGTGTGATGTTGGCCTGCCCAGTTTCTTGTTCCTGTCGATCCACAGTGTGAAGATGAGCCAATCCTGCTGTGAGACGGAGAAGGATGGTCTGGAAGCTGCATGTGGCTCCTCTGAACTGTCAGCGTGTGCAGCCTCTGTGGAGAAGGAGCGCGAATCCTGCTGGAGCCCTTCGGAGAGTCCGGTCACCTTGGGCACATCTTCCAGCCTCCAGCAGAGCAGCAGCACGGGGCAGACTGATCTACAGGGGTATGATGTCGAGTTTGACCCGCCCCTGGAGAGCAAGTATGAGTGCCCCATCTGCTTGATGGCTTTACGGGCAGCTGTGCAGACCCCCTGCGGTCACCGATTCTGTCGCGGCTGCATTGAGAAGTCACTCCGGTAAGCACCTCAGGCTTGGTGGAATTGGTCTGAGCCAAGTTCTCTTCACACGTCCAGGTCTCAAGCAGCTCTCCCCACCCCTCTCTTTATGACAGGGATGCAGGACAGAAGTGTCCAGTGGACAATGAAGTGCTGTTGGAAGAGCAACTCTTCCCCGATAACTTTGCGAAGCGTGAAATTTTGTCACTGACTGTGCGCTGCCCCAATACTGGCTGCAACCACAAGATGGAGCTCCGGCACCTGGAGGTAGGTGTATGGGTGGAGTGCTGGGGGAAGACGGGGCCCTCCTAATCTTAGATCTGTCCCCATCGTGAAGAAAAATGCCAATGGGGAGAAAAAACCGTTACTGTCCAAGCTGGACTTTCACTGAGGGGTTGGGGGGGCCTGCTGGACACATGTCCCCTAGGACCACACCTTAACTGCTCTGATCACGAGGTTCCTTTAGAAAGCATCACTGCCACCGACATACTACATAAAATGCTCCTAAAGCCCTGCTACTTGCTGTGCCTTCACACAGGCCCATGTGGTGCAGTGCCAGTTCACCACGGTGCAGTGCCCGCTGTGCCAGAATGATGTGTGGAAGAGCCAACTAGAGGAGCACACTTCCCTGCACTGCCCGCGCCGACCAGTGTCCTGTCCTGATTGCATGCATCCCTACGTGTACGAGGAGAGCAAGGTGCCACTCACCATTCCTTTGTTGAGTTCATCTCCTAGGGGGGACCCTGCTGTTGTACCCTTGAGAGGAAAAAAATCCAGCTCTTTGAAAATGTAAAAACAAAAGTGTGATGTAATTTGCTTTGGACAGTGTGTCTGTTTAGCAATGTCAATAACAGGTAGTAACTTTGTTCACTCGTTTTCCATGTTTCTCATGCCAAACAGCTTCACGAACAGCAGTGCCCCCTTGCTTACGTGGTGTGCAACTACTGCAGCATGGAGCTGATCCGAGACCAGGTGAGCGGCCTGGTCATCCGGTCTCCATTCTGTCCGTTTTAATGTTCGGTCACCCAGAAATGGCCCAGGTCATTGACTTTTATGACTGTGTGAGGAATTTACTGCGGAGTATGTTGTTGTACCCAAACAACAGCAGAGATGTAGCAAAAGAGGATTTATATTATTACGCTGCCACTTTTTATGAAGTGGTTGATTTTGCGTGTCTCTTGCCAGTTGGCATCACACTGTGACTTGGACTGTCTCAAAGCTCCTGTTGCCTGTCCATTCAGCTCCTTTGGATGCCAGGAGAGGGTGAGTACAAACAGTTTGGTGTCCTCACTCTCCGTCTGCTTCTTATGGCGATTCCTTGCGCGCTAAGAGTGTGGTGTCCTCCTTGCAGATGCCACGGAACGACCTGGCGCAGCACATGCAAGAGTTCACACAGATGCACATGCGTCATATGGCAGACCATCTGCGCAACCTGACGCTGGGGAGCGGGCCGTTTGCACCAGGGGCATCGTGCGAGGAACGGGCAGGCACCACGAGAGCTGGGCCCACGTCAGGCCCTCCCTGCGAGTGTGGCCCAAGCCTGCAGCACATGCGTGAGACAGTGCACCAGCTGGAGGGTCGTCTCGTGCGGCAGGACCACCAGCTGCGTGAGCTGAGTATTCACAATGACACGCAGGTGGCGCAGCTGGCCGAGCTGCGGCGGCAGGTGCGCGTTCTGGAGGAGCGGGCACGCGAGCTGGAGGCCCAGCAGTGCCAGGGTATCTATGTGTGGCGGGTAGAAGGCTTCTCTGCCCACCTTCGCAACCAGGAGGCAGGCCAGCCCGTGGTCATACACAGCCCTGGTTTCTACACGGGGCGGCCGGGCTACAAGCTCTGCCTCCGGCTGCACCTGCAGACGCCCAATGCCCCACGCTGCTCCAACTACATCTCCCTGTTCGTGCACACCATGCAGGGTGACTTCGACAGCCAGCTGTCCTGGCCCTTCCAGGGTATCATCCGGCTGGCGATCCTGGACCAAGTGGACAACCAGCACCACGTGGAAGTGATGGAAACCAAGCCAGATCTGTTGGCATTCCAGCGGCCCACATCCCCACGCAACCCCAAGGGCTTTGGCTATGTCACCTTCATGCACCTGCAGGCCCTTCAGCAGCGGCAGTATGTGCGGGACGACACCCTACTGGTACGCTGCGAGGTCACCCCCCGATTCGACATGTGCATCCGCAGAGAGGGCTTTCAGCCCCGCGGGCCGGAGGCTTCCCTCTAAAGCCAGGAGCACAGGAGAGGGTAGGCAGCAGTGCAGGTATGGGTTCGAAACCCATGATGGACCCTGATGCTCTGAAACACAGCATGTTATTGCTTTGGACTTTAAAGAAAAAAAAAAAAAAACTAACATCAGCAACTTTGCACCAGAAGGACCAAGAAGGCCAGCCTTTTTCTGTTATAGTTTATTTTGGAAGTTGTTCTCTTTTTGGGAGGGGGCGACAGTGGGTGGTAAGAGATCCATGCTGTTGTTGGTTTTTTTTTTTCCTGCTATTGCATTTGTGTTTCCACTACTGGCCATTATTTCAGTGCCATTGCAGATTCTCAATCCAGCTGATCTACAATCCCAGTCACCTTGGCTCCCTCAGACCATCAGAGGAGTGACTAAACTGCTTATCCAGTGACCATCCCAGCAGTATTGTTCAACATTCTTTTTTCAGTGCACTTTTAAATTTTTCTGATCCATTTAATGATTAGATTGCTTGTGACAGCTTGTCTGCAAAAGGAATGTAGATGTTGTCTTATCACACAACAGGCTGCTGGATGTTTACCCTTTGTTTTCCCACATGTTATGTACACCTTTGAGCTGGAACAGGCTCTCCCGCCAGGGAGGAACCGCTGTGCTAATAACACTTGCTCCTTACAGACCTCAGCCTGCGTCTCACATTTCCTCAGCGTGCCTTTGTCGGCTGAGCACTTGTCCCGCTCAGGGATCAGCAGCCAAATAAGGTTTTCTAAGCAACTTATGTGCTCCAGCAAGGCTGAGTGGATCAGGATTCGCTCCCATCGTGAACTAGGGGCTCATGTTACATAAGCGTGATGGAGGCTGGTTACCTCAAGTTCAGCATCTCGCATGTGACTTGTGTGGCGATGCCTGTGTGCTTCAAGTGGCACAAAGATGGGAATACTCTCCTGGATGAGTTTCACACGTAATCACTGTTAGGACATGTTGCTCACGCAGCAGTTAAGCTGCCAAAACATTCTGGTGCATTATTTAATACCACAGGAAACTTCTTTTTTTTTTTTTTTTTTTTTGTCTATGTTTACATGTTTGAATCATGTGTTGATCTTGTAGTGCCAGTCTTCTAGCATTGCAAATGTCTGATGTGCCTTCTGGTATTCTAATTTCTTCATTTTAAACTTTCAGCTCAATCACTCCAACATTCATTTTGGAGAGTCTTTCCCTGAAATTGCCAGTAAATTACATTAGTGCTTAATTTTTGTAAAATTAACTTTTTTTGTAATTTCTCAACTTTTTCTATTGAATACAATTTGTGCAATTTATTAAAGCCATAAGTGGTATTTAAAGGCATACTTTTATTTAATGAACAAGGAAACTAAGAAAATAGTACACTTCTATTAAAACATTATGTTGGGTGCTGAATCAAAAGCAAGTTTAAAATACTGACATGTCTAAAACAGACTTGTATTCAGTCTCTTTTGGGATTATTGAGTTACTGTATTTCACGTGATGTCTATATAAGGCTGCAGCAGAGTTAGAGCTATGGGTCGCTGTCCATCAGGGGAATCTGTTAGAAATGCTACAATTCCCATTTCCCCCAGCAGGGTTAAGAGAAGTGCTGCACCTCAACACTATGAGCTTCACCTTCCTCGCTGCAGTGGTGCCCCCGCAGAATGGGAGGTGCACTCGGCTGCAGGCTCGAGCTCTGCCCTCCACCCTTGAGGCCACTCACACCTCTGATCTACAAACTCAGCTTGAAGCTCTCTTGCTGACGGTACGAGAGTGCGCTAATGCTCAGCTCTCTGTGCGTCTGACAGTCCCTGGAGAGCACCAGCCCCGCCCCAAACTCCTCGTGGTGTCTCTATGTTCACCACCTCATTAGCTGGGCGGGGGGCAGCTGAGCTGGGTGCAGTTCTCCTCCGGGGGGAGCCCTTCCACGTCTGCTGGAGACTCCAGAATATGAGGCTCGCTGAAGAAATGCTTCGGGACTCTGGGGGACACAGTGCTACCGCCACCGTCCTCCTCCATTCCAGGACACATCATGCTGGCCACAGACAGCAACCGCAGGTCCGAGTGGGCGTTGGCCACCGTGTGCCGTCGCACTCCGCCGGCTTTCTCCAGGTAAGCCTCGCCCTCCTGCTCCACTAGGGGCGCCAGTGAGGATGAGTCCGTGGCATGCTGGGTAATGAGGATCTCTGGCTGGCCGAGGTGCCCCGCTGCAGACACTCTGGGGCGTGGGGCCTGGTGTGCTACAGGAGAGAACGAGACTGGAATGGGCTGCGAGAGCACAAGGCCTGCCCTGGAGCAGGAGCCAACAGACACCCCCGGGCATTCAGCTCTAATCCAGTAAAGTAAACAAAGCACCACTAATGAGATTAGTGGGTTAGCTGTGGTCACTCATTTCTGCACATTACACAAAAGTGATTTAAGTTTGATGCCTCCCCTGTTGTGCTGCACGGCCTGGTGTTTTTGAAGTGGCACATTTCTCATTCCACCGCCAAAGCGAGCTGTAGCCACTGATCGAGGTGTTAGCGGGATGGGTGGGGGTGGTTCAGTACCGCTGAACTCTGCCCCCATTCCAGGCTTACATCGGGGTTCGGCTCTCGCGTACTCCCCCAGCTGGGTCTCCTGTTTGTCCTCGCAGCAGCCGCCACATGCATGACCAGATAACATTTCGACCAGATGTGCTCCCACCTGACCTCTTCCTATTTACCCAGAATACTGCAGCACAATAACCAGCACCATCACTGTCTGTTCAGCCTCCCAGCTGACTCTGTGGAGTGTGGGTTGTATAATAAGGCCGACTAAAGAGCCGTTGCGTTTTTCTGCACCGCTGATCTTAGCTTTGTGACTCACCAAGTAGACAGGTGTTGTGGGTCTGGTGCAAGTAGTTCCCAAGATAAGGAGAGACAACCATCTCCACCAGGCGTTCCAGCTTGCAGTACTCGTGGCTGGGCCCACTAGGCTCGTGGATGCCCTGGAAACACACACACACACACACACACAAACACAGGCTCATGTGTGAGAGTGCTACATGGAGAGGCAGGGAACGCAGTGGGTGGTGATGTCAGCTGAAACTAGTCCAAGTCCTGTGAGGAGTCATAATGTCTCAGGAAAATATCACATTTACTTTGGAACTTTTTTTTTTTTTTTAAATAGAGACAATTCTTTTAATGTTAGCTGTGCAAGTGGTTAGGGATAAATAAAAAGGAAGAAAAAAAAATGGGATGGTCAAACTGCGTGTGTGTGTCCAGCTCCATAACCTCACCTGTAGCACGAGCAACATCTGTGTGATGAATGGTGGAGATGCGATCGGGGCGGGGGGCAGCAGCTCAGCCAGGGGCAGTTTGAGCAGAACCAGGTCCCTGAACCCCAGCAAGGCCATTTGCCTCACGGTGAGCTCCTGGCCCTGCAATCACCATAGAAACCAGGTGACATCTTCTTTGAGGGTGAGCATCATACTGAGATGCTGACATTTTTTGTGACCTGCAGTATGTACTTCTTAGTGCCAGTGGACTTGATGTTTCAACACAACTTTTAGAGCTGCACACACTAACAGAAAAATAATCCAAGAAAGGTACCTGGACAGGGTAGAATATGGCTTGTAGGGTGGGCAGGATCTCGGTGAAGAACCTGGTCCACATCTCTGACAGTATGAGGAGTTGGTTTTCCCCTGGGGAAAGGAGATCCCCCGTGAGATAGACGGACAAGTAGCGCCATGTCCAACTGTGCTAGAAAGGGGTGAGAGCGTAATTCTATCTCCACATGGCAGCCTTTAAAAATTCCCCTCTGGCCCGAGGCCTGTGATGCACCTACCTTCATAAAGCTGGATTTTCTCTAAAATGTACACCAGGCCTTTGTTCAAGAGCTGGTTCTAAAAGGGGAAAAAAAGCACATTATTACTGGTTACACTGAGAGGACCTGCTATAAATTCATTCCTTACAGTACAGTAAGAGCACTGAGCTCCTCCAGCTCTGCTCCCTTGGTGGTCCTTTTCTCAAGGGTCCAAAATCTAAAGTCCATCAGTTCTCAATTTTGGATCCAATGTGGCGGAATGATCTCCCTGTGCCCCTTAGAGCTGCTGAATACCTCCCCCCCACTGAAGAAGGGTCTCAAACCCATCTCTTTGAGAACCACTTGTCTTGATCTCCTGATGGCTCCATCAATGAGTCCAACATCATCTGCTATGATCAGCTATGTATTTGCTGTTTGAATGTCACTTCTGTTGGACCTACTGGAGGAATGTGAACCAGCAACATGGTGGTATCAGACACACAAGCTGTGTGTCCATAATCCAGTGTCTGTGTCGAAAGCTCTTTGTTGTCATTGCACTTTGGAGAAAATTGAGAAGATGGAGTCGACCTGGTCCTTTTGCTATGGCAAACGAACATGTGGTCAGACATACCTGGAAGTACTCAGTGATGAAGGAGCCCAGCTCGGTCTTGAGCAGCCACCTGTGATGTGAGACAAAAGGGACATGAGCTGTAGGCCAATGAACATCGGAGCTGAGGACTCTTCGCAGATGGAATGAAGCAGGTGACAGAAAAGGCTGCGCATTCCATTCAGCAGCTCGACAGACAGGTCTTTACCTGATGCTCTCATTGAGAGTGAAGAGCTCATTGGTCTGCAGACCTCCACCCTGGAACACCTTGATCACAGCAGACTGGACACTGAGGAACAAACAGAGTCAGGTCAACAGTTCAGGGGTGGCTTGGATGGTTGACAGTAGTACAATGTGAGGTTTGTACCCTGAGCTACTTACACTGAGTTACCCATGTGTACAGCAGGGTCATTTTTACTGTGTCAGTTCAGGGTACCCCCACATTCTGAATGCAAGGTAGCCATTGACCGTCACGCCACCTCCTGCCCTGCCCAGGAACTGCTCCCACAAACTGCTGCCGCTCAGGTTGCCCAGCGCTTTGTTCCCCGGGCTTGCCGATGACCCAGGAAGGCAACTGTTCCCGTGTGGCACCTGAGCGCCAAGAAGCAGCAGCCAAAGCTGGACTTTCCCGACTTTTGCTTACGTGGTACAACAAAAGGCCAAGTCAACAAAAGACAGGCGCGCAGGTTTGCATAACTGCACACAACCAGAAGCAGGAAACCGGTAATCAGATGATGAAGCTCAAGTCAGCCAGCGATGAGTGATTCCATCAGTGGGGGCAGGGGAGGAGAAGAACCGCCAGCATCTCCATGCTACGTCTTCTGGTCCCAACCACAACTCCTACCGGGCCGACGAAGGGCCTTCCCATGAACACGCAGGACGGCGAGGAGAGGAGACACGAAGAGCCGCCCCAGCGAGGCGTAGGGGAACCCTGACGTGCTTCCGGCAGGAAACCAACAGGACAGATTGTTGCTTCCTGTCCCTCTTCGTGCAGGCCACACAGCTGCGATGGACAGGATTCGCCAAGAGGAACGCGGCTGCTGCCTGACACCCTCTCCGCGTGCCTTCCTGCCCTGCGGACCCCCCCAACCCCAGACGTGACCTCCCATCAGGCTTCCTACTGCTGGCCACTTTCTCCACTGCGACACCCAAACTTGACCGTGTGCTGCAAACGAAACATGGTGCTAACAGCAGACATCACAGACACATGGAGCTCTCTGTTTAGAAGGAGTGTGAAGACCACAGTGATTAAGGTGGACAGTAGGGTCTCGGTACTCGTGGTGTCCATCAAGCTAAATCGAACAGCATTCACTTAAACTATACAGCTGTACTGCCCCCTCCAACACGTCTGCTGCCTGCTGAACATCTTCTGAACAACATCTCCATCCTGCAGGGACCAGAGCAACAGATCATGAATCTGTTACACCGTACAAGCGCAACTGGGCCCAAGAGTCTGTTCATAACTCAATTTGTTTGTAATTCAAAAGTCATTTTCACCACTCAATAAGTGTGGAAAAAATTCCCCTCCCCCCAATTATTTACAAGCAAAGCTCTGTAGAAGTATTGGATAGAGCTATAATAACTTTAATAATTTATAATCCTTTAATATATAAAAAATTACATGACATTTAATTTGAAACCAAAGATGTTACAATGAACTTAAAATAAAAATGCAGGCAGGTGAAAAATCATGGCCACTACTAAAAAATGTTGTTTTAGCAAATTAGGGCGGATACTTCTGAGACGAGAACCCATGAACTGACCCACCCAAGTCCAGATTTAGCTGCAGCTTCCAGGTGATCATGTGTCACATGTCCAGAACTGAACCATTATCTTGTTACTGTCCACCGACACTCAGCAAGACCACATTCAAGCCGTAAACACTGGAAGTGAGCTGAATCAAGGCGGTCACGCTCCTGCTCTGTCTCGGTCGGTCGGTCGGTCTTACTTATTGCCACCTGTTCGCTTGGTGGACAGACAGAGGTCGTGTTTTACGATTGACATTTAAGCCACTTACAATTATTTACCCATTTATACAGTGGGGTAATTTTACAGGTAGTACAGCTAGAGGTGGAATTCAAGCCTGTGACCTTTGGGTCCAAAGGCAGCAGCGCTAACCACTGCCCTACCAGCCCAACGTGTGAGCGCTCACAGAAAGGTCCCACAGCAAGCGGGAGAAAAGAGAGCAGGACACACCTGTTCCAGACGCTGGCGTTGGAGAGCTGCAGCGAAGGTGCGCTGGCGTAGAAGCGGGGCAAGTCCGTCAGCACCGGGGAGCTCATGAACCGTGGACGGGGGCGCCGGAGCGAGCCCATCCCCCCGCCGGTCTGGCCAGCGTTCTGACCAGTTGAAGCAGGTGTGGGTCAGCGTGGAGGAGGGGGCTGTGAAGCGGAGAGAAGCAGAAGGGAAGGAGTCACACGCAGGGGTCAGATACACGGGTGCGATCGCATCGGGTCGCTTAGCGCGGAGCACGCATGCACCCACGCACCAGGGCTACACGGAGCCCAGCATGTCTTACAAACGATGACACGCGCGTGACCACGCGAGGATGTGCGACAGCAGAAAAGCACGGCGTGGCGACGAGCGCAGAGGCAGCGGCCGACAGCAGCACCGTGTCATTGTGAAAGCGCCGAGGCAGCCAGAAGTGGAGCTCTGCTGACTTCCTGTCTTGCCACCCAAACCTCAAAGCTGTTTACTGCGCGCATTGGGTGGGAACGGTATAAACCCACAATATGTGATGTTGACACATTTCTGCCCAGGAGATACCGAGGGAGGGGGGAACAGGGGTTCCAACAGTGACAAAATAGGCCCCTGGGGGCCCTTCCACTGCAACCCGCAGCGCAAAGCGAGGCGAAGGGGGAGCTCAGTAGTCCCTCGCTGCCCAGTTTTTATTCCAGTCTTATCACCCAAGGTCAGGGGGTCTTGCCCAGTGTTAACAACACCACATACACATGCGCACAAAACTCGTTCGCACCTGCGAATCCTCTCAGCAAGCTCCTTCCCGCCTCTCGTGACTCACCCCCCGGCCCACTCGTCCCCCCCGCTTTCCCCTCAAACGCAAAATCCCACACACATCTGACGGCAGCCGGTGATCTCACACTCAGCCTTCTGCTCCCCGCTCCCCCCCGCTCTCGGATCGGCCGTCTGTCGCCGCGCACAAAGAGCCGCGTGGACGGTCAGCGCTCGGTCCACGCCGGGCGAACACGTCTGTCGCTGAGGTCAAACCCAAAAGCAAGACACATTGGTCACGGTATAAAAAAATGAGCACCGTCCCCCAGTCTCCACTCGCCTCCCCCAACCCCCTCCAATCGTGCTCCTTTGGCCACCCCGATGCGGGTTGCCTGGGCGACACCAAATAAGTATTTAGCGATCCCCTCTCAGTCTGGCAGGGCAAACGAAAACAAACAAAGGCATGTTTGTGTGCGCCGATGGCGGGCACGGCGGCGACGGGCTGCGAGGCGGAACCGCACAGGGGCCGGAACGTGCTGCTCCAGCATCCACTGTGCACCACAAGGGCCACACAAACACCGGCGCACACGCGTTTGCCCTTCATCTGTTATCCGTCTCCATCTATCCACGTGTCACAACTGTAGGGAGAGCGAGAGTAGGTGTGACTGCAGCAATATTCGCACGAAGAGCAGCACGGCTGCCTGTCATAGGCAATAATATACAGTAAATACTGTACATTCCAGCATTAACATTCTTTTACAACTTCTCGTGTTCAAGTAGCAGACGTGCAGTTTAATTGGTCCACGTCAGGCTGCGTGACACAGTAAACACCCGGTGCCAGCCAGCCGGTCTGCTGCGGTGCCACCAAGTTGGGGACGTCGTCTCCTCCCGTGCCGTGTCTCCTGATGCAGCTCTTCTGCCCGGACCTCCTGGCACCAGGGAGATGCTGGACACTTGTGTTCCACTACTTGAGGGACGCAACCCCTGCGGTAAACAGCGGCGTGAAAGGAGACGTCCACCCTGTCATGAGAAACCGTTCATCCTGATGGGATAATGAAATTACATGGGGGGGACAGTGGCACAGAGGAACTGCTGCCGTGGGGGTAAGGACACACACGTGATGGCAAGTAGGTTGTTCAGTTCATTAAACCGTTCCCACGGACGGACACACACACACACACACGACCATCATCAGACACATCAGGCCTTCTTGATGCTCCTGTGGCACATGGGGACGAATCCCGGGAAAACGTGCTGACAGAGGACACTGGTTCTGCACCTTCACCTTGGCTCCGTGGATGGCTTTCGGGGGGTGGGGTGTGAAGTGTAATCACCAACAATAAGTGTAACAGTAACAACTACACTGATAGCAGTTTAAAAGAAAATGAAGACATGATTACTGTGCTTTCACTGTCTGCCGCATCATTCTCTGAAAACATTTTATCAACCTATTGATCGTGTTTTATTGCATCATTTCCTTCCTATTTATTTGCTGACATTTTTCACGGGGGGGGGGCTTTTCGGAACCTCCGTTTCAAAGCATCATTGATCCTTCGCCTCTGCAACCCAAACTGTCTTCTCCGGGGCGACAAACAAAACAGGATGTATGAACAGAGTAAAAAACTCTCTGCACGTGCACCCCCTGCGCTGCTGAGAACTCTGGGTTCCAACGCGAGCGCGTCTGTGTCTGTCGTGTCCTGCCACGGACATCACGAGTGGATGGACACTATTTGTCCACGGTGTCTTCCGCACGGGCCACTTTTGCACGATCGATGAGGCTCGCTCCACGCGCAGAGTAAAGTGACAGAGAGCGTCCATTAGCCTAGGCTTAGTGACGGACTGAGCACATGCGCGCGCGCGCGCGCACAATGAACTCTTTGAGCATCTCTCCGGCAGGCATGCGACGTTCGCAGCATTTGAACACAGCACTGCGGTGGACAAAGTGAGAGGGAGAGCAGATCGGTGCCGGTCGCGCTCACGGCGTGGGCTCGAGTCGTACCCCTGTCACCTCACCGCCTCGTTCGGACACACACACACACACACACTCACACTCACTCACCACACGCCAGCAACAGAGAGGACAAAGAGTTTGCCCGCGAGCCGCACGGCGGAAGGAAGGTGCCCCTCACCTGATCCGCGGACCTCCTGGTCCTGCTGCCGCTTCGGGCGCCACCACGCGAGTCTCCTCACTCCACTTTTTTATCTTTTACACCGCTCTCACCCGCACTCACTGTCACCATCTCGCAACGCGCCGCTCCTTCCTTCGCTTCGGCAGCGCCGACGCCTCGAGCACAGAAAACCGCCGAACTCTCAAACTTTCCAACTTCCAGAACATTTAATTTGTGGGAAACCTCGAGGAGGCGCGCGCGCGCGCACTCGGCGGTGTTACATTGTATCCACTCTCCCTCATTGTCCTCCTGCGGCTGGCAGGGCCGTCGGGGGGCGGCGTCGCCCGTCTTCCGTCGCACTATGATTGGCTGAGGCTCGTTCCGCTCATTAAATATTTATGAGGGATTTCGTCCGATGCCTGGACTCCTGACAACAATAATAATGTACTTTATTTATAAATTATGGCGCTCTTAAAAAGTGCTTCTTCTTTTTTTTTCTGCTTTGCAGTGAAAATAAATGTTTATAGTACGGTAAACTACAAAATAAAACTATTAATTACAATCAGCATAATAACTTAGTAAGAATCATGTCATGTAGACATCGAGTTACAACAAAAGAAGAGAAAATAATTAATAATGAGTCTTTTATTTGTATAATTTGTATCAATGTTTCGGCTGATGCTGTCTTTTTAGTTAAACCCGATATCTGACATTTAGAAATACCAGCTGTGAGGTTTTGAACCTGAACATCTATTTCAGGGAAAGATGAGGTGTGACAAGAGAACAAAATTTGTTTGAAAACATCTGCAGCCCATGTCTCTTAGGAGACTTACAGGTAACTGGATAGCAGATAGAATTAGGGAAATTAAATAATTTAGGCTTTTTTTTGTAGATACAAAACGCAATGACCTGGACAGTATGTCTCACACTTCATGTGGTGTGCTCCTCCTGGCCTCAGCACTCTTTGGCCATCCCTCACCACTCCGTCATGCTTTCCAGTCTCTATTTAGACTGAACAAACCAGTCCCTTCTAATTAACAGTATGCATGGGTTTGCACTGTCAACACAAAATTGAAGGGGGGAAAATACACACACACACACACGCATACACATTCTGGAAGAAAACTGGCCAAGGACAGAACTCTTGAGAATGAATCAACCAGTGACTAAAAGCAGCACCAGGCCTCTGTGCCGCACCTCTCGGCTGTCCACGTTGTGCAGCTCACACCGACGCGCCATCGGCTCAGCGTGCAACATTCAACACGGGCTCGAGAAGGGTCACGCCGATGCTCCTAACTAAAATGTCAGAGCACACAGTGGCAGGCCCCGCGAAAGGTGAACCTGTGCTTTCAAAGAGCTGCTGTCTTTTGCGTTACCCAGCAACTCCGGATGAAAAGCAAAAGAAGAAATGCGAAAGCTGACCCTGCTAGATTCTTTGCTTGTCGGGGTCTAAATGTGCAGCCACCCACCCAGCATTCGCTTCTGCAAGCAATCCGCCTCAGTTTTTGAGCCGGACTCATTCCGTGTTCCTGGATGCGTGTTGCTTGCGTGATCACCGAGTTCATTTGCCTATCGGGGAGCACATCTCTCTCCACACTCGTGGCCACACGGTCTGGCTTTGAGGATGTAATAAAAGTTGCGTGTCTGAAACAAACACCAGATTCAAGGTCTTGCACATGTTGATAAGAGGAGAAAGAAAAACTTGTGCATTTTAAAGACAAAATCTGGTATCTTTAGGTTGGCATCGCAGGGCAATACCTGCCGCAATAAATTAATGACATCAATAGGTTTACATTGTCCTACCCGGCCATCAGGACACTTTTCAAACACCCAGTTTACTATTACTGATATCTCACATAATTTACCACATTACCAGTGACAGGAAAAGTACATGGGGTTCCCGGAGACTGGTTGAGTAATTTTAGAAGAGAGGAAGTGGCAAGAGGCAATCTGTGGCATTCTGAATCAGCTGAGAATCATCTAACAGCACTGACACTACGTTACGTGGAAGTCGGCTGCTGAAGAGAGGTTATTTGCGAATGCTATTATAATGAGTTGCCTGAGGCACATACAGTTCGCACTGAAGGCGCCGTACAGTTTAGGACAACTTCCGCTCTCCATACAAATGTGAATAAAAATGGCCAAATCAGGAAACAAGCTAACATTCGTACAACTGCGAAACTACTGTACGTCTACTGCTGCCTGTACCAACAGTGTATATCCACTTATACCACGTTTTGTCATTATGATGTTTCCAACCAGCCTTTCCATCCTCTGTTCTTTTCTGTATAACTGTACCTTTACCTGCTGTTTGACCCTGTGCTCCCATGATGGAATGATTCACCTGTTGTGTTGCAAATCATTAACTTCGTGCTTATCAGCTACACAGAACATAGAAATACATTAATTTATATATGTGTATATATACAGGGGGCACGGTGGCGCAGTGGGTTGGACCACAGTCCTGCTCTCCGGTGGGTCTGGGGTTCGAGTCCCGCTTGGGGTGCCTTGCGACGGACTGGCGTCCTGTCCTGGGTGTGTCCCCTCCCCCTCTGGCCTTACGCCCTGTGTTACTGGGTAGGCTCTGGTTCCCCGTGACCCTGTATGGGACAAGCGGTTCTGAAAGTGTGTGTGTGTATATATACATAAACATACATACATATAAATTTACATCAAAGTAAAATATACATCTTGAAACTGAAATGTTCAAGGTAGTCATAATGGACTTTCAAATTTGCCCAGCATAGACCAAAGAGCGAAATGTGACCTTTTAACAAGTAAAAATAACTCTCTGCGATCGCACTGGGTTTGTTGATGAATGATACATGAGACCATTTATTTTTTTTTTTAAATACTGCAGCTACTGTTACAGATGCAGGCTGATGTTTGTGGTTTTCAGCAAAAGTGTGTGAGAACAGTCATACTGGTAGCAACTCCTCATCTTGAGAGAATCACACACACACACACACACTTTCAGAACTGCTGGTCCCATACAGGGTCACAGGGAACCAGAGCCTAACCCAGCAACTCAGGGCATAAGGCCGGAGGGGGAGGGGACACACCCAGGACAGGACGCCACTCCGTTGCAAGGCACCCCAAGCGGGACTCGAACCCCAGACGCACCAGAGAGCAGGACTGTGGTCCAACCCACTGCGCCACCGCACCCCCACTTGAGAGAATCACTTCAGTACTAAAGCAAAAGTAGAATCACAGGTTTTTACATAACAGTACAGTTTATTTTCTGTAAATTTCCAATTTCTATGCAATTGCAGTGTGTGGAACTTTGGCATTTTTAATAGTATCTTAACTGAAATGCTTTTGGAGAGGTGAGGAAGTGTATTGCTTCTTGCACCGCATGACATCATTAGGAATCAGAGTAAGAAAGGCATGTATGCAATGTCCGATAAATCACAAAGAAACTCTCGTTTTTCATTCTGCTCATGACACGACAGAACTTTCTGTATCAGCTCTCTTAATTCTTTCACGGTTGGTTATTCAAATGCCCGAGATACTCAGAAACAAATGTGGGAGTCCCCGCAGGGGAAGGATGGTGTGAGCATTGAACCTTCACCTTTACTCTGAAGCAGAGTAACACACTAACGCAGCGTGAACCCATGCATTGACTCCATGGAAACACCCTCCGCTCCAACCCACAGGTGCCCTCACAGCAGGGATGCATGTAGAGGATGTTTCATAGGCCTCCCCACAGCCACTGCGGTAATCCATTAATGGGCTGATCCCCCGCAATGCTGGATGTGGACATGGCAATGTGACAAAGAGTCTCCTCAGGATGACATGGAGGGGAGGGGGGGGGGGGGTGGCATAATGGCCAGCCAGGGACACAGAGAGTCACCGGGTCACAGTTCCCCAGAGGAAACTTGCTGCTATTTGTGAAACTCCATCCCTCACAGGATACTTGGAAGGAGACTGTAAGCACACTTCATCCAAAGAGGATTTCTCAAGAGAAGCCCAGAGGAACTGAAGAGGACAGTTGTTATGTCTCTTTTCACCTGCTTTCTGTTCATTTGTGTCCCTCATTAGGGGAATACTACATTTATTCATTTAGCTGATGCTTTTTTTCAAAGTAACTTACAAAGTTAGTCTACCAACAATTATTTACCCATTTGTATAGCTGGGTTATTTTACTGGAGCAATTTTAGGGTAAGTACCTTGCTCAAACACAGTACAGCTGCAGATGGGGATTGAACCTGCAACCTTTTGATCTGAAGGCAGTAACTCAAACTATACTACCAGCTGTCCCATTACTTATAAGCTGGACTTTGTGCCCTTTTCTGTAAAAATTTTGGTTATAATATTCTTACGGAATTGGGGGTGTGGTGGAGCAGCAGGTTTGGCCTGTCCCTGCTCCTGGCGAGTCTGGGGTTCGAGTCCTGCTTGAGTGTGTCCCTTCCCCCTGAGCCTTGAGCCCCGTGTGTTGCTGGGCTAGGCTCCGGTTCGCCGCGACCCCGCTTGGGGCAAGCGGTTTCACTGTGTGTGTGTGTGTGTGTGTGTGTGTGTGTGTGTGTGTGTGTGAGAGATAGTCTTACGGTGAGTGCGAAAAAATCATCCCCGCGCGGCGTCGACACACATGAGAAGGCGGCGCACGTGTTGGGCACGATTCCGGTCTCACGACTCAGGACTACATTTCCCAGAAGGCGCCACTCGCCAACCAACAATCACGTGACACGGACTGCGAGTTGGTCACGTGAGCGAAGATGGCGGTTTTGACGGAGGAACATTTCAGCGCTTTTCAGATGCTTTTAAAGGTAAAATTCGCAGTAAAGGCTTTCAGATATTTTCACTACCCTTTCAAGGTTTGTATCCATGCTGTATTTAGGTAAGTCACCTGGACTAAATATGTGCATTTAAATTTATTCATTTAGCGGACGCTAGTTCTGTGTGTGAGACACTCACTGTCACTCACTCACTGCATCATCATGTTTACATTACATTTTTTATTCATTAAGCAGACGCTTTTGTCCAAACAAGCGATGTACATCTGAGCAAGTACAGTTTATGCATTACATTACATGTTGAGCTACAGTTATTTACCTGTGTTGTCGATAGAGTTGGGATAATTTTAGTGGAGCTAATAGGAAGTACCTTGCTCAGGTCAGGGTACTAGCTGGAGGGGGATTCGAACCTGCAACTTTGGGTCCAAAGAAGGCAGCAGCTCTGACTACCAGCTGTCCCCGGGTAGTGTACCTTCTCGAGGGACATCAATGATCATCATTCATTGTGCTAGGCCTAGGGTGTACCGATATACTTCTCTCTCTCTCTCTCACACACACACACACACACACACGACTTGTGTGATGTGCTCCCCCAACCTGCCGGTTCAGCTGTGCCAGGTCTCCACATGTGCTCATCCTCACTCTGATCTCCAGGCACCTTCCAAGGACGCGGTGAGGCAGCTCTGTAAGGACAGTTTTCCTTCCGGGGCCCCGGAGTCGCGACAGCTCATCGAACGCGCAGCCGCAACACTCTCTGTGTCTGCAGGTGAAGCCCAACGGGTGAGTTTCCCTCGATCGGAGTGGGGCTTCAACCACCGGCCTCCACGTTAACAATTTGACCGGCTGCCAAGTTTTCCCTTTCGGAGAGAGAGGAAGTCGAGCGTCAAGCTGCCTTCTTGCAGCACGTGGAGGAACTGACATCAGAGACTCGCTGTCCAATACCAGTGTCTCTGTCTTCCCCTCAGCTGCTCCTGGCGCTGCACACCCTCTCTCACCACATCCTGTTCCACAGCCTGGTGGCACCCGAGCAGATCCTTGCTTTGTTCCCTGAAGCGTTCCACCCCAGTCTCAAGAACCTGCTCACCAAGATCCTCCTGGAGCAAAGGTACACTACGGGAGGCATGCTGAACACAGGCCTGACCCCCGCATCCATGTGCATGGTGGCGTAGTGGTTAGAGCTGCTGTTATTGGACCTAAAGGTTGCAAGTTCTCACCTCCAGCTGTTGTACCTTTCAGCAAGGTACTTAGCCTAAATTGCTCCAGTAAAAATTACCCACCTGTACAAATGGGTAAATATTTGCAAGTTGCTTCTGAGAAAAGCATCCATTAAATGAATAAATGTGGTGCCTGATAGTAACAAGACTCACTTTAAATGGGCACTTGAGCTCATTCTTTTCCTGGCGTCAGGAGGAGCGCCGTCTTTCAGTGCTCACGGCAGCAGCTGGAAGAAGCTATGGAAGAAAAGCCAAGTGATCACGTGCTGCTTAAAAATCCATTTTTTCTTTTTAGCCCCACATGGAGGAGTGAAGCCCTGGCCAATCAAAGTAAGACTTCCTCTGGCTGTTTTTGGTGAAGATCTGTCTTTTGTGACATTAGTGCAGTTGTTATATGTTTATAGGTGGATTTTATTTGAAATTGTTTTAATGCATGAAAGGTAAATGAAATAAGTTCATATTTTACCCATGTAATTAGTGTTCCTTGCAACAGTGGGTGAAATTGTGTTCTATGTGAGAAGTGTGCGCTATAAAAATAAATTGAATTGAACAAGTTACCCAGGATTCCTGGAATTTGAACTTAGCTCAAGAAGCAAAGAAAGAGGTTCTCATGTTAAAATGTGTTCTTCCTCTGCAGTTTCCCTCCCCAGGCTGCTGGAGATGGACTGGCGGGTGGATATGAAGACAGCATCTGACTCAGTCAGCCGCATGGCTGTGCCGACCTGCTTGGTGCATATGAAGGTGTGTGCATGACCTCCACACTGCCTGAGGACCCCATTGATGTCTTTTGCAAACCCTGACCCTTGACCCCTGCATGTGCTTGGTCCAGCAGGTGCAGCACAGTCAGGCCACACCCACTTTGGATTCTCTCTCCTCGGTGACTGTGGAGCTGAGTCGCGAGACCCTGGACACCATGCTGGACGGACTGGGCCGGATCCGAGACCAGTTGTCTGTAGTGGCTGGCAAATAAAATCCCGCGGTGTGGACAGCAAACCATGGAGAATCACATCTGGATCTGCACCCTTTCGTCCACTGGTGGACATGCGTCTGACTGCGAACGACTGCTCGGTGGAAGAGAAAGAGTTAACATAGGCATTACAGCGGAACACCTTTTAATCGTCCTTCTTCTTTAGTTGTGTTCGGTAGTCTTAGTGACTGAGACGTAAAATGAGAAAATTCCAAGCCCAAGTTATACATGCACCCAGTGAAAATATCAGACTTAAAAAAAAAAAAAAATCCCCTGAAGCCACAGGTAAGGTGTCCATGGAAATGTATTTCAGTAAGTCAAGTTCTACAGAGTTTTCTGTTGGACCCTGTGAGGGTTCTGCACTTCTGGTCTCACTCCACCCCTTGGCTACTGCTTTAGACCAGTCCTGAATAAAAATGTTACCTTTGCTAACCAGTTACAATTAAATATGTAACAGGAGTAATTCTTACACTTAAGAGCGACTTCCTGGATCTCCTATTGCGTTCAATGCGGCAGTGCCATCTGCCGGTCGGAACCAATTACTGCACTCAGTACACTCTTGGGACGGGTGCCCTCTGGTGGTCACTCTAGCTCTGCACTAGAAAGGCCACCTGCACTCTTTGATCACACCTTGGTCAGCTGTGGAGCCTTAAAATGTTCACTGCCTGCAAGGCTGAACTGGTTTAAAAGAGAAAATAGCACAGGAGAAGTCCAGTCATTACCCACTGCATATTTTTTATTGAAAACATAAAAAGGCATGTTTTCCTGTTAGCATTCTGAAACTGTCACCAAAATCACAGTTCACTGGGCATCATTTCAATCCTCAGCATTGTTTAATTCACATCCTGAAGCAGTGCACACACACACAGGACTCGCTTGAGTTTTGTCCCGATTTTATTTCTCACCTGAGTACTTCAGTACATACCACAGCTTCACTTACATAAAGAGACTATTAAAGTGTTTCATTTCTACAACAGCTACACATGTAGTGTTTCATTGCTCAGCCATTGGTCTAAACACAGCTGGACCCTGGCACTCAAACCCCAAAGAAGGAAAAGGCCAGTGACCTGTGGTCAAGTCGCTGTATGCATTTTTGCCAAAAATAATCATTTTAAAAAAAAAAGGAAATATACACTTGAAAGCCAAAGACAGCAAACCACTGATCCTTCCTACTGCAGTCTGAACAATTTGTGTCCGTGTTTGCAGAACAGCTCAAAAACAACATTGGCATTTCTTCCCAACGTGCCCTCTCGCCCCTGCGGGCTGCCTAGAGTACATTCATAGTAGGATCATGGCAAAACATGGTGTTGTGTGTTATATCAGGCATGAGTGAAGTGTTCTTACAGCAGATCTGATGGGGCTTTAGCTGTCAGGTTACACGCACATACACCGTAAGAACAGATACAGTATGGCGCCTCCTGTTAAAAGGCTTGTGGACTACATGGATTACAGCTTACTTTACGCTGTTATTTCATAGCTAAAAACATCACTAGTGGAGGAGCAGGAGCTCACTTGAGACACCCTTCCCACAGCTGGGAGGATGTCTTGGGCCTCCGGCTCATTGTATTACACTTCTTCTAAAGACGGTAACTTCAGGGTCTAGGATCCTTCATCTGTAGTCATAACCAGGGCTGCGTGTGAACGGTCAAGGATTTGAACATCCACTATGGAGTGGAGGGGGAAGTAGGGATGAATGTGTGTTAGGAACAGGGGCAGTCAGCCTGTTTCTCTCACACCCACATGAGTTTCATTAAGGTCCCCTGCCTCTGGGGCAGCATGGTCTGTATCAAAACTGATCCTCACACCCCAGAGCTATGTGTGTATGCACAGCACCAAGATGCTGCACCTGTCAACCTCCAACAACCTTGACAGAAGCAGTTCAGTTTCAAACTCTGTGCTTTAGAAAATACAGTAATTTTACTGAATGTTTAAAAAGAAAAAGAACACAAAACATAAAGTGTAGCTTTGCCCCTTGGAATTGTTCACAGCAGAGAATGATAGAGTTGGCTGCAGTTGAACCCGACACCACAGCAGGAATGCGAATAGGAGAGGACACACCTCTGCGGGAGTACACCTGAACACAGCTAGGAACCTCAGTGAACGTGCAGTTCTTTACCCAGAACCCCTCAGAGCTTGAACAATGGAAGGCGTGAGCCGCAGAGCAGGGTGTGTCTCTTCCACAGAGGGGGTGGGGGGGGGGGAGGGAAAAGAAAAAAAAAAAAAAAAAAAAAAAAACCCACACAAGTTCACAGCTCATTACAAACATATGTAACACTCCTCCTGAGGGACCCAAAGGAGGGCCACCGCCACCGCATCTAACCGCAGGCTCACGTGACCTCTCTGAACTGTAAAACGAGGCATTGAACCCCGAGAGTCTGTGTGCAAGTTTAGCGTAGTACAAATACATTGTGTAACAGTTGCTTTGCAGGTCCAGTGAGACGTGGGCCACAACCTATGACCCCCCCCAACCTCCATTCAGTGTTACATTAACAGTGGAAAGTCTAGCTGGAATGACTCAGACTTCTCAGGTATATACATACTCATTCACTCACACACACACAAACACAGCAGCATCTTGTTGCTTTGTTCCTGTGCTCCAATCCTGTCCCACCCCCCCAGGCCCCACCTCCACCAAGGCCCGCCCCTTCCTCAGGACTTCCTGTTCCTGGTTGAGTCGGAACTGCCGTTAAGTTTGCTGCGGCCGCTGCCTGTCGCTGTGCTGCCGTTGCCAAGTACACGGTCATGCTCCCCAGACCCCTCCTGCTTGCGACGACGGGTCTCCTTGTAGCGCAGCGTGATGTCCCTGTGGACACCAGGAATATGTCAGCATGCAGAACAAACATCTCTCTCTCTTTCACAAACGTACACGGGGAGCCTTTCCAGCTCAAGGGAGACCATAGTGATCAATGTCAGCTAACAGAGCTGTGGGGAAGGGGGGCAGTGCTGTGCTGTAGTGTACTATCGAACCCTGAGTCGCTCTTCATGAGGAGCCAGAGATTCAGCGTACAGTGGGGCCAGTGGAGCTGGATCTGCTTTGGACTTCAGGTGACCTGGGAGATAGTTTGGGGTTGAGATGGGGGTGGGCAAAGAAAGGTGTCAAGTCCAAAGTCTAAGGTTGTCATAGCAAGTCACTTGGTCCCCAAAAACAATACATGCAAAATGATAAATCACTGCACCTGAAAGAAGCAGGAAAAAGAGGATAAATTCAATCAGCAGCCAGAGGAAGGACCATAAACATGCGGAGAGCCCCCCATAGTGGGGCTGACAGACAGAGTCTCCACAGCAAGAACAACAAGGTGTCCAAAGCTCACCTCACCGCACACAGTCACTGCCTCTGAAGACAGTGTGGGGGGGGGGGGGACACACACATACCAGAAGCATTACCATGCAGGGCAAATCCCAGGGGAAGTCCACAGGAAGTGCTGAGGCGAGGGGGCTGCGGTGGGGGGGGGTGTCACCAACACAAACAGCTTAGCAACAAATGAACTAGGCGGTACCCCAAAAAAAAAAAAAAAAAAAAAAAAAAAAAAAAAAAAAAAAAGCAACGAAGGCACCATTTTGCCGGGAATATCCCAGACGGCCAATTGCCGTGCCACTATTCCAGCATCCCAGTAGGAAACGTGACTCCACGGGAACCTCAGGGCCTTAACCGTGAGAAGATCTGGTGCTTTTGTCTATAATGGGGGGTGGGGACTGCGGGCACCAGTCAGCTTACCGGATGAAGAACCTCCAAAGCGTCCAGGTGAGGAGGAGGACAATGCCCAGGATCCAGCACTGCGTGATGAAGAAGGGGATGGGAAGTGTGATGGTATGGGGGTCGTACTTGACCACGATGAGGAACTCGGTCACGGTGATGGCCGCCACCAGCCACGCCTGCTGGCCCAGCTTTTTGTGGAACTTCCTGGAGGAGGGGGGCACAGTGGAATAGATCTGCACACAGTGCTGGGGGGACATCGAGGACCCCATGTCCACGCTAACCGACACACATACACAGTCGAGCCAGGGCATCCACGACTCACGGGTCATCCATGAAGTCATAGATCTCCCTCATGGCCACACCGCCCACGTTGACGAAGAAGACGAGGCGCAGCAGCACCAGGTAGTGCTCAGGAGGCATCCACAGCACAAACTTCAGGTAGAAGGTGTTGAGCTCTGCTAGCAGGAACTGTGGGGGGGCATGAGTGGGGAGGCACAGGGTGACATGGTTACAAATGCGCCCCAGTCCCTGTGCCACCAGGTGCAAGTGCGTACCGAGCAACGACGCTCACCATGAAGATGATGCCGCAGACGGCCAGCCAGCGGCGCAGGTTCGACGCAGGCTTCCATTCAAAGTTGACCCAACTGTAGGGGGTGAACTGGAAGGCGATGCGCTTGATCTTGCCCCTGGAGGCAGAGTGTTGGAAGAAGGGTTATGGCATCACCACTATCGCCATCACATCCTTTCAATCAGCCATTTTGACCACGTCCCCTCCCTTTAGTTTGCCTCTTTTCTCCAAAGCAACGTACCGTGTTAACCTACAGTGAAATTTACCCATTGACATAGCAAGGCACTTTTTACTACATCAATTCAGGGTAAGTACATTAAACAAGGGCACTAAAGCAGGAGGTTTGAGTCAAACCGGCATCTTTAGAGTGCAAGGTGGTGGCTTTAACCGCTACACCACCTGCTGACTGGAACAAAAGACAACAGCCTGGAGCCCCTAAAGAAGCACCTTGTTTTAAAGGACATACTTGTAGGTGGGGATGTTCCACAGGCCCTGCCACTGGTAGGGCTTCATGGAGAGCCACCCCAAAGTCTTCATGCCACAGTAGATGCCCAGACCGTTGCACACCAGCACATCCATGATCCACTGGGGAGGACAGATGGGAGGAGGGCAGTTCACACCGGTGGGGTACGAATCCCATGGTGCAGAATTCAAAAATGGAGGGAGTTACTCACGTGGTCCCACCAGCACTCGGAGAAGTTAGGGAGCTGGTGCTCCAGACTGTACTCCAGGAACTCAAACATGACACTGATGATCATGCACATCCACCAGTCTCGGATCATCAGCGTCTGGGAGGGACCGGAACATATCAGGACACGTCGTTATCAATAGCAATGACATCGGTTATCATACATTCCTACGTCACTGGCACCATCGGCGCTACACAAACCACCTGTTATTACTATGATCTTTACGATGGGCTACGGCTGTTACCATGATTACTACCACCAGTTTCATCAGCTTGGACTTGATTATTACTGCTGTCAATCCTAGTCTCTTGGCTATGACAACGCGGTGTCCGTGCCAGTAACCAACTTTCTAACAGGAAACCTTTACTGTTAGAATCTTAAAAGTCACAATTTAAAGTGGTTTTTTTTTTTTTTTTTTTTTTTTAAACTTTTTCATCCCGTCTATGCACAGCACACAGACAAACTCCTTGATGACGACACGGGAATTCCACCCCAATGATCACAGTATGAGACTGTGAGCCTACCTTGATGTACCACCCTAGGAAATGAGCCGGGACAAACCCATCCATCTTGTCCTGAAAAACATTACCACCAGTTAATTTGCATGAGGTCCAGCAATGAATAGGTGGGCAATGAATGAGCGTCTCACTGGCAACGTGGGGAAACCAGGAAAATTGTATGCGCAAACACAACAGGACACGCAGACAGTGATTGAAACTTATTAGCACAGTTTGAGTTACTAATACCATATAAACGTTCATAGTCAATGTGTACATATTCATGTGAATAACATACCCGTGTACATGTACAGAGCATCACTCCTCGATAAAAGGAACTCATTTAAGTTGTACTCTAATTAGATCATAAAGCCTGCAGCTCACATTCTCTAACTGCATGCTGCACCACCTTCTGAATATGATTTCAGGTGTACCACAGGGCTACATTTTAGGACCATTCTCATTTCACTTGTATGCAGATTTTGGTGACAGCTCTCTTAGCTCTTTTAAACGGCTTATAGAACCTTACAATACTCAGGTTTTAAACTAGCTCTAAACTAAGGGCCAAGTATATTATTTTCCTTGTTCTCATGATACATATTAGAGCTCAAACAAAACTTATACAGTTTTGTGGGACTCTGGACAGAAACATACTTATTAAAAATGAGGATGAACTCTAAAAGTCAGAACTAGGACTTTCATTCATATTTTGTATGTATCGAACAGCAACCACTTTAACAATTCTGAAGACCAGAGTGCAGAACTGTTCTTTGCCAATAAAGGTTTCACATCCTTCGCTGAAATATATGAACTAGATGAACTGGACTGTACCATTATACAGGACACAGATATACAGGTACATTTTATGGAACAAGTGATTGTGGATCTTTTCTCCATCAGGTTCATATAATCACCATCTCAGACAAAAGATGGTGTTCTTGGTCTTGCATAAAATGTTTAATTCCACGTCAGACTTAGGAAATGCTAATTTTGGCTCTATTGCCCATGGTCGAAGATGACAAATAATACACTTGGATTAGAAAATTTGGCTTCAGCCATGAACAACTTTCTTGAGTTCACTGCAGGGCCAATCTATACATTTATTGATTTAGATGATGTATCAAGTACATATAATTTAGATATATGCACAAAGTATTAGGTCTCCCTTGTTACAAGCGGATGAAAACCACAGTGGTCCAATTTCCCGGGGGACTCCGTGCACTGACAGGAAGTAAATCAAGACTGGACTTGCACCGGTCACAGACACTTGGACTCTGCTGGACTGTTTTACCAGCCTGCTCTGCACTCCCAGGTCCTCAGTGAGGTCCAAAGCAGTAAACCCCTCTACTGAGGCTGTAGGGCACAAAGAGGGGCAGTCATGCACATTCCTGCAGGTGAGGGATGGGTATCGCAACAGTGTTGTTGCCATGACAACTCCAAACCAAAGCCTGTGACACAGGCCATCCCATGGTTACATTCATGCGAGTGCACAGCTGGCGATGGCCATGTCAAGGAACCGCGTTGCGAGTAGTGCACATCTTACCCAGATGTTGTGGTACGGGTCTGTTTCGTTCCCCGGATCGTAGATAAGGCAGTTGCCCCCGTAATCTCTTTCCGGCAGAGGCACGCCCAGCTTGGGGTCAATGAATTTCATAAAATGGCGCCCGTCGTGCACCGTCTGATCCCAGAGGTACAAGAATGGACAGAGTGAGAAAAAGCAGTCCTCTGTTATTTTACATATCCATCTCGGTGTCTGTGTTATAATGACCTATTTTTACTTTAAAATGCACTCTCTCCCCCTTCTCCGACCAATGGTTTCAAAGGGACAGAAGCTCACCTAAAACGTTCTAGTGCACGACAGTTCGACAGGCTTTACTGTGTTGTAAAAAAGTGGATCACTAGGCAGTATGTGAACAGTAACGTTGATGGGCCCAGCAGGTGGCATAGCCATTAGAGCCACCACTTCACCTTCAAATCAAGTTCGAATGACCATCCTCTGCTGTACCACCTTTCACCAAAGTACTTACCCTGAACTGACACTTGCTGTATAAATGTGTAAATTAGTGCAAGTAACTTAGTGGACAAATCTCACGCTATTATTCATATTGGAGAAGAGAGTCAGAGGAGTAAATAATTAATAGATGTCTCTGTATAATAACAGTGGACGCCCTGCCTGGGAAACTGATTCCTTTATTGTTATTATTGCTGTAATCACCTTCATTTTAATCCTCGCATCGTAATTTGGGGCAAAGGGAACAGTCTCCGTCCCCGCCAGATGGAGGGAAAACCTCACTCTCGCCACTCTGCATTCGATTTGATGGCTCGTTTTGTAAAGTCCACACTAAGCTTAATTGTAAGCGTGAGCTCTGTGTGTGGAGGAAAGCTCATGAGCGATCTCGTGTGTATTGCGTGTGCATGTGCGAGAGGAGGCACAGTGGAGACTATCGGGGCTCACCTGGAACAGGATAAAGATGAGGAAGAGCTCATAGACCACTGAAACACAGAGCCAGAAACGCCAATACGCTGGGGGGAGAAGAAGAAACTGGTTACCCCAGTCCTGACCAAGAATACAATGCAGATGTATGCATGTCTGAGAGAGACAAACAATGAGTGGGTGTGGGCCAGCTCAGCTTGCTGTCACTCATCAGCTGTCACACTCAGCCTGCTGCCTATGTGTGTGAAAGTGTGTGTGTGCGTGTGTGTGCATGCCCGGTGCACTGGGAACCCTCCTGTAAGTAAAAAGCAGTCGCTCTCTCAGGTTTGGCACACAGGGAGGGTCAAAAACTCCCTTCCTGTAACTTGTCATTGGAAAAAGGCCAGCACCCAACCACCTGACGACAGGCAACCTGACGGCTGCATTTTGGCTCGTGACAACACTCCCCGCGGTCCATCCTTGGACATCCTAATGACCCCCCCCCCCCAGAGACACAGCACGGAACAGCTCCTCCATGAGCGAGAACACCAGTTCAGTTCCAGACTGCAGGAGTCCTCCATGTTTGCCTTGTTTGTGTGTAAACGCAGCTGTGTGACAGCATCTGCTTTGTGACTGTGATCAAGACCAAATCAGCAGCGGACTACAGAGGAGATGCTGACCGTACCTGGGTGTGGTCTAGTGAAGGGTCCATCTTTTGCCTGTGTCACACCAAAGCAGAGGAACACCAGGATGCTGGCCACAATCCCCCTGGAGAGACACAAACACACACACACGTATACAGAGAGTCGTTCAGACAGAGGCACCTGGCAAAGCTGGAGGGGGGGGGCCAAGACTGCAACCCCTCATATTAGACCAGGTGGGGTCCTGCTGTCTCTAATCCACCAATCTGAGCTGCAGCTGGGGTGGGGGTAAAATCCAGCAAGATGAAGAACTCACTCACACAGCTATTCCTGGACATAGGACTGCCTACTCACTTCCTATTCTCAGACACACACAAACAAAACACTCTGGGACTTCTAAGCAATCACCATAAATAAAAATAAAAAAATCTCATCTTCAAAGTGTGTGCGTTGGTTAAAGTAACAGTCACCCCTGTGGGGGGTGGGGGAAGATTGTGCAAGCCAAGCATCAATACCAGCATGGGAATAATCCCATTATTATTACAGTCATCTTCTTAGCATGGCTACTCACCTCAGGGGTGTCCTTCAGATGGAGCTCATGTGACAAATAGCAGGGCCATTAGCATCGCAAACCGGGGTAATGTACCATGATAAAGGGTACAATGGTAGAGGCACACATGCAACAAAACAGCTGCAATCACAAGAGCAGAGAAACGTAACCGTGGCGACAGAGCTGACCTCTTGGTGTTGTAGGCCGTGTCCTGGGGCGTCTCCTCCAGCAGGGTGACGTAGACGAGAGCGCAGGTGAGGATGAAGAGCACGGTTAGGGTGTGGGCTCTCCTGCAGAGCGACAGCGTGAGAAAGTGACGCTGCGATGACAGCGAGCGCAGAGAGGAGCATGCATACACACACACACACACACACACACACACACACACACACACACACCTGTAGGTGAAGGCCTCGTCCTTTGAGACACAGAAATAGAACGACGTCGGGCTACCGGCTCCACAAGGGTCCCCACAGCAGAGCAGAGGCAGAGAGGACAGGAAAGCCCTGCCCACCCAACGGACAAGGTGAACCGCCAACTTAGGCAGGTCGCCAGCTCTCCGGGCCGCCAGTTGGGGAACGAGAAGGACGGTGCCCCGCTCTGCAGCGTGACCGCAAACGCTGCCGACCGAGTTGCACTGCACTGCCTCTGAATTGTTGTTAGCCACGTTCAATCATTTCGCTGACAGTTTTCTCCAAAGCAGAGAAAACACAAGAGCATCAAGAGCACACAAAGAGCTTTAGACCCATGCGAGAGGGATTCAGCAGCACTGAATCACATTTTATGCCCCCCCCCCACCCCCACCCCCATACGAACAGGACGTGAGGCACAGCTGCAGCGTGGAGGGGGACTCACAAGGGAACCACTGAACATGCCAGGCCAGACACAACCAGTAGGGCAACTAGTTCTGGCCCACAATCACTCCATACCAGCAAATAACCAGTTTGACAGGCAACTTCACAGCTGGGGGAGCCGTGTGGTGGGAATTCCGAGGCGTGCGCCGTGCCCGGAATGTCCTCGTTCCTGAGGCACAAGCCACCCGCTCCAGCAAACGACATTTCTGTCCTCTGAGGCAGCCGAGAGCCAACGCACACGTACACCGACATACATCCCATCCCGTGGCACTCCACCTAAACACAGCTCACCTGGAGGTGCTGTTTGGTCTCAGCCCAGCAAGCCCTTAGAGATACTGACTAAAGTGCCGCATGCATACATGCATGCGCGCGCGCACACACACAGAGCCATCCGGCTCACTTGCTAATGGACCCTGAGCCCTTTGAGTTAAGAGGCTCTAGACCAGGGAGCCATGGATTTGACCGCACCCTGACCCGCGGGAGACAGTAAGTGGACACAAGGTCCACCATCGAACACATCACCTGCAGTCTTCTTCATGATGGCAGCTGAATGTGTGCCGCTCTAATCGAACGAACCCCAGCGGAAATTCCACACGCCCCAAACAAAGGAGACGCAGCTTGGATGTTCTAACCAAAGTGTGTCGCCGCGGTACGGCATGGGCACTCGGTGGAAACACTGACCAGAAGAAGGTGTTGGTTCCATCGTCAAACACCTGGCACTCGGTGGTCCTCCGGCAGCTGCCGTCCCTCGCCGTCGCCTTGGCGCCCCTGCCTTTGGCCCCCGGGGCCGGTCCAGGCGATGCCGCCGCTCCGTCCTGGAGCCCCCCGGTGGGAGGGGACGGCTCAGCAGGACCGTTGTCCGCCGGCTCCTCGGCGGCGCCGCACCTGCCGGACAGGAGGCCCGCGCCGCTGCGCTTGGTCTCGGCTCTTGCCATGGCCCCCCCGCGTGGACGGGTCCACCGCACCGGTCGGTCAGCTGCTCAGTGGATCGCCGAGTCGTCTCACACACGCACACGCCGAGCCCCAGATGGGTGTCAGTCAGCGCCGGCGGCGGGGACTCGACCCCAGACACACGCTGTAACACAGAGAGAGAGAGAGAGAGAGAGAGAGAGAGAGAGAGAGGGGCCGAGGTAACAGTCAGCTCGCAAATGAAGCCCTTATTAGCTACCCGTTTACCGGCTGCACGTCGACGTCACGCGCGCTCCACGCGCCACTTACTTACCTCACACAGCGAAGGACCCCAAAGGACATCTCAGTGACCCGCGTCCGGCACGTGACAGCCTTCCCAGGTCACGCGGAGCGCAGCGGACCGTTGTGCGGCTTCAGCTAGGCAACGGCGCGCGCATGCATGCACTTCTCGACGCGAGCTCGACAAAGAAAGAGCCGCAGACAGACCCCCTCAGCGGCCGCCCGCTCCGCTGTCTCTGTCTGTGCGCCCCTCCACCGAATCGTCACCACGAACGACGAGCTGCTCCTCCCCACATCACTGCAGCGTCTATTACACTAGTAATAACACTGTTCTACACCACTCATCACACAGCTTCGCGCTCTAACACCGCAGCTGGTCTCACCCGCGCCACCGCTGCTCAAGCGCCCTCCGGCTCGCGACCGACAGCTCGTCCCCTACTTCTCGCTGCTGCATCTGCTGTTGCTGTCACTACGTCACTTCCTGCGTCGCACAAGCCTCGCCCACCGGACGCTGTGACGTCATCGCGCCGTAACCGGGTCTTCCGTCCGAATCCTGAACCTTCGTTCGCCAGTGAGCAGCAGAGAATGTGTCTTTGGAGAAACTTATTTATCCTGTAATGTTTAATGGAATAATAGGGGGCGTGGTGGCGCAGTGGGTTGGACCACGGTCCTACTCTCCAGTGGGTCTGGGGTTCGAGTCCCGCTTGGGGTGCCTTGCGACGGACTGGCGTCCCGTCCTGGGTGTGTCCCCTCCCCCTCCGGCCTTACGCCCTGTGTTGCCGGGTAGGCTCCGGTTCCCCGTGACCCCGTATGGGACAAGCGGTTCTGAAAATGTGTGTGTGTGTGTTTAATGGAATAAAAACAGAAAGTACTCAGTTCATCACCACGCGAAATGAGCACATTGTGTTTCTAAAAAAGACGTACAATTAATATATCTCATACCATTCAGTAGTGCAGAAACGGAGAAAAAAATGATAAAATTATAATTTAATATTTTCCCAACATGATTTGTGTAAACATGTCACGTGTAAAGAAAACATGGTTGTATTAACTGTATTAGACATGTTTTATCAAGTGTCCAGGAGGGAGAGCAGCGTGGGGGGGGTGTCCAGGACAGGACAGGACAGGACACCTATATGAGCCTCCACATATTCAGAGCAGTGACGGCTCTTGTGACCCAAACAAAAACATCCACAGGACAAATGTCAGCGCACATCAAAGCAAGGGGACAGTAGAGTACAGGGCACGCCTCACGAGGATGCAAGTGTACACAAGAAAGCACCTTGAAAGGACACCCAACTTCATAACGTTTCTGAGTACGGGACCATTGTTTTCACGTCACACATCAGCCGTGTGTTTTCATACAACACTTTATGATGCTGCAGGACTAAGAGACGCGGCACTGGGTGGGATTCAGGGCGAAGGTCTTTTCGGGACGGTGTCACGCGCACGATGTAAACCGGCAGGAATGTGACGGCTTCATTCCTACCGAGACACGGCCCACACGGAGCGGTGGCTTCCTCAAGTCAAGCGGTGAAATGTGAGGACAATGTGAAGTTAAAGGCGCGTCCTGGGCAAAGGGTGCTGCGCTCCTCACACGCTGTCCCTGCACTCTGGACTTCCTTTCTCCACTGCGACGCATTGCTGTGTCAGTGTGCACATTTGCCCTGTAATGCTGTGTGTACAGTACAGTACAGATGTGCAGCGCAACATTGGGCGTATAAAACACAATCCTCATTGGAATCATGCCGGAAGGTTCAGTAATCCCCTGAAAGACTCTCTGGGGCCACGGTACATCGCACTGATGAGATGGGAACTTTATCTGTGATCCCTACACACACACACACGCACGCACGCACACACTGCACCCATAAAGATGTGTGGTCTGCCACTGACACTAGAGCAGCAGAGAACCCAGAAAAATTTAGAATTCCCGCCAGTGACACACGCACACACACACACACATTGCTTGAACGTGATGCTTGTTCCTGAGGCCTGTCAGCTGTCGACACTCCCGTCTTTCTTTGTAGTATTTTTACACTCTGTAAATATTAAAGAGGGGAAAGGATGAAGGAGAGCGAAGACACAGAGTGCTTTGTACCATGTCCCTGCCTCTGCTTTCCCTTCCTTGCGCTGTGATGTCGCTCACCTTGAAATCAGTGCACATAACTCACATCTTCCCCTTTCCTCACAACTGACAGCAAACACACTGTTGCGTGTGTTTCTGCGCTCTCATGGGTCCCAATCCACTTCTCCGTCACTTCCAACTGCAAAAACCACAAGCGCTTCTCAAATGAAGAATATGATGATGTAATGAAGATAATAAAGGTATAGATCCTTTGGCTGCAGCAGGTCCAGCGCAGCCCAAGAGGGATTAATGTAGATACGGATAGAACAACCGCCAGGTTCTGCAATATGATAAAATTCTAACAGGAAAGGCTGTTTTCTCCTCGTTCCACTTCCAGTTCTGATGGAGTGACGCCTGTGATGGCGAGGCACCATGTGATGATGATGAAGGGCTCTGGAAATGGGTACAGCTCCAGCTGTGCTCTGCTGCGGTGAAGCTCGTCAAGGGAACATTGAGGCCGAACATTTGTAACGCTGAGCGACGGTCCTTGTTCTCACGGCTCATTGCAACTTAACGCATTTCAATGGCTGCACCTAAACGTGGAACATGAATTTATGCCATTTTTAAAAATCAAGTATTTATTCCATTTTGGAACTGATTTCACAATAAAACCTTACAGCAATTTAAAATATCTTACAAATTTTCACTTTCGTCAACCGCTTGTCCGAGACCTGTCGCTTCACTTTGCTGGCGTTCGCAGCAGTCAGGAGTTCAGGTTTCTTTCATGAGTGCAGTGACTCAGCAGTGTACAGTGTAATTTCTCACCTTGCTTATACTTTAGATTTCCTGATGTACTGTGTCCTCAATATTGCACGCAGCTTACAGCCCACACACCTGAAATTCTGTACGATAATCATCAGTCTGCCAAAGTATGAGAAGTCATTCTGTGAGCCCACACACACACACACACACACACACACACACACACACACACACACACATACACACACACAGAAGCTTATAACCTCAGCATGATTCCAGAGGCTGGTTACAGGAAAGTTGATATCATTTGCACTTGGGGTGCGTACGACATGCCAGGAGTCGTGACGTAGAGTCCCGTAACACACTTCTGAAGCCTGGCACGTGAGAAACAGATATACTGTATACCCCTTGGTGCACACATACTGTACATACATAGAACACACACTGCATGGAACAAATCATCACTCAGCTGCCATGTGTAAAGTGCTCGGCAGGTGGCGCTCTCATCACATTGTTTCTTGCAGGGGCCCAAGGTGGACTGGGGACAAGTGCAGAGGGAATTTACCCTTTTTACATTCATAGGAATTCCATTGTGCAAAGAGAAGGGTATTGTGATGAGCATAATGAGATGTTAATAATTTACATGACTACAAGTCTAAACTGCAACAACAGGAGCCGAAGAGACAAATTCATAATGAGGGAAAAACCAGCTCATTATGGAATGGATGAAATGTGAACAGAAATGACAGGCGTGAAACTCTGACGACACCCTTTTGCGTTTCTTTTTAATGCTGAGGTCTCGTGGCTCGATTCACTGCTCTCCGCTGACACTCGATGAGGCATGAGGCGCACACACTGACGTGTACCTGAGTATAAACAGGGCTTCGAGCGCTTGATTTTTCAGGTGTGGTGAATAAGAGCAGCTGATGGAGCACAGTGATGTCAGGTCACAGCTCGACCCCCTGCTCTGCTCTGCTCCGCTCCACTCTGTCCCTTGCAAAGGAATTGTATCCTGTACCATTTCACAAAGGGGACAGCGGGTGGCGTAGTGGTTAGATCGCCAAGACAGGTGAATGAGTGTGAGCAGCTTAGTTCCCACATCTAACACTGTAAATCACTCTGAAAAAAAGTATCAGATAAAATTAATTCAATAATAATAATAGCACAGATACACTGTTCTCATTTTTAAATGAACAATTTCGTGTCAAGTCTTCAAATTTATGCAGACTCGCATGGTGACGGATGTGAGATGTGCCTTTTCTCAGCAACATGGGATTAACTGACGTGGTCAAGCAGGGATTGGACTCACTCCATATCACACACACACACACACACACACACACACACAAACTCCCCAGGCAGATACACACAAACACACACACATAGGGCCCTCACACATATCTAGCACTGAAATGTATCTCATTGCTGTCGTCCTCAGCAGAAGCTCCGCAAATATGTGTTTCACTCAAGTGTCCAAATTTATTCCACCAGAAAAGTTAACATTTGATCTGCAGCGTAATTCTAACGGTGTCATCCTGGAAGATTTGGTCACCTTCACCTTCTTCCTGCATGAAAACCCCCACAAAATATTTTCACCTTCTGCCATTGTGCTACATTTATCTGTCTTTATGTACCTGCATTTTCATGGTGTACTGACCCTATCACCATGTTGCTGTGACTCAGTTTTGTTCTATTATTAATCATATTAATAAAAAGGGCAGCAGGTGGCACAGTGGTTGAAGCTGTCGCTTTGCATTCACAGGACCCAGGTCTGAATCCTACCTTCTGCAGTCATTCTCTTGACTAAGGTACTGTAAATATTTTGAAGCGGTACAGTAAAAATTACCCTGCTATGTAGGTGGGTAAAACATTGTAAGATGCTTTGAAGAAAAGCTTCCAACTACGAAAGTACAAAAAAGTTGTCAATAGGAGGTGTTTACACCCAGTGCTCCTCTGTGAAACCCGAAATTCAAACTGAATGAGATGAGTGTTTTTTTTTTTTTAAAGAAGAGACAGATATGAACACCTCACGTGGGAGATGATCATTTTGCCAGAAGCGCTGGTGCACGTGGGTGTGTTTAGGCCCACGGCTTCAGGAATCCCGCGTGTGACTGTGCAGCATCAGTGCTCCGCTCACTGCAGGCCTGAAAGATCATCTTCCTCAGTGACCCTGAAGCAGGTCCCACATGGGGGTGGGGATGGGGGGGGCTCTTTTTACACAGGGACCCCAGCCAACATCTGCTGGAAAGAACAACTTGAAATGATCACATTCCTTTATAGGTTATTAAACACATTTTCTGAACATGAACTGAGAGATATTTACTTGTTCTAAATAGGAAACGTTATCTTCAGATATTCTAATTTACATGTTCAGTTGCCAGAACAATAATACGAACAGCACGAGGGAAAAGGAACCGTGGAAGACATTTATTTATTGCTCCTTTAGTAAACTTCAGAGTTTTAATTTCAGCAACATTAATCTAATACAATTTTTTTTCCTGCAAAATATAAATTTCCCAAAGGCTGGATTAAAGTGTTACATTTTATTTCATTTGCACAAAATATATTGTTTCAGACACACATTTAGTATATTTTAGTTACGATACATTTTAAAACTTGAAGCAATAAAAATGTTTTTATTAGTTAAAAGTGATTTTATGAGCTTTGGAGAATTCATTTCACGACGTTAAAATAACTGTGCGCTTAGATGTGAGATCATCAATTTCGTTATTTTGAAATCTGAGACAAAAAACATGTTTTGAAAACAAACCCCTGGTCAGGAAGCAATAATTTATTATCGTTAAAATACTAATTATTGTACGTATTAATGTACAATATCATTACGTCGATGAAAAATAAATGTCTAATTTTCTACCTGTTGTCATATGGAAAAATTAGGTTACTTATTATTTTTGTAGGAATAGAATAAAATAAGTGAAATATGTTGCTTACTGCTTGATCTTTTGTATTACACTGATACTCCCAGTGGAAAACACAAAAGACGTGTTTGCAGAGTGAATCTTGTGGAATTATCACGAGACACTTATTAAGAAAAAAAGAACCCTGAAAAACAAAGTACATACTAAACACCTCAAACTGTCAAAAAATGTGTGTCATACATGTATAAAGCGTTTATTTCCATATTCCAAACCAGCGATTATTTCACAGGGATTCTGCAGCCCTGCAGCTCAGAAACATCGCGCGTAAAGGGGATGGGAGGGGGCAGAAAAAAATACCCTGTAAGCAGAAAGTCTCCGGGGCAAAAACAACCACGCACTGGAAGCGCGGCCGCACGTCAATCACCGGAGCCTGATACCAGGCCAGCCAATCAGAGATAAGGATTTGTGGCTGAGCCAATAGTAGCCAAGTTAGGGCGTGTCAAGATTTATGGGGCGGAGCCGGCACGGACCAATGAGCAGCCGGTCCGGAGAGGCTATTCAAACTGCGCACTGTGGGGACTTTAAATGTCCATACGGAGGGGCAGCTGGGTCACACGTTTAAATATCCTCGAGCGCGGCCGACCGTGGGGAATCTCGGGTGGGAGCTTCACGCTGGATCGTGTCTGCTGATCTACGGTTTTGTTTTCTCTGGGAGTTTCGGACCCGCGATGTCGGACGTGCAGCTGTCCAGCAGCGCCCTCGAGCGCACGGCAGCGCGCAGGACCTTCCCGCTGCACGCACGCACCGGGGCGTGCCGCAGCCTCTTCGGACCCGTGGACCACGACGAGCTCGCGCGGGAGATGAAGTCCAAGCTGCGGGAGATCTCCGAGCGGGACCGGCGCCGCTGGAACTTTGACTTCGACACGGACACGCCTCTGCGCGGGCAGTTCGAGTGGGAGGAGGCGAGCGTGGACGCGGTGCCCGTCTTCTACCGGGACTCGGTGCAGAGGGGCAAGGCGAGGATCCCCGTGGCGGCTCTACCCAGGGGCTCCAGGGACTGCAGCGGCCGGGAGGCGGGCGCCCTCAGCCGTGTGTCCAGCCCCGAAGCCACGGGCGCGCGCAGCGCAGAGCTCAACCGGGAAAACCGCGCCGAGCAGCTGAACTCAGGGAAGCCGCAGCGCAGGGCGCTCGTGTGTATCCCGCGGAAAAGGGCGTCCACGGGGGACCTCAGCTCCAGCCGCATCAGCGGTGAGCAACAACCGGAGCGCGCGCCTGAGTGACGGCGGTGGGTGGCAGCGCGCGACGTGAGAAACTTAGTAACCCCTCGTTTCCTTACAGATTATTTCGGCAAGAAGAAAAGGACCTCGGAGACGAAGCAGGGCACGAGTCCTGTCCCGGTTCCCCTCGAGCAAACCCCGCGCAAGAGGATCAGATAAAGGTGTGTGTGTGTGTGTTCTCGTATTCTGTTGTTTGCTACAATGTTGCCAGGATGTACCGCGAACGGGCGCCGTCGTGTGGCTGCGGAGCGCGTCCTGCCTGGGAGCGCAGTGCATGCATTGTGGGGAGGGTGGTTGACTGGGGGAGGGGGATCGCGTCGTAGTGGCGGGAAACGCAGAAGGAGCGTCGACTTTCAGCCTCAGTCCCCCTCTTCCTTTCCCTTCCCTTCCCCATCCCACCCCACCCCACCCCACGTTGGTCTGGTTTTTAAAGTCCACCGTGTTGTTTCTTTCCCGTAGGTTTTTGCACGGCGATACTGTGAAGACGTCATCTTCCGCCCCCTGGACAGAGGGACCAGAAAGCGCGTCCACCCATCCGCGTGCGTGGCGCGCCGTGCGCGGCCCCGAGGCGCACCCCAGTCGGACTCTCAGGACTCGCAGAAGGACTTTATAACGCAGAGAAAATGTAGCAGGCCGGTGGTCCTGATGGAGCCACTGGACAGTGTTAAATACATCATCAAGTGTGCAATCTTTCATAACTCTAATAAATGTCTACACTGGCCAAAAGTGTACAGCTTTAAAATAAGAGAAATAATGAAAGAAAGAAAAAGACAATATGAAAGTATATATTGTTTATTTCTGTTTTATGTGTCTTGAGTCTTGTAAATAGATATATATATTTTAAAAAATTATTCTAACTTATAATTTTTCTAATTTATATTTCACCATATTTGCGGATTTCTGTCATTGCAGCCCAAGGGCAATCTTTTTTTTTTTTAAATTTTGTTTTTATTGTCAAAGGTTGGTGTGATGTTCCTCCGTCAGTGACGTAGTTCTCATAGTTCACGTGAAAATAGGGACCGTTGTGTTTCTGAGCCGTTTGTATCTCTGTCCTTTCCACTGCCCACGAGAGATATGAATCAATAAACAAACTGTTAAACATCTGAAAATGTAGCCTCGCCTTTTCATTCCACTGTTTCCCGTGAGAACGTGGGAAATTCTTCGCCGACTCTTCACACCCATCGACACCGAGCATTCAGTGCTGATCCTCAAGCCCCTGAGTGACTGTCATCACCAAGACAGCGGGATGTCCGGCACCTCTGTCTTCATCTCCTGATTGCTTCCACTCATCATCATCGTCCACGCAACTCCTTCCCGACCAGGAAGCATCTCCAGCGCTCCACTTCATTTTGTTCCCTTTCACTCCACTGAAAGTCTCGGTTAACGGGGGATTTTAATCATGAACCTGAGATTTTTCATTTCGATGAAACACTTCCCACAATAAGTGAATTTATGCTGTGTCTGATGTGTCTGCGATGTGTCACTAAATGAGTGTGTGCACCTGTCGCATCAACCCCCCCCACTCGTTCGACGCTGCTCAGGTGCGGAGGTCCGGACCCTTTCCGAGCGGCTATGTGGTCCGTTTATGGACCGCTCGGCACCAAAGTCCATTGTGTGCGTTGTAACCTGGAAGGAAGATGGTATTTAAGGATAAGAGCTGAAAATTGGTGTGTTTCAGAAGCGATCTGTGCTTTTCTTGCCACCACTCTGTCATCATTACTCATGCGGGACCGTGTCCACGTCACGGAGACGCACAAAGCAGCATTGCTGTGTCCCGATGGAGCGCAGAGGAGGTGGCAGCTGGGTGATATAGGCTGAGATTTACAGCACGCACGCACGCACGCACGCACACGCACACGCACACACACACACACACACACACACACACACCCACCCACCCACCCCCAGCACATAAAGGAGCGAAGCAGGTGCCTTGGGAGTCCCGCATTGTGCACCGGTGCACCCCCGCACTGAGCGCGCATTCAGGGCGCATTGAGCGCGCACTCGTGCCCGTCCAGAGGGCCTCTTCTCTCCGCTGCTCGTCCGTGTGCGCGCCCCCGCCACCTCCGCACAGACACCACCTGCCCGGGACACAATGACACCGAGCGGCTCCGCGACGCCCCCTGTCTGAGCACCCGGCGCTGCTCCGAATGACCCATCCACGTCTACCCACGCAGCCACGCGCCGCGCCCAACCGAACCGCTGCTGCGACACGCAGGTCGAGGGGAACCCGACGTGGACGGACGGACGGACGGACGGGCGCGCGCGCTCGCTCCCGCGCTCATTTCCAACACAAAGCGGCCCGTCTCCAGTCTCCTTTATTGCCCTCTTTGTAGCCATATGGCGGATCCGTGTAGACACGGCCAAGATGCGTCCATTGAGCCGCAGAACGTCCTGCGCGCGAGGACAATGGTCGCTCTGTCCCCCTGCCGCCCCGCCCCCACTCACTCGAATGGGAGAGAAAATATAATTAAAGTATGGGGGACATCCAGCTAATTAGGGGCCATATGCGTGGAGAGGGGTGGGGGGAGGGGGGGGGTGTTGAGGCTTCACCCGAATTCGCACCATGATACAGTGCGAAGATAAGGGATGATCGGGATGATCGGGGTGACATCATTTCCCCGGCGGAGGTGAGGACATACAAAGTGTCCCCCCCCGAACCCCCCACCCCCACCGCGGACATGTCCTGGAGCTGAAAGTAGGAAATATGGAGCAATGAATCATGGAAGCAATGCTGCGCTGTCACTCCCTCGTCGGTGTGTTAAAACAGCAGACAAGTCTCTGCTGCGCTGATTTATGTCAATTATTGGTTTTCTCCGTCAGAGAGAGAAAAAAAAAACAAACAAAACGCAGATCATAAAAACTTTTCTTAATTTATATATTACTGACGTACAGTACTATGTTTCTTGTATTTATAAGTATTATGAAACCACACAGAAGTGTCCTGCACATCAAACCATTAAATTGTATTATTTATTGTAATAAGGCTTTCATTTCAGGTTAAAAGTCATGTGTTGTTGCGGGAATGAAAACGACACTTTTCTGAAATACAACAAAAAAAAGTTTGACGTTAAACTAAGTTACACTACATTTACATTAAGTGAAACCAGTGAGACTCGTTATTGCAAAAAGCTACTCGTTTTGAACTTAATAAACCCAAAAAAGGCAATTATGCGACTGCACTCGAAAAGTTAAAGTAGAACACACAAAACAGCTTTTTGGGAAAAAAGTGTTTCATTTGACGTGGTTTCCCATAGTCACCTTAATAAAATAATTAATTACAATCTTTAAATTCTGTTGTTGCAGAACTGCGGAAAAAGTCACTCGTGAATCTGCGGACCTGGTTTGCATTGTGGGACTTTACTGTGGAAAATACCACAATTCACATGAATCGGGAGAAGCAAATACAATGTCGCTTTATGGCTTTAGAATGTCTCTAAAATTTGTTAATAAGATTTCTAAAAATTTTCGAATTAGTTTATGTATCTGATGACTGATACGAAATCAGTGTTTTACAATAAGAATAAGTTATAATCAGGTGTTTAAAACATGGGGCGAAGGAGACATTACAGTAACGCATAAGGTCATTTTAAAACTATATAGAAAAAATATATATATTCAAAATTAATTAATTTTATTTTTTATATATATATATATATATATATAAATTATAAATTATATATATAAATATATATAATATATATATATATATATATATATATACACACACAACTTGGACGCCAGTCAGTCGTAACTGTTTTGTGATTTTTTTTCCCTACATCACGTTCTACACTGGGTTCGTACTGTCAATCGGTTTATTAATTTCCTTCCAATAAGACGTGATGTTCACCACCGGCACTGGACCTCTAACCCTCTGCAACACGGCCGGACGGAATATTGAAAAACACGTCCATAAAATATGATTTTTTTCTGTTCAGAATTGGCAAATTAAAAAAACAATATAATTTCGATTTGAACAGTAGCTTTATGATTATATCAGTAAATGCATGTGGCAGTAGTACGGTATGTGGGATTAGGACCTGCCAATCCATCACTGTGTTATTATTATTATTATTATTATTATTATTATTACACAGATGATTTTGTCCAAGCGACTTTCAGTGATATTTATTTTCACCTCAGAACGGAACTACTGTACCATCGCCAACCTGGCCTGTTGAAGTAGAGACAGGCTTTCACTAGACCCGGGGGAGGCAGATGAAGCGATGGTAAACATTTTTTTCGTCATCCATATACACTTTATGGTCATTTACGTTTTGCCAGAGTGTAACAAGGCCCATCTTTTTCGCTGCATGCGTGACAGTGTGTGGATCGATGGCGCACTGTGGACAGACCTGGCTGTCAGATGACAAACGCTGCTCGGCTCACACGCCAAGATAGAAACGTGCCTGGAAAAAAAAGAGAATAAAAAACTAAATCCCATTTGAATAAGGCACACACTCCGCAGCCCCCACCTGCAAAGACCGCAATTAAATACAAAAAGGGGGAAAAAGGGAGCCAAAGAGAATTAGCATTCGGCACGGCCATCTGGCACTGGAGCAGGCGAGGGGGGACAAAGGCCAGAGGGACGGGGAGCACAGGCGAGTGTGCCACGGCATTCACCTGCAAATGAGCCTTTGTCACCAAATTAAAGCTCCCCGACCCCCTGGGCCCCCGAGGGCCCCCTGAAACTCCCATCGTTTTGGTTTTTTTCCTCCGCCCCGACCCCCCGGCCCTGGCGTGACGAATGAACGGCTGAGCCCACGTCTGTGCGTCTGTGTGTTTGCACACCCGTGCGACGCACTGCTGAGGCGGAGGAGCAGCGATCGATCGGCCTTTTCTGCGCTGCCCTGCTCATCGCTCTATGCGGTGCTCGGCACAGATGCGCTCCAGTCCCCTCCTTGGAGTGTCGTTAGCGAGACCAATGCAAACAGAAGAGCCTGTTTGTGTGTTTATGGTGTGTGTGTGTTTGTGTGTGTGTCCAGAGATCAGCCCCATTCCCCAGTTCTGCACAGACTACATGTGCGGTATGGAGGAAATGCCGAAACAGCGTCAATCTGGAAGGGACAGAGCTCCAATCGGTGCGACATGATGCCGGGGCCCAGGGTGTGTGTGTAGCAATATACTGGGGGATCCCTGAGAGTGTGTGTTTCAAGTACAGGCTGCACACGCAAAGGGAATATTGCATGATTTACCCCGAAACAAGTGCACACAACTGCCAAAACTGCTTTTTGTTTTCAAATGTTCTGCGTGTGTGTGTGCGGGTGTGCGCGCGTTCTCCTCCAGGTGCGGGCTCTTTCTGCCCTCCCTTCATTCAGTATTCATGTGTATCTACAACAATGGGCGATGCTGAATTGACGCAGCCACGCAGAAGTCTGACTGACGGGGAACTCGTGGCGCCCTTTCAGGAATCTGCTTTCATTCTTTTGCCGCCTCTTTTCTGTGCAAGGCTGCCCTCGGTCGGGGGGCCGACCGCTCTTTAACCACAGCCTGGAGTCAGTGCGGCCCGGCTCGCACAGCGGACGACGAAGCGCATCGCTCACGTTTCGCTGCTTGGAGTTGTTCGCCGCTGACCCATAACGCGTGCTCACGCTCCACGCTTTACGGTCGACCCAGAATTCGTGATAGACGCCGAGGTACAGGTCCGACTGTGGCGTGGGGCCCCCTGCCCATCCGCACAGTATATGGCGGCGCAGTGGTTTAAGGCACTGCCTTGCAACCATACCCCTGGGTTCAAATATATGTTAGGAGTGTGGGGGGAAACAAGAGCGCCTGGAGGGAAGCCACTCTGACAAGGGTAGAACATGGAAACTGCACACAGACTGAGTGAGAGTCGAACCCAGAGCCCAGGAGCTGCGCGTCATTTCAAACGGTGTTCCTTGACAGTAGCTCTGAGGAGCCGCAGCACATGGCGCTTCTGCCAGTTTCACTTTGGTCCTGATGCTGCGCACAGGAAACCCCTGTCCTCCCGGACCCCCCGACCCCTTCCTCGCCGCCCCACGTCTCGCTCTCCCTGCTGCCCGTTGGCTGTTTTCAAGGCTTGCCACTGCTCTTCGGACAAGTGCTGGCGCTGGGCTCGGGGGGGAGGGGAGAACCCTGCTGTGATGGGCACTGACTCGGTGCTCCTTTAACGCCCCTGCGCTACATACAACTTAATACACACACCCGTTGTACCGCAATGTAACACACTTCAGGTTTTGTCATTTTCTGGCAGTGGAGTGCCAGACGGCACTTAATGCTGAGGGGCACCGTGAGCACAACCCATGTGCCTCCGTCATTCTTCGACCCAAGAGCCAGACGAGCGTTCCCAGCCCCAGCCGCTGCTTGCGATGCTACTTCAGACGACCGCAAGCACTGCGGTCGGCAGAATCGGACTATGGCACCAGCATGCCCCCCCCGCCCCCACGCCACTCATTCCGCTTCCTGACATGCAGCAGTCGCTGGTTTTACAGCAAGTTGGAAGTGAAGTCCAAGAACAAAACAAGTTTGGCGTGACGCCGGCAGGACCGATAGGCTCCGGACTGCGAGACGCGCGTCACAAGCGGGACTGTATGGGGGCAGCGGGGGTGGGGCCGCTCGCGGCTCCGGCCGACGGCTCGTGGTGATTTAGAGAGAGGAGCGGGGCGGGGCGGGGCGGCGCGGCAGAAACACCATAAATCTTCAGCTTTGCCAGAGAGGCTCTTTAAAGGGCTGCTGCCGGGGTGCGCCGCGCCGCGTCACAAAGCCGCGCTCTCCGAGGGGCCTGTCCGCCCCTCCTAATTTGAAGCCGCTGCCCGGAGGTTGAATGCATCCCGGCGGCCGCTTGACCTGCCCCATTCACGCAGGGGATTAGCAACATCTTTTCTCCCTGCTCGGGGCACTGGCTGCCTGGGGCCTGTGGACACTCCACTTACATCTGTACAACAAACAAACAGAAGCAGATGGGCCCGCCGGGGGTGCGCACACAACGCAAACACCCGCCCGTCGCGGTGCCTCGTTTAGGCGTGGGGGGGGGGGGAGTCCTCGGAGTGTGCGCCTCACGGAACGGGCAGCACCCTGGCACCGTGAGGACGCTCCCGGATCGGGCCACGAGGACAAACGTCCCGCAGCAGAGTCGGCGTTGGACGAGGCGGCTGGCGGGCTCGCCGGGGGGGAAGGGGCTCTGACAATAGGAGTGGGAGGGCAACGAACGGGGTGCGTGCGGAGCGCTGGACTGCTCCCCAGGAACGAGGCGTGAAGGAGCACATGTCGCTGTCTCCGTGGCAACGCGACCCCCCCCACGTCTCCTCGTCCGCATTGTCGGCAGCGCTAGACGGTGTCACTGACCAGATGGTCGTGTGCTGCATAACTCACTTATCTGTCAGTGAGCTCTAAAGGAATGCAAAGCGCACAGAGAAGGAGCGCGGCGCCATCTGCTCGTCGACACTGTCTGCACACGCACGCACGCACACACCCCCCAAGTATGTACACACGACACACGGTGGCGATAAGGGGTGTGTCTCGACTGTCCCCCGCGCGTCCGTGAACGGAGCCGTCGGCCGTGCGCGGTGCTGCCGGTTCCCTCGGCCGCGCGCGGTGCTGCCGGTTCCCTCGGCCACGTGGCTTCGTTTACTCTACAGCCTGTGCTTTTATTGGGCCCGAGGGCGGCTGCAGCGACTCCCTGCTCCGAGAGAGCGTGGCACGCGTGTGTGTGGCGTGCGTGCAAGTGCGTGCGGCATCTGACGGGCGAGGGGGCCGTCGCGCGTGTGGTCCGTGCAGGTTCTCTAAATGGAATCAGATGTGGGGCCCAGGAGCGAGGAGGCGGGGGTGCTGTGAGGGCGGGGTCATGGCGCACTGTGTGACGTCAGCCCTGCTGACCCGCTGTGCTCGCTGACGTCTCTACGATGCCAGGCCTCCCCGAACACTTTTATGCGGCGACGTGTGGCACGACCTGTGGGGTGATGTCAGAGGGCGACCCTGGGCCTCGCCGAGTCTTGCGTGCCCACACACACACACACACACACACACACACACACACACACACACGCTTGTTTTTAAAACAGAGCACGATAAAGTCACCTGGACTTTGACAGAAGAATTTGAGAGACAATCGGCTGTACCAACTGGACCGAACAGCACTGCTCTGAAAGCACTGATATCTCAGAAGCCCTTGCCTTTCACAGAACCCCCCTTCCCAACTAATTAGGAGGAGACGAGCAGCCTCGTCCCGACAGCCCTGCGGGGTGTGCAAGCGCAGAACGAGCACTCGAACCCCGAGCTGCACAGACCCGCACCTGAGGAGCCCGTAGAGCGAAAAGCTATTTTCAGAAACTCCATAAAACAAAGGCGACGTCCCGCATGTGACGTTTGGACACGGTGCCATGGAGACGGTAATGCCAGTTGTAATGCCAGTTGGTTTCCAGGCGAATCCGAGGCCGAGGAGGAGCACCGCAAGCACCACAACGAGGTGGACACGAGCGCTGTCACGCGCTGTCCGACACGGAGCTGAGCGACGGACACTCCGGCAGCGCACACGTTGACTCCAGACTCACACTGCCACGCTGTACAGGTACCGTGCACAGAGACAAAAGACACACCACGGCACTGAGGAGGAGCACGGCGGCCGTCCGGCATTCTGCCCTCCGGCGAGGGACTCCACTGTTTCTGGGGTCACGTCGGGCCAGAGTGCTGAACCAGCGATGCCCAAGTGTCTGTGTGTGCGTGTAGAGAGCAACACACTGGATGCAGGGCTTGGTGTACTTTGTGTGTGCGTGTGTCAGCGAGAAAGCGGCAGCGGGCCATCAGACGGAGGAGGCAGGCCCCCTTGTGTCAGCCTGCGGAAATAAAAATGGAGGGTGGGGGGAGGGGCGATGCCCGCCATCCTGCTGAACCGTTAGGGTTCCGAAATAAGAGGAAAAAACAGTGTATTAACTATATGACATTACAGTCGTCTTATACATAGAGCACATGCATACACTTTATTGGCTTTGTATCAAACACAGAGCGGTGTCACTGTAGCCGTAGTGTCACCTGGGCGCCGCGGCACAGGTCAGCCGGGGGCCCCCTGGCTGGACAGCTGCTCGTAGCTGGGAAGGCTGTTGCTGCTGGAGTGGAAATCGGCGGCGCGTGAGGCTCCGGCGCGTTCTGGGGTTGCGTTCCCTCGCCCCGCCCCCTGGACGCCGCCCGCGGATCTCGACACGGCCAACAGGCGCTGCAAGGCCAGGGAGATGTGGCCGAGGCTCTGCTCCATGTGCGTGATCTGCGAAGAGACACAAGCGCATGGAGCTCATCTGGGTCCACGTTGCACGGCTGCCCTTCTGACACCTTCTATTCAGCATTTGGGACTGTGCTGTACTTTACTGTGCTGCGCTGTACTGGTTGGACTGAAAAAACCACAGCGTCTGAAGGTCCTGGTAAATGAACTGTTCACTGAACTGTAGGCCACTCAGGAAGGACGCGTAAGTTTCTGAACAAGCTGACACAAATCAGCGCAGTTCTATTGGACTCGGTGGCCCCCGTGGGGTCCCAGGTTGGACCCAGAGGGAAGGACCCCATCCTCTGCAGCGCCAAAAGCTGGTCATCAAGCACCAATGGGGCTAAAAAGGCTCCGAGACTCTGTTTCCGGAGATTTCGGCGCAAGTGTTCGTGCTGCTCAGTTCCAGGCGCCGGTGGAGCTCAGAGATGAGTAAGAGCACCAGCGTGAGGGTCACTAAGAGGGGAAAAGCTGTCCGGAATGAGGGGGAAAAACTGCAGCCTCTAGAGAGGCAAAACTGAATCTCCCCTCTGGCACACGTAGTTCTGTACCACGGTAACTCCTCCCCTGCTCTTGCAGAAACACACACACACACACACAGAGACGCGCAGACGGTCCTTCTCTCGGTAATAAACATGAAGTACTTTCTGGCAGGTCCTGCTCTCTTGCGGGTCTGGGGTTCGAGTTCTGCTTGGCGTGCCTTGCAACACACTGGTGTCCCCTCCTGGGTGTGTCCCCTCCCCCTCCAGCCTTGCACCCTGTGTTGCCGGGTTAGGCTCCAGCTTGCCGCAACCCCGCTCGGGACAAGCGGTTTCAGGCAGTGTGTGTGTGTACTTTCCGGCATAGAAGCCAAGCTTGGCTTCTCCACGTGTGTGTGTGTGTGTGTGTGTGTGTGTGTTTGTCAGGATGCTGGTCACTGACTGCCGCTCTGCACTTGACAGCCGTCCTCCAGCCAGATTGCGGCACAAGCTCCAGATTCCGGCACAGAAACTCCGAAAAAGAGGTGTAAGAAAAGCTCAATGTGTGCAGCTCCATCTGGGCTGGAGTTTTGGTGACTTGCTGACAAATCCTAATGTACACTACTGTACCATCTTTACTCTACCATCTTTACACTACTGTAATGTACCATCTTTACACTACTGTACTGTACTGTGAATTAAACTCTCGGACCATGCTCTTTACACTATTGTACTGTAGCCCACGTGCTAGGAGTTCCGTCCCCAAATCCTTTCGCATGTTGAACAAGAGAGGTGCTTTCATCTTCCTACATCCCCCCTCAGGTTCAACGCGGCCCCTGTGGCCCCTGTTTGATGTGCCCCCCCCCGGGTGTAACACCGCTGATCCTCATTAAGTCGGTGTGAGGTGACAAGAGGGCCACCGACACTCCAGCGTCACTTGAGCGGAAAGCGAAAAGCAACGGAACCTAAATGCCAGTGCACACAGTAGATGTGCAGGTGTGTGTGTGCAACATGTCTTACTTGGACAGTGTTGGCATGTCCACATCCTGTACAGCTGCGTTTCTACTCATGTACAAATGCATGTCTGTGTGTGTGTGTGTGTGTGTGTGTGTGTGTGTATTGGCATTACAGAGGCGCTGCTCAACTCCAGGCAGTCCACATGCAGCAACGTGGGGGGCTCCAAGGCAGCACGGGGGGCAGCGGTGGACTTTCGAAGTGAACTGAAAGTTGTTCCGTGGGAGGTTTTGGCCACAGACAGGGAGGGGCCCCCGGGAGCAACGGGTTAAACATGAGAGGCTTACTGTACCTTGAACTCGCATGGCGGGGGGGGGGGCAGAGCGCCGCTTGACCCGGGACCCCCGCTTAGTGCTCTCTCTCTGTCTCTCTCTCACATACACATACACACACCCCACACACTCAAGAAGCATGAAAACTGCTGAAAGTTGCACATGCAAGCTGGAAAGAGGCAGAGCCAGGCATGGGCCGGAGATTAACTTGATGGACAGCTTCTCGGTGCCCCCCCTTTTGAAAATTAATGGCAATTATGTCCAGATGCAGACGACTGAAAGGCAATGAAGACGGATTCTTCAGCAGCTGGGGGAGAGCAGCGAAGGAGAGGGACGAACGAATGACCAACCGATTGACTGACCGACCGACCGACTGACCGACCCACCGACTGACCGTTTTCGTGTGAAAACCTGCTGTGCTGCCCACCCAGCCCCCTCCACCTCACCCATCACCGCAATGTAAGAAACCCCTCCTGCTACCTGTAGCATGTTATGGTGCCTGCTGAGCCGTGATACGTCCCCGAGCGGAACTCTATAAGACTGTGATGCCGTTGTCATGGCGACGTCCGGGCATTCTCGCTGCCTGTGTCGCCGCGGCGAGGCGAACTGCGAGAATGATGAATGTCCCGGACCCCCCCGGGGGAGGGGGAGCGCCTCTCGGCCCCAGGCCCCTGCTAGCCCTCCCTCCCTCAGCCACCATCCATCATCGGCGAGAGGAGCGTTGGAACGGCTCCTCTGCAAACACCGACATCCAGCCGAGCGCTTTCCTCTGCCCCCCCGCCACACTCCTCCGGCCTTCTGGCACGGGTCCGTCGTCAGCCACACACGCAAACACACGCGCACGCACGCACACACACACACGTTTCCACAGCACTGTGGGGGGGGGTTCACACTGACTCTCGCGTTAAAGCAATAAATGGGCTCTGAATCCAGTCCAATAACTGTGAACAAACACATGTAGCTTGTTGTCCTTCTCCTTTCTGGGCTCACAGACTGCAAAGGCTCAGCACCTCATGGACATGGACATTACTGTCTGTCTCTGTCCCTCAGAGATGTCCTCACCGGGTTAATAATACAAACAATTGGTATGCATTCATTTCACAGACGCTCCACTTGCACGCACACACACACACACACACACACAGAGGGCAGGAGCTCTTCGCGGGGGGTATATGAGGGCAGCTCTGCACACTGTGTGGAAACTATGTGTTCTGCACCGCTGACTCATCATCTAACTGTGTTCATGTGCTGAGCTGCTCATTTTATGCAGCTAAAAATGTGCCTTTCTGCCATTTCCAGAAGCCCTTCGACACAAGAACACAAACCAAGTGCACAACAGGGGACCACCGCCCACAATTTGGACCTGGAGCCGGTAGTCACAGGTCTCTAGGATTGGAGAGGACAAAAACCAACCGCCAACTCCAGCGGGAGACGAGTTCGAACCGCGAGGCTCCTCATACACACCAGCTTCTCTCTCTCACTGTGTCTCCGTCTGTCTCTCTGTCCGTCTCACTCTGCCTGTCTGTCTGCGTCTGTGAGTAACCAAAGCGCCGAGCAGCACCAGCAAGTGCAAACCTGACCAAACTTGTTTCCATTCAGCCAGCATACAGCTTGTTTTTGCCAAACCGGAGAGGGTTTGGGGGGGGCACAGGAGACTGGGGGAGGGGCAAGAACAATAGATATTTGTTCTGCAATATATTACTTTGGAGCTGTGTAAAAAACGAATGCAGGAGAGGAAAAGTGCTGGGAGTGGACAGGGATGCCTGCAGGGATGCCTGCAGGGAGTGCTGCTGTGTGTGTGTATGTGTGTGTGTGTGTGTGTGTGTGTGTGTGTGTGTGTGAGAGAGACTGCTCTGCGATGGATGGTGACTGTCCAGAGAGCACCCTGCCTCACACCCTGTGCCGCCAGAATAGACTCCAGGCCACAGGGACTTTGTGATGAACAAGCGGCTCCATAACGAATGAATCGAGCAGGAATGACAGCGTCCAACTGCCTCTTAAGACCCGCCAGGTCCGTGGTGAGCAGGAGGCCATTGCACACAGATGCAGCGCACGCTGGCACAGGAAGCGTGTCTTCACGTTCTTTAATCGATATGAACGAGATTTCAGACACCACCGGTGATCAGTGTGTTGCAGCTGCAGCCGTCATCAGCAAGAGCGCCCCCTCTGGTTCTTGTATGTACTGCCACACCTCCTTATCCAGCTTGTCCTCCTTGTACGTACACACACACACACACACACACACACACACACACACACACACACACCCTTTCGCAGCCTTGACTCTTTTTCGATGAGCCCTCCAGCACCTTCCACTGCTCCCTTCTTCCACACTGCGGCGTGCCCCTCCGACTGCCCCTCCCCTTTTCCCATGAACCCCTGCTCTCAGCAGACTGCCCTGGATAAGCTGCACCGAGTTACCGGGAGCAGCGTTCCTCAACTCCGTCTCCCATTCCCCTCCTCCTGAACATTCCTGCTCTGCTCTATTTTCATAGGGATTCTTGGCGCCGGGCTGTTCAGTACACACACACACACACACACACACATGCGCAGAGACACAGCTGTTACCCTTATGGTTTAACCTTGATATGCACACAGCTGTCAAATCATTATTTTGGTTTCGCACAGACAGACACACACTGTAAGAGTTAAGAATCAGTTTCACCCACACTCACACACATCTCGTTTCAGCCGTAGCACAAGGTCAAACCGAGAACAGAGCAGGAGCGCAGTGTGTGTGTGTGTTAGGATTGCTCAGAGCTCGGGGTCCAGTGCAGGTTCCACCAACCAGCTGTACGGAATCAGTGTGTTGAAACATCATCTTGGATCTGCGCTCTGTTGAGATCAGAAAAATATGCGTGTGTGTTCAGCCAGTGCGGCAGTGAGGGTTCTCAGCCCTCGGCCTGTTGATGCATCTGAGAACTTCACTCTGAGCTAAACATAAATGAATAAACATAAATATAAAAGTGGTAATAAGACTGGATGATATTCGCATTTCTGGTGCGAGGTGTGCACTGCGTGGTCTGGAAACGACAGAAACGGCCACACGATGTCGGTTTCATCAGACCGGTTGATCCATCCATGAGGTGACACTGTCCGCAGGTCCCGTTACCGCGGTAAACGCCGCAGACGTCACTGTTGCTGTCCCGGCGTTGGGGCGAGAGCAGACAGAAATAGAGAGGTGCTCCCGAGCGTGTGCGCGCGCCTGAGGGTGTGTGCGAGGTGGGGAACGTGCGTCTGTGATTAAAAAGCTCTCTTCATGCCTCCTTGAAATGAAGCGAGGGTGAGGCAGCACCTTCCGTCCACCGTGCTGCAGCAGAGGTGCGGTGGGACGCGGTTCGGCTCGGTCCGAGCCGGGAGGCTAATGAAAGGCCCGCAGCGATGGCCTCAAGTGAACCGCCGGTGCCACCTAATTAGAGGCCAGCGGAGACTATTTTGAGCCTCTTGAAAAGGAGTCTCCCCGGCGTGGCGCCCACATCCCCGCAGCCCACCGGCTCCCGCTTATTCCAGGGAGGGACAATTATTAAATAACACGTTGGGCAGCCGGTGCCAGGAGGCTGCGGGTGTGGAGGAGGGGGGGTTTACTGCATCCTGCGCCAGGCAGGATGTGTGTGTGTGTGTGTGTGTGTGTGTGTGTGTGTGTGTGTGTGTGTGTGGCAGGGCATCCAGGAAGTGCTCCACTAGACTGCCTACAGCTGCGCTCCTGCTGCAAGGCTCCTCCACACGCGTGTTCTGTGAGTCTCCCTTGTCCCCATGTCCTCTCTCATGTCCACTTGTCTCATGTCTCTACTCTGCATTTCGCCTCATTGTGACCTAGTCCCCCCCCAACAGACACACACACACAGAGCGAAGTGGCCGTAACGCACTGGACCCGTCTCGCTGTTCCGCCCCCTCCCTGTGCCACTCCAGGTGTGCTCACGGCCCCTCGTGTCCCCACACGCCTCCGTCCACCTGGACTCCGCAGGGCGACCAAAACTACGGAAACATCTTTTTGAACTCAGCTGCAGGTTTGCATCTAACAACGATCTGCATGGACATGTTTTTTTTTTTTGTTTGTTTTTTTACTGCTCACCAGCTTCCAACAAGGGAACCTTTGTCTCGCACCAAAGTAATTAGCTCCAATACCCACCTGCTGTGACATTGGGGCAAACACTCAACTCCAACATGGGCGCTGAGCACATGTGGCAGACAACACGCACACAGACACACACACACACGCAGACCACCCAAGAAGGAACCGCCGAGTGTAGAAAACTCCCCGGGGCGTCAAAACCCAGCCTCGGCGCTCACACTCGCCCTCAGAGCTGCTGAATCCCTCCTGATGTTTAAGAAGGGTCTCGAAACACATCTCCACATCTCACACTTCCCTCCTGACGTCTCATCGTCTGCGAGAGAGACTTTCGCTGCACCGTCTGTTAAAACACACACTCCTCACTTCTGCGCTTGGCCGAAGGGGGCGAAGCAACATCCTGTCCAGCGGTGGCTAGTGCTGCAGAAACACAGCCGGAGCCCCAACCCTGCCTCCCATCCGTCTCCCCTCCCACAATGCACCAGTCCAGCAGGCTGTCCAACACCTCCGCATGTGGACATGTTTCTTTGCCCAAAGAGGGTCAATAAGTCGCTGTGACGAACCTTTTCTTTTCTTTTCTTTTCTTTTCTTTTCTTTTCTTAACAAACGTCACAATAGTGAGACCCCCACGGGGACTCCACTCTGTTTTCTACAGTACAATAGTTTCTCTAACACAACTCACATCGGCACACACCGTTGGCAGAGGTTCACCTCTACCAGTGTAAAGTTTACAAGACACACGATGCAAACACCAGCAGAGAGAGAAGAAGAAGAAAAGATCACATTCACACATTTGCCCAAAAAGGCGCCGAAGCAGCGGCGAACAACGGGGCCACACAAGGGACACTTGCTGTGTGTGATTTCAGCCACAAGTACTTCCTGCTTGCGGATGCACGGTATCCTGTTGTCCCTCGCAGCCCCAGGCTGTCAGGGCCAAGACGTCACCGTAGAGCCCCGCGAGCCTGTCTCCATGTGGGCCGATCACAGCCCCGGGGGGGGGGGTCCGGGGCGGGCTCGTGCGGGGGCAGGTTCTCACGCACAGATGGCTCTGATCACATCTCGATACTTTCCTGTACGCACCCACCCCCCCTCGGTCCCACCCTCCTCCCGCTGAGGTTACCTCGCTCCAGATGACTGGCACAGTGCCGCTTTCCACCGTTTACCGCGCTCAATGGATCATTACCAGCGCTTTCCTGACCCAGAACTTTGTGTAGCGCTGCGCTGGCCGCCTTGCCCACAGCTCTTCTCCGGCCCGTCCTTCACACACAGCACAGTGAAAACAAACAAGCACATACACACACCCTTTCCCAGTCCCTCTCTCCTATACGCAAACCAAACAGTACTAAAGACTTAAAGACAGGTTGGCATTTGGAGTCACAGGGGCTCTCTCTTTGTAACACACTTGCACAAGGTCACACACATACACACACACCCAGAGAACAGCAATGTTCCTTGGCCCTTGAGAGCGGTGCTCACGTCTGCAGGTAAGAGGGCAGTGGGGACGGGCAGGGTGCCAGGCTGAGTCCAGTGGGACGAGACCCGGTCCATCAGTGTGCCATAAAGAGCGCGGTGGATGGCCCACACAGTTATGTATAGCAGCGGGGGGCAACCGCACCGAGCGTTGGGTTTTGGACTGGAAACAGCGCTCATTCGCTCATCGCATCTGACTGTGCCTCATACCGGATGAATGCTGTCTCTCTCACTGTCTCTCTCTCTCACACACACACACACACACACACACACATACACAGAGTGTCAAAGAGCTATGGTCGCACACTTTCCTGGTTTCCCAACTCCGTGCGAATTTTTCCCTAAAAAAATCACACTTCAGCAAAACAACGGCAAAAGAGTAAAGGAGCCCAATATAATGTGGAGAGCGGCGCCCTTAAACAATCCTCTGTGTGAAGAAACACTTTTCTGGCCTGTCTCTGCAAGCGTGAAGCACGGTGCATAGTCATGACTGTTGCCACGGCAACACCCTGCCCAGGGGGCATCTGGGAACAGCTTGACAGCACAAAGGGACTGGACACCTTCCTCTCCAGACACACCCCCCAGCACCCAATGATGGAGAGGAGCGGGGGGCCAGGAGACCTCACCCGCCAGTTGCCTTGGCTGATAGCGGCTATAAATATATCAGTGAGTGTGAGGAAAGGCGTCGGCAGTGAATAAGTCCCTTGTTGAAACAGCGGTGTGAAAACACACACGGGCGATGCTCCTCACGCCGCTCTCATTAAAACCGTGTGTCAAATTGGAGCCATAAAAACAAATGAGTTCAGCCCACAGAAGGCATCAGGACTCCATTAACATCACGGGGGTGTCGGAGTGTGTCTGCGCGCCGGGCCCCGGGTCCGACACCAAGATCCATATTTACTGCAGCCGTGACGGGAAGAGTCGCGGCGGGAGCAGAAGAGCCCTGTTCACAGCCGCACCTCCGACTCCCGTAGCGCCACCGAGCCAGGAATACCGCTCCTATCTAGCGCTCCGTGTGTTTACACATGTGTGTGGTGTGCGTGCCTTGCTCTACACACAAGCATTAGCCGCGTCTCAGCGTCGGCGCCAACTCCGCTGCTTTGCACCTGTGGCTCCGGCTACTGGAGACAGGATGCTGCGCGTCATCATGCTCTGCCCACGTGTCATAAAGATTACGACCGCAAAGTAACCATCATACCAATAATAATAATATGACTTTGTCCTACAGTGCTTGCTGTTCCAGTCCATGTCTCCGCCCCGCAAAGTCCCCCGACCCCCCCACGACCGCCCCAGGGCAGCTTCGTGACTCAGAGCAGCACGCATGGCAGCAGGACAGCTAATCCGCGGAAGGGGCTGAGGGCGACACGCTGCGCACGCTCTAAGTGCGAACCTTCCCGATTTGGCGGATCTGCGGGTTCCCAACCCGAGACGGCGGTAACAGAACGGTAAGAACAGGTTGAGTGAGAAAACAACTCCGTTTCCACCCTGGCACGACTGTGACGAAAATGAAGAAATGGTTACGAGCGAAAAGGAACTGGACTGGGGAGACGCACATGAAGAGAAACAGAATGAATCACCGTCTGCTGGTGGTTGTTGGCCTGCAGGGCTCAGAGCTGGGCGGCAAGCAGGAAGTGCACAGAGATGCAGTGGGGGTGGAGGGCAGTGGAGCCTTTTCTACACCTCTGCTCTCAATCTGAAGAGACCTGGAGAAGTGCAGAAGAAGGCCACGCAGGGACGAGGAGGATGGGAGGAAGGAAGGACGAGGAGGATGGAAGGACGGAAGGACGGAAGGACAAAAGGACGGGAGGACGGGGAGGACCTACCTTATCCTCCATCCTGGCGAGTCTGGAGCCGATGCTGTTGGACCCCTTGTCCTTGCTCCGCTCTGCAAAGGGAGATCAGGGAATTGGGTGAGGAAGGTAGGCAGGCTAGAGGGCAAGGGTGGAGTAACACAGTGTGGAGCAGCACAGGGTGGATGGAATAACACGGGGTGGAGGAACACAGGTGAAGGCTAAAGTTGGGTGACGTGAAACAGTGAAAAACACTGAAAAGCAGAGGAGTGGAACAGGGTGATTCTCCCTGAGACACACACACACACACACACACAAGGAAAATGCACAAGGCTACAGCAACACACAGAAAGCAAAGCAGTGCGAGAAGACGGCAGAATAAACAGGTGTTGCGCTCGGCCTCAAGCAGGCATCGCAGCGAGTGTAAAAGGTGGAGCGGTAAGTAAAACACGGTACGGTCACTAAGCGGTCAGTAGCGCTTCGCAGCTACGGGACTCTTTGCAGAGCGGCAGGACTGGAGCGTGACGGACAGCAGTGCGTCCAGAGTCCTGAGTGCCAACTGACACCTCAACTGCGGTGCGAGACGGGGTGGGGGGTGGGGGCGACTGAGGTGTTTGGGTCCAGCACTTCGGCGGTCCCCCCGCCCCTCCCCGAGACACGGAAGCCACCTGCCTGCTCAGCTCTACTCGCCTTTCAGCCTCTCATTCATAGTGCGTCTGTGGACAGGGCTTCGCCCGCCTAACAATGGCTCTTTCACCTCTGCGCTGCGACTCCGAGCCGGGAGCTCCCGGGCTCACCGACACAGCCGCTCCAGCACAGCTTAGCTCAGCACAGCACGGCTCGGCACGGCAAGGGGACGGACACAGAGGTGCGGCGGGGTGGTGAAGCAAGAGAAGGCAGGGCAGAGGAAGCAAAATGCATAAAACCAATTGGTTGGGAATTGCCTCCCGAAAACACGCCTCTGCTCTCTCCAAAGGACCAAAGGCTCTCGGTGCAGTAATGCTATGTTTTTTTCTTCTCCTTCTTCCTTCCAAACGTGGAACTGCCAGGAAATGGACTTGTGTGATTTTTGGAAGAGTTGACGAGTTAAGAGGCTCTGGCAGAACGAGGGTTCAACCGGAGGCCAGACAGCGGGGTTGGAGGGGGGGGGGGGTTGGCTGCAGAGAGAGGGAGAAAGAAAGAAAGAAAGAAAGAAAGAAAGAAAGAAAGAAAGAAAGGCGAGAGCAGGAAGAAGCTCTACGAACGAACAGCAGACACTCTGTTGGGGTGGGAGTGCGACGGCGGCAGTGGCGGCACAGCCAAGGGTTCCTCTACCTGAGCTGGTCTGGAAGAGGCTGAGCTTCCCCAAGGACTGGTCCAGCCTGGCAACAGAAACACACACACACACATACAGGGATTAAGTCCAACTTTGAAAGATGAAGTTACTGAAACACACACACACACACACACTGTCTGAACCACTTATCCCATATGGGGTCGCGGGGAACCGGAGCCTAACCCGGCAGCTCAGGGCGTAGGGCTGGAGGGGGAAGGAACACACCCAGGATGGGACACCAGTCCGTCGCAAGGCACCCCATGCAGGACTCAAACCCCAGACCCACCGGAGAGCAGGACTCGGTCCAACCCACCGCACCACCGCGCCCCCCTTACTGCAAAGCAGTCATGTGAAAGAACAAGATCTGCTTGGGGCAGATAAGGAACATTGGCACAGTGGGTAGCGCTGGTGCCTCATGGCTCCTGGAGCGTGGGGTTGGATATGGGTTCGAATGCTTCTCGGTCAGTGTGGAGTTTGCATGTTTCCTCTCAGTTCGAGTGGCTTTCCTCCCACAGTCCAAAGATAGTGAACTGTTGATCCGTGTGTGTGTGTGTGAGAGAGAGAGAGAGAGAATGAGTGTGTGCGACTGTCCCGCAATAAAGTGGCATCCCGTCCAGGGTGCGTGCTGCCTCACACCCTGTGTGCCTGGGATAGGCGCTGGCGCCCCAGGACCCTCCATTGATTGATTACACTGAGCAACTATTGGAGAGATGAGCAGCTACCGATGAGGAATGGATGACTGCTGAGCTGACTGTGACTTTACAGCAGCACTTCCAGCCCTACGTCCCTCAAAGAAAGCTCCGGAAGCCCGGCGGCAGCGCACCTCCTCTGCAGCTCCTTGATGCGCACCATCAGGTTGAGGTGTCCCTGGGAGTACTGCTCGATCACGTCGCGCACGTCGTAGGGCTTGCGAGCTTGCTGCAAAACACACATACAGAACGTGCGCCTTTAGGACACGGCACGAGTGCAACCCCCCTCCGCTGCCGCCCCGGTAGGAGACCATCTCCTAGGAGACCACATGAACTCAGCAGAGGAGTGAAAGTACACTGTAAGTACAGACACAGCGGTATGAAAACACCGCCTCGCTCAACAGGGGGTCCTGTGCTCATGGGTCCCATCCAAACAAAGGCCCCCCCATGTGGCATCAACCGCACATGAGAGGCAGAGAAAGGCCCAGAGAGCACGCTCCTGTGTGTGTGTGTGTGTGTGTGTTTATGTTGCTGCAGGCTGCTGAGGAGAAGGACATCTCCAGGAGGTAACTCTACCTGCTACCCCTCCCCCTCGGCCTCCGCCTCCCTATGTAACCAGAGCCAGGCCGAGAGGGACTCGCTCTCTCTCGCTCGCCCTTTTGGAGCCAGGACATGTCGCGGTTCCCGCTAGGGATCAAGCATTACTAGCGATGGCTATCGGATCGTCCGGAGGGGCAGGTCCCTCACTCCCCCACAGCAACGAAGCAGAGAGGTACCACCTTTACCAGTGAAGGCCACTTGCAAGAGAGGCTGCTCGGCACCCTGGGACGCACGGTGAAAGGTCACTAAGCGCCAGTGTTTTAATTCACTGAGCCAAAGGGAATTTGTGTGCCGAACGGAGGTCGGGGCATCAGCACTGGAACAAGTAGCTCTTGGCAAAGCAGCAAGGCGTTGGCCTGAGTAGAGCGAATGGATGGGAATCACGAAGTGGTTTCACACAGGTTGAGGGCAGGGGTGGTAAGAGCTATGGTAAAAAGTACGAAGATCGGCGAGCCGGACGGCCTGGGGTCCGAACCCAACATCTCTCTTTCGCTCTAACTGGGGAACGCGATCCAGGCACGACACAAAGGGATGGTGACAACACGGGGCCATCGGCGTGCAGAGGCCCAGTGGGGCGATGCGGGCAGGGCGGTGCGGTGGGTGTGGGGTGGGGGTGGGGGTGGGGGTGTGCGGTGGAGGCCGCGGCATCGGCGGACCCTTTCACTCCCACTCTTGGGCCAAACAAACAAACTCCTCTTTCAGAGTCGCTGATAAGAAAGAATGGAGGGCGCAGCTCCCTGGAGCACTGACCTAGACCTGCATTTCCCTGCTCTTACCCCCACCCCCACCCCCACCCACGTCCCCAGACGCCAGAGGCGGGGCACGGTATTGCCGGCCGCAAACGAGCTGCGAGTCACCTGTCGCTCACCTGAAACTTCTTCTTGGCCACGAAGTACCGCATCCGCTGAAGCACACGGATCGCCGCCCGGTGCGAGTCCCGCAACCTGCAAGCACGCGTTGGTTAGCGAGTGAGCGCCATGTGTGTGTGCTGCGTGTGTGGCGTGCATGCGTGCGAGGTGCGCTCATGAGGTGTGTCGGTATGTGAGGCGTGGGGGGGGACAGGTGAGGCCACTGAAAGCAGAGCCCCTGCTCTTTGCACAATGCCCTATAGAAAAGGGCTGCTGGCTTTTCTTCCTCGCCAGCGGAGCAACAATACCGTCCGCGTTCGGCGTCCGGAACCACGGTCTCCGGCAACAAACACAAGAAGGAAGGGGCTGGAGGGGGGCTGGGGGGGCAGGGGGTGACAAAAGCGGTCCGGCGTATGACATCTTTGCGCCATTGTCCTCCTGGACAGCAGGCACTGCCACAGGAAGGGGCACGCAAGGCTCACGCATGGCTGAAGGACACGGAGCATTCAGAGCGGAAACCCGAGACCCCGAGGAGCGCGGGGTGTCGAGTCGCTCAGTTGCTCAGTCACTCGATGCGTCGTGCCGCACCTTCACGAAGGACGATGCACCGCACCGCGTTCCCGCCGCGCCGCTACAGGCCGTACGCGTAGGGCGAATGAGGGAGGGCACGTGGAGAAACGGAACGCCGTGCACAGCTTTGCCATGTCGCCTGTCGTGTCACCGCCGCTCGGATAGCCACGCGGAACAGGTCAAGGGTTGAGGTGCGAGCTCCCATGATGCACCTGGGTGCTTGCGCTGCCTCACTAAAGGAGCAGGAAAGTCACTTGGACTACAAGACACACAGAGCTGCGCAAGAGAAGACAAAGAGATGGTGTCATACATGAGCGGCATCGGCTCATCTTCTCCTCCCGCTCGTCTTCTCCAGCTCATCTCCTTACGTCAAGGACGAGACAGACACCTTCATCTTGAAGAGCGGGTCCCCGTCATAGGGTCCGCATGGGTTTGGTTAGTCCGTGAGGATGTTCGTGTGTTTGTGTGTCACGGTGCCTGAGTTCCCCCCTCTCCCCGCCACGAAGCCCGTGTCAGGGCGACGCCGAAGGGCCCGGACTTTGCAACCTGGCAATCCTCTCCGTCATCGTGGCACTTCAAAATACGGTTTGATCACCCGCTTGGCGCGAGATAAACTTACACCGAGCGCAGCGACGCTGCATGCATCCAAATGCGGTTTCGGCGCTCGAGCTTCACGTGTTTCACCTCTCGGAAAGCGAGTAACTGGATATGGAAGCACTTCTCCTCTCGCACGAAACCCGGGAGGGTGAAGCTCGAGGGATGAACCGAAACCGTTCTTCCTGTGCAGAGAGAGCCTGACCGGAGCTTCACCTGTGGCGGTGCGATCAGACTGGGCTCTGAAGTTGTGTGTCTGTAGTCGTGTGTCTGTTGTTCTGTATCTGTAATTATGTGTCTGTTGTTTCTCTGTCTGTAGTTCTCTGTCTGTAGTTGTGTGTCTGTAATCGTCTGTCTGTAGTCCTGTGTCTGTAATCACGTGTCTTCCATGCACTTTCGTCCACTTAAGCGGTGACTTGGGGAGGCTGAGCGCTGGCTGTCAGAACTCACTGAGCTAATGGACCCAGCTGGAGGAGAGTGGAGGCAACCGGCTGGAGTGGGGGGGGGCTAATAACGTGCAGGGGAGGGAGGGAGGGAGAAGGGGGGGGGGGGGCAGAGAGAGCGAGAGAGCGCCACGTTCGGGGGTTGTGTTTCTCCCTGGTGGAGGGGAAGCTGGACCCATGAATAACGGGATGCCTGAAAGTGCCCATGTTTGCCCCCCGGATTCATTTACCCCAAAGTAGACACAGTATCCTGAGCAGCATGTACCGCAGCCGCTCCCGTCCACCTCCTTCCGCTCACCGCGAACTCCCCCCCCGTGATGCTCTCAGCAGCCTGGCGTCCGTTCACACACTGACTGGCAGGCAGGCAGCAATACAACACACTTCCTGCATCGAACTGCCTCCTGCTTCCTGCAGTGCCCTGTACTTTGAGCTCTTTCATTACGGCTGAGCGCACAATGGGCAGCGAACAAATCGCTCGAAGGAATAGCGTGAAGGGGGGGGGCGTCGGCACCGAGAAACCTCTGTCATGCCGCGGGGCATCGAGGAAGTCATGGCCTGAGAGCAAGGAATGCGAGTTACTGAACAAACAGTCAGTGCCCAGCAGCCTGGTTCTCTGCAGTGCTACCCCCCACTATGACGGTGCGGGGGGTGGTTTACACAATCATCCTCTCTTGTCTATCTCTTGTCCGTCTCCATATCTTTCTTACCTTGGTGAAACTGTCTCCTCCTGTCTCACGTTGGAGGAGCGACTCTGTCGCTGCCTTTGCACACTATGATGCCCCCACCCGGTCCCAGCATGAGTTGTTCCTCCACCGTTCAAGTGGCACTCAGTACTGCGCTGCCACAGAGTCAAAGCCTCGTACGGAATAGCAAGACACAACTCTGACCTCTGATGGACATGGAGCAGTGAGAGTGCAGACGGTGGGGTCTCCTGCTCTCAAGGCTGACATTGTGTCAGTGTTCAGAGGGCCCTGGGACCCCCACCCCCCACCCTCATCCCCACAGGATGTGGGAATGGCCCATCTGGCCCTCCAGCCACATGGTTGCCACCACTGGAGGGGGTACATCCTGTGGGGTCGCCATCTGCTCACCACGGTGGTGAAAAGCCACGCCCCTTCCTACCGGTGCGGTAGCTCCACCCCTTGGCCCAAGCGTGCAGGCGCACGGGTTCCGGGGCCACGGCACTTCGAGGAGCAATCTGTCACTCGGCGAGATTCCCCGGCGGCCTGTCGCACCGCACACGCACAAACCCGACCCCTGCGTGGAGAGCAGGGCATGAAGAGGGAAAACGATAAGGGAAAAGTTTCCAAGGGACTGGGGTTTGTTTTATCTCACAGCTTGCGCACGTGCACACACACAGAGTTACCCAGAAAGCGTCTCTGTACCATGTGAGCGCAGAAAAGACAAGACGGAAAGGTACAGACACACCCGACGAGCAGCAGAGTGCACACTTCTGCTAACACACTCCCGCAGCGTACTTACAGTGAGCAAGCACACCATGGGGACAGGTCAGCTGGGGCAGAGGGCAGAGGACAGAGGACAGGGGGTCGCAGGGGCAACAAGCCTGAGAATGCGCAGTTCAAAGAACGCAATGGCTCCAGCTGGCACGGGCGTCTCTGCGTCTCCCTCCTGCTCTGTCCCCGTCGTCCAGAGTAGGGAGGTACACGAGGTGACACATGGCGGGAGACCAGCTTTGGGACTCAGATGTTTACACCTCCTCGAGATGGACATTCCGCCAGGACTGACGCGGGCCGGTATGTGGAAATACAGGCACACACACACACACACAGACACACGCAGGAGGGCGATATAAATGCAGTGTAACTACGTGACCCTGAAACACGCGGCGGCACCGCACAAAGAGCCGAGCAGATCCCCCCGGGACACGTCACACGCTTCCACGGTGCTTCCCGGGCACAGGGTACGATACCACAGGTATCGCAGACATCCACAAGCAAGTACACGGGGCCCCTGGCACGGAGTGGAGAGCAGGAGAGAAGTGAGGCCCCTGTGACCTCTGACCTCTGATCCGCACTCACATTCCACCTTGAACAGAGTCAACATTCGGAAGGAGTCGTCGCCGAGTGGGACCGACGTGCGCCCGGCATTTATCAAAAGGCAAACAGCAGCTCTCCAGGAATCCGGCAGGGACCGAGCGCCCGCTGTCACGCCAACAGCCTTGGAAACAAGAGGGAAATCGGGGTCAGGAATTGAAGGTCAGCTTGCAGAAACCCGCTGGGGGAAATCTGTGTAGGACCTCCAGGACCTCCAGGACCTCCCTCCAGGATTGCAACTCTCCACAACCCTACAGGAGCACCAAGCTGCTCCACCTCTGGCTGCTTGGTGGTCTCTCTTCCAAAAGTCTAAACCTAAAGTCAGTCAGCTGTCAGTTTTGCCCCCAGTGTGCTGGAACTTGTCCCTCAGAGCTGCTGAATCCCTCTTGGCATTCAAGAAGAGACTCAAAGCCATCTTTTTCAAAGCCACTTCTCTCTTGCTGTGTAAACGAGCGACGAACACCATCTGCTGGAAACAAGCCACGAGTGGATGATCCTGGACGGTACCCGAAGCTCTAGCTGTACTGCCGACACGCTTCCGTTCACGCTGAGTCACTCGTGTGTCATCGTGCGCGCTGGAGAAAAGTGTCCGCACGCGAGTGAAGGTGTGTGTTGTGTAAACGCAGGACGCTTTCAGAAAGGAGCTCAGGGAGATGGGGCTGTCGCTGCGCTCGTTGCTTTAATGTCTCCCAGTGAAACACAGCAATGGTAGCAGAGACTCGCGGGGGCATCGTGTGTGAGCAGAACAATAGATCTGTGTGTGTGTGAGTGTGTGTTCCATAAAGCTGTGGCCGAATGAGGCGAAGTGCCCTGTCTAGCATGCACTCGTACACACACACACACACACACACACACACACACACACACACACACACACACACACGCACGCACACAAACCCTTCAGCAGCCGCCCTTCCCCCACCCCGGCAGTGGACAGAAGAGCCCTGAGTGGGCGGCGATTGGCAGGCCACTCAGGACAGAGGCAAAGCGCTGACTCAGCTGACACTTGTATTGTTCCTGGAGAAACCTGATACCCCCCCAACCCCCCCACCCTCCGTCAGCCTTGGCCTGCTTTTCGCCCTCCTTCTTTCCCCTCGGTCCTGGGCTCCGTCTCCCTCCCCCTTACAGCTCAAACAAGTCAACACAGAGAAAAGAAGTGTGGGGGGGGAGATGGGGGTGTGTGGGGGGGGTGACTGTGGAGGAGATAAAAACTTTCTCTTGTTGCACATTTCTTTGTCGTGACACTGGGCCATTAGCACAGCTTTCCGCCATGCAATTCCGAGCCCACGGGTCCCCGAGGCGCTGACCCCCCCCCCCCTCGCTCCAGCCCCGTGCCCACAGGGATGTGAAAGAACAAACTTGTTTGTGGAACAAAGCGACAGTGCAGAGTGTCGGCAGCGGGCAGCGGTGGGCGGCAGCGGCCGGGGGCTCAGTGACCGGCCCCACTTCACTCGAATGCTCCTCCCCCAGCGCCGGCCTTTCGCTGCCCTCTTACGTCAGTCTCACACACACACACACACACACACACACACACACACATACGCATACACACACACGTTACTACGAACGCTCACGCTCTCCTGCACGCAACAAACAAACGAGCACAGAAATACACCCTTTAACATGTTCGCCGGAGTAAATGTGCACAGACACACACGCAGACACGCTTGAGATCGTCAATGTTGCTACCCTCCGAAACACACGTACGGGTAACAGGCAAGCAGCTCCATGTGACACCGCTGAACAGAGATATATGACCGTCCTGGAAACAACCTGCCGGGCGCAGAGGAACAAACACGGTAAAACAGAGTAAGTCTTACTGTGCCTCCAGCTAACGTTGCTACATGTTCCGACAGGACCGACGGCAGTGAAAAACAAACTCCTCAGCGCTGACGACTGCCAAAGTTGAAGAGTCTCTCGTTTTGCCAGCTGATCTGAATTTGTAAAAGCTGTGGTCCATGTGTGGTAAAAACGCAGTGCTATGGGCTCCTGGCATTTCTTTAAGCAAGTTTATGCCGTCACACTTTACTACTTTTTAACAACAATTTGTTCAGTAATGAACGCTGCTTTATACCGCGGTATGTGAGAAATGGGCTGTACTCGAGAATCAAGTGTCTGCATCCAAGTGTCTCTTTGCGCTCGTGCACTGAACGCCGTGCTGCTCCCCAAGACATTCGTCGCTTCCGAGAAACGCGTCTGCGCCATGAACATGCATCCAAGTTACCGTCGTTCCCGGTTCTTCGGAAACATTCTTCTGCAGAGCTGGAGAGGCCCGGTGAAGGTGGACCTCAGAGAGCGCGGCTTTTGGGATCCCGCACCCCACTTCGGAAGTGTCCTCAGAACGACGGCCTCGAACCTTAATGACAGACCATCTGTGACGCGGCAGCGATGGAGCTCATGTGCGGGAAACAAGTGACGGTCGTCTAGCGGTGCATCCTGCCGTAGACAAGCTTCTGCCCCAGGGGCCTTTGCACCCCCACCCATCAAAGTTGGGCCCTTTAAGATGGCACTAAAAACCTTAATTACAGGCCACCGCGGAGGGCACACGATTAGCCACGACTGGGCAGCCCCACCTCACCGCTCCGCAGAAGGTTCTGCTGAAGACAGCCATCTGCCCACGTTCCTCCACGATGACATGGGCGACATGGACCCGCTGCCATCTACCAACGATGTGCTGGGGTGCTCATCCCATGCGGTGCCGCCCCGCTGCGGAAACCGCGGAGAGGAAGGGAGCATCGCGGTGCAACTCCAGCACCTGGTGAGATGTCTGAAGGCGCCGCCCTCTCTCGGCATGGGAACGGGACGAGCAGAGGAGTCTCTTCGGCGGAGCCCAGCAGCAACGTGGTCTGCACCACCCTCCTCCCCTCGTCTCGCCTGCCCCAAACCCCCCAGCTCCACACGGCCGGTTTATGCTCCACAGCTCTCATTAGCTCCGACACACTGTAACTAAACGCAATTACCGTTAAAAGAGGCAAGAAAGGGACGCAGCAGCGGGCGAATAAAGGCGCTGGTGCTGACGGCTGTGGTTTTCATGGCCCGCGGCCGGCACACGGCATCGGGGGCTCCTTTCTTTCTCCTGCTCCACAGTGACACGCTCCCTCACAATTATTCCCAACAGGGGTGAAGCCCCCTGCCCCCGATCCCATGACTTGCTCCATTTGCTGTGAAACAGCCGCATGGACTTCCTGCCTGCTGGTCGCAGCTCACTTTCTCCGCGCGCCTTCCGAGAGTTCGAGCGAAATCCCATCACTGAATTGTGCCGGGCGCTCCCTTTGCTCACCGCCTTAGAAACATATGGGCCAGCAGTGTAGATCAGCAGATAGCACCGGTATCTCACCGTTGCTGAGCTGTGGATTTGGATGTGAGTTCCGATATGGCTCAGTCTGCGTGGAGTTCGCCGGGTGTCCTCCAGGCACTCGGATCTCCTGCCACGGTCCAGAGACGTGTGTGTTGGCTGAACCGGTGACTCTGAGGTGCCCCGGTGTGTATACGTACGAGCGTGTGTGCACGAGCGTGTGGCATTACCCGGTGACGGACCGGCGTCTCACCGAACCCACATGGAGCCTCCCTCGGAGGCACCGCTCAGGGCGACCGCAGCCCACACATCTGTGCCGCACCTGTTCCCATTGTGTGCTGCGCAAGGCATAGATCCCTGAATATGGGAAGAAGAGCGAGCAGAAGTCGGGCCCTGGTGCTGCACGACAGGGCACCGGCAGGGCCTGCAGACGCACGTGCGAAAACACCGAGTAAATAGGGGCCGTGAAACGACGGCGTCGACGCGAACCCTTCGGCAGACAGCCGCCGTGCCTAACAGAAACAGCAGGCTTTGCCAGAAGCACAGTGATTCTTTCTTACAATAAGAGTGTTGCTAACAAAGCTACCATTGGCCGGCGCTGCCAGCCGAGCCAGGCCCGGCGCCCCCTGTCAATCAGGCCATTGTGGACGTGTGTAAGGGCCCCGGACAAAGAGCCATTGTCCCCGAGCCCGGCCCGGCCCTGCCCCGGCGGAGAAGCCCCTTCTGTTTTTGCCGTCTATAAATCAATCTTTTGAGTCGGACCACCGCTCGGCTCCTCCACTTCGGAGAGGCCCGCACGCCCACGCCCTGCATCGCCGCGGTAGTACACACGTGAAGAATGCCCGTGAGTGGGTCACCCGCTGGCGCACGCTGCTCCTTGTTCCGCTTCCAGGAGCGCAGGGCGCCGTCGCTCAGCTCGCGCGCATAAAGCTCGGCCCTGTTTCGCTCCGCAGAGAAAGTGCCTCCGTTACTGCGGCGAGCGTTTGCCATATTCATGGGGGGACCGGAGAGCGGGGGGGCAACAGAGACGCCATAGAATTTCAAACAAATGACAAGGGCCAAGAAGTGAAACAAAACACGTCTTTGGATTTTCCTGCTGTGTGAGACGTGTTCCTGCTGTGCGCCTGTTACGAGAGACGGATATGACCTTCCCTCCTGGACAGGACGGAGGACGGAGGCGCTCGGCCGAATCGAACCCTCGGCGCCGCCCATCAACCGCTGCTGCCCTACTGCCGGAACCGCGGTGAACTCGAGCGTGGGTGAAGGACGACCAAATCGCTGTCCTCGGAGCAGGCCTGCTGCGGTCCCTGCCCTCCTCGTCCAAGTGAAGTGCGCACCGTGGCAGCAGGTGCCGCAGTGGTTAAGGAACCGGGTGCGGAACCTGAAGTGCGTCTGTTCAAGTCCTACTTTGCGCTACTTGTCTGGAGCAGCTCAAGAAAAACAGCCAGCAATGTAAAGAGGCGAGGATACTGCGGTCACTAGAGCTTCTGCAACGGTCGACATCGCGGGCAGAGCGCAGCTGGCAAGCAGACGTGCCGAAGGCTGAGACGACGCTGTGGGAGCTGCGAGAAGCCCCCCCCCACTCGATAGCACAAACGCCATTCAAGGGTTTAAGTGCTTCGCCCCGCAGGCTTTGGGACGGTCGACGCAGCCCCGCGTCTGCGTGTGCTCCTGCTGGTGATGGGCGAGGGGGCCTATGTTGGTGGCACTGTGCCCACCCCTCAACCCCCCTTCCCCATCTCCACTTTCCACCAGGTTGTAAAGCTATTTCAGCTGGAGGCACGAGGGAGGCTTTGTGTCTCTTTAGCCTCTCGAGTCAACAGGCCCAGGTCACAGGTCAGAGCCGATACAAAAAGGTGGTGGGGGAGGGGACTTTTTTGGCGGGAAGAGGTTTTTACGAACACACACCTACTAGAGGCGGCGAGTCCGGGTCTTCCGGGATAACGTTTCACTCTCACCTTACGCTGGCAATGAGCCGCAGCTCCCCAGTACACACGCAGACACGCACACCTAGAGACAGAATTCTCCGCTCGGAGCCCCTCCAGCTCGCACACGACCCCAACAGATGTGAGCTGGCAAACGTGTGGAAGGAAGAAGTGGGTGTGCGGAAGGAAGATTCAGCTGAACACTGGAATGACAGCAGGATGGCACGGGACCACCCGGAAAGCTCACGGCAGGCGTCAAACACAGCGGCTTTGCCTTCACCAAATCTCAGTGCTTAGGCTCACATCGCTAAGCAGACAAATTCGGGACATATTATATGAAATGAGCTCCAGGTGGAGGCCAGCGCAAGGCCAGGGCTCAGGGCCAATGGGCCAATGGGATCCTTGTTAATTAGCAGAGAAGCACCCTTTGAGGGCTTGTTACCACCATCCCTTCTTGCATCCAAGACCTCTTGAGAGTTGAAGACCTCATACTGACAGCTTCATAAACAAGGATGGAGGCCCGAGTCTCAGTACGGAGACGAGGGTGCGCCCATCTCGAGTGGCAGCTCACAGACCCTATCGTATCATAACCGCCACCTCCGAAGCCCTCCACCCACACAGGCCCCTCTTCCCCTGGCCGACACCTCGAACGAGCGGGCGACCGGAAACGAGCCTGGACCACAGCGGCTACAGCACGAACTGTCGCTGAGCCCAAGAGCTGCTTGGATCACCAAACACAAGATCTGGAGTTTTTCCCCATGTCAAACCGAACCAAGTGCTTCTGCTAAAGAAACAAACTGCAGCCCAAAGGGAATTTTTTTAAGCTTCGAGACCTTCTCGTTGTGGCTCTCCTCCGAGTCCGCCGTCAGCGATTTGTAGCGTGCTTTTGCGGAAAAGTTGTGACGCTGCAGCAAGATGCAGAGGGAAAAGCATGTTCCTGCGGGTTCCCACTCTGGGAAAGATTTGTACTTGCGGGGAGAGCGGAGCGGCAGAGATGACAGTAATGACAAACAGGAGCCAAAGCGGCAACGTGTGGCCCTGGTGTGGGACACGAGGAGGACAGCTGTGTTCACGCGACAGAAGAAGAGGCTACCGTGATGGTGACAAAGGGTTCAGGCTCGGCATTTTGGGTGGTCTCGGCTGAGGCACATCCAGCGCGTGTCCTTCTCGGACGTCCCGTCGCTGCCACACGCGTGACGGCCTGCGCAGCAAAGGTGGCTGCCTCGTGCTCTTGTTTCCCCAAGCCCATATCCTGAGAGGTGGGGGGGTACGAAGAGGACCCCGACAACAAGAAAGCCTCCGGAACGGAACGACCACGCAAGCGAGCAGCACTGCAGACTCCAGCTGGGGCCTGCGGTCCAGCACACGAGGCAGAACCGAAGGGCTTCCAAGTGGCTTTTCGGACGAGCGCCCCACCACAACGACCCCATTCCACCCCAATAAGCGGAAAGCAGAAGGCAGTTTGCATGCAGAGCTACAAATGGCACCGCTGCGGTTTCATTGCAGCGTGGGAGAGCGCTAAGAGCCAACGCGTGCCGACAAATTCATTTTTTCCACACGGGATGCAGCACATGCCATGTCCACTCGCTGCCAGTCTGCTCCTTCATGTGTGCGCAAGGAAGAGAAGAGCTGCAGTTCATCCGCCGCTCTTCACGTCGACATTCGGTGTTGGCCTGTTGGCCTGCTCCGCGTGAACATGACGACGACGAGTAATTAGGAGGAACACGGCCTCATTTCCAAACTGCAGCCATTCTTCTTTTGGTTACGGGCGCTGAAGATGACCGTAGCCTGTCATGACCTCATCTGGAAGACGAACACAGCACTGTCAGTTCTTCATACAGTACCTCTGCTTCCAGAAGCTTCTCGGTCTTTGCCGGTGACCCAGACCGGTACCAGACCAAGTCCTGCTGGCAACAGGCATTTTCAGAGTGGGGCTGCTGCTGGATTGTGGGCTTTGGTTCTCTGTTTCCAAGCGGTCAGCTCGTCTCAGGACGTCGGCGCACGTCAGGTCATCCTTCCGGCCCATATGGACCTCGGTTCTGGATATTCATTCTCATCCTGCGGAAACCGCAGAGCTTCAGCTCAGACAGCTGCCAGGAAGGAGCTGATCCCGGCAAGCGGCGGGGCAGCGCTCGGAAAGAGGGTCGTTCCACAGGAGTCTTACCACGTTTATTGCAGAGCGGAAGCAGGAAAATGTACCCATCCACGTTAATCGGGTACTACGAGACGTTTACAGACACGCATTGACAAGGTTTTTGTTGAAGTGCACCCATTTAGATCACTGAATAATTTTGGTAACGGTAACGAGGAAACATTTTTCAGGAATTCAACAGCAAGAACCTTCCTGGGACTTCCGTGTGTAGACTTGCGGCCGCCGCTCCGCTGGGTCCAGTTCTCCAGAGCGCTCGGCCACCTGCAGGCCCGTCTGGAACTGAAGCCGCGGTGATACCGTCCACTGGCCTTTGCTGAGGAACGACGACTCTCATGTGGTCATCGCTGGTCTCCCGGTCACAGCGCTCATCACGTGACCATACACTCAGAGCGAGAGAGAGAGAAGAACCACGTGCTGCGGTGCTGCCCAGAGAGAGCGCGAGTGACCCTTCCTGGCCTCCAAACCAAAACGCTCCCTCAACGTTGCAGCCACTTTCCCTTAACCGCCAGCGCAAGTCGATACGGTTGCCATGGCAGCGCAGTGGAAAAACAAAGGCTGACAGAGGCGGATGCGATCGCGATGGGGTCTTGCGGAAGGGACTGAAGAAACGCAACCCAAGTACCCTGATCTGATCTCTCATCTGGTTTCTGCTTGAGTGTTACACGGCTCACGGCTCCCAGTAAATCCACAGGAACACTGGTAAAAAAAAACATTAAAACTCCTCTGGCAAGCGCACCACGAACACACTTGGCAACGTTCTTCAGCAGCAGCATGTGGGTTCGCGACCCACTTCCCAAAGATATAGCCGCAGCGGCACAGTCGGTGCACCATCGTGGCACGTACACAGGTCAGAAGTCTGTTTCCAAACTTAGTTGCATAACATCGCAACACCGGCGCTCCGTGGAGTCTCCGTTTCCTCCGAGGACACGTCCGGGCTTGGCCAGGACCTTCCGTGCGGTACGGACTCGTTTGCCATAACTGTAAAACTCACATAGTTCCGGTGATTCAAAACGCATACGATCGATCCAAGGTTTCCATTTCAAACCCATGCCACACAAATGTGTCCCCACATTTTTAAGCTGCTGCAGGCAAATTGTCTTGGACAGCAGCCAGCGGCACCTCAGTGGCCGAAGTCCCTCGAACGCTGTGGTTGTGAACTTCGCGAGGGACACAGTAAAGGGAGCGTGTAACCAGGGACCAGTGACCGGCACACCGTGCACGTTCTGCTCTCCGCCAAGCTGCCCCTCTGCCCTTGAGCCGAGTCCAGAGTGACGTCATGATGAAAGACGGCTTGGCGGGGTCTCCTTCAAGTGTCCGCAGGAGTCTGCGCTTGTACATCTCCTGCCTTAGCAAAGCTCTAATATATGCCCCCCCCATAGGTACACAGACACCCAAACCCCCCCCCCCCCCACCCCCCACCCAGCCGGATTCAATGCCCAAGACAAAGCTGGACATTTCAACTGGGGTTTCAATCCTTGTTAAATCTGATCGTTTCACACAAAGCTGTGACTCATGTCAGAGCTGTAGGGCTTGAACCTCAAGACACTGAGAGACTCGCATAGTGAGGGGGGGGTTTCAACCAGGAATACATCATGGGGGGGGTTCAGTGTTAGCCTCTGAGTCATGGCAATGCAGCAACCCACGGTGGAATTTTGATCCAACACGAGTGTCCCCGCCCACACCGCACACCACACACCCCACACCCTCCCTGGCTGTGCTACAGAGTGGGTGGGGCTGCAGGACCCGGGCCAATTTGAGCCTTTACTACGTTTACTGTAAGACGGCGCGTAACCGTTAGAGAAGCAGTTTTCCTGGCCGCGGGGGGAAAGAACGTGAGGGCAAAGACAAGACGTCACGCTGTCACTTTGCTGCGGCACTAGGTACGAGAGCCAGTGACAAAGACAGCAGAGAAGAGAGTGAGGAGGAAAAGGAAAGGGAGAAAAGAGAGGAAAGTACAACACGGCGACAGACGGTGTGTGGCGACAAAAGCACATCCTCACACCAAGGAGAGAAAGAAAGTGGCTTCGTCGGCCTCTCAGGGTCCCTGGGACGGGACAGCGTGCAGCAGCAGCGCCCCCTAGTGGCCGAGACACACCGACACCCTCCCCCCCCCCTTGGGACAAAGAAGCCTGCTGGAGCTTGCAAGCACTTTGGCAGCACGCAGCTGTCAGAAGCTGCCGCTCCGTCCCATTACTCCATTAGGGCTAATGTGAGAAGGCTAAACACTTGAGTCTGGGCTCCTTCGCCGAGCGGCAGCTGCTGCCTGGGGCCGAGACGTTCCGTGCATTCGGCAGCTAATGGGGCGCGGCGCTCCGGCTAATGACAGCGCTGCATGCGATCCGCGCTCTGGCCCAGCAACTCTCTGGGGACGGGAAACCGGCCCATCGGCAGCACAACGCAGTCCCACAAAGCGCCCCGTAAGGATACGCGGGGGGGGGGGGGGACCTGCACGAGCCGGGCGTTGGCGCGCGACACAAACGGAGACGCTGCGTGCGAAGGGACACGGCTGTGTGTCGCGGCGCCCGACGCACGGAAGGAGACTGCTGGTGCAGGGCGCGATGGCGCACGGGGAGACACACAGCACAGAACTGCAAATGCAAAGCACAACTGAGAAAATGTTGCGGACGCAAAGCGAAGCAGGAAAAGGCCCCCGAAACATCAGTCTTTCCCCGATCTCAGTGGCAAGTTTCCCAGAGACATCCAACCACCAGCATCCCTCTGGAGGAGAACCCTGCGCACTTTGTCACTGTTGAGCTGAGCAGTGTGTTCCCTCCGCAGTGTGTAAACTCTGTGTTTTTTCGGGGGGGGGGGGGGGGGGGGCAAAATGACAAAGAGGGACAAGAGTGCCCCCTGCTGACTGACACCCACTGTCTTTGGGATTCACAGTATTCCTTTATCTGACACTTGGGTGAAGCCACGCATTTGGCAGCGAAGCGTGTATGTCTGTGTATGATACGGTACGAAGGGTACGGTACGGCGCCATCGCACTCACTGGGACACGTGGGTGACGGGCGGGAGAACGCCGTCCTCCAGCTCTAGGTCATCGGCAAAAGAGCTGTTGCGATGGATTGGCCCCGGAGACTGGACCTCCAGGAACCTCGCGGAGCCTGGTAAGGCCACAGCGCACACACACACACACACACACACACACACACACACACACACATTGAGAGACGCAAACAGGTCATATAGACAAACATTTCAAAAGCCATTTGCGAGACTGTCTGAGCGCCAAATGCAGCAAGGTGTGAAACACAGTTGTGCGTGGTGTGTTACCTGGTGCCGGAGAGCCGAAGTGGTAGGAGGTGACAGACGTCCATGTCCGCTGTGGACCTGCGGAGAGACGCAGGGACAACGATGGAGCCAAACCGCGGAGCGGCCCACGTCGGAGCGCAACGCGCGGCCGAGGAACCGCGACACACGTTCACACTCGCGTTGGGCAGTTTGCAGAGTCTAACTGGCAGCCGTGGGAAAGCGAGACACGCTGCAGCTGCGCTCTTTCACGCGTGTGGAGAGAAAGCAGACGGCAGTTAGGCTGCGCGATACGCATGTCCCGTCTTGGACGGTTCCGACGAGGGAAACGTCCCGACACACGGCGGGACGTCAGAGCGACATTCCGACAGCGGCGTCTTTCACGGGCAGCCCGACGCGTGTTCCTCGTTCGCGGGTGGGGGGGGCGACACGCGGGGGGACGCCGTCCTACCCGGGATGGTGTTGTACACGTCGGAAGCGGCGTCGTCCAGCATGGAGTCGAAGGTCATCCTTGGCACATCGGGTGAGTCGGGTCCATCGTCCTTCTCACTCTTAAGCTTCCTCCTCATCCTCACCTGTGCACAGCAGGCCAAAGTCACCGAGAGGCCCCACACACACACACACACACACACACACACACACACACGCACACAAACATGCACACACGCACACCAGGAGGGACATTACAAGTTACCGTTTTCTTGGGCTTGGGCGAAAACGGCGAGGGGCTGGGGGTGGCCTGCCTCTTCTTCACAAACAACTTGAAGGTGGCAGAGTCGGGGCTCTCGAGAGCAAAGCACCTCCAGCACGTCTGCGCAGGGGGAGGGGGGCCAACAAACGTGTCACCACGCAACGGGCCGACTGCGCACGGCAGAGAAACACACGCTTTTTTCTGAGTGCGGCGAACACGCTGCCAAAATCTCGAGAGCACAGCTGAGACAAGAAAACGTTGCAGGCTCGTGCCATTTTTATACCGACTTTTTGTACCGTTTATATGTTTTGCATCACTCAGCTCAGGCGGACCTGTATGAGACACGCGGCAGCAGGGATCTGGCGATTGAAATGCTTCTGCCTCTGTTTCTGTTGGACCTTCAGGGCAAAGCCGGAGCCCAGGATGCCCTGCGGAGGCGCGCACGCACACACAGAGAAACACACACACACACACAGAGGCGAGTCTCCCACTGCTACGTTCTCGTGGCGGCACACGGATCCCGTCTCTCGTCACGTACGAAACGGCCGCAGCTGGAGAGCGCAGCCGAACATCTGCGCACGCTGTTCGGCGCGAACTCGCTCATCTCGCGCAAGCGGCGTGTCACGAAGCTTACGTTCCCCAAACGAACTCGTGCTGAACCACCGAGGCCGACTGACTCACGGCTGGCAAGGCGAAGAAGGAGATGGCAAACACCGAGAAGCAGGATGCGATGGTCTTGCCGATCCAGGTCTGGGGCACCTTATCGCCGTAGCCAATAGTGGTGACGGTCACCTGGAGACGGGCGCACATCTTATTTGCAAGCCCTCAACACATTGTTCTAGTAACTTTTAAAACGCAAAGAAGCACAAGAACAGTTTAGGGGTACGCGCAGAGGGATTTGATCCGAAAGAGCGAATGACACCCTGCGGATCACCGGGCACCGAGCCTCACCACGCCCCACCAAAGAGCATCGGCGTAGTTGCCAAACTCGGTCCTGCCGCTGCCATCCACGGCATTCTTCTCAGCCAGGTACACGAAGTAGGAGGCGAAGATGAGGCTCAGGAAGCCGATGTACAGCGTTGTGATGAGCTCCTGAAACACACACGGAGAAGCAACTGTGGAGCCTGCAGGGCGGAGGAAGGAGGAGTCGGGAGCTACTGCGGTAAAACCAGGTAAAAACTAGTAAAACCTCTGGCAGGACAGCCATCGGAGCCACTCGGTTAACGGTGACCTTGTACGTGAAAGAACTCGCAGCCTCTCGGCGTCGCTCTGACTTTTCATCGAATGAGTTAGAAGAAGAGAAAAACAAGGAACGCTGCTGACAACGTGGACTCGGTCGCCTCCGAGGGACACGGGGCCTCCGGGGCGGCGCGTCCTCGTCCGAGTGCTCCGTGCTACCTGTCGGTGGATGAAGACCACGGAGCCCAGCAGACGCCAGGTGCCTCCTTGGCGGTCTACGTGCAGCATTCGAAGGATCTGCAGGAAACGAACCCCCCTGGGAGCACAAGAGCGCCTCGGTCACTCACTCAAAGACTAACGCAGCGAAACACGCTCCAGGAGAGATGCAGAGAAACACACACGCGCACACACGGACACATACGCAGACAGCCCTCAGAGGAGACCCTGCGGCCCGACCCCACCCTCCTCACCTGACTGCCGAGGTGGCAAACACTTGGCCTTTGGATCCCACAGAGAGGACTATGATGGAGGCCACCACTACAATCAAGTCTGTTGGGAACAACAAGAGGCAGCAGCATCAGTCTTCTTTCAAAGTCTTCCCAGCACAGAGCTCCGGAACCCGCGGCTCGTCCTGGCCTCGTGCGCCCGCGGCGCGAGCTCCGGCACACTTAGGCTCTCACCGATGATGGAGATGGGCTTGCGGGCGAAACGCAGTCGTCCCCAGAAACCCACATACTTGCTCCGACAGCCGGCCGACCACAGCCGAACGACGTACTCCACCCCGAAGAACACGACCAGCACGATTTCCTGGGGGGGGGTTACAGAAAACCTCAGTAGATGAGAAAAAAGCAGACGACACACACGCTTACCGCACTTCACACCAATTCTAATACAACACGTTTCTAGACGCGGATGTGTGTCGGGAGGCTCTCGGCAGCTGCCCGCTGTCGTACGGATACGGTTTAAAAACGATATGCTGCTTCAGAGAATTCTGCGGAGCTCCTCCTCAGCATCAAGAGCAATAATCGTGAAAAGACGCACTTTGTCTTTGGTCACCTGGACAAAAGTGCGGAATGAGATGAGACGCGTTTAGAGCGAAGAGAAGAGCGCGGTGTCCTCAAGGTGCCCTTTTGGGGATCAGAAAAGATCTTTCTTTATGAACCCAGTTGCACCGGACACATTTCAATAGATTTTACTGCGCAGAACGAGTAAAGTGTGGTACAGTGGTCCAAAGCTGCAACTCTTGTTCCGGTGTCCTCGGATGACCTTAAATAAGAAGACAGAACATGTTAATCGATCAATAGGACGAAATTAAGCGAGCGCTATTATTAGACTGAGAAAGGGCTCCTCGAGTGCGGCCGCGATCGGCGAGGTGAGCGAATGGCTGCGGGAACGAGAGGCGATGCGACCTTTGTGACACTCGGGCAGATGGACTGGTGCCCAAACAGCAGACGTGTGACACCACTGATCAGATCACCAGATGGCATCACTTATTGATCAGTGGGACTCATCCTGCAGATGGAGAGTCATCTATTATGCTGACCCCCCCCCCCCCCCACCCCCATTGCTCCACCAAGTGTCAGGCTGTCATGAGGAGGATGAGGGAGGAGAAGCAGGTAAATCTCTCGCGTGCACATAGAGTAGAGCCAAACCAAGCAAAGCGTTACGCCTACAATTCAAGACCTGAGGTCATGGGGTGGTGGGGGGGTGCCTCTCCTACAAGACACTGCTCTGGCACCACAGAGCAGCACGTCACGTATCTGGGCACAACGAATGTGGCACACAGAACGTTACATATATTCATCGTGTTGCTCGGTGAACACGTTTGCGGCGGCGCCGCCGGACAGACAGCACACTTCTCCCATCCCCCCACCCCTCTACCTCCGCGCAAAATTTGGCAGAGTCTGTGTCCATTAGAGGAGATGGATTCCTGCCCTCTGCAAAGGAGGAATTACAGAGCAGAGGACAAAGGGGAGAGGTAGGGGGACCCTTCCAACCCCCACCGCAAACCGCTGCCGCTTCCTTGCCGTATTAAATCCCATTGTAGCCAATTCCCACTCGGCGCTGCTGTGATCCCGCCGCTTCCATCCGGGACGGCGCTGCCAACCGTCACTGTTCTCAGAGGCCGAGCGCTCGACCCCCCCCGGCCGAGCGCTCTGAAGTCCAATTAGCAAAAACCACTTTCTATAACAGTTTACAAGGCCCTCTGGCACGGCCGTCTCCTCCCCGGGACTTTGAGCTAATCGCGGTGAAGACGGCGTTACCAAGGAGCAGGCCGCATGAATGGCACAAACTCGGGGCCCGTAAATCTGCCCCGTGTGAGCCCGAGCGGATGGCCTCCCCGCGCCGAAGCCGCTGCATTCATTGAGACGGCGCTGATCCGGGCTCCCCGTCTCAGGAGCAAACAGCCCCACGATAAAAGACGGCTTTACGCAAGACGAGCCCTTTGCTCGCTGCGCTCCTTTACTCACGTCTTACTCCCCGTGTCCTCTTAACTCGCAAGCGACTCCCCGCGGGAGGGGACCTAGTCGCGCTGCCGGGGGCTACAGCTGGGTGGGTGCTGATCACCAGAAACCGTCCCCCATCCCCCAACCACCACCCTTGTGCCCCTTGTCCTTGGAACCAGCGGCTCCCACAAGGGGAGTCCCCCACCCCCCAGCAGAGACCACGACCGCACCGACCAGCTGTCCTGAAGCAGCTCTTAGCCGATGGGGGGCGGTGGGTGCGAGAGCAGCTGATGCAGTGCCTGCCTTGCAGTGGGTTTCCGTGGAGACGGGCTTTCCCATCCATCCCACAGCCGTGCTGAAATGGGTACCAGCTGTCCAGCTCCCAGCATGCAGCAGGGAGGAGGGGCCGGGTGGTGCAGAGACCAGCGCTCTCTCTCTCTCTCTCTCTCTCTCTCTCTCTCTCTCACACACACACACACACACACACACACACACACACACACACACACACACACACACACTGCACTCCCAGCAGCTACAGCCGCAATAACCCGCTGCGTACCCAAGTCCCCTGGTGCGAAACGGTAATCCGTTTACGGCTGAAACAGGTGGACTGTGGACATTCCCCCAGGCGACACACTGGAGGAAATGAGAATTGTGAGGTGACCTCTGCACCCCCACTTTCCAGGCTCGTCACTCAGCATTGATGACTCCCCCGGGGGCTCGAGCCGCAGATGCAGCTGGAACGACGACGACAATGATGACGATGGACGCGGGACACCGCAACAGCGCCACCTCCCCAGATGACACACCCAACACACACACACACCAACGGCGTGCGCCTGAATTCATGTTTACACGGTAACGACCTGTCGGGGTGAGGAAAGCCCTGGGGAGGCCTGACCACAGGGACTCTCGTCCCCTGGGCAGATGGGGAGTGGATGGGAAAGATCCTTTCAGATGACCAGACACCGCGAGGGCACAACGCGTGTAAAAGGAACAGTGCGGCCTGAAGAAACCTCCAGAATAACATAATAAATCCTTTGCTGTGTAATAGTACACAAGTCAAATGGGGTCGAGACAATTTCTCAAAAATAATGTTGTAGAGGTTGGGGCACAATATAGCAAAGTATCAAAAGACATGGGTTCAAACTGCACTTCCTGCTCTCGTACCCTTGACCACGGTGCTGACACTGAAATGAGAAGCAGTAGAAATTACTCGTATAAATCACTGTAAATCACTGTAGTGTAGTATATAAGAACCGCACGCTGCAAGTCGCTTTAGCAAAATGAATGAAGAACAAGACGCATTTCCTCACATTTTTAGAACACTTCACCAAAAGACAGGCTGAAGGTTTTCTTTTTTTTAACATGAGTGACACCTCAGTTGCCACGGAGGACACGAGGAGGACACATCACTGGACGGAACGAAGTGTCGTTAATGCGAGGTCGGGAAAACGGAAAGAAGGATGCAGGTGGAGCCCAAGTGGCGGTGGGGGGTGTCCCACCAGCTCAGGTTTTCATTCTCCCTCAACTGAGGCCGCTCGTCAGGTGGACCGGCAGGGGTCGCCTGGGGTCAGGGGCAGGGGTTTGCGTCTCTCCTCCTCCCTCCTGAACAAACAACATTCTGGAGCGGGGGGGGGGGGGGGGGAGCCGTACACAGGGCCTGGCTGCCACGGGTTCCCACAATGCTTCGGCTCAAGGCGACAGCTGGTCGCTCGGGCCCCGAGAGGGTCGGGGAACGGGGGGGATCGGGCGCTGTTCAGGGGGCCGTTTGTCTCATTTGAGTCGTGATGGAGGTGAACAGGAAATCTAGTTCCTCCGCCCTCTTCCCATCACTAATACAAGCGTGGAGGACGTGGACCATGATGTTCGGCAGAAGGGCCGTTTCCCTGTGGTCCCTCTGAAGACGAGATGAGATGAAATGATCATCACCACCCAGCTGTTAGCAAGTGCCTGCGATCACACTTTGAAGCGTTAATGCTGTACTACGAGTGAGTGCTCGATGGCACGGTGGTTACCGGGCGCTTCGCAAAGAGCCCCTTGTGCACTTCTCCGTCTCCGGGACCGAGCAGCGCGTGTCTCCTCTTCTTTGCGTCCCCCTATGAGCGCTTGCGGGCGGCTCACTGGCTCGCAGCTCTGCACAGGGCGCCGGTCAAGGTGTGTCTCCAGGAGAGCATCCGGCATCCAGCACCCAGCGGACGTCCGTCACCCGTGGCGGGGGGTGACAAGCGCTGCCGCGATTCTCCTGAGGAAACCGTAGGCAGATCTTGCGCCGTGTGCCAATCCATGTGCCGATGTGTTCCACCTCGTGCTGCAGCTCACGTGGAGAGCGAGAAGCTGCGAGGTTCTCCAAGCCGATAGCTGCAGTCAACAGCGAGACGAAGCCCTTTCCAGACCAGATACCCAAAAACTACGGGGTAACGAAGGAGAGGCGTGCGACAAACTTCATGCAGCCGCTGCAGCAAATGGCTGCTTCGCGGAAAGAGATGAAGAGGTGGACGAAAGGAGGAGCAGCATCCCGGTGTTGGTGTGTGAGCTCACGAACAGGAGTCCTGCTGCAGACCGTGGCCGTATGCTGTCATGCGGGCTGTCGGTTCCTCGAGCAGGGCTGGGCTGCTCTCGCACGACATCACAAGTCACTCTCTGAACTGTCAAAAACCGGCCTTGAGGTTTCAGGCATGCCGAGTCTCCTGAGCCGAGCCATTCCCTTTTGTCCACTGTAGAGGACGCCCTTCGGTCCAGTTCACCTCCCAAACCGACATACAACGGCGTTGTGTCCAAATGCTCCTTTTAAAGGACATTGTATGCTTTTCAACGATGACACGAGTTTGGGGGTGGGGCATGGACAACAATATATGGAAAAGCCTTTCTTGGGCATAAATGTGGTCGCAATTCAGCGCCTTTTAAGATTTCAGTCCAAGTATGCCGAGGAAGACAAAGGACAAGAAAGGACACGGCTCCCTCACGGCGTACCGGAAGGGCGCGGGGATCCGACAGGATGCAGGTGACACCGAGGCTCCGTTCCCTGCGCAAGTGTTCAAAGAAGGAAGCGGTCAGTTTCTGCCTTTGTTGGGGTAACAGCTGTAAGGCACAATGGAAGAAGTGGGTTCAGTTCATTAAAGACACAGCAGGGGGCGGGGGTGGGGGCGGGGGGTAATTATCCACCTCTTCGCCCTCTTTCTTCTCTTTCGCCTGCGTCTGCTCTGCTCGGACCCTCAAGCCACAAGCGTGAACGGCGAAAGGTGCCGTGACTGATGGGCTCTGTTTCCTTCCCGGCCGCCGGTCCAGAGTCGCACTCCCAAATTCCCGCTACTCCCTTTTCACTCTCTTTGTACTTTAAGGGCCTTTAGCGTCATTTATACGTTCATTAGCGGCTGCTTAACACACAGTGCCTTCTGTGTGTGCGAGTGCGTGTGGGGGAGGGTGGTAATTTGCAGCTATTCGGAGGCGACTGTCTGGCCTTCTCTTCATCCAGGAGCCCCACGGTGCCTCGTCACCTGGCCAAGGGGTCAGCGACGGCACGACCGCCCTTCTAAGGTCCGAAACAGCCGCCGCTTCCCGCCGCACGCGGACCGTGCCGGAGGCCCCGCTGCCCCGACACAAGGACCCCCGGGATGCACGCTGGCCCAACACACCTACGGTGCGGGACCAAGAGCCCCGTGGTATTAGTAGTGGTGCAGGGACAAAGGAATGGCCACGGGAAGATCTGCACGCAATTTCTGGGGCTACAGAGGCATGCGGAGCCTCACACACAGCGGTGTCTATCCCCCCCCTCACACACACACACACACACACACAGAAATGCAACACACACACCATGGGACTTTGGTGTTCCACACTAAGCTGTGCAGTCAACTCGAATGGACAAAAGGGGGACACCTGTCATGGGAAGGGCTAATCCCCAAGCCCCAAAAACACGCCGACGGCCCCCCAGCAGCCTGGCGAAGGGCTCACTAATACCCACTGACCCCCCCCGCCCCCACTGGCAGCCGGCCGCTGTCTGGCAGATTAACTTGTGATTCCCTGCGTCCCATAACAAGCGCACGGTGCTGCTGTAATCCCGCCAAGGCCCGAGGCCGCAGAGCGCACCTGACCCCGCGTGTGCCCCGGGGGGGGCACACTCCAACCCCGCTTTAGCTTCTCCTTTGTCCGCCCTTAATCTCCCATCCTCTCTCCCTGCTTTCCCCTTTCCTGCTGCCTCGAGAGGATCGATTTCCTCATTTGGCCCTTTGTTTCTGCCCCGCCGAGTGAGAGAAGGCAGCTTCTTCACACGAACGGAGCAAAGCCGTTACAAAATGCCAGCGATGCTAACCCGCGTCCCGCCGCGAAGCCGGCTGCTCGGACGCGCACGTACGCCGCGGAGCGGCCTTTGCTGCGTGGCGGAGCTTCTCGAGGGCGGCCAACTGCAGGGGAGCTCCTGACCGTTGCTGACCGCCGCTCGTGCCCGACACCGCGTGCGGGGCCACGCGAAGGTTCCCGGCTCCGCTCGGTTTGACCTTTGAGAGGCGTGGCTGACACTTCCCAGGTAGCCTTGACCACATCCTCCAGGATGAAGTGTCTGTGCGACGCTCAGCGTATTACTGTGGCCTCACTGCACAACGGGAGCGTTGGTTATGACAGCGGCGTTGCGCACCAAGCGTACGGAAAACTGATCACTTTCCCGATGCACACCGAACACGCTGAGTTTGAACGCAGGACAACTGGCAGGTCACTGCTGCCCTCTGCTGCTCCGAGGAACGTCTGTTCCGGTGCCCGGCTGGGCCGGTAACACGACCCAACGGAAAGTGACCCCTTAAAACTCTTTTCATCGCTCTAGACTACAAAGTAATTATTATAGACTCGTGTGTGTGTGTGTGTGTGTGTGTGTGTGAGCGCACAGGGATCACACTAAAAACATAAGCTGTAGGAGGTCAGTGACAAGGTGTCGCAGATGGAGCAGTCATCTGGATGTTACCAACAGCAGGACCGGAAAACGATATAATAAGGATAACGGCACATTCATTGCAAGTCTGGATCGTCGCAAGTCGCAGCAGTTGAGGACACTTTTGTTAATCTTAAAAATATTGTCATAATAAAACGACATTTTCGTCACTTTGCTGATGCTAGACGGGGAGCTATCAACACTGCATGATGTGCGCAGCAGAAGTTTCTCCATCTCCGCATCTATATTACATTATACAGGCGGTCCCGTTACGTTCCGTGAAACCCATCGTACGTGGAAAAAAATCGGAGGTCGGGGACCATCTGTGCTGTATCATGCAAGAAAACAAGCGGTTCTGTGTCTCCACTCACCACCCAGAAGAGTGCGCTGTGGGCCAGTGGTTGGTACTGGTCAATGGTGGACAGGACACTGAGGATGAGGCAGGCGAGAACAATGAGGAACCTGTGGGGGGCGGGGGGGACAGCAAGTGAGACTTGGTATGCAAGTGAAACACACTTACAGTGTGTGTGTGTGTGTGTGTGTGTGTGTGTGTGTGTGTGTGTCCCTGACCTTCCTCTCGTACTAAACTTCCTGTTGTTCATGCAGCTCTGCTCTTGCTTGGCAGCTGCCCCTGAGAGTAATTTTGTGCTGCATCGCCCTGCCGCTGCGGGAAATTAGCTTTATTGAATAAAGTTCAGAGGAAAAAAAAAAATATTTCGGCTGCTGGTACAGTTATGCTGGTGTTTCATGTTGGCATTTTCTTCAGTGAAATTTCTCGCAGAGGAACTAATTTTTTTTTGGACAAATAATGGTTCCGTTGAAAAGCTTCTCAAAGGGAACATGCACAACAAGGTTTATTAACGCCACCATACACACACACACAAAAATATACAGGACATTTACATTTATTGACTTAGCAGATGCTTTTCTCCAAAGCGACTTCCAATGAACTCTATGTAGTGTTATCAGCCCGCACACCTTATTCACCGCAGTGACTTACACTGCTAGATACACTATTTACACCGGGTCATTCATCCATACATACATCAGTGGAACACACCCCCTCTGTGTCACTCACACACTACAGGTGAACCTGAACACCATGTCTTTGGACTGTGGGAGGAAACCAGAGTACCCGCAGGAAACATCCACTCTCCACACAGATTGAGCTGGGATCGAACCCACGTTCTCTCGCGCCACCCAGGTGCTGTGAGACTGCAGCGCTACTCGCTGTGAACCCGTGCTGCCCGGTACACACATATACCGTACGCGCAAACACCCCTTTTCTGCTGTTGGGTGAGACGACCGTTTCCAGGCGTGCGTCACGCTTAGTGGCGCAAGTACCCTGGTAAATCCCTCTGCGAGCACGGAGGTTTTGGGGCCTCGCTGATGACCCGCAGGCGCGTCAGCCTGATTACACCCCCCACCCGACTCCACCCCAACACAAGAACACATTCCAGGCGGTTTTGACCATGGCCACACACAGCGGTCCACTGGCGCATATCAGTGTCAGCCTCAGAAGCTCCACACGTATCTTTATATGAACATCACAAAAGTACAATTATGGTAACACCTTATTTTCATAGTAATTTGTGTTCTTCTTACTACGTGGTAAATTTGCATTGTACGTATTGCACCTCACACTGCTAAATGCAGCGTACTACGTGTCTACCGTCAACACAGTGGAGCAACACACACACACACAGAAACTACTAGATCTCACACTCAACACACACTCTGTCTCTCTCACACGCACATCATTTCAGAGCAGTGACAGCTCAAGTAAGTGAGAGCGCAAAAATCGGTGAAGCCCTCGACTACTGTACGTGCAGCAGGCCTATGTTCCGCTAGTAAGTTTACCGCGGTGAATTAAGCGGGACGTACTGTGCGCCCCTTCTGGAGAAACGTGGACTGCTCAGGAAAAAAGCTCCTGCGACCGATCGTTCTATATCTGTCCTGCAGAAAAGCCCAGAAGAGCTGTGGAGGCTCACGCTCCGCTTCAAATGAACCCTGGATCCACGCGGTCAAAGCGGTCGTTCCTAACGGTTCCCTGTGCGCAGTTACACACGAAATGGTCATTTTGGAACCGTATTGTTTTCCAGCAGGTTTCATTAACGCGAGGTGATCGTGGGGGGGAGGGGGGGCACACGGGCAGCAAAATTATCAATAATTATCAATAACCAGGCACCGCTGCAATAGCTTCTGCACAAGAACTTGCTCAGCTGAGCAGACAATTTATTAACATTAAAAGTGACTCCAGAAATGTGGTGCCCTCCCTGTGCAGAAACGTTCGTGGTGCAGAAAGAGCAAAAATGTAAACGCCCAAAGGTGTATTTTTGAAAACCTTGGAGAAAGAGAGCTTTCCAGCGTTCAAGGTTGAACGTAGTGAGCAAGCTGAAGGACCTGAACACACACACACACACACACACACACACACACACACACATGCACAGAGAGCACGCACGCTTGCGCTGCAGCGATCGTGTTTCCTTGAGCTGTTCTATTATCACCGGATCCTAATCTGAAGTCAAACAGGCGCCTCCTGACTCCATGCCACGGAGCTGTGCGTGTGCGCCCCCCCACACACACCCGCATCTAAAGAGTGCGCTTAGTTCAAACAAACTAGCGGCGAGGTGCACATGCTTAGGTGGAGGTCCACACACACAGACACACCATCCGAACCGCTTGTCCCATACGGGGTCGCGGGGAACCGGAGCCGACCCGGCAACACAGGGCGTAAGGCCGGAGGGGGAGGGGACGCACCCAGGACGGGACGCCAGTCCGTCGCAAGGCACCCCAAGTGGGACTTGAACCCCAGGCCCACCGGAGAACAGGACCCGGTCCAACCCACTGCATCACCACACCCCCTTAGATTGAAGTGATTAGTCTAATCAGTGTGATAGCGTGAGGATAAAGGAATGAATGAATAATCAACAAATGAAAAAAATTATCAATATACGAATATTGTTGAACTGGTTTAAAAGTTTAGATGTCTGGCATTTCGGAGCGAGCGAGCAGCACGGAACAGAAGGTAGCACTGGTGCCTCACAGCTCCTAGGCTGTGGCTTTGAACTCAACACGGTCCACGTACAGTCCACATGCTCTCCCTGTGTTTGTGAGGATGTGCTTCTGGGATAGGCCCCAGGCCATCAGGACCCTCCACGATACCCACGGATGGACACCCCCCAGTCGAGGCAGCGGGAGAGAAAAGGTCGCCGGGTGACCCTGAAGCCCGGCACCGGCATGCAGACGGGGCCACCAGCGGCTTCACCACAGACCGCGGCTCACGCCACTTTGTGGATGCTGCTGTCACACACACCCGTCATGAACAAAACACACACCCGAGTCCTCTTTGCTCTTCCATCATCACCTGACAAAGGAGCGCTGCATGGCCCCAGGTGCAACGAAGGCTCAGTCAGAACGTCCTTCCTCCGGCTCTGCTGAGCACCACCTCCTCCTCCTCGTTTGCACGTGGATCAAGGTCTTTCCACGGTCACTCCTGGGAGGTGTTTTTAAGTTGACGCCAAACTCGACAACACACACACACGCACACAGACACACTGGAGCTGGAACTGCACATGATAAGGTTCCGCGTCCCACTGAAGCTCCGGACCTTCGATAAGACCTCGCGCATTCTTGGCACAGTGTGGCCGTCCTCCAGGCCTGTTCCCTGCCACCGACTGCCCGAAAGTCAGTCTCCCATGAGACCGGGGGTCCCGGGTGACAGCAGTCCCAGGGGCCACCGTGCTACTGAGTCCCCCCGACAGGTCCCGGGACGTAAAAACTTGCTGCCAGCACCCTCCTCTGGCACGGAGCCCCAGAAACATGGTTAATTTTCCCTAGACATACATCAGCCTGACGGATGGACATTGACTCAACAGGCTCACGCTCACAGGGGCCATTAATCTGCAGGTTGTTGGTTCCAACTCCACTTCCCAGCACTGGCGCTGCGAACCCCCGTAAAGTGCTTCCCTGAACCGGTTCAATGAAACACCTCAACGCGAAAGCAGCTCCGCTCCGACACTTGAGATGAAGATGTCAGCTAAGCGTCTGCTGAACTTTTCCTTGGGGGGTCACAGCAGGTCAAAATGCCCAAGAATTTCTGACCCTTTTCCTTTTCTCCGCTTCTGCTGGCTGCTCTTCATCGAAAGGGTTCGCCTGTTATTCCATTTCCCATTGCTTTTGGGAAAGACGCTCCTCCGTCTCTCTTAAGCGTGATGTGTTTGTGTGGCCAGCAGGAGGTGTAGCGGTTACTGATGCCACCTGGTATCACCTACATCGCCCGCATGCCATCTCAGCGCCGTCGGACCTGCTGTAGAACCCGCCACAAAGGTAACTCGGTACCCTGAGGGACGCGGCACAAATGACCCCGTTCTGTAAACGCGTACATTACTGCAAGTGGCTGCAGTGGAGAACAAGGTATTGGAGTAAATGACCTGTCTGCCTCTCACTCTCTCTCACACAGGGTGTGTTGTTACAGTATTAAGGATCACTGAAGACTGGTCGGGTGCGAACGTTACTGCGCACGTGCACGTGCCGCTCAGGCTGTGTGTGTGTGTGTGTGTCAGGCAGAAGACCCGACCCCCCCTCCCAGAGCCCCCACTCACACTGCGAAGTGGTAGACGAAGCATCTCCAGCCCGTGGGTCTTTCCAGAAAGTTATACACTCGTCCTTGGAAGTGCGCGCGACCCGGGAAGGGGCGGCTCGCGCTGTACACTGACATGCGGTGCTGGAAGCCCGCCGGGCGCGCGCAGTGGAGCGGCTCGCCCACGCGGATCTCCACGGAGGTCTCCACGGGGGTCTCCAGGGGGATCTCCTCGAAGCGGCTCTCGCCGTCCGCCGCGCTCGGCTTCTCCGCCGTCGCCGGACCGTCCGGGGGAGCGGACGCCGCGTGCGACATCTCCGTGGGCAACCGCGCGTGCGTCGCCGCGCTCCCTGGCAGCCGAGGGCGTGGGCGTGGGAGCGTCGCCCGGGACTGAGCAACTCTGAGCTAAGGTCGCCCGAGGAACCGCGAGGGACGCGTGTCCTTCCGGACTCCCCCCGCCCTCGGCATTCCTCGCGCTCGGACCCGCGCTCGACACGGCTTCGCGCGGCACGGTGGCGTGACGTCAGGGCACGCGGCCGGTCGCCGCGCCGCCACCTTGGAGCGTCCGCTGGTGGGAGGGAGCTGAGCGCGTACCGTGGTACACGGTACGGCCGTGTGTTCGTGTCGCGTCTGCGAAGACTTAGAAGAAAAAGGTGTGTATTGGCGCAGATGGAGACGCTGCGCATAATAATAATAAATATGATTATTAAATAATAATAATAATCATAATAATAATAATAATAATAATAATAATAAACCGTTATTCAGCGACTTGTGTGATGCGCACCGGTTCTTCTGGAGCAAAGTAACAAAGTATCTGTTCTTTATTATTTGTATCCACTGTCTTTCTGTTTATATAATGAACTCTTTGTACTTTCTGTGACATCATTGGCACAAAAGTGTCTGACTGACAAATGGATACATCTGTAGGCTACATGAACTGTACACGTATATGTCTGTACGATACGTTCACACCATGTTTCTTCCAGCTGCAGCAAGCGACTCTGGTGACAAAATGTGCACGTGAGGAGCGTAACTTGTCATCAGGCCTGATCGTCTTCGTTCATTTCATGTCAGAAGTTGAAACCCTAACCCTTCCCCCGCGAAGATTCCTTCGAATATAGTGGGACGTTTCGTGGGACATTTCAGAAAACGCTGCCACGTGTGTGTTGTGTGCCGCTGGACAGAGGAGTGTGCGTCAGTTCTTCCCATTTCGCACGACAAGAAGCGGGAAAAGTGCGGGGCCTCAGCCGCTCGGCCCTACTCAAGGCTGCAGAGCGCCTCCATGACCTTGGTTCGAGGCCCCGGCATCCCGGACGCTCCCGCGCTGGCGTCACGCGCCGGCCAAGTCCAGCTGGTGACAGCTACTCTTGTCGGGCTCATATTGAGAGCTGCCCGAGAGCTGTCCTTACCTGTGCGAGCAGCCCATCCCACCCCCAACACATTTTAATAACATGCTTGGGGTCACCTTGAGCAGTTTCATGTTTCTGTAGCTCTTATACAAAGACAGGCACAGCACCGGTGCTTCTCATCAGGATTTTATTGTACAGTACAATTAAAGTAAAGTGCGCGGTCGGAGCACTAACAATTCCTTCTTCACGAGCTGGAGCAAATACTGAGCCCCTCACAACAGAGAGAGCCTTGGCAGCGCTGAGCAGTGCCATCTAAGCTGCAGCTGAGCCCCACTAGACGAGTAAAGGAAGACCACCATTACTGTGGTTTTTGCAAGAGAAATGGCGAGAAATTTAAGTTGCTTCTCCGACGGTCCTGCACAGCGAGCCAGGTTGGGCGTCTCCAGGACGGATAAAGCGACCTGGGTCTCGGAAGAAAAAGAGCCTCTACTCTGCCATTGGCCTGTCGGTGGGCAGCAAGAGTTCGACCCCGATCTCCTTCGCAAACTTGTTCTGGAAAAGAAAGAGGTGGACTGAACCGAGCCAAAGAAACGTGCTGAGCAGATGAAGTGTGTGTGAGGCGAAGTGTGTGCGTACCATGTGGCTGACCACACTCAGGTCGTAGGGGATGCCCCCGAGGCTCCTGCACTTCTGGATGCTGAACCTTTCTGGGTCTCCAGGTGCAACCACTGGGGTTTCTGGGTTGGCCTTAAAAAACCATCAGGGAGGTGTCAGTGTTTCGGAGAAGGAAGCTTGCGGGTGTTACGCACGGGGTCAGAGCACCGCCCCTGTGACGATGCTGCCAGCGTCACTTCATCTGCAGTAAGGAAAATGCTCGAGCGGGACACGGCCCCCCGTGACCCTCGTCACGTGTTCCACGACAGCCAACGAGAGGCCAGGAAAGAAGGTCATAAGGAGGGAGGGAGGGTCACCTAGTTCCACTCACCGGCTCCAGGCCCCTGTGTAAAGAAAGCAGGTCGGACATTCTGCCCTTGAACCCTGGGGCGAAGTTGGCCGGGTCCAGCGCTACAAAACACTGGCCCTGAAACCACAGACAGAGACGACAGCTGGACAAGCCTGCAAGTAACAGTCTCCGTACAACGTGTGAACGCCTCATACTGTACGCCGGGCTAAAAAATGGACCCTTAGTTTCACGTTACTCTAAAAATCTGTTGCGTTCGGTGAGTTTCACCGAACCGCACCGGAAATGGTGAACATGGCGACCGTTCAGCTCTTGTTTCAGCCAAGCGGTTATTGTGTCGAATGAGCACATTTCGCCTCTGATGTTGCTCCAGCTGCGGCGATGAGTCTGCAGTGATGAGAACGACCACTAGAGGGCAGAGTGCCCTCACCGCCACCGCTGCTATCACCCTCAGCTATTGGACGGTGTCAAGAAATCGGTGCGTGTTGCACATCTTGTAGGGTCACGGAGTTTGAGGATACAAACCAGGTCCGCGACACGGTCTGTGACTTTCCAGTTGCGAATGTATTTACTGTACTGGGAACCCGCCAGCATACCGCAGAACACCTCCACCATCAAGCCCAGTCCAAACCCCTTGTGTCCTCCTGGAGGGAGACAGGAAGTTTTGCGCTCAGCCACAGCGGCCATGCACAAGTGAGCACACAGAAAAGGCACTTTGTTATACCGCTACATGACCTCCTCCCGATAACCGCATAAGGCACCGTCGTGCTCTCGTGTATCGAGCGACAGCGGCGCGACGTCTTCGTGCGAGCAGCTGCAGGTTGCATGTGACTGTAAGAAGCGCACCTCCCATTTGTGTTTTTGCTCATTAGTCTGACCTGTGATCTCGCAGCCGCCGATGGGTACGAGTCCGCCGCCGCTCAACACTTCGGCCGGGTCAGTGCTCAGTCGGCCCTGGGAATCACAGCCCCAGCCCTCCGGGATGACGTCGCCGCGCCGGTGATGGAGTTCCACCTGCGACACGGAGGTGATGAGAAGCCTTTAGCTCTCACAACAACCTGCGCTACCTGGTGCTCAAGACTCACGGAGCACGACCTCATACCCTCATACCTTCCCCAGAGCCACGGCGGACGTGGCCATGTCCAGTACAAAGCTGTCTCCGTCTCTGGCCGGCGCTGCCACGCTGATGGGGTTGGTGCCCACCGTGCACTGCCGAAAGACAGAGGTGTCGACTCGGCGCGGACGCAGGAGAGACGCTGCCGCCACACCAGGCACAGACACAGAGCCGGTGGCTGTGTGTGGGCAGCGTTTCCGCAAACTCTCCGTTCAGTTTGATTTCCAGGTACATCTGGTCATTTCATTTTAAATTATTCGTTGACTTTACTGGAGCAGTTTAGCGCAAGGACCTTGTTCAAGGGCACTACAGCTTGAGGTGGGATTCAAACCCACACTACCAGCTGACCCTGATCACTTTCCGTGGAAAATGTTGCACGTTTGAGCAGGTGAAAGTGAGCCTGAGCCACAAGGACTGAAGCGCTCACCTCTTTGGCCCTTGGAGGTACCACAAGCGGGGAGGTGTTGGTGTAACACATGCCCTGAGGAGGTAAAAACGCACCATTAGAGAGTCGTGTCCCGCAGTGGCCACTAGGGGGGGCCAGAGGTAGCGGTGAGGGCTCAGCTACTCACAATCATGTCCTCCTTGAGCGCCTGCATGGAGTAGTACGCAGCGATGCCGAAATGGTTAGAGCCTGAAAAGCCACACGCGGTGTCACCAGCAGTGTTTCCCTTCATTCATTTGCATATTTCTAGGTGCACAGGCCCCGCCTCCACACAGAGAGTTACCGTAGGCGACCACCCAGCCGATTCCCGCCTCCCGGGCCTTTTTGATGGCCAGATCCATGCAGAAGTTGCCAACGACCGGACCCAGCAGGTTCCTCCCGTTGACCAGCGCTGTGGCGACCGTCTCCTTGTCCACGGTCGGTTCGCCTGCCTTCTCGCAGATGCCCGTCAGGACGTCTTTGACATACATGTCTGAGCAGAGCAGAGAGCAGAGCAGTGCCCAACGCGGGGACCAGAGTTCAGGCTCAACGCGGCAGCTAATCCCCGAACTGAAAAAATGACACCGAGGAAGCAAAGGAATGACACGAGTGCCCGGGTAGAAAGGCCACAAAGTTTTTCTGGGTTCCCGTGGACTAACGGGTGAGCTCCGTGAAGCCGGTTACCTCCACACCGCCCCCACCCCATAGCTCCCCAGCATCATCGAGGCGCTCGATGCGGGCTGGTAAAGCCACCCCACTGACCCATTCTGTTGAGTCCGTGGCTGTAGTGTCCCCGCAGGTCCCCCTCCACGAGTACCTCGGCCAGGCAGGCTGCGTGGCTCGGCTGGGTCCCCACGGCCAGCATGCAGCGCTCGATGAAAGTGCGCACCTCAGACTGGAGGATCAGACACCTGTCGGCCGGGGGGGTCGGGGGGGGGGGATAAGCAGCGATCAGCGTGATGGGGAACGAGAGCAGCAGCAGGTGGAACGCGGGACCCTCAGGACCCAAAAAGTGGGCAGAGCGACTTCAAACACATCTCTCTTTTCTCCAAGCAAAGGCAAGAGACACAGCAGGGTCATAGTGGTGTGGAGCCTATCCAGGAAGCAGAGTGTGAAGCCGAGTACACTCATCACAGAGCAATCTCACACACGCACACACAAAGGACAATTTGGAGTCACCAGTTCACCTGAAACACACGTCTCCGGACAGTGGGAGGAAAACCACATAAATATTGGGAGAACATGCAAACGCCACACAAGCTGAGCGGGGATCGAACCCACATCCTCTCACCCCAGCAGGTTCAAGCACACATCCGAACGCACGGCTCCAAAGCCGTAAGGCACCAGCGCTACCTCCTATGCCGCCCTGATAAAGAAACCCCTAGAAGCACCGAGGTGTGAGCAGCGCAGCAGGAATCTCACACACGACGAAGCTCCTTGTAATTTCTCAAGAATGCCGCAAGTGTCGTTGCCTTCATACCGGCATTTTACAAAAGGTATGGAAGCGCACGGCACAGAAGCTTGTTGTCCCGCGTATTACCGTTTAATGTAGTAAGTGCACCTGTGGCCAAGTGGCCAACACAGTTGCACAATGTTTATTTTAATGTGTTATTGCTCACGCCGTTGTTACGTTTGCCTCTGTACACAGTGATGTGGAAAAGCCAGGCCTGACCTTTGGTACGCGCTGCCAGACATACTGGCATGAACCCGGCAATCTGAGTGCGTCGCTCGCAGGGGAACCGCCGCAAAACATGTTTGAGGAGCGTTTGACGCATGCGGGGCCATCGTGTGCCTGCGTGCTCTCGAGGTGCAAGGGGACACGGCAAGACATCAGGGACACTTGAGTTCCAGCGCGGACCGCCTGGACATGTGGGTTTCGCTGCGTCCCCGTTGGAGGCCCTGGGTTCGAGACCCAGCTTTCAGCAGAATCGGACTCAGTCGGAGCACACGTGTCTAAGGGCCGCAGCGATGCAGCCAGAGCTGGTGACACAAAACGGGCGAGCCGCATTGGGGAACTCCTGCCGTTCTTCTCCCGTTCCCTCTCATCTCTCCCAGTAGAACCCAGTAAACTGCACTGCTGCTTTCTAGCACTTTCTTTGAGCTGACGAAGGCAAAAGGAAACAGCGGACGAAACTGATCAGGAAGCTCTTACTGCGAGAACGCCTAACCCAAGGGTGCGTCCGCAACTAACACTGCGTTACAATTATGGCTCCGCAACATATTATAGTGCTGAGTGTTCAACGCATTCGGACTGGTGTGTCTCTTTTTATTAGAAACGTGAATGTATGTGATAATTCATATTGCATATGGGGATCTTCTAACAGCAACGTAGCGGATTTACCTGAGTTCCGCCAACGAGGCGACCCTTATGAGCACTGCAAGGGGCTTGACAAGGAAGACACGTCTTGGGGTATTTGAATAATCTGTGTACGACAGACTGAAACGTGGGGCCAGTTTGTCAGAGCGAACGAAAAGAAGATGTCTACACTTTTGCCTTCTGACTCGTCGATTCCCGATGGAAACGGATGTTCGTTAGTAATTGGAAACGCTGACTCATAACTGAACGGCAGAGGGAGACACACAAATGAGGGTTCGGGTTCCAAATGAAATGAGACACGACGCAGAGGTGAGTGCCGAAAAACGGAGCAAACTTACAGCCGCGCCTGTGCTTAGGGGCTCCACTTGAGCCAAACGCAACGTGTGCACCTTCACTTATGGCACCGTCCTGCGAGAGGTACATATGCTTGTCTCACGCCTCTTGCCAAAATCACATTCCAGTCACGTGCAGCCTGTTTGCCATGCCTTGGAGAGCCAGATCTCGGGGCATTGGCTGCCGTGTTCCAGTACGAGCACCGGTACGAGGCAACGTCACGGCAACAACACAGCTGCTGAAGGTACTGAGTCAAAGCGCTCCGAGTGCACTGAGACAAAGGGAGCCGTCCGAGGTCCCAGTGCATCTACGGTGCAGCAGCTAGAGTAGAGTACAATGGAGTAGGGTATGGTGGGATAGAATAGGGTGGGGTGAAATAGCGTGGGGTAGAGCAGAGTGGAGAGGAGTCGAGTGTGGTGGGGTAGGGTGGAGTAGAGGTGCAATGGAGTAGGGTGGGGTGGGGTGGAGTAGGGCAGAGTGAGGCGGAGTACAGCAGAACACTGGAATTGCCAGCTACGAGGGGCCGAGCCCACGCGGACACGCCCCTGGCAGGAGGAAACACGGAGTAGCAGAATGTCCCGGCTCATGGCTTCCGCTCTCTTTAAAAGTGTGACCTGAAGACGCAGGAACGGAATTGAACTGAAAGGGTCGTAACCAAAAGATGAGAGGAGCACTAAGGCCATCGATGGGCCTGCACCCCTTCGCCTCATTTTTTTTTCCTTTTGGGAAATCGGTACCGCGGGCAACCTTGGCACGAAAGCGTTTCCAAACCGGTGAAGCTCCCCCACCTGACCAGTCCTGAACCGCTCTGGTTTGTGAACCAGCAACCATTGCGGCGCAGCGATAAGAAGAAGTGTTTTCCCATTGTGGGAGCTCTGGGAGAACGGGCTGTTACTACGTTACCCAGGCAGGAACGTCCCTGGGCGCCGGCAGCCCGGACAGCGGCAAAGCTCAAAGCTGTGTGCCAGGAAACAAAGTTGCCACGTGACCGTGAGGCTCCGAAAAGGCTCGTGGTTCGAGAGATGGGGGGCGGGGGCGACGGTCACACGAGGCAGCGGAAGGTGCACCTGAGTACCGTGTTTCCAAGGATCAATCCCCGGTGGATATCGTTGTAAAAGTTTCCACCCAACATTTCTGCTCTTATTTTTAATTATTGTTTGTTTGTTCTCCAAAGTGAGACTACTTTCTCTGGGCTCCTTACACTGATTTACCATTTATACACCAGGGTAGTTTTTAACTGTACCAGTTCAGGGTCCTACAGCAGGAGGAGGACTGAACCCAAGTCAAGAGCACTAACAGCAATGAGGCAAAACACTTTATCATCGTTTTCACACTATTTTCACACTACTTTACCGTCTTGCTTAGAACTTAACAGCTTAACAATTAATCACAACGTTATTTCACTGGCTAAAAGTTTCAGTGTAAATCACACTTTCGGAATTGCGTCATTTGATTTTATTGTATTCAATTTTAATTACATTTAGACTCGATTTTGTCCAAAATCCTTGGAGTTACGAGCTTTTCGCTGTTGCAGAAATTAATATCAATTCAACGAATATGAGCCAGAAATATTTCGTTGTGAACAAAGACACAGATGAATCACCACGGGGTAAAAACGCAGCCCACTGAGGTGAAACGCAGTACTGTACTAAGAAGTTATGTTCATGTTTTGTACCTCAGTGAGCAAAGACATTTTCTCCACTTTTCTTACACAGATATTTATAACGTCTCTTTATTACATTTATTAAATACTGTATATTATTTATTTATGAATGAACTCATCAAGCGCCCAGCGGTGAGATTCGTCCTCTTTTACGCATCAATTAACTTTTCAATCAAGTCGTATCGTGAAGAATCATCAGAGCAAAAGTAAGATTATTCATCTTCATCATCATCAGCATCATCAGCAGCTCGAGCCACATGGACACTCACTGTACCTGTTCATATCTGCAGCTTCACACACAGCGGAGCGCACGAGACTCAGAGCGCGGAGCGCGCGACAACACTCGGCTCGCAGGTGTGGGTGTGTGTGTGCGTGTGTGCGCGTATGCCCTGGCGGCGCGTGGAAACGCCGAGTGCCGTCGAAGTCGCGGACTTTACACCCGCTATAAAAGCGACCAGTCGAGCACGCGACGAGCCCCCCGGCGGCGCTTTCCAGAAAAGGGGGGGGGGGGGGTCACGAGGACACGGCGTGGGACAACTGGGCTTTTTGTTGCATAAATGTTTGTGGTGGGAGCAAAAGCTGCAACCTGCGCTACCTCTTGGGAAGCAGGAGGAGAAAGCAGGAAGAACTGTGTGTGGTGACACTTATGCCTGGAGATCAAGCTGCCCACCAGCCCAGGAAGGGCTTACATATTTCTCACCTTCATTACCTCACCCATCAAAGGTACCAGTATGAGGTTTCACACCCAATTGCACCTCACTTTTTTGTCCAGCGGAGGGATAATCCACAGGGCCTTTGATTCCCCCCCAGGGAACGTGATGGAGCCGCCAACCTCTGCTCAACCCCCTTCAGGTGATGTTCCACAGGGTTCGGTGTTGGGCCCCTTACTGTTCATGCAGTAAGCCTTCCTCACCGACCTCTTACAGCCCTGTTCCCGTCTTCTGCCCCAGCTGTACTCTCTCTGACTACAGCTTGTTTCAACATCTCTGCTTGAATGGGCAACCACAGTCTAGAGATCATCTTAAAGACTGAAACCCTCCATGTGCTGGTACCGAGATGTTTCTCAAGGCTACGGTGAGATGGTGCTACCATCAAGTCTCTTCAACAGGGTCCTGAACGCTGCTGCTGCACAAGTGGTGCTCAGTCTGGCAGAGCACTGCCACGTGTCTCCTGTCCTCATCTTTCTCCATTGGCTTCCTGTTCCTGCCTGTATTCAACACTGTGCTCACAGCCTACAAGACGGTCACAGGATCTGAACCCCAAATCTGCGGGACCCCACAGGATCACTCTCTGCAGTGCAGTAAGAACACTGAGCTATACCACCACTGGCCAGTTGGTGGTTCCACTCTGTAGGTTCTCAGTTTTTCCCTTGATGTGGTGGAATGAGCTCCCTGTGTCCCTGGGAGCTGCTGAATCCCTCCTACATTCAAGAAGGGTCTTGAACCCATCTCTTTGAGAGCCACTTCTCCCCTGATCTCCTGAAAGCTTCATCCATGACTCCTACACCATCTGCTTGATCCATCCAAGGTGGTCCACCTAGTCACATGACCGTGGGCTTTCAGCTTTTCCTGTGACCAGACTGCCACTTTGAGATCCCAGATGTAGAGCTTCCTTTCCTCGAGTCGCTAACCAGCGCAGAGAGCCAGCCTGTAATCTGCCAGCACACACATCTGGTAGTACTTTCATTGCTGGGAGGGAAACACAAATCTGGCACTGAGGCCTATAATTTAGCTACATATAAATACCTGACCCTACGGGGGTGTGGTCAATAGCGTTGGAGCCATGCAGGCACAGAGGCACACAGAGGCTGATGGGAAAAGCCATGTGCAAAGAATGACGGTCCACAACGCTCCGAGGACAATGTGAGCCTCCTTTCGTGCTCTCGGCACCTGGGGACTCCAGCGGAGACACGGGTCCATGGCGAGGACCGGACTGTCCTTCAGTAGCGCCCCACAGAGCAGCAGGGGCATGTACCCTGTCTTCAATAGGACTCAGAGATGGACTCGGTCAGAACCGCAAATGTGAGTGGCTGTGCTGCTGTTACGAGGATGGTCGAACCCGCTGAATTTGTACTCTCTGCTCTCTTCATCAACGAAACACATTGCGTGTCCTGTCCAAGGTCATGTGCATTCATAGCAACGTCCACTCTGTCCACATGCGACCCAAGCGCAGCGTTAGCAGACTCAGGACACACAACACAAGTCTTTGTCGCTGTTCTTACTTCGTCCTCTTGCCAGAAACACATCTCTGCTTCCAGATGGTTCTTCCCCAAGGTGCAATGGAAGAAGCACAGCTGTGTGGATTGAGGGGCAGGGAGCAGCCCTTGAAGTGCTACCCAGTAACCAGTGCACCTCGCCCAGTGAGCCCATCAGGGCTCTTTACACAGCGGCCATGTATAAATTTGCACGTTCTACTTATAGGCAGAGCAATGCCTCAAAGGAGCGGGAGGCGAGGCAGGCAGCGGAACACTGTAATAAAGGCCGAGTCGCCACCCAGGTCCGATTTACCACAACCGCACGGCCTGTGGCACGTTACAAAGCCCAGCCCCAGACAGAGCACGAGTGATTCCGAGCCCCCCTACACGTGGAGCCAGAATCAGAGCTGCGACTGTAAAGCGGGGTTAAGTGAAACCGGGGCTGCCGGGGCATACATGTGCTCCCACTCTTGTCCTCATAGCCACTCCAGCAGCTGTGGCACAGCAGGAAATGATCCATCAGCCCCCTGTTTCAAAGTTCAACAGGACTGCGGCCACCTGGCATCCAATACGTGATGTTCCTCTTCCGGCGCTCCTAGGTCGCTTGTGGAATTTTTGTTCTGCCAGTGAAACAGTAACAGTTATACCAACTGCAAGGAAAACAAGCGGCTTCTGTTTTCAAACGTTTTATTTGTTTCCATCACATTTCAGCAGAGAGAAAGTATAATAAAACACTTCGGAAAGCCATGTCGGGTGATAATACAGTACTGGCAGCAGTAACAGTAATAATCAGTCACTAAAAACAAAGAAAATGCACAGAGAAAATCGAAAGTCACTTGTCCAGGAGACCCGTATGGAGAGAACGTGAGGTGGCACACAGCGGCTCCTATTAGTTGGTGCACGTGCCCTTCGGTCTGCAAGAGGCACCGGCCCTTCATCGCTCTACCTGCTGAAGAGCTTCATGAAGCTCTGGTAGCCGTCCTCCCCAAAGAAGTCAAAGGAGCCCTCCGTCCCGCCCAGGTGCACCAGCAGCAGCACGACCAACACCAGCAGGAGCAGGGGTACCAGCAGGTTCCAGCCGGATGCCAGGATGTTGTACCACTTGGCTTTGTCTGAGCACTCCTGGGCTGCCCTCATGTCACCCAAAGTCTTCTGGTCCCGAGCCTAAAACGGGGATAGGGAGGGGAGTGGAGGTGAAACATTAAGGGCAAGAAGAGTCGACTTTGGACACCAGTCAGCACACAGCATGTGAATTCTGGGAGGGATTCAGCAGCTCCAAGTGACACAGGTAGATCATTCCAACACTTTGGAGGCAAAACCAACACCCCAAGGGCTCTCAGTTTCGGACCCAGAGATGGAGCAGCTCAGCACTGTCATTGGGCTGTAGGCAGATACCTGGGGGTAGGCACCTCAGTTTGAAAATTTCATACGCGGTATGAAATAGCCAGCTTTGTTTTCAGTGCTCGGTTTAAGGAGGACCCTCCGTGTTGTTACTGGAAAGCAACAAAACTACCCCAAGCTCCCAGCCTGAGTCTGACCTGCGCTGATATTTAAACATCCAACCGCATGTGGCAATGACAGGTTGCTGTGGCACCACCTGGAAACTACTGAACGCCACTTGTACCTGTCAACGCCGGCTGCAGGTTTCCTACACGAAAAGCTCTCGGCGGCACACAATCTGGCTGCGATTTCTAGTCGTGTCTGTCTCCTTTCTGTTACAGACCGCAGCTTTGGCAGATGTTGTCCCAGATGTTCTGTTACTGCAGTCTGCTTTGCAGTCCTGGGCTTGTGTGACACACGGCAGCTGTCTGGGGTCTGGACTTTTGTCAGCTCACTATTCGCTCTCAGTGTGGTGACAGCAGATGCCTGGTCATGGATCATGTATTGCTGTGTTTCAAACATGTCCTCCTGAGATGCTGTGAAGAGGTTTTTGAATTTATTTCTAGGATGTTAAGGAAGCTGCCCAAGCCACACCTCCAAGAATGTGCTATCATTTAGGGTGCAGCATCAACTCTCCTCCATGAAGTGGACTAACATGTCCTGTACAGGGACTCAGCATCGCTGCTCCTACAGTTGTAGAGGTACTTGAAGACTTTCACTTCGTCTCGAGAGGACAAAATTTAAAGCCTGGGTCTCAGAATGTCGCTATTCAAAGTGATCTGTTGTCTTGATGCTCTTAGAAGAGTGCTTGTGGCAGCACTTTACTCCTTTCTTATTTGTTACCCCAGTAAAGTCATTCTGACCATGTATTTATTGCAGGATCAAGCGGAGAGGTGAACACAGGATCCCGCAGTTCCTTGCCTTCCTTACCCACTAATTCCTCTTTTCTCCACACAAGCCCTCGTCCTCGTCCTCCCTCAAGTCTGTCCAGAAAAGGTCACCTGTGCCGCTCGTCTCGTTTTTTCCCCTCTTTCTTTGTAAACACACTATGTCGTTGCATATTATTCTAGGCCTTGTGCCTAGTCGGTGACCAGAGCGTTGACGCAATCCCCTTTGAGCGCACATCTAGCCGGTGGCTCCAGTGCCGTTTGTGTCCATGCAGCCCTGTCTGAGACCCTGGGCACCCAAAGCCTCTCATCTTCTCTGCACGTCTTTCATTTGTTGCATGTCAATTACACTGATTTTTTTTTAACCCGGAGTCTGCTAGGCGGCGCCCGTCCCTAATTTCAGCCTGGCACTGCCAGAAAGGAAACTATTATTTTTTGAAAAAGCTGCGGGCATCCTCCCTGCTGCTCCAGCCATGTATCCCTTCCACGCTGTCATTCCTGTGGCCGGAGGGACAAGGCGCTTGTCTCCAGACCGAGCCCGCACCCTCTCAGCGCGGATCGCTTCGCGCCAAAGTGGCTGCGCTCGAACCCTCGACGGGAATAAAGCCCGAATAAGATGTCAGCTGCTCTGCCCAGGTGAATAACTGAGGGGCACATTGCAGTTATCGTTCAGAAATTATCCCGAGGATTATTCATGGGGCCAAACTCCTTTCCACACATTTCAGCCCTCACAGAGTTCGGGTTGTTTTTACATGCTCCACACAGTGCTATTATTATTATTATTATTATTATTATTATTATTAATAGATTTAGTGTACACCTTCATCGAAAGTGACTATGGCTACTATAGCAGGATTCAAACCTATATGTTCTTTTTGTTTCAGGTGGCACCTCACACCACTGTAACACCTATTGATTTTAAAGAACAAAGACGGTAAGAAGAAATCAGGTGAAGTGTAAACTAGAGCTACTCAGTTGTTGACCACATCACTTTGGGAGGATCCACACACACCTGCATTTAACAGAGTAAATTATAATGGGGTCCCACACTGGTGGGGGGGCGGAGTCTCACCTTAATGGAGTAGATAAGAGCCAGGAACCCCAGGCAGCAGAAGTTGACGTAGAGCGTGTTGCACAGGGACCAGATCAGGTAGTCGTTGGGCGGCTTGCCGGCATGGCCCATGTTTACCACGGTGTAGCCGGCAGGCTTGCGGCTGGACTTGCAGCTGGTGAGCGGGGTGCAGTCCGATGGGTAGCTGTAGGTGGCGTTGTCCATCCTCTCCGTGGCGCTGCTGGGACTCCTCTGCGATGGCTCGGAGGTTCCCTGACAGATGTCTCACGGCTCATCCAACACCCTGTGGGCAGCAGCTTTTATTCACTGCTGGAGGAGGGTGCGGACTGGAAGGGGACCGCCATGGGCGGGACAGGACACCGAGGGCAGTCATTATGTGGTCGAGTCTCCCACGGGGGGTACGGAGCCCAGGGCTGTCGCCGGAGCCCCACGCTGCCGCACAGCCTGAACCCACAGCACAGAGGATGGGGACAGCGGGGACACTCACCGGACGGTTAAGGACATGCGCCCGTGACCTGTAAGGTGCCGATTCCAGGGCCTGCAGTTGTACTCTGGAAAAAAGTACTTTGTCCAAAGTGCTACAGGAAAATACCTGTTTTCACATCTTACCGTAAAATAAAAGTGAATATAAAAATAGAAGTTTGGTATTTGTTCCCCAAGTCGTTTTTTGTCACTTCACAATGGCCTGTTGTCCAGAGACAGCGACTCGCACCGTGGGCGGCATGAGAATAAAATATTTATGCACACTTTTAATCATTAATAAGCAGAAAGGCAGCAAACACACTTGTCTTCACCTCATTTTCCTTAACAGCAGTAATAAACACCATCCATTAACAGTCACACACACACACACATTTTCAGAACCGCTTGTCCCAGATGGGGTCACAGGGAACCGGAGCCAACCTGGTAACACAGGGGTAAGGCCGGAGGGGGAAGGGGATGCACCCAGGACGGGACGCCAGTCCGCTGCAAGGCACCCCAAGCGGGACTTGAACCGCAGACCCCCGGAAGAGCAGGACCTGGTTCAACCCACTGCGCCACCGCACCCCCTTTAGCCATTAACAGTCGCTGGAGCAAATCCCGTGGCCCCTGGCCCTTACAGGGAAACCAGAGGCCCATTTCCTCCCATAAGAGCAAAACATTTCAATGGAAAAAACCAATTTCAGACCAGTGACCATTCAGCTTGTTGTATACAATATAATACACATATTCCATATAAATATTTCTAAAACGCAGAGGAGCGTGAACATAAATTAATCCAAACTGTTCTAAATCAGAGGGGTGTGGTGGTGCAGCGGGTTTGGCCTGTGCCTGCTCTCTGGCGGCCTCTGGTTCGAGTCCCACTTGCAGTGCCTTGCGACAGACTGGCATTCCATCCTGGGTGTGTCCCTTCCCCCTCCAGTCTTGCGCCCTGTGTTGCCGGGTTAGGCTCCGGTTTGCTGTGACCCTGCCCGGGACAAGCAGCGTGCGTGCATGTGTGTTTTCCAAATTTTTACCACCGCTCTCTGGAACTAGGAAACCTCAAGATGTTTGTATTTTACAGGCCTTTTCTCCCCCCTTGTGGACACACTGAACTGCATAATGAAGACGTGCGCTGTACTGCGCCCCCGTGCGGCCAACCACCAACGGACGTGACATGGAGAAAAACGCACATTTTTCCCCTCAGACCTTCTTACCTCCTTCGTGTGTCACAGATACAGGTGGCGCAGCAGTTGAGGGAACTACAACCCCCGGCAAAAATTATGGAATCGCCACACTTTGAGCATGTTTACCCAACTTTTTTACTTCATAGCAAATAAACAAATCACAGATACAACACAGAACATTTTTTAATTAATAGCTGGACATTCTGGCTTTGTTGACCATACCTCAAACAAATTAAATTATTTTAATTAATAGCAATTTTTCTCCAAATCACATAGAGGAAAAAATTATGGAATCACTTACTGTTAAGGAAAAAATTATGGAATCATCAACAAAAAAAAAATACAGTCAATACTTTGTCGTTCCTCCTCGGGCTTTTATGATGGCCTGGATTCTTTGAGGTATTGACTTCACTAAGGAAAAACAATATTCTTCATCAATCTGGTTCCAACTTTCTCGAATAGCCGTTAACAGATCAGCTTTGCAGGATGGAGCCTTGTCATGGACCAGTTTTTTCAATTTCCACCATAAATTTTCAATCGGACTGAGATCTGGACTGTTTGCTGGCCATGTCATTGAGTTGATTTGCCTTTCCTGAAGAAAAGCTTTAACACTCTGTGCTCTGTGGCAAGATGCATTATCATCCTGAAAAATTACTTCATCACCACCAAACCTATTTTCTATTGATGCAATGAGAAAAGTGTCCAAAATTTCGATGTACACCTGGGCATTGACTGCTGAGGTCATGATTGCCATCTCACCTGGTCCTTTACCTGACATGCAACCCCATATCATAAATGACTGGGGAAATTTGATTTTTTTCTTGAGGCAGTCATCTTTATATGTTTCATTAGAACGGCACCAGACAAAAGTTCCAGCATCATCGCCTTGGTCAATGCAGATTCGTGATTCATCACTGAATATCACTTTCATCCATTCATCCACACTCCATGACTGCTTCTCTTTAGTCCACTGTAACCTTTTTTTCTTCTGTTTAGGTGTTAGTGCTGGTTTTCATTTGGCTTTTCTATACGTGAATCCCATTTCTTTCAGCCGATTTCTTCCACTTCCTTCACAAACATCGACTCCAGTTTCCAGTTTGTTTTTCATTTGTTTTGTTGTGCATTTTCTATTTTCAAGGCATATTGCTTTGAGTTTTCTATCCTGACGCTTTGACGTCTTCCTTGGTCTACCTGTATGTTTTCCTTTTATTACCTTTTCATTTTGTTTCTACTTGCACCAAATTTTAGACACAGCTGACCGGGAACAACCAACTTCTTTTGCCACACTCCGTGTTGGATCTCTTGAAGAAGTTTTATTATAGTTTCCATTGTTTCTATTGAGAGGGGGGCGCTGTGGTGCAGTGGGTTGGACCGGGTCCTGCTCTCCGGTGGGTCTGGGGTTCGAGTCCCGCTTGGGGTGCCTTGTGATGGACTGGCATCCTGTCCTGGGTGTGTCCCCTCCCCCTCTGGCCTTACGCCCTGTGTTGCTGGGTAGGCTCCGGTTCCCCGTGACCCCGTGTGGGACAAGCGGTTTTGAAAATGTGGGTGTGTGTGTGTGTTTCTATTGACAGCTCTCTTGTTGGGGCCATATTTCCTTTCAATTAGTCAAGTTGAACAGTTTGTTAAGCTCAGGAAGCTCTTTCTTTTAACTGCAGACTAATCTGCATTTTTTGACTTGCGTCTGTGTTTGTTTTAAAAATGCAAATACCAGGTGATTCCCTAATTTTTTCCTTCTACTTCATTTGGAAAAAAAAAAAATGCCATTAATTAGAATAACTTAATTTGTTGGAGGTATGTTTAACAATCCCAGAATATTCAGCTATTAAAAATTCTGTGTTCTCTCTGATTTATTTGCTACAACATAAAAAAAAGCTGTGTGAACATCCTCAAAGTGTGGTGATTCCATAATTTTTGCCAGGGGTTGTACACCCACTCCCCAAAGGGTGTGCATTCAGCTCCAAGGCAGGAATCTGCTCTAACACCTTTCTGTAAACTCAGTAACCGCAGCCACCCCCAGGGCTCAACTGATCCTATAGGGAAGGGCCTTCTGCAAGGCTGCGAGATCATCAAAACAGGTTTGTGCACCGCTGATAGACATGCCAGAGGGGTTTTAGTGTATTAGCTTACTTGCAGTAATGAAAGCCTCAAGTTTCCCAACATTGGGGAGGCAAAATGAGCTCAACCCTCCAGTGGGACTTTTTTTTGTCTTTGTCCAGTTAAAGATTGAAGACATTAAGTCACCTGCTGTAGTTCAGTGACAACAGCATCACTTCCTGTAGAACCCCCTGAGTAACTGCATACCTCCAGCACAGCCCACCTGGGCTTCACGGCTCAAGCCACTGGCAGCTCAGAGGGCACTGTGAGGGGTGCACCGTATGCACCGGCCAGCTTATGTTGTTCCTCAATTCACGTGTATGCTTATTCATTTACCCTGGGGGGGGGGGCGCGCGAGGCGACGACACCGCGGAAGCCTGAATGCAGCACAAGAAAAGTTCCAATCCCACCCCACTCTTCAGGAAACAGAGCACAAAAGCAAAGGCAGCTGGGGGAAAGCAACACTCTGGTTTAGTCCTTTATTCATTCATGTGAACCTGTGCCAATGTTTACTGAAGGATCATTGGCAAGTGGAACAGCAGCAGTGCAACATGACTCCAGAGTGCAAACACCAGTCTGGGGCCCCCCCATCTTCACCTGCCATAGGTCTCCTGGATCATCAAGTGGGCCTTCAGTAAAGGGTCATGACCCCCATGAACAGGAGGAAAATGAGGAGCACAGCCAAGGACAAGGTGAGGCACAGGGCGATGATGTTGAGGCAGCGGGCAGTCGACCCATACTCTCGCGCTCCTTCCAGGTCACCTGTGACCTTCCGGTCCCGGGCCTAGAGCACAGACAGAGGGGGAGAGGGGGGGTGCGCGCCGAGTGGGCGTGGTCAGCATGTAAGTAACCCCGTGCTTTCGACCCCCCCCCAAGCGCAGCAGCAGGCAAACATTGAACCGGCTCAGGGTTCGAGTTCTACTGTCAGCAGTGATCGCGTTTTTTTCTTGACTCCGTTAAAAGTCTCTCAATGCGAAGCGTTTAAAGCAGCAGCAGCAGCAGCAGCAGCAGCAGCAGCAGCAGCTGCCCCACCCAGCCGACCCCCTACCTTGATGGAGAAGTAGAGCGCGGCCAGTCCCAGACAAAACGGGTTCATGTACACGAGGTTGAACAGGGACCACACGACGTGGTCGCGCGGCAGCGGCGACGACGACAGCGGAGGTGCGGCTGCTCTCCCAAAGGTCCGCGCATCTCCGGGCTCTTTCAGCCGTTCGTAGGCGCCCCCCTGCAGGGGCAGGAACTCGGGTTGGAACTGCGCGTTTTCCATACGGACGAAAGAGGGAGTCCTGTCGGCGGGAGCGCGCGGCTGCGAGTGCGCGAGACTAGATAGACGGGACGGGACAAGACGGCCTAGGAGCGCGCCCCCCGCCGTCGCCCTTAAGTTTCGGTTTCCCGGCGGACGACCTCCTGCAGGGTGGAGCTTCGGAGTGGGAAGATCGTTTACCACACTCTCTCTACTTGCTTGTGGACACACAGAAAAGAAACACTTCCGCCCCCCCCCTCGCCTTGCAGATTCGCTGAGGTCAGGTGCCGATTGCACTGTTTAATGACAGCTGCCTGCTGGTCCTTATAAACCCTTATCATGTATCAATAAACACTATCGTGTATCTTATCATGTATCAATATCCGGTACAGGGTCACAGCGGTCCGGAGCCTGTCCTACAGACGTAGGTTACGGTAGGGTAAAACGGTACACAACTCGATTGCAGAACACGTGATTCACGCGGACACTGAGTGCACGTGGTCAGTTTGTAACTAATTATTGTAAACCGCCGCTAATTAGTACAACGTGGGAGCTTTTCTTATTGTTCTTGTGTCCGAATCGAATGTCTCCCGAGTTCTTCATTTCTTCCTTATGATGCTGAGTGTGACCGAGTCTCTTCTTCTCCTTGTTCTGTACTCTCCGGGAAGTCTGAGCTCGGCTGCGAGCGTCAGGGATGTTTGCAAATGCGAGGAGGCTGAAGAAGGGACTTTGTTTGTGAGCTGGGGAAGTGCTCACATGATTATTTACCGCATTTCTTACATGCACTGAAGCATGATGTATTGAAGCAAAGTACCTCTGTAACACATGGTACCCAGTTGTAGTTGGGGTTACATGTACGTGTGACCCCTCCTCCTCCTCCTCCTCCTCCTCCTCCCCCTCCCCGCCATCCCTCTGCACTCCGAACCGTCTTCTCTGTGAGCTTGAGGAGAGACTCGACAAACCGCAGCTTTCTGGCTCTCAGGTTCCCTTTGCGTTGAGGTGATGCGCCCCTTGCTGGAGAGCCGAGGGCAAGGCGGTGTGTTCCGCGCGTTCCCTTCCTTCCAGGCCCAAGGCCACAGCCTCAAATCCCAGAAAGGGTCTTAGGACCCGGAGCCCCGAACCTGCCAGCTTCTCCAGGAAGTACAGTACCATGTTAATATTGTCTGTGGAAATAATCTTGGGTCCTACCACACGGGGACAGGTGAGCGCTGACCGCATGAGGTCTCTGTGCGCTCACTGCACACGGCGGCACCGCCTTCCTGCTCCACTCCCCGCCAGAGAGATGTAAACATGAGTAAACAGATCCATGAAACTTCCTAGCGTCCCCGAGGGGCAATCGTGTGGCTACAAGTAACAGCAGGGTAAAACCAGATATCCAGGAAGCAGTGTTCAGTTGGCGGTGACAGACAACTGATATAGAACACAAATGTAAAAGAGCAAAAAAGATACACATGTCAATAAATATGTGAGGCTCAGTCAACCGCAGTGCGCTCTGTATTGAACACACACTTTTGTCTCAGGTCACATACTCCTCTAAGGGACCACATGGGCAAAATAAAACGATTCGGGACACAAGTGTTGCTCCTGCCCCTCCCTGTAGTGTCCTCGCTGGGGGGTGATGTGGGTGACTAAAACCAGTCCTGTTTGTGACAGCTCCTTGTGGGGGGTTCTCTGCTGTGCCGTGCCTGTTGACACTAAGTGGGGCGAAAAGCTGAAGAAACCAGAAAGCTGAGAAGAGGAGAGTGGCCGTAGGTTGCGGTTCAGGTGTGCCGTGCCGCACCGTGTCGTAGATGCGTTCGTTCTTTAATCAAAATCAGAGCTCTCCACTCCTCCTTTCCCTGCTGATCGAAGCACAGTGACTGGAAGGTTGTTGGTTCAGACCCCAAGAGGGCCCCTGCGCTGCTGACGCCACCTGCGCTGCTCTTTACCTGCACTGAACGTGTTTGGACGGAACCATCTGCTGAGTGTCGGAAGACAAACTAAACCCAGGTGCTAATAACCTAAATCCAGCTCCATTTACCGTGATCCAACTTGGCAGAAACGTGATTTTGCCTTTTGTTCCCACAAGGCAGAGCCAACGCGGTAAACAGAGGTCGACGGCTTCCTGTTGGAGCTCCTTACCACCTCTGTCAGTGGAGCTCTTTTCACCTTCGGTGTGGACGGCGCCGCTCTGTCCGGGTCCCTGCAGGCGCTGCTGACTAACAGAACCGGTTCCCCCCTCCAGGCTGTTGGATGAGAACCGGTGACTGTGGGGAGGTGCGGCACCTTCACAGCAAATTTCTCTCCTGCCGAACAGACGATGCCTTTACTAGAGGAAAGTGGGGTAAAAGTGCAGTAATATAGGAGTTCACTTCAAGTTTAATCCACAGCAACTCCGCTGTGCTCAATAAACAGATGCCCGCCGTGTCAGTAGCGCCCCCCGGTACACCGATCCCATCGCAGCAACTTTCCGTCAGAAATGCTCTGACCAAAATAGGACCACCGCCACAGGGAAACATCTAGAAAACTGGAGTCACCAAAAGGGTGATGAGCTCCAGAGAACTGGTATGATGGGCCTGACGCAGTTCACACCAAGCAGTTAAATGTGAGTTCATGTGGCTGGGAGAGGCCCGGTGAACATGCAAATCTCCCTCCGTGAAGCCTCAGCCGTGTGGAGCATGTAGAGTCTGTATAGCGTGTAGAGCGTGTGCAGCATGTAGAATATGTGGTGTGTGTATATCATATAGAGTGTGGAGAGTGCAGAACGTGTATAGCATGTAGAATCTGTGCAGTGTGTAGAATGTGTGAAGTGTGTAGTGTTTGGAGCATGTAGAGCATGTACAGTGTGTGGAGTGAGAAGAAGCAAGAACACAAGACTCCAATGAGGATTCCCACAATGCACTGGGGCAGGATGCTCTCGGGTCCCAGGAAGGACCCTTCCGTTAAACCTTTGAGAAAAATCCCTGAGCTGCACCCACTACAGAATAATGTGTGACTTGTGTCAATAAACTAAGTGGCAATAAAAACCGATGCATCTGTGACAAATCTTAAGCATTCAGCTCAGTGCGTCTGTGCGTCAGGTTGACTCATCCATCAGCATCTACTTCAGACACTGCATCTGTCTTAATCCCCCCAACACACGCACTCACACTCACAAACACACACCCAGAGTGAAAGGGACGATACATTACATTTCATGGTCTTCAGGGGATATTTGACTCTGTCCTACGTGTGAAAGGTGGGTTTGGACACAGGTGGACATTAGTTCATCTCCCACTGCCCAATCCAGCCACTTGGCAGAGAGAGTGTCTCCCCCCACCCTCCACAGGACGCCCTCAGTGGAAAGATGGAGTCAAATGGTGGGGTGGAGTCAAAGGCATGCCACACCCCCAGGCAAGCCTGAAGAGCGCATCCCCAGCGTGTCCCCGCTGGGTGTCATGTCCTCTCTGGATGGCCGACGGCGCTGGACACACAACGGCGCATCTTGAACCCGGAGCATTGTCAGAATTGTCACATGCGTCTCCCGCAAGAGATCCCTGCATCCTCTTTGGCCTCAGCCTCACAGTCCAGCACCATGTGTGTCCAGCGCAGCCCAGCTTCCCGTGTGTGTGTGTGTGTGTGTGTGTGTGTGTGTGTGTGTGTGTGTGCTGGGTGGCAGGAGGGCAGGGAAGGCAGAGCGTTCATGGGAAAACATGTCTCAAGGGCGAGTGACACACAGGGCGGCGAAGCGTCCCGATGAAACACACCTCATCTATCCCACTGCACCCATCCACGATGACACGAGTGTGTGGAGTCACCCAGCGCAGCAAAGACGTCATTTTGAATAAAACAAATTTGAACAAAACCGTCTGCAACGAGTGACAAATCGCCTCCAGCAGACGAGTGGCAGCTGTGCGCCACAAACACGTTAACAGCGGCGCGCACTGTATGTTGTGAGTCGAATCCCCGAGTCCTTCATGTGGACGGGAGCGATGTTACGTGTCGAGGTGTTGCCCTGCGGCACTGGTGTTCTCTCAGTGTCACTGTTCCAGAAAATGGGGGAAGGGCTCTGAGTGACTGAGGATGACTCAGTGAGACAGTAAGTGAGTGAGAGTGTTACTCAGTGATCAATCAGTGTTTTACTACACCCTTTTTACTGAGAAAACTACACCGCATGGGCCCTGAGCTCGGCCCACGGAGACCGAGAGGACGGACCTGCTGCCGGGGAATTGAGCGGGAGCCCTTGGGCTCAGGTGCGATCTGCCGACGGGCTTCGCTTTGGCGCCGCGGTGCTGCCTGGGGACGGACACTCTGGATTCGCTGGAAGGACCCTCATTAAAAAGGGAGGACATGAAGACGATGACCTTCCTCTTCATTAATTGTACCGCACTCGGTCAGCAGGCAGGTAGCGTGTGAAGGACTTGGAGTCGTAACCGGAGGCTTGTTGGTTTGCGCCATGCTAGGGCCACGATCCCTCTCCAGTACAGCGTAGGGGCACAGCCTGTAAGCCACGGGACACACAGTGGGTGCAGGTGTGTGGAAAGGCTGCAGCTGGAAACAAAACTTGGGTAAAAGTAAAAGTACTCGTCCAATGTGGGACATGAGCCACCAGTTAGTGCACCGCGGGTCTAAAAGTGAGACCATGAACCGCACAGCCCCTCCTCCGCCACACCTGCACATCCACCCTGATCTTGCCCGCAGGTGTTCAGCCAAACTTGTAAAGTGGGAACTCGAGGGAGGGTGTGTGTGCCGCCGTGGAAATAAAACCCTTTGGAGGTGCAGCGCCAGAGCAGACCGAGAGCTCACAAGGGAGACGCGAGACGGGAGAGGAGAGACTGCCTGTCCACACACACACCTGAGTTCACACCTTGAGTTTCCCAGCCAGGATCCATGGTAAGAAGAAGCCACATCAATGATCACGTGGTTTCCCGTTCGTTTCAAGGGCAAACCGAACTGTTGTTTCATAGATGCGCTTTTATTTCTTTAGAAAATATGCGGAGCAATAAAGCACCGCTAGGGGTCGCAGCAGTTAGCCGAGAGCGGGGTGTTTCATACCTTTTATTTTCACTGTAAAACTGTCGTTTCGTGTGACGTGTTCAACACCTATCGCTAACACCCCATGAAATAATAATAATAATACTAATAATAATAATAAAAAGAAGAAGAAGAAGAAGAAGAATCATCATCATCATCATCAGCGCCTCGGTGGTACGAGAGAAAGGGGTTCGATCCCCATTCAGTCTGTGTGAAGTTTGCGTATTTTCTCCGTGTCCGTGTGGGTCCCCTCTGCTCTAGGTGCTCCGGTTTCCTCCCACAGTCCAAAGCCATGCCTAAGTTTTAGGTGAACTGGTGTCGCTGAATTGCCCGTAGTGTGTGAATCGGTGAGTGTCCGTCTGCATGTGCGATTTCCCTGCGATGGAGTGGTGCCCCGTAATTCCGGAATAGGCTCCGGTTCACCACGACCCTGCTCAGGACAAGCGGTTACTGACGTTGAAGCGATGAAAGCATGAAAAGTCGAAGCTGATTCCACTCGTTCAGTGGAGGTTTTGCGCGAGCGGCTGGGCGGGTCGTTCTGGAGCAGCTGATCAGTGCTGACCCGCCCCACAACCCACGGCGGCGCTGCTCTTCTGCGCGCAGGACTCAGCAGTGGGGAAAGAGAAGGCGCTGGGGGTGGCGGCTCGTCGCTCGCTCGATCAGTGCGTCGCTCGTTCCACCTGTGCGTCTCCTTCGCGGTGCCACCATGCGCAAGGGCTCTCTCAGTGACAAGCCCTTCTTCTCCGCCCTGCAGCCCGAGTCGTCCGTCTCCTCGTACGCGCTGCCCTCCGGGGTCCAGCTGGAGCGGGGGGGCTCGGCGTCGGACCCCGGCGCGGCCACCCGCAGGGTCCAGCAGCAGGTGCAAATGCGCCTCACGAAGACGAGCAGAGTCACGCAGCAGGTGAACGGATCGGCAGGTAAGCTTCTGTTGGACCGTTGACCGAGTCCCTGTGGCTGTGTGTGTGCGTGCGCGTGCGTGCGTGTTGCCCTTTCAGGAAGAGAGCCTGTCAAAGCAGGGGTAGTGTTTCATTAGTTATAATAATGATAATAATGGGTATCTTAAACTCGCGCACCGGTGACACTGCGGTCCGTTTGGGTTCCACTGCGCGCTCTTGGACTGGAACATGTTAGTCAGTGTGTGTTTAGAGAACACACCTCACTGTACCGTGGTGCTTCCAGTGTGCGCGCTGCTCAGCGCTCCGAGTCCGCATGGGTATCGTTACATACGTGTCCCTCTAAATCGTTTCTCCGTCACTGTCTGTGTCCGAAGTGACCCTGCGCTCTCAGGGTCACGCGGCCCATCCTGGGTTCGGGAGCTCTGGCACTGGGCACGGTGGTGGGGGGGGGTCCTTAAGTTCCATCAGCACCGCCAGTGAGTGGACACGTCTCGCCGGAGGGAGGGACCCAGACTCTCCGCCGCGGGAATCTGGAAACTTGTCACGCGTGTTCGTGTCGATGGTTCATGCTTTCTTGTGGGACACATGAGTGTAAAATCATAGTGAATGTTTCACGGTCTCCCCCTCCGGTCGCCACATCCGCCGCGCTGAGCGGCAGCAGGCAGGACCGGCTTCCAGCGCCGTCGCTAAGCCGTCAGTCCAGTCGAGGGATTTACTGCGGACGCATACCAAGGCGAAGGCGCGGAGGGTGTGACTTCACCACCAGTCCTGGGCGAATGTTGCCGTGGAAACTGCTGTCAGAGAGAGAGGCCACTGGGAACATCACTGTTCTGTTAATAAGGTTCTCAGGCATGTGGGGTCAGAGGTCACACCTGGTGGTTCCAGTTGCGCTGTCCTGGCCTTGCCTAGGGCGAGAATGAGCTTTCATGGGCGGAGCCTAGTCGAGCCCAGAGTGTGTTACCGATGAGCATTACACTCCGAGCTGAATGACTGAAGAGGAGCCCGAGTGTCGGTCGTCGAATGGACGATTCCGTGTGTTTTTGCCGTGTGTGTTACTGTACGCACCACCCAAAAGCGGTCGGTACTGCGGTGCGAGCTGCCGACACACACTCAACACACTCGGTGCAATGAAACAAGAAGGTTTAATAAGCAAGCTGAGTAAAGCTCTCGGAGGCAGAGGAGTCCAGGCTCGCTCGGCATTTGACCTCTGACCTGGGACTCGCCGGACACTCGTCTGTTTACACAACTGTTCTGTTTCATATTAACCAAAATCTCTTTTGGTTTGAGCTCCTGCTGCGTTACTGACCGACGCTCGGGCTGCTTGGAAAGTGTGTTTGTGTACCTCTTAAGACTGTGAAGAGTTCGGTCATGGTCTCCCACGCCAATGTGTGTTCGCTGTGTGTATTCAGGAGCTGCTGGTCTGTGTCTCACTCTTTGGAAAATGTGAGATGTTTCACTCTGCCCCCCTCCCCCCATCTCAAAGCACTTATCAGTGGCAAATTCCCTCAAACCTGTGTGCTATTTTGGTCACTGAGCCACCACAACCCTAAGCTGGAGGTGCTCGAACCCCAGGCCGCGGTAAGGTGGTGCGAAGCCGAATGAGGGGCTGGAACGCTCAGGACCGCAGCTCCGTCCCCCTCCTCATGGTCTGTGCTGCTCTGAGCTCCTCGTTGACGCGCCGCACAGTTCGGGCGTGAAAGTGAACGCCTTTTGACCGCAGGGCAACCGGACCAGTCGCCGCCACACCTGTCACCACATTGATGACTAATTGAAACAGATGTGCTTCTGTGTACAAACTGAGTTCACCTGCAAGTCAGTGAGAGTGTGTGTCACGTGTCCTGAAAGCAGCCCGAATGCACAAACTCGAGACGGGTGCTGAAACTGACTCTGTGTGTGTGTGTGTGTGTGTGTGTGTGTGTGTGTGTGTGTGTGTGTGTGTGTGTGTGTGTGTGTGTGTGTGTGTGCACTCAAAAAAATTCTCTCGGTCTGTTGCCCACACCTCTTATCTGGACATGCCTGTGGAGCAGGACTCGCAGTCCACTGCCAAGAGCTGCAGGGGCTCGTGATACAAGGGAGTGTGAGAATCTTCCGGCACCATCAACGAGACCCGATGCTGTGCTGGGGTGCGACGCGGCGGAACGGAGGCCGAGACCTCGTGCCGTGTGTCCCGTGCGCACCGGAACCTCAAGCAGCCTGACCCTGAAAGGGGGTACCCCTGAGGCCTCGTGTGTGTGTGTGTGTGTGTGTGTGTGTGTGTGTGTGTGTGTGTGTGTGTGTGTGTGTCCCGTCTACCAGCGGGTGCAGTGCCCCACAAGGGTGGAGCTGCTTCACACGGCGTGACCAGACTTGTGTTCTGCGGTTGTAAAGATGCCAGGGTGGGGAGACGCACCCACATTGGGCTGGACCGCTGGCCCCACCCCAGTGCACATACTCACCACACCAGTAGTGTGCTGACGCTGTGTCGAGTTGCAGAGCCTTCGGTTACACACAGCCGCCTCGAGGAGTGTCGGGTTTCCACTCACAGCGCACCCTCCCAGCTGAATTTACTGCCACTTTGAGCGTTTTACCACACTCCGTGAGCTCTAAACGCAAGACGGGCGAAACCGTCCTTTTTAATAACATGCGTAGTGGTCAGAGCCGTCACCTTGCCGTGGAAAGCTCCCGGGTTCGAATTGCACCCCCTGCCAAAGTGATCAAGGTACTCGCTCAGAACTGATAGAGTAAAAATTTCCTGGTAGTACAAACGTGTCAGTCACTGTCAAAGCACACGTGGTCGGTGACTTTGGAGAAAGGCACCAGCTTATTAATGACTGATAATGGTCTTTTTAATATCGATGTATTTATAACTAACAGCTATACACAGTTGTTTCATTGCTTTTTCGTTTAGCCAACGCTTCTGTCTAAAGTGACTTACACTATTAAAACTAGTTACGCTGGTTTACGCATTTACATACCTCACTAATTTTGACTGTGCCAATTCAGGGTAATTACCTTGATGAAAGCTACTACAAAAGGAGGTGGGATTTGAACCCAGGACCTTCGACTGCAGCCCTTTCTAACATGATACCCATTTTTCACCTGTAGATTATGGGATCTCGCCCTCGGTGAAATACTCCACCTACAACCCTGCGTTCAGCTCAAAGTCTCACATGATGACAGGTAGCCACACCATACCGGTAAGTGTGACATCACTTCTTGCCCTCATTCCCCTCCTGAGTCTCACTGCCATGTTGCTGTAGCCCTTTACACTTTGGTTACGATAACCGTCCCTACTTCACGTGTGGGTTCTGACCATACATGCGCAGCCGACACAGATGAATGTGGTCGAACCTCGGTGGAGCGCAGACGGGTTGCTGTGAAAATGCCATTGCGTCTTTTCCGAGAGGGTGGCGCTCGACCCCACCCCCCACGCCCGCGCGCCTCAAATACTTTCAGAGCACGTTGACATTTTACAGCGGCTGTCAAATTAATATCAGCGTTCTAGAAGACAGAGAGCAGGACGTCTCGGGTCCCAGTGTCGAACCCGAGCTGTTTCTCACACCTCATTCTTATTTCTTCAAGAAAAACAAGGGCGCAAACGTCCCTTTTCGACACGTTCAGTGTTATGTTCGACGTTATTACATATTCTAAAAATAATGAAAGAGCGTACAAATTGTTAACGTAATTAATATTACTCTGTAAATTATTATGAATATTTAACAGACATGAGATGGTCCCTCTAATGGTGGAAGAGGGGTTGTGCTCGGACCATGTGGCGTTTCACGACATTCCTGTGTCGCTGCCCCGATCCGTTCAGAACCTGCTGCCGCGTGAGCTTTAGAGCTGCTTTAGTCCCCGATTGACCGGCATGTCCCCCATTGACAGGCGTGTCCCTGATTGAAAGGCACGCTCCCAATTGAACGACATGTCCCCATCTCCAACAGGCCCCAAAGATCTCGCAGTTCAGCTCACACTCCCTGGTGGACACGGGGTCCTGGAGGGGTGGAGGCAGCAGCTTCTACCAGTCGACGCGCCAGCAGGTTGAGAGCAGCGGCGTGGGCCGGGTCGGCACCCTTACCGGGACCCTCTCCCAGGGAACCGTGCGCCAGGCGCCCAAGACCCAGCAGCGTATGTCGAGCTACGTAGACCAGGATTTTGCGTACAATGGCCCTGTGCTCGACCGCAGCGTCAGCCAGCAGCGGCACACGCTCTACGGCGATAGCTCCTTCGGCCAGCTGGGCACGACGGGGTCTATTAACAGGGGCCTCGGCGGAGTCGGCCCTGGGGGCGGAGCCATTGGAGCTGGAGCGGAGGCGGAGCTGAGCTACAGGAACTCCTTCGAGGGGCCCGCTCATCGCACCCTGACCCGGATGTCCCGCACACCGCGCGCGAGCATATACTCTGTGCAGGGCCAGCAGATGTCCGGCACGAGCCAGGGGGTGACGGTCCAGCAGCAGACGGGGGGGGGCAGCCTGCTTCGCAGCTCCTCCGTGAAGAGCGTGGTGAGCCTGGCCAAGGGGGCCGACATCATGGACGGGCAGATGGAAGCCGGCGGCAGCATGGGCAAATTCACTGGGTACGTCCTCTGCGCGCCACACGCCCGCAAGGGTGGTGACAAGCACGTGACTCACTGTGATGGTGGAGCAGGGTGGGCGGGGCCTTCATCGGGGAAGGGGTGCTGCTCCTGCTGCTTGGAAATGCTTCGTGGTGTCACCAGACTGCTTGTAACTCAGTCTTGCCAAATGTTGAGATGCCAAGATAGAAAGTCACAGTTTTCCCGGCAGCGCAGTTTGGGTGGTGGGGGTGGGGGTGTGGTTCCGCTAACATGGAGAAAAACACACCTCGTCCCTAGAGGCAGAGGCACCAGCACAGTAGGAGAACAGGTCTGGGTGTGTCGCCCCCCAGAGCCGTATCACCATATCTGTGACTTTAGTCTCTCACTCTCACTGTCACTCTCACACACACACACACACACACACACACACACACACACACACACACACACACACACACACACACAAATGCTAATCGTTGGACGCATCCTGTAAGTTCATCTTTGCTTTTGCACTGGTCACAGAGGCGTCATCACCAAGGACATGAAGGCACTCACGGAAATATGAACATGAGCCCTCGTGTACCGTAGGGACGCTGAGTGGACACAACTCCGTCTCACTGCTTTGGTTTAAGGTTCTGTTGTCCAGCGGTCGAGGGACGCAGATGACTCTTCCTTAGTTCCTCAGCGGCGCCAAACCCGTGCCAAAGTTCAGCTGATGGCGGGAGATGTTCTGTGGTCCCCATACCTGCCCTCCTTACATTGCTTCATCTCACTTGTGTCTCTGCAGGATTAACCAGCTGGACATGAGGACTGCTGTAGCCCAACTGTCCAGCAGTGACCCAGAGCTGCAGGTCCAAGGGGCGGCTTTCATCCAGCATGAGTGCTACCACAAGGCGGAGGCCAAGACGCAGGTAGGGGGCCTCGTCACCCTCTTCAACTTTGCTTCCCTTCTGCTCTGGACTCCTCCAGGTGCCACTGAGGTCTGCAGCCACATCTGTTCTCATGTGCTCATCACGTGTCCCAGCAGCTGGACCACAGCGCACTCGAGCCTGACACCTGGAACCCACTGATCATGAGCGCATTAGGCTGGTTGCTCAGCCGGAGGTCCTCATCTAGAAGTTGACCTTGTGGCCATTTTTGATGAAGCCCAGGCGCCATGTTCATGTCCCTCCCGTCCCCCAGGTGGCGCAGTTGAAAGGCATCCCTGCCCTGGTGCAGCTCTTCAACTGCGGCAACACGGAGGTGCAGCGCTACGCCACGGGCGCCATGCGCAACGTCATCTATGAAAACATAGAGAACAAGACGCTGCTCCTCCAGGCGGGTGGCATCTCGCAGCTGATAGAGGCGCTGAAGGAGCCCGACAACGATTTGCGCAAGAACATCACTGGTATGAGAGACCACCCCATGTTTGACTCGCTACATGTTGGCCGAAGGGACAGACGCTCTCTTCAAAAGTGTCTCAGGTGGCTTCAGGGTTCGATGAAGGCATTGTTGAAATGGTTCGGTGTTTCCGAGAGGGCTCTGGAGAGCAGGGCCCTGACACCTGGAGATGGGGCTGAACTTTCAGCCATGTGGTCTCCTTGGACTGCAAGGTCTGTCGAGCAACTAGAAAGTTCCGTTCAGCCTCCAGCCCTTTGTCTTGCGGAGCCATGAGGGTGTTTGGATCACGAACCCCATCCCTGCCACATCTGCTCAGCTAAACGGCACACAGGGAGCCCCTCCCACCCCAGACATATGCAGGCAGACGTGACGGCCATTTTGGGAAATGATCCTGCCGTAGACGAAGCTCCGAAGGCTTTGAGCGCAAGGGTGCGGCAGTTCGATATGGGCTGGAGAGGCACTGGGGGAGTTCTGTGTCTGTCTGCCCAGAGCCTCTCCCAAGGGACACCCCTCTTAGTCATGTCCAGGCGCTCCCAGGCGATGACTCAGCACTTGTCTGCCTGGGCCTGCAGATGTTTGCATCCCTGACCGAGGCCTCTTGGGGAATTTTCTGTGTTCTCCATCGGGGGCCTGTTCCATTTCTCTGAGGGCCCCGTTTCTGCTGTGTCCTCAGGGATCCTGTGGAACTTGTCTTCTAAGGACAATCTGAAGGAGAAGTTGGCGCAGGATGCCCTACCTCAGTTGACAGAGAAGATCCTGGTGCCCCTGGCCAGCGGTGGAGACTCCGAGGCCATCCAGCAGAGTCCATCCGAGGCTGACATCTTCTGCAACACCACGGGCTGCCTGAGGTACATGCCTGATGGGCTTCAGTGTGTTGGAATTGGTGCTGTGACTTCATGTGGATCTTCTACACTCGTGTGACTCCTCCTCTTCCCTTCCCTTCCCTTCCCTTCCCTTCCCTCCCCTCCCCTCCCCCTCCCCTCCCCTTCCCTTCCCTTCCCTTCCCTCCCCTCCCCTCCCCCTCCCCTCCCCTTCCCTTCCCTTCCCTCCCCTCCCCTCCCCCTCCCCTCCCCTTCCCTTCCCTTCCCTTCCCCTCCCCTCCCCTCCCCCTCCCCTCCCCTTCCCTTCCCCTCCCCTCCCCTCCCCTTCCCCTCCCCTCCCCTCCCCTCCCCTTCCCCTCCCCTCCCCTTCCCTTCCCCTCCCCTCCCCTCCCCTTCCCCTCCCCTCCCCTTCCCTTCCCTTCCCCTCCCCTCTCCTTCCCTTCCCTTCCCCTCCCCTCCCCCTCACCTCTGTCATCTGGACCTCCATGTGTTCCAGGAACCTGAGCTCCATGAACGAGAAGATAAGACAAAAGATGCGGGACATGCATGGCCTTGTGAATTCTCTTGTTGGCTACATCCAGAAGTCCATCCAGGATGGCACGATGGAAGGCCAGGTGAGCACAAGTGGGACCAGGAGCTCGTTCTGCGTGCAGATCTTAGCATTTCTGCTGCCACATGGTTTGTGTGCAGGAAGTGACACGGCCGCTCCCTGGTTTCTGGATCAGGAAAGTTTACATACCTCTGGACTTCAGCCAACTGCTGCACCTTCTACTTTTCCTTCTCAGCCCAGATGTTCTCTGAAACTCTCACTGACTCTCGAGCTCTGTGGGATAGAAAGATCCTTCTCGGCTGGGACGCCACCAGTGCCAAAATGGCTGCCATACCTGTAAGCATGACCCTGGATGACCACGTCCTTCTCTCAACTCCATGCTCTTCTCTTCCAGGGGGTGGAGAACTCCGTGTGCATCCTGAGGAACCTGTCCTATCAGCTATACTCGGAGATGCCGCCCTCGGTCCTCGCGAGGCTAGAAGGACCATCGCGGGGGCAGGACTACACTAGGAGCGACGGCATCGGCTGCTTCGCCCCACAGAGCAAGAAGGCTAAAGATGTATGTTTCATAGCTCGTCTCAAGGAGGTTCTTGGAGAATGACCTCAACAGCACAGTGCTGTAACGTGGTACTGACTGCCTGGATGGTTGGGTGTAAATGGTGTCCTTCTGCAGAAGCTCAACCCGGACCTATTCACGTTATCGGAGGTGGCCAAGCAACCCAAAGGGCAGGAGTGGCTGTGGCACCCCCAAGTGGTGGGGCTCTTCAAGCGCGTGCTGCAGTCCTGTGAGAGCAACATGACGACCACACGCGAGGCGGCTGCGGGGGCTCTGAACAACATCACGGCTGGAGACTACAGGGTGAGCTGCCGTTCGGCCCCAGCCGACCGCTGACCCCCCCCCGTTGGTGACTGCCACGTTGAGGTTTAACAAGGCGTTTGTGCTCTTCTTTCAGTGGGCGTCGGTCCTAAGCCATGTGGCGCTGGAGCAGGAGCACATACTGCCCGTTCTGCTGGACCAGCTGCGCACCAGCAGTGACCAGGAACTGCGCTCGGTCACGGGGCTCCTGAGGAACCTGAGCCGACACGCCCGGAACAAAGACAACATGGGTGAGACCCCGCTGTACCTTGTGGCAGCAGAGCCGTGTGAGAAAATGAGTGCACGTTGTTGACCATCTGGCTGCCCCGTGTCTCGTCCAGCGGCGAAGGTGGTGAACCCCTTGATCACCCGGCTGCCCAGCGACGGGCATCAGAAAGAGCCATCCAGTGAGGTTGTGGTCAGCATCTGCAGCATCCTCAACAACCTGGTGACGGTCAGCCTCAGTGCCGCCCGAGACATTACCAACTTTGACGGCCTGCAGAAGCTGATGGCCATCAAGGACAATCATGACTCCAGGTGAGCACCAATGGGGGCTGGGGGAGGGGGGGCATTCTGTCAGAAAAGGACTCACCTTGTGTTTTGACCTTCGACCTGCTGTGGTGCTGTACTGTGTGACCTCGTACTGTCAGAACAACACCTGGGCCAAAAAGCGCTACCAGGAGGTGCTGTTACTGGCGTGTTTGTGGAGCAGGGCTCTGTAAGAGAAGAGGAAGGGTTGCGTACTGCGATGTACCGTGGTATCTGATGCGCCCTCTTGTGTTCCCTAGCCCCGGGAAGCTGAAAGCTGCCAAAGCGGCCGCCACTGTCCTCACCAACATGTTCCAGTACAAAAAGCTGCACGCAAACTACAGCCAGGTGGGTTTTTGGTGGCTCTAGAGTGTCGAACCTCAGAGCAGCCCATCTGATTGGTTAAAGACATGCTCCGCCTCCCGGGTTTGGAGCTGCCGCACCCCCATTCCGCACGCCTGACCTGCCTCCCTGTCCTGTGTCTTGCAGAAGGGCTTCACCAGGAAGAGCTTCAATGAGATTTCCATATGAATTACGATGTTCCCCTCCTCGTCTGTCCCTCCATCTGTCCATCCATCCATCCATCCCTCAAAGACCCCAGATGCAAACTGGAGCCCCTAGGGGGGACGTCCCCATCCTCTCCTGTCCCTTCGCTTTGAGTACGTGATCCATGTGGGAGCAGCAGGCTGGTCGCTGGACACTTCAAGGCACCTGCTGATCCTACCGCCGCTTTGACTTTGTGACACTTGGTGGACAAGGGGACATGGGTTCCAGTCCTCTTTGGTGCAGAGACAGAGAACGGTCTCACAGTGCCGCCACAAGTAGAACAAGGGGCCCACGCTGCTCACGTCCACTGCTGGCTTCTTTCTTCTTCACACACACACTGAACTGGGCTCTTTACCGTAGGACAGGTCACTGGTGCAGCGCCACCTAGTGGCCATGGCTCTGTCACAGCAAACAGCCCAGTGAGCGTGGACTCATCCAATCCCTAGTCACATGCTCCCAGGGGGGTCTGGACTGAAAAGGCGTTATTTTCTTCATTGTGTCACTGTAGTGTGCGTTTGAGTGTGTGTGTGTGTGTGTGAGTGAGAGAGAGCGAGAGAGAGAGATGGCTCACAGGCAACATCCCGTGATCATGTACTAACTGCGGCACACGTGTTTATGTATGAAGATGGCTAAGCGAATGTCAGTTTGAGAGTGTGTTCAGGGTTCAGGACGTGCAGAGAGTGAGAGAAGGTAAGGGAGAAAGAAGCCTTGGTGACATTTGGCGCTTTGAACCCACAGCCGATCCGGTGGCTTACTGGCACCGTTTGGGGTGCGTCCTGGGACACAAGTACTGAAGCATGTAGCTCACCATAACTGCAAGTCCCAGCACTTGTAACCTCAAGGGTGTTGGTTCCAGCCCCAGTCCCCACTGCTCTTTGAAACATCTGCTAGTTGAGTAATTCAACAATCATAATAATACTGTTACAGATGTACCTTAAATATGAATCATAACCAAGTGGAGTTGAGTTTTTTTTCTTTTTTTGTTACTTTAACAGATTATATTTTTACAGTTGGACTCAACTTTTATTTCAGTCATTAACAGTGATGATGTGCTCTGCTCTTTTATGGCTTTTTCTGCTTCTGTCATCTGGCCGAGAGGCTTTGCTCGGCGTCAGCTCCTCGTACCCAATATGAGTGTTTTAAAGGACTGTGTGTCTCTCTTCTGCACTGTGTTTTACTACATTTTTTCAGTGTGACTTTAGTGCACTTAACCAATAAGAAACACAATAACTAATGAGGGCAGCAGTGGGGGTCTTTGGGATAAACCAGGTGGGTAATGAGGTGTCCCTACCACGCTGTAGGGATCCGCACACACAAGGCTGCGTTAAACTTTGAAGGTTTTAAATTGAAAACAGGGGTGGGAGAAGCTCCCAGTGGGTGAAATGACGCTGTTCCTGATCACAGGCATGTGCAGACAGCGGTGGTTCTGCAGCCCTTCCGAAAAATTGCTGCGGTGCCAGGAAAGCCCCAGATTACAGGCAGGAGCCCCCCCCCGTTGCTGGGCTCCCTATCAACATTTATGACCGTGGCAGAGACCCCACGTGTCCTTTTTCAGCCAACCCCTCACCACGCTGCTGTTCTCGTGCAGCCCCACCCTGCTTACGCAATCCCCCCCACTCCAATGCAAACAATGCAAAACTCCCCCCCGGCCCTGCCCGTACCTGGAGCCGCTCCCAGGATCCATCCATCTGAACCTGCTAAAACCTGCCACCACTCCCCACCAACTCCTCCCACCCAGGGGGGGCTAGAAGGTGGAGCTCTAGGGAGAAGGACTCATCCCTACAGCATCCTACAAAGGAGGGGTGGGCGCCCCCGTTGGATCATTCATTATCATGCACAAGTGGGCCGCGGTCTGCGAGAGGGATGAGTGCTGTGCCCCCTGTTGGCAAACTGCAGTAACTGTGACTCTTGTGGAAAAAGCCCTAAAGTCGGGGGCAGACAGAGATGGTGAGACGAGAACTTCGGTCCCAAAAGAACCTGTACAGGTTTGTTTTCAGGTGTCTGGCCTGGTCCTCCTCTGACCCATAGGAGCCACAGTGCTCCACTCACCACAACTCCCGTTTTTATACATTTCAGTGCAAGTCAAACAGCATCGTGACACTTCTCTGCTTTTACTGTCACGTTCAATTTTCCACCGCTTTTCTCCAAAGCAACTTAGTGCTAATCTGATTAGTTATTGAGCTGCTTATACAGCTAGGTAATTTTAGTGGAGCAATTTAGGGTAAACACCTTGTTCAAGGCTATTACAGCTGGAGATCGAACCTGCGACCTCTTGGTTCAAAGGCAGCAGGTCTAATGTCTACGCTATCAGCTTTTTTAAAGTGCAAATATCTAAAATGAAGATGTAGTAACTTCAGGATAAATTTTTATTCAATTTAAACTTTTAATTATATGACAGTCAATTTGCATTTGGTTCAACATTGACAGTTGGATAAATACAAACCCATGAACTGTATTAACACGAACCCAGATCTTTCGTCCCCGATTGACTGATTGAAGGATGAACACAAGTCTCCTTTAGATGCTCCCAACAGGGGCATTGGGCACAGCCCCCATTACTGTGGTACTGTACTGCTACATGGCTGCACTACTATGGTATTATATTGCTAGATTACTGTGCCACTACTGCTCCGTTACCCTGGTACTGCACTGCTGGTCCTTGCAGGCTTTCCCACCCTGGGGGGGGCAGCAGGACAGACGGCTCCGCTTTCTCACGGGGACAGGTTCCCACTTCCTCCAGGTCGGGGCTGTGACATGGAGCCACACAGCTCCCGGACAGCTTGTCCTCATCTTAACATCCACACCCAGGAGACACGGGAAAAGGGGTGGGGCCCAGGGGGAAGGGGGGGGGATGAGGAGGGGGCTGGCTGACACCACACGTCACACATCCTCCTCAGTGACGAGGCAGTAGAAGTCGGTGCGAGCCCCGTAGTTCCGCGACCCCAGGTCCGACACGTCGATGTCAAAAGGTTTGGCCTCCGTCGTCGGGGGCAACTGCGGTGCAACACCCGGAAGGACAGGGACTCGACCAGTCAGGGCCTTGTAGACGGGAAGCCGAACCCCTGCAGAGAAGGAGGGACGGATTACAGCCGTGCTGAGAGACGTACAAAGTGGGAGGGGCCTCCACTTTAGTCAGGGTGTGGAACACGAGCTCAGTGTTGTGATCTGCAACCCCTGATTGAAGAAAGACACTTTCACACGTGTAGTTCAAGTTTTAAGCTCTCTCAGACAACGCAATGCGCTGAGCTCGGAACCCACAGCCCAGAATCCGGCTTCCACCAGCGTTGCCCAAGCGACGGCCGCCCTACTGCTCCTACCTAGGTCCCCTGCAGGGTCGCAGTCAGGGTCGGCGCGGCAGTCCAGGTAGTCGGGGTTCAGGGTGAGCATGGGGTCCCTGTCATCCTGCAGCAGCGTCTGGGGGTCTGCCATGGGGGGGCTACGGTATGCCACTTTTCGGGGCATCACCAGAGCCAGCTCCTTCCAGAAGGCTGACGACAGGGTCTGGGGGAGGGGACATGAGGAAAGCTGGAGCACCGCCCTCACCAGGAATGTGCTACCTATCTCTCCCCCCACCACCACGTTGAAACATGCCTCACCATAGAGCGGGCTCCCCATGAGAGCACGGTGAAGCGGTGCTGGTTCTCCCGCAGCAGCCGTGCCGTTTCTGGGTGCATGTGTTGCCGCTGTGCCTCCCAGGTGATGAGGATAGGCCGCTTGGAGAGCTCCAGCAGACGCCACAGTCCTTCCCTGGGGACAGACACTATGAACGCCATCGCCCCCTGCAGGGGGCCACCGAGATCTCACGTCTCCTCCCACCGAGTGCCTTTCCCACGAGCTCACTGGAAACTCATGCCAGACTCGTCTTTCCCTTTGCGTAACAGTCACTGCACCGCCTCTCCGTCTCGCCAAGGGAAAAACCACCTGCAGCGCTCAGCTCACCTGAGGTTGTTGGAACACCAGTCCTGCTCCAAGTAGGACAGCGAAAGCACCACAATGAGGCGACGACAGCGGCTCACGTTCATCAAGAGCTCAGCTGAGGGCTCTGTCGACACGAAGCAATCAGCATTAGCATCTCCTGACAGACAGACTCCACAGCCAATGACAATTTCAAATCTCATGACAGACAGGCCGCATAGCCAATCAGGATCACACCCAAAGGGACGTCCCTCACATGGACACCCACATTTATTTATTTAGCAGATGCTTTTCTCCAAAGCGACTTCCAATGAACTCTATGTAGTGTTATGAGCCCACACACCTTATTCACCGTGGTGACTTACACTGCTAGATACACTACTTACAGGGTCACTCATGCACACATTGGTGGAACACACTCTCTCTGTCACTCACACACTATGACATAGTATACACACACCGCCTGGCTGTGTTTGGAAAGCAGCCTACTCTGTGATTGGATGTTTCTCTGTTTTGGAAACGTTTCAGCATACACCCCCCCTTGTTCCAGTTGCTACTGTTATCACTACTGGTCACCCGGTCCATGCGATTTCATACCCGAGTGCTTTCAGTCTGGCCCTGGTCTGTCAGCTTGCTTTGCCTAAGCAAATGTCATCTGTGGCTTTCAGCTTTGCACTGCTGGGGTTAATTTTTAACTTCGACTCGACTTCAGTTCAACATTCAGAGACACTGTAGTGGAGAGCTGGGAAGGGCTGCGTTATCCATCTGTTGAGAAGAGCACTGTGGTGTGACACAGTCCACACCTCACGAAGTTCAGCCCTTTTTACAGCAGCGCTGCTCAGCACGACCAAGTGAGTCTTCTCTGTGTTTCTCCACCCCAGACCCGCTGAAGGTCCCACTCATGAGCGGTTCGACATCAAAAGCCTGTCCGTTCTCAGTTTTGGATCCAGTGTGGTTCAATGAGCTCCCCGTGTCCCTCGGAGCAGCCAAATCCCTACTGGCATTACCTGAACCAGGTAGGATGTTGCTGTCGTCCAGGTGCAGCTTGTAGCCCTGCTTGCTCTCCAGGTGGGGCTTCAGGATGAAGTTGACAAACTTCCGGTCGCTGTCTGTGTTGACGTAGGAGATGTAGGCGTCGTAGAGCTTTCCATCTGATGAAGACACACACACCAGTTGGGACGGCTCAAGGAAAACACATTTCTCCTCCAGACAGAACCAACCGGTCTGTGGAGGTCCATTCGGGGACCAGGGGCTACAGCGACTCACCGTTGATCTCAAACTCTCCGTAGGTGTTCTTGTACCACAGCCTGACATTAAGGTGGCACCTTGAGAAGAGCAGGGCGGTCAGGGCCAGGAGGAGGAGGAGGACGATGGCGGCAACGACCGCCGCCGAGTGGCCGGCTGCTCCTGCACGCGCACACATACAGTCAGTCGGGTGCTTCTACATACCACTGTCTGTCAGTTTTGCCATAAGCAGTCTTAACAGCAGATGCCCCCTGACCCACTCACTCATTTCCTGAAGCCTGAACCACGCAGACACATTCCTGACTGTGCAGCTGTAGAGGCCGAAGTCGGCAGATGCCCCGAGGGTCACCTCCAGCAGACTGCTCACCACCAGCTGGGTGCCGCTGGGAAGGAGCCTGGAGACACATCATCAACAGGAGGCACCAGCTTTTCAGGGCCTTGAACCTGTTACCTTATGGCCCAAAATCCAGCTCCTACCCAGTGACTGCTTCTTGTAGTCACTTAACACCCCACCTACACTAGTGAGTGATGTAAGCAGCCCCTCAGCACCCCCCGACCACTGCGTGAGGGCAGGTTAGTCCCTGATCTCATTCGGGTGAAATGCGTCACAAGAAAAATTATGAAAAGGGATGTGTCTCCACGCCCTACCAGCGAGAGTCGTTCTGAGAGTGGAGGGTCATATTGAAGAGCGGTCCCCCCTGCTTGCTCCATCGCAGGGCCAAGTCACACTGCGGCTCCTTGGGGTCCCAGGGCAGGTGGGCCGAGCAGTTGAGGGTCACAGTGGAGCCCAGCACAGCTTGGTGCTCCGAGGGGCTGTTGGGGGATGTGAACTTTGGGGGCAGGGAGCACGGGAGGTCTGTGCAACACAGACACAGCAGCACATCCATCCTTGTGCACATCACTTATTTTTTTACTCATTATTTGTATCGCATAGGAATCCGGAACAGCAGCCCAGGCCTCCAGGAGAACCTCACCTTTTACGACGAGACGAACGGCAAAGGAGGCGTTGGGGCGCTCGTCCACGTAGATGGTGCAAGTGTAGTTGCCCTGGTCTTCCAAGAGAAGGTGCCGGAACTCCAGGAAAGCTGTACCGTTGGTGAGGAGAGTCTGGGTGGGCAGCGAAGGGTCCTTCAAAGGAAGGGGGGTACAGCCCTTTGTCCAGCGCAGGCTCAGCCCGGGTTGCGACTGCAGTAGCTGGAGCCCAGCTGCATCCAGGGGACAGTGGAGGCGCTGGGGGCTCGGCGCCATCATTAGCAATACCTGCTCTTCCACCTGGCGGCCGTCCGCGCACCCAGAACCTGTGGCAGGAGAGGACCAGCATGGGGAGTAATGAGCAAGGAGCTTGACACACAAGGTGCGAGTACTTGCCAAGAGGGGCCCTACTCTTATGCCCAGAGTGAGAGAAGGTGCCGGAAGCGATCACGTGCAGCCTTGGGTGCTTTTGAACACAGCGGGAATCGCTACGGTAACACAGCACACAAACAGGATAGTAGGATGCACACGTGCACGAATGCAGTCCATGAAGCGTGCTGCAGGAGCAGAGCGGCTTCGTGACGCGTGAAGGCAAGCAGGTGGACCACCGAGCTGCCCCCTGCTGGACATCACGGGAAACAACAGCACACGGCCGTTGACTCCAGCCTGATTTGCCACAGTCCCAAAGCACCAAGAGCGAAGCAGGAAGCGTAATTTCCCCCTTGACCTTAGAGGTCCCTCCGATGAGCTCCTCCAGCATTCAGCTGTTTCTGCGCATCCCCTCAGGGACTTCGCACGCACACCGGGGAACCTGCTGCAATGAGGAAATACACATCTCACGCTGCAGGCGTGCTGTTTGCGGCATGTTTGCAGAGTAAACACGGTCTGGTCACACACTCCTCTCACACAGCACTAACAGTCCACCGAGTGCCTCACACCCTGTCCTTGGGCCCCCTCGGTGTCCAGCACCCAGGCGACCGCTGTCTCTCCCGCCCGGAGTGGGAACCGAGCTCCGTCGGTTGTGCGTGGAAACGCCTGCGGGGTCGAAGAAGAACCAGGGGAACTTGAACCGCAGCATCAGAGCAGCTAACGGACACCACTGTCACCAGTGTCCGCGGAATCTCCTCGAACCCGAGACCTCCGAGAACGGTGGTACCTCCACCGGCAGTGGGATCGGGGACAAATAAAAACCTGGTCACTCCGTGTCCGACTCCCTCCCCGTTTGTTCTTCTTAGTAACGACAGGCCAGATGATGTATTAACCAGTGTCTGAGTTCAAAGGTCAAACAAAACAGGGCCTTGACCTCAGGAGGTGGACGCTTTGCTGGGGACACTGATGAAGAGTCCCATCATTTCACCGTCAGATTAACGGGCAACAGCAAGGCGAGGACTCATGTCCCACGTGTCCAACTGCAGACCTTTTCCCTCCTTTCTTTCTCATGTCACCATGCTCATCATGTTCCTCTAAGTATTTCTGCACCACATTACAGACCCACGGGGCTGATTACCTCAGTTATTACTCCAGTGTGTGGTAATGAGAAAAGAAACTCTCCTTCATAACCCGGTAGCGAGAAACAGCCAATTAAACCTTACATCACACCGTACCCCACGTTCACGCACACGCACACACACAGCCACAGCCACAGGTGTGTGTATATGATTATCGTGTGTGTGTGTGTGTGTGTGTGTGTGTGTGTGTGTACGTACGACTAACTCTACTTACCCCGGGTGTCTCCGGAAAGGACCCCCCACAAAGCGCAGCTGAGCAGCACCGTCCTTAGGATCCCCGTCCCACGCATAGTCACCTGTCCTGTCCCTGTCCACGGAAATCCCAGATATGTTCCTGCAGGAACCGCGGTGCGAACGGAAAGAGAAACCCGCGAGTGGCGCGCGTGCGCGCGGGCGGCCGGTCACGTGGGCGACGGGACGCACCTGTTCCTCGTGTGACACACCTGTACTGCGCACCTGTATGTGGCCGGCGCTCGTCGCGGTGTCTTCAGCCGATGGTCACACTTTTCCGTTTGCGGAAAGCAGGGCGCGTGCGCGCTTATAATAATAAAAACGATTATTAATTATTCATAGTGATAATAATCAAATAACGAGCTAATGTGTCTTTCGCTGCGATCTGCTGAAAACTAAAAAGGGAGCAAATTCTAGAAGAATTTTTAAAAAAAAAAAAAAACTAAAGAAAAAAATTCAGACGTCAATAAAGAGTAATTTCAGAGAAAGTGGGGAAACGACACGCAGTGAGTAAGTGCATTTCACTCAGTATTCGGTTCTCTTCTGCTCGACTCGCATCTCCACCGACTCACCTCAATTCGGCCACACTCTGGAGATTTTTTATTAATGACAATAATAATAACGATGATGATGTAGCCCTCATAGTCTCACTTCCTCATTTGTTCACTTTCATTTGTTCATCAGCTTACTGAAGTGCCAAGACTTTGTGTTTCAAAGTGTCACATTCTTGTTGTAGGAAATACGGGCGAAACTCCAGCTTTGCACACAGTGGAGCTCTTCACATGTACAGTATCATGGATGGTGGTTACATAGATGTTTATTTACATATACAGTACAGATGAAAACATTTTTGGCCCTGTGGAGTCCTCCTTCCAAATATTGGCACCTTTGCCGTTTCCCTGCACGGTGGGACATGCAGCGCAACTGGACATCCGTAAAAGTTTCTGATACGGTAGAGGAGGGGAGAGGAGAAGGGCTGTCAGCTGAGGAGCACTGCGGGTTCCCCCCGTCTTATACTTTCCTACTAAAACAATTCTTTTCCCTCTTCATCCCTGGAAGCGGGTGCGTAGAGACGCGTGCTCTATAACAGATGTATTAGGGACACACATCTCCTCGTACCCACCCGCACGATTAGGGGCCACAGGCTGGAATCCCCATGTGCTGCTAGCTGCAAGGTGATGACGATACGTTGACCCACTGCTCGTCCCTGAGAGTCCCGCTCCTTTCGGCAGCAAGGTGTCCCAACCAGGCCTTGGAGAAAGTGGGCCTCCTTGCCTGGGGGGTGGGGGGTGCTGCCGCTGGGAACGGGTTTTTAGAGTGTCGCTGTGAACATCACTGGGGCACCAGCTCCTACTGACGATGTGAAGTACTTCTGACCAACCATATGTAGTGACACAAGTAAGTGTCTTGCAGCCCTTAAAACGATGGCCTATTTAACCCCCAAACATCTCATGTTTTTTTTTTTTTTTTAAAAAAAAAAAAAAAAAGAACTATATATTTTAAAAAGTGAAGAGGTCTCATAGGGGCCTTTTCGCGCACCGTCGTCCGTGGCTGTTCACCACTGAGATGGAGCTCAACAGAAGGACAGAAACACTGCCTGGATGTGGACCCCCTCCACCTCTCGAGTTCCGCATAAAGAGGGTGGGCTGAGATCGCATAGTGCTTGGATTTGTGGGAAGAGGATTGGGCCGTGCGAGTGTCCATCTCCTCGTTCTCCTGGAGCTCAGGCCTGTCCTCTGCTCCTTGCTGTCACACCTCTGTAGACCTCCCCCAGCGCTCGCTCCTCTCCTTGAACAAGCTGCGGGAGCAAACTGGCGGTTACATTCAGGCGCAGGTGTGTCCTACACAAAGCGCTCTTGACACTTAGCTCATCGTGTTCTAGGTCGATCATGTATCAACAAGAAGGACAATTTACCACCAAGGATCTGTGCCCGTAGTTGTTTGTGAAACTGAGTCAATTAGGCTTCTGCACCCCACAGGCAGCTGACTCTCAAGGATCGTCCTGTATTTTCAGGTCTGCGGTCTCACCTGAGCTCCTCTTTCAGTCTTTTGAGTTTGTCCGCCAGTCTGTAGTTCTTCACTTGAATGGGGCAATCGGGGACAAACCAGGCGACGATGAACTTGCAGATGACCACAACGTGCTGTGGAGAAAGACCGCGGTTCAGCTGAACGTGAGATGTGTGTGACCTCTGTAACCCTACAGTCCCTATCGCCTATTGGTGCTGATGTAGAGTGGTGGTCTAAACCCCTCTAAACCACTGCTCCATTCTTGCCTCACAGACTGGACTGAGGTTTAACCCCATCCAATTAGGGTTAGACATGTCTCCTGATATAGGACAGTGATCAAACGATGTGGTTGAGGTTCATTTGTGGATTTCCTGGAGGTAACAAAGGTCCTTCAGGGCAGTAGGACTGAGATATTGAAGCTATTTGTCCTTATGTCCACAAATGCAATCCAGTAACTTGTAAAAACTCATCCAAAGGCGTTTCTCCAAGAATTATCAACCTTTCCTGGAAAATGATACACAGGGTGTGTATATTATACACACCATGAGAAAGTCTTTCTAGTAACCTCACCAACAGCTTTAGGAACAGCTGAGGTCCTCAGAAAGGTCTAATTAAGATTTAAAAAGAAACTTATTTTTCACTTTGGTAACCTTAACCAATTATCCTGTGCTCTTCTCTTCTGTCCACAGTATATCTACACACACACACATACACACACACACACACACACACACACACACACACACACACACACACACACACACACACACACACACACACAGAGCCATGTGTATTCTGTTCTGCTGCTCCAGATGCTGGGGGTCAGGAGGGCCCAGTTCTGGAAAGTAGCCACCAGGGTGTGATGGGAGGGGGGGTTGTTAGACAATAGCCCCCGAACAACAAGAGGGTGTAAAAGGCTGGTGAGTCTGAGCAGCTTTCAGGATGTGCTAGTTCAGGGTAGAAGGGTAACATGGGCAGCGGTGCCGTCCAATATCCCTCTGTGGAATCCAAGTGTTCACCTCCATCAGGGTGTCTCTAGAGACCTGGATCCACCAGGACCAACACTAGGATCCGACAGTGGGCCAGTCATGCATCAGACATGTTGGGCAGAACAGTAGCTGTGTGTTAGGCATGAATGGAGCACATGCTGAGCGCATGCAACGTGTGCGACGAGGCTCACCTCGAAGAGGATGACGAAAGCGAAGCGCACCGCCAGGATGAGCCAGAATTGCGAGGTGAGGCTGTAGTCTTCGTCATCCCTGTAGTCTTTGTAACTGAGAGCAGAAGAAAGGAACGGAGAAGGGTGAAGGTGGGAGTGTAGGGTCCCTTTCGACCGCTCGCTGCTGAGGGCTCACATGGCTCTCTCATCACAAATTAAACAAATCTGGGTATAAAATCTTTCATTAAAATCTGTTCAATGTGACGCCCAGACAGAGCTTCAGGTACCATCTACCAGTTCCCTTCAGATCATAAAAATATGGTTTTGTACATTCCTGACATAGTGTGTTACAGGTTGTAATTAAGGTCTTTTTTTCCACTGCAAGTATAAGAGCTGCCCAATAGTGCAGAGCTGCTCAAAAGCGCAGTGTTTAAAGCACTGTAAGGCCTGCAAAGGAGCCCATATGAGACACCTGGTCCTTTCCTGGCCGGGGCAGAGCTTCAGGGACCCCCAGGCTGCGCTGGAGACTGTTGCTGGAGGAAGGAAAGTCTGGGCTGTCTGCTCTGCTGGCTTCAGGAACAGCAGCCAGAAGAGACGGGAAGTAATACGGTAACCATATTTCTGTCGATAACGTTCCAGTTCACATGCCCACCACTAGGGGGCAAACATGAGCCCTTAAAACCAACTGCAGACACATGGGTGAGATGGGTTCAAGGCTGGGGTTTGCACCTGCAGTGGGTCACGTTAAATCCGTTATGGGTGATCAGCTGGTTGGCCGAGAAGTCATTTTTCACGCCTTCGTCGTTCACTCGTACCGTGGACAGGGTGTTGTTGATGTAGCCGGTCATGCAGCTGGACATGGAACACAGACTTTGCTCATCCTTTGACACTCACAAGCACATTGTTCACTTTGTTTTCCCTTTGATGTTCAGATGAACGGATGTCAGACACACAACTTGTGTGAAGAAACAGCATCTTCTCAATATCATAGATGGAACTGTGACAACCTGATCTGTGATTGGACAGCACTGAGCAATCCTTCTCTGTGATAGGACACAGTTTAGATGATCTGATCTTTGACTGGACAGTGTTGACCCACCTGATCCCTGTGACTGTCCCGTTGGCACAGGGGCCATAGCGATACAGATACACAAGACGGGGGATGAAGTCAGAGGATATGCCGATGACGAGCCCATTGGCAATGACTGCAAGCACACCAATGGCCTCCAGCACGTTGGTCCAGACACCTGGAGGTGTGTTTACACATCACATGCACACAAATACACGCAACTGGTTAAACGCTGTGCATCTACATGCTGATCATCAGCTTGACTCCCACACCTCCGGCATACTTCCAAACCCCAGGTTTACCGATGTTGTTGGTCTTCTTGGGCACCAGCCTGCGCTCCAGGCTGACCATCTTGATGGCGTCCAGGCGGATCTCAAAGATGTTGTTGACAAGGGCCAGGAAGGGCGCCAGCGGAAAAGCTGCGACGAAGATGGTGGTGAAGCTGAACTGGATCACTGTGGAGACAGTGCCAGGATGGGGGTGATGGTCAAGTCGATCACCGTGTAAAAGGTAAGAGGACAGTGACAATGATACTTTCCCACCAGTGGAGAGCAGAGGAGCTCCCTGTTTTCACTTGTAACAACAGCATCTTCATCACAACATCAACAGGATGGATCCCAATCCGGTTGAAAATTACAGACCGGTCTCTCTCCTCTCCTTCCTGTCTAAAACCCTAGAGTGGACAGCCTGTGATCAACTGTATGATTTTCTCACCCGGAACCATCTCCTCGATGGATAACAGTCTGGTTTCAAAGTTGGTCACTCCACTGAGACGGCCCTTCTGGCGGTATCTGACGCTCTCCAAGCCGCTAGAGCCACCTCCCTCTCCTCGGTCCTCATCCTCCTCGATCTGTCTGCAGCGTTCCACACTGTCAATCACCGGATTCTACTCTCCTCTTTTAACCAGCTTGGGATCAAAGATGCGGCACTAAGATGGCTTGAGTCCTTACTATCTGACAGATCCTATCAAGTGGTCTGGCGGAGCTCTCATTCTTCTCCTATGCCTCTCTCAACCGGTGTTCCACAGGGCCCAGTATTGGGTCCTCTTCTTTTCTCGATCTACACCTCCTCCCTCGGTCCGGTCATAGCCTCCCTTGGATTCAAATGCCACCGCTATGCTGATGATACCCAGCTCTTCCTCTCCTTTCCACCTGGTGCATCAGACATCTCCGCACGCATTGCTGCCTGCCTGTCGGACATCTCTTCGTGGATGTCTGATCACCACCTCCAACTCAACCTCTCCAAAACAGAAATTCTTTACCTCCCAGCTGACCAGACCTCCTGTCACGATCTGTCAATCAAACTGGACAACTCACTCATTTTGCCTACTTCCTTGACTAAGAGTCTGGGAGTAACGATTAACGCGAGTCTGTCTTTCTCTAAGCACATCGAAGCCACAGCCCAGTCCTGCAGATACATCCTGCATAATATTCGTAGCATCCATCCCTACCTCACAATTGATTCTGCCCAACTACTTGTCCAGGCCATGGTGACTTCCCGTCTGGACTACTGCAACTCTCTCCAGTGTGGCCTTCCTGCTACTGCCATCAAACCTCTGCTGCTTCTACAAAATGCTGCTGCACAAGTTGTGTTTGATTTGCCGAAGTGTTCCCCCCTATCTCCTCTTCTTATTTCTCTGCACTGGCTTCCTATAGCTGCCCGAATCAAATTCAAGGCCCTGGTTATTGTCTATAAATGCATCAGTAGAACTGCTCCCAGCTATTTACAGGTCTTGATCAACCGCTACACCCCAGCTAGACCCCTTCGCTCATCTACTTCTGCTCTCTTGGTGGTCCCGCGCACAAAAGGTAAAGCTCGGAGGCTCTTGGATCTGGCTCCGGCTCCGTTGTGGTGGAATGACATTCCTCTGTCACTCAGAACTACGGAAACTCTGTCTACATTCAAAAAGGGTCTGAAAACTCACCTTTTCCGGACCCACTTCACCCAAGATCTCTCCAGCTCATGTATGGTGTAAATGTTCATGCACCGTAACTTTATGAGGATCACCAGATATAGCCTTTATTCAGCCACTACTCCAACATTGTATTTGCTTGTTTGTGTATCTTATAATATTAATTTAAAAAAAAATGGTGGGAGGGTATCAGGATTTGTCTATCCTGTATCCTACTCGAACGATGAACCTCGGTGCAGAAAGCAGAAGGTAACAAACTAGGTATACTTGAGACTTTATCTGCAGCTACATCTCTTTCTCTTAATGTAATGTGTAAACAGGAAGAAGAGAGACCATCTGAGCCACTCAGAGTTCAGCTCAGAGCCATGGGGAGACACACCCATTTCCAGGAACTCTTCGAAGAGGCTGAAGGCATTGACGTCGGTGAGGTGGTAGTTCCGGAGCCAGTTCTGCAGTTTGCAGTTCTCGCAGAGCTCTGCGCCCTCCTCCGTGTCCTTGCACTCCTTCTTGTAGCAGTGACCGCACTTCCTCTGCAGCTTCTGGGTTGTCTTCCTCTTCACATACCTCTTTAGCCAGCTGCATGGAGAGGGATGCTGTTAGGCACTTGCCGTGATTGTGTTTTAGGGCTAGAAGAACATCCATCTGGGATTTCTTTTGGTCACATGATCACACCCTTAACCACTGTGCCACCCTGGGCGCACATGTTGGCGGCAAACTCACGGTCCAGTGAACTCAAAGATGTTGTTGAGCGTCTGCTTCAGCACCATGATGATGGACATCTGGATGAAGAGGTCAGTGAGGCAGCCACTGGGGTGACACTGCGGGGACACAGAGAGGTTTTGCTCCACGGGACCTAAATCCCCGCAGTGGAGTTGCAGTCTGGGGGAAGACAAGTCTACAGCTTTCGAGCCGAGGCTCTCAGAAAACAACCCTGATTCACACCCGTTCCACTGGGGAGGCTCCTCATCTGACGGACCCAACTGAGTGCTGGCATCTCTCCATAAAGCCACTCGCTTTTATCAGTCACAATCAATGGAAGCTTTATATCACAGGCATCCCTTCATTTCTTCCCCAGTGACTTTTTAATCTAATATTTTTAACAACTCTTAGCTACATTAAAACTAATTTAAAATAACTGAGAATAAAACAAAATCCTATTCAGTGGCAGCTGTTGATTGTTTCAACCTGTAAACATGTACAACGCTTGACATTCTCCTACTATCGCCACTACTCAGGAATACCAGACTGGAGCTGTAAACACTGTGGAAAAGAATTGAATCAAGGTGGTCACACAGTCCTGTTCTGCTGGCCCTCAGCCGTAACTCTTATCCCTTAGTTCTAAGGTGCTCTTTGCGGCCATCCGTTCTCTCAACAGAAAAACACAGGTCATGCTCCATCTATGACAGACTGAAATTTTAGGAAATGCTGTTTAAAATATGGGGGCGCGGTGGCGCAGTGGGTTGGACCACAGTCCTGCTCTCCGGTGGGTCTGGGGTTCGAGTCCCGCTTGGGGTGCCTTGTGATGGACTGGTGTCCCATCCTGGGTGTGTCCCCTCCCCCTCCGGCCTTACACCCTGTGTTGCCGGGTAGGCTCCGGTTCCCCCGCGACCCCGTATGGGACAAGCGGTTCTGGAAACGTGTGTGTGTGTTTAAAATACTATACAAATAAAGCAAAAAAAAAATTTGTTTTTTAAAATCCCTCACTTTACCGTTAGTGTAAAGAGGAGCCAGCGTGTATGTTTCATGTTTTCCTTCAGCAAACACAGAGAACCCAGATTCTGAAGATTTTTTTCCAAACATTACAATCTCCTTAGGATGACCTGACCACGTTATAAATATGTGAACCAGGAACTGATCCCATGAGAGGGACTCCTGGGATGTTCAAGATGAAGAGATAGTCAGCAGAAGTTATGACAATGATGTGAGATGCATTGTTTCTGGGTTCTCCTTTGTGCCCAAGCCCAGTCTGGCCACTTGGCTCTTTTCAGAGAGGCGCAGAACTGAGGAACCTTGTAGACTCGCAGCCTGTAAATCTGGTCAGAGGTCCAGGTGCTTACTCACAGTGCCCCGCTGCCTCACACTCACCTCCTCCAGCCTCCACTTCCCTGCGATGCGCACGTAGTCCCCGGGACGCCCGTTTATTCTGCGGTGACAGAAAGAAGAGCCGCGTTTGACATGAGCGCCCGACCTAGCTCTCCTTTTCCGGCGCTCAGAGGAGACGGACCGAGAGCCTTACCGGCCCAGGAAGAAGGCCACGTAGATGAGTGAGGAGAAGAGCGTGAAGAACTGGAAGGTGAACATTTTGACGGTGAAGCTCCTTTCTGTGGCGGCAAATGAGCGCGTCTCCTCTGCGGGGTAGAGCAATAATGGCACATTGTGATTGCCCTCCACACCACTAGATGGCAGCACTACAGTCCAGTGTCAATGAGCAAACGGCTTAGTGTGTTCTCACACCAGTCCCTCATTTGTTCTTCTGCTCCTGTTTTCATCCAAAGTGCTTGAGCCTATTCTGTGTTTTAACCCTAGACCGAAGTAAGAGCCTCTGCTCCTCGAAGGACACCACCTGCCCTTCGCTGGTGATTTTAAAGCCTTTGTAGAGTCACTGGGCCTCCTTCCCGTTAAACGTACCAATTTCGCAGAGCTTCAGGGCCACCTTCCTGTTGACCTGCGAGGGGGGATGGGGCAGAGAGAGAGAGACAGAAAGAGAGCGCTGCCGCTAAGGTGGGACTTTGCAGGGCATGCTGGGATGGCTCGGGGCGGTGCGGCGCGGCGGGCTGCTTACCCGAGTCATGATGTTGAGGGTGAAGTAGTGGACGACGGCGCCCAACATGACCGCGACGAGGCTGGCGTTCTCGTTGAGCAATGACCACTTGCTGCCGGACAGCAGGAAGGTGGCCACCACACGGAAGACCACGAGGGCATGGGTCAGACCAATGATGAGCACTAGCTGCACACACAAACACACACACACACACACACACTATTGCGCGTGGGCATGCTGAGGGGAAGTGCTAGAAGAAACATGGAGCTGAGATCACGGAGCTGGGGGTTAAGGTCAGGGTTAGGGGTTCGGGAGATCCAGGACCCACCATGAGAGTGACCAGAATGAGGACCAGAGTGCTTTTCAGGTACGAGTGGCTGTACTTTTTGGGCTTGCAGTCTGGGTCGTTCACGATCTCCAGAATCAGCTCCTCCTGTCAGAAGACAAAGAGGGACACAGTCAAAGCGCAGCTACACAAGGGACTTTCTCTGATTTCACCTGCTGGACTCGAGCAAACTAAACTGTGATGATCTCCCCTGTTGTGGCTCAACGTTTCGTATCATCCCGAGTTCAACAGCCGCAGCGAGATCGGGACAAAAAAGTCCGATGGGGACTCGTCCCCGTGGCTTAGATGGTCCTGTTGAGCAGGAACCAGGATGGCAAAAGCTGAAGGCGAGCCCACGGGGGACTCCTTCCTGCACAGTGACAGTAAAAGTACATCTCGAGCTGAGCACCTCGTCTTCAGACCAGTCGTAGACCTTCCACTGGCAGACGTACTTGGCACGACACCTCTTCCAGAACTCCAGGAACACAGTGGCTGCAAAACAGCGCCACACCTTTCAATTTGTTTCACACACTTCTCTGAGGTCACCCACACTATTGAGCTACTTACACTGATTTACCTATTTATAGAGAAGGGTAATTTTACTGTATCAGGCCAGGGTGAGTACCTTGATCAAGGGCACTACAGCAAGGTGGCAACTCTAACCAATGCACCCCCTGGTGCCTAGACAGTAACTGTGCATAATCTGGCAGAGATCACGTGGAGTTTAGCTTAAGGGAATCACAACTTTTTAAATCTGGCAAGACAACGCAAGCGTAAAGGCGTAGTGAAGTAGTAGTAAAAGTAAAAGCATAGTAACGTTGGTTTCATTACGCTTTAACCCAAGTTCTTCAGGGAAATGAAACTGCGGCGTGTTTTTCTCGCTCGTATTTCACGGGAACGCATTATTTTCCCCACCGCGAGTGTGTGTGAGGCTCGGACCTGCAGCCGGAGGCTCTCACTCACCCCACACGGCCATGAACATGGCGAAGGCCACCGTTCCCTCGTTGTCAAACAGGATGTTCACCTGTGTGGAGAGGCCCCGCCCCACCCCGCACATGAACGTTACCGCCCTCCTTCACATCCTCATATTCACATGTTCTCCTCCCCAACATGGGCATGGTGGGGCAGGGAAAGGTGGGACACCTACCTTGGCGTAGGCACAGGTGTCTGACAGGTTCCACACTCTGCACTTCCCGTCACAGAGGGGGCACATGATGGTGTCTGCTGTGCACACCTCCATTCTGCAAAAAACACACACACACACACACACACACACACACACACACACAGGCAGAGCCCTTGATCGCCACTCTAACAATTGCAACACACGGTTTCCTCCTGTCCTGCCATGTGGCACAACTCACGTGAGAGGGCTGGTGTTGATGAACGCCAAACCGTAGAGAAAGACGATGATCCCCAGGATTGCAGCCGGGATCAGCAGGAAGGTGTACCAGCCGAGCCACAGGTAGTAAAGGGCAATTTTCTCTCCAAAGTAGCTCCTGCAGGCGATACACACACACACAATAGGAAGGGCACTTGATCACCAGACACGAGGCTCAAGAAACGCACTCGTGAGCTTCGTGACCTCCATCCGAAACACCACTGAAGAACATGTCTGGTGGAATGCGATCTGGCTCCATGTTCCGAGGGCCCGCTGCATGTGTTGGGGTCTCACCTGACTTCATTGATGGGCTGCCCCTGAAAGCAGGCTGACCAGCGGGCCCAGCTCTTCCTCAGTTCCTTCTGCTGCTTCTTCTGCAACCAAGAGCACCACTGATGAGGTGGTCTGTGTGATGCATTGTGGGTAACTTGGATTTCAGAACATGGAGCTACAAGTGAGCGGGCTCTTGGTGTGTTTCGAGACCGTCCCGACACAGCGCAGCACTTTGTAGACAACGCAGAGCTCAGGACGGCACCTCTGTTTCTGTACGTGTCTTTCAAACCATCCACTGTGAATCAACGTGAGCGAGATGCCGGGGTGTTTCCATGTGACGCTGACAAAGCTCTGTGTGTGTGTGTGTGCTGCAGGAATGCACTGCAGTACAGAAGAATGAACCTTTCCGGTCTAAGTTCAAGAAAGTGGACACATTTCTCCTGTGTTTCAATAACTGGATACAAGACCTGAGTGTGTAGACCCACGTGTCATAGCTGTGCTCACCACACTGTCACATCACATCACTCTGTGTGTTCTACCACAAAGGGTCAGATGACAGACAGCGCAACAGTGATGAAATTTCAAAAAGTCCAAGACTTTACCTCATGCAAGCAGAATTTGGTTTCAAACACATTCTTGTTCATGAGATCGTCCAGGTTCTCTTCTGGGGAGGGTAGAAAAAAGGTGAACACACTGACATTAACTCATCAGGCAAACACTTCTCTCTCCAAAGCAATGTTCCACTTAAAGGGAGCAGAAGTGCAATGACAAAAAAGAGCTTTCGACACAAACACAGGACTGTGGACACACAGCTTGCGTGTGTGACACCACCATGTTGCTGGTTCACATCCCTCCAGTAGCTCCTACAGAAATGACATTCAAATAGCAGATACATAGATGATCATAGGAGATGGTGTTGGACTCATTGATGGAGCTGTCAGGAGATCAGGGGAGAAGTGGCTCTCAAAGAAATGGGTTCAAGACCCTTCTTCAGTGTGGGAGGGATTCGGCAGATCTGAGGGACACAGGGAGCTTATTCCACCACATTGGGGACAAAACAGCGAAGCTACAGGCTTTCAGCTTTGGACCCCCTCCAGTAGAAGAGGGTAGTGGGACTTGCAAGGAGCTCATGGGATGCAGCTGATAAATAAGACAAAAGTTCCTCACCTTCTGAATCCACTTTGATGTATGTGTGGTCAAGGATGAAGTGAACGATCCTGATTCTGGAACAGAGGGAGAGAAGATCTAAATGAGAGCCTGCTGTGTCCTTGATGTGTGTGTGTGTGTGTGTGTGTGTGTGTGTGTGTGTGTGTGTGTATCTCAGCGGAGATTTCATTAGGTATAGTCCTATTCCCCATTCACTTTGTAGCTGATACAAACAACAAATAAATAAATGGGGGGTGGCAACACACTCCAGTTATTTGATTCCCACCTGGTGGACAGAACAACTTCTCCTTGCTGCTCACAGCTCCAGTTGCAGGCATCGGACACCTTCAGCAGGTATCTGTACTTCTCAAAAATCTCTTTTGGGGCTCGGATCCCGTAGAACACCTTGCTTTCGTCCACAATTTTCTGACACACAAGGACATTGTTCATCACATTATTCATCACTGAATATTTTCGCCATAGAATCGTTACCTACAGTCCGTGGATCAAGGGTAAAAGAGGGCAATACAGCGCTTAGAGCGATCATACATGAGGCACAGTATCAGCAGGACCTTCTGCATGATGCACCACAACAGCCTTTTTGAACCATTTGAGGGAAGAAATAAATCCCAGATTAAAAAGGCACAGAAACAATGATGAGCAAAACGACGCACGTTGATGCTTCTCCAGCCTGAGCCCCATCTATTTAATGTGTAGAGCAAAAGGGCAAAGCATTTATTTCGAAAACAGCTCAAGCGAGAGAAGCGAAGGCCGAGAATCCCCGTTATCGCAGAACAAACGCTTTTCGTGACCCTCGTCAAGAGCCCATCGCAGACAGCGAACAGTTATCAGGTCATCGTGATCAGCTCATCAATAGCGACTCTTCATTCGGACTCAACGTTATCATCCCATCAGTAACGACTCTTCATTCGGACTCTCTGTTCTCAGCTCATCACGATCATCATTGACAGCTCGTGCCGATTTACTCACCATCACTTTAAAGTCTTTACTTTTCAGGGCGTCTATGAAAGCCGTTTGCTTCTTCTGCGTCTTGTTGCCCTCGTCCTCAACATTCTTGCAGACCAACACGTAGTCGTATGACAGCGGGTTGCACTGCGGGGGGGGAGAGAGAGACAAGCACAAGGGTCGGGCGCTAGACGCTGGTCGCCACGTTTTAGGCGAAAGACCAACACATGAAATACACACCTTCGGGTTACCGCGCTGGCACACTCACTGTCTGAATGAGGCAAAGGCGTCTTACAGGCTTAACTGAGCTGAGTGAAACGCAGTTTGTGCAGAAAACACTTAAATATTGGACTAAACATGGGCCTGTTCCCTGAGCACGGGTGCAAGCGTATTTGTGTGTGTGCGCGCATATGCGCTGGAAGCCGTTTATCACGTATGACTAAAACACACAAACTTTGTGTCCCGCAGCAGGTGGGAAAAGGGAACGCTTCCTCACCACGGGGGGCAGCAGGGGTGTGTTGCTGGCATTTTCCGCACCCTCCGGCGTCCAGCCCGTGAGCTCGATGCAGGCCTGTCGGGAGGGAGGAACGCAGGGTCAGAGAGTCACAGGGTCACGGGATCATCGGCTCCACGGCCCGCTGGAGCGATCGGGCTACTGGAGCTTCCCCACACAAAGCACGCTGCCGCAGCCAGTCTTCACAACAATTAGTTTCTGTTTCCCTCCCGAAACGGTGCCGCACCCTCTGCGTGTATGTGTGTGCGCGTGGGCGTGGGCGCAGAGCATTCTCTCCTGAGAAAGGAGAAAGACCTCCAAGCTCTGTTATTGCTTCTGCCCTTGTGCTGTGGATTTGGAGCTTCCAGGAAAAATTGGACTTGACCCTGCACCGCTGGGGGCGTCGCTCCGGAATGTGTCTGCAGCACCGGCGCGGTTATTCCGTGCTAACGGCGCAGTACAAGAGATCGGCGTTCTGCTGCGCCTTCTCATCTGCTCCTGAGAAGAACTTCAGGTGATCACACATCCTCATAGCTTCCATGGAAATTGTTGAAATTCTGCAGCTCTGAGGTGTTTAATTTAAGCATCATAACCTTTGTATTAAGTCGACAAACCGGAATATTCGGTTACCCGGGTGTTTGAGGAAGCTACCGGATTAAAGCGCCTTTGCCGGTATCGCTCAGCGACTGTATGAGTGAGGGGAGGGACCTGCGACTCTCTTTGGTTTGGGCCGTTTTCCTACAGGTCGGCGGCAGGAGAAGCGTCCCCGAGCAGCACAGGACTCGCTGTCGTCGCCGTGGAAACAACGTGTACCTCTCCAAGGTGTCTCAACAAGGACCCCTGCAGACCCAGGAGAAGAAGCCCCCCCCATGGCCCGTTCCACAGAGACCGTCACCCTCGTCAGTGTCTCTGGACATCACTGAGGTGCCGACACACGCCGGGCTTCACTTCACCTGCCTCGTTGCAAAACACACACAAGTGCCCCGACGCACAGCATCCCACGTTTCTGTGCATCTTCGCAGTTTGCACACATGAGCTAAGGATGCTTGACCTTTGACCCCTCGAGGCAGTGCTGCCGACAATCCCCGGACCTCCTCGGCGAGGAATCCGAGCAGTCTCCCAGCCCTGCTCCCTTAGTCCTGCTGGAGCTCCGGTGTCACCGTCCTTCACCTGCCGAACGGCGAGCGACTGAGCTGTGCTCCACCTGACAACAGTACCCACCACTTCCTGCGACCGCGCAGCGCCTCGTGCTCTCAGCTGACTGCACAACATGTCGGTGTGCGGTATCGATATGACGCGTCTGCTTGTTTCGAAAGAAACACAGAATATCACTGTGTCAGTGCGGTAACAAGTGTCTGGAAACGCGGTAAGAGGCCAATGCAGAAGAGCAGCAGCGGGAGCAGGGAGTCGCGCTAATCACAGGGGGGTGAGGCACAGCGCGTCAGTGACATGTTTCACTGAATTCTCCCTGTGCCTTGCTGTCGTCCGCACGCACGGTAAACACCATGAGCACCGCGGTGCAAACAGGGTAAACTGCTCACGTTGTACACCGCAGCGATTCTGTAATCACAAGAGGTGTTTATGTTGTGTTTGTCAGGATGCCACGCAGCGACACCCCTTCCTTACCTGCAACTGGATCTACAGGTTAGCGGTGATTCATTTCACTGCCTTCTCATAAAGGATTTACCGTGGTATGCATGCAAACCGCACTACACAGGGACATTTTTCTCTGTTGCTGTAAACAAACACAACTTTACACTTCAGGGGGACTGAGTGCTCAACTTGTGTTTGTGTGTGTGTGTGTGTGTGTGTGTGTGTATGCGCGTGTGTCCATGTTCTGTACTACGGTACCATGCCCCTTACCCCCGGATTACGGCCCTCTCTGTTTCATATGCCGAAGACAGGGACTGTGGGAACGCAGTCGGGCGCCTCGACTAAAGGAACTGCAGGAGGACAGCGTCCCCACCTTCTCTCACAGCCCATCTGCCTTTCGGACAAGTGGCACATAAAGAGTAACGAAGTAATAAGAAGAACGAATGTAGCGACATCCCTCTGAGCTCCGCTGCACTATGGACTTCCACTTGTCCACCCGTCCCACGTCCACCTGAAGCACCTCCTGCAGATAGACTCCACCTCTGTTCCCACCTTCTCCCAGAGACCCCCCCCCAACCCCCCCACTTTAACGCCGCCCTCTCACTGGAGACCTTTGGAGTCTCGGGATTCCGTACGTCTTTGAGTTTCTGTTTCACGTTGCAGGGGCTACTGTCCACTGGTGAGAGGCTGCTGGCGGTCACTACAGCGCCAGGTGGCGTGTGTCTGAACCCGCCTTCCGCCGCCCTTCGCTTTGCCACCTGTACCAGTTTTGATTAATTTTCTAAATTGTGCTCGGGCTGCGACTGCAGGATTACATGAGCGCTTCATTTGAGCACAAAATTAAATGTAGAGATTAGTAGGAAGCAGCGGCTCTTCCCCACAACGATGCGCTAGATCCGAGACGGCGGCATCCCCTTGGCTGGGGAAGAGCAGAGATGTGCGTCCAAAGAGACGCAATCGTGTCCAAAAATGTAATGCTCGGAACCTCAAAGTCCAAATCGACTCAACATGTAAAGATGCATCAATGTCCACAAACACTCAATGCCCAGAGAGACTCAATGCCCACAAACACACTCCATGTCCAGAACCAGAAGTTCACCACAGCTGTTTACACCCAAGGAGGGACAGCTGGTCTCACGCTGTCTGAGTTGCTGGACCGCTGGACAAACGCCTCCAGGTTCAGACCCAGGCAGGCTCAGCTGGAGCCTAGGTGACTCCGAGTGCTGTGTGTACACATCACACACACTGATAAGCGGCCCCAGGAAGGAGCGCACCACTGGGCTCAAGTCAAACAGTGAATTGACGCGGTAAATAAATGACACCACCCGGTACAAGTGAAGTGTGCGGTCCTCGGGTCACCCCTTCACGGCACGCGGACAGAGCCTTACCTGTTTCTCAGAAGACATGCTGAGAAGAGGCGCATTCCAGTCCCAGTGGTTGTGCGTTCGAGTCCCGCTACGGAAGGGCTCTTTTCCCCCGGCCGCCGGCGGTCATCGCAGGAGCTCCGCACTCAGGCACCGCGCGCACGGCTTTCCGCGGGCTCGCGCTGTGGAGGAGAGGTGACTTCCGCGTTGCTGCGCCTCTCAGGTATGCGCGTCGCGAGGGCAGAGCGCAGGTGAGCGGCGGTGCCCGCTTCTTCCTTCCAGCCGCTCGAGGGCGCGTGCCCACGCTTCTCACGAAGCCGGGTTTGATCCGCTGTGTGTGTGTGTGTGTGTGTGTGTGTGTGTGTGTGTGTGTTTGTGCGCGCGCGCTGGGGAAGGGTTCGAGTCTTTGTGTCGCTGCTCACGTGCAGCATTCACGCCTCGACTCATCATGTGGGGCAGCGAGAGGAGTCGTGTGTGTGTTGAGTGTGGAGAGAGAAAAGCTCAGCGCGCTTGAGAAATAAATTCCAAAAATTAGCGCGGAACCGGCAAACCGAACTGAGTCGCAACTTTTCTTCTTTCTCCATGATTTGTGATTTCTCACAGTTATTACAGAACAGAATCATATTGAACATTATTAAGCATTAGAACGTGTAAATTATACATTAGTAATTGTGTTTCACGTGCGATTAAAAAATTATTCATAATCACACACAGTCTGAAACAGCTCGTCACAAGCGGGGTCACAGAAACCGGAGACTAACTCGACAACACAGGGCACAGGGCTAGAGGGGGAGGGGACACACCCAGGATGGGACATCAGTCCACCGCAGGCACCCCAGGTAGGCCTCGAACCCCAGACCCACCAGAGAGCAGGACCCGGTCAAGCTTGCCGCGCTACCCGCGCCTCCCATAATAATAATAATAATAATAATAATAATAATAATAATGACAATTGGAAAGGAGGGTTAGTGGAGAAACTGACAGAAAACTGCAGAGGAGAAGCTGCCCGTCATTTTACTTCTTCTGTGTCTCTCTTGTGATGTTTGTTTTATTGAAGCATTTTAACATGTTTCACTCCACTGTTTGTTTCGCTTCCCACCAGTGAAAAGCTGCGATTTCGCAATTTCCGCGTCTTTTGTATCTGTTTCTTTACTGTAGTACTGCAGGGGCCAAAAAGCGGTGAAATACACATGTTCGCAGGATATAGCACCCAACACCCCCCCCCCAGCACTCCCCCAACACTGCCCCAACACTGAACTCTGTTACAGCCGCTGCCTTCTACTTTTTGACCGCATGGTGGCGCTACAAGCGCATTAATGGGACGGCGACGAGCCGCTGGGTCTGAAGACAGTTCATGCCACTTAGAAGATGAAGCTGAGAACCCAGATCTTCAGATTTACACTGAATTACTCCTCTTAAAAATACCCCAAAACATTATGAAAGTGTTATAAACATTATTATAAAACTCATCATTTTGTAAATTTCTGTATTGGTAAAGAAACCTGTCAGAAATTAACATGTACATGTATGTGAATATTTTATTCTGTGAACTCCTTAAAAATGAAGTACAAACAGTATAAACAAAAAGATATTAAACACAGTAACAAAGTGCATAACAACAGGAATAAACGTAGAGAAACAAGCAGCGAAGAAAGTACGGGATGTTTACAATTTATCTAAAAACTATTTAATAATTTGAAAACTGCAAATCAGTGAGAGTTTATAATGAGCTCTTCATTTGATACATCTTGACTTGCGGATGTGAAACGTACCCAATAAACAGAGGAGATCAAAAGTATTTGTCACATCTCACATCCTTGTTACTGGACTGAGCAACACAAAGAAGTTGTATATAAACTTAAGATCATCAGCTATGCAATGAAATTACATTATTAATAACAACAGTAAGTCATCTTAAAATACAAGTGTAAGCAGCAGTTCAGAGACCACATCATGTGTCAGAGCTGCTCAAATGAAAAGCTCTTTGATTTTGGAATCAGGACCTTTTAAAAATGGTCATTTTCCTGCAGCCACTCTGCTTTCAACATTTTACCACAAAAACTAATGAAAATATTTAAAAAATTAATGAAAGGTATGCCAAACATTTATGTAAGTGGCTTTATGCTGCTGTAACTTTAGTTTATATGATCACAATCATTCTGTTATCATGTGTCCACTTTGTAGCAAACAAGTTTTGTTTTTCCACTATCCGCTAACTTACATACAGCTTTATCAAATCATTTACATTTTTTATTCCATTTACATTTATTTGCTTAGCAGACCCTTTTCTCCAAAGTGACTTCCAATGAACTTTGTGTAGTGTTATCAGCCCACACACCTTATTCACCAAGGTGACTTACACTGCTAGATACACTACTTCCAACTGGTCACTCATCCATACATTAGTGGAACTCACTCTCTCCATCACTCACACACTATGGGCACCCAACCAGCATGTCTTTGGACTGTGGGAGGAAACCAGAGCACCCAGAGCAAACCCACACAGACATGGGAAGAACATGCAAACTCCACACAGACTGAGCAGAGATTGAACCCACGTCCTCTCGTGCCACCCAGGCGCTACGAGACAGCAGTACTACTTGCTGTGCCACCGTGCTGCCCTTTCATTCCAAGGTGGCAATATTGGTCAATATTTGCTGGCGCAGATGCAGTTTTTCCAAAACGTGAAACTGCTGTACAGCAGATATTTCTACACCTTGATGTAATTTGGTATTTCAGGATGAGGTGCACGTTTACGTCAAGGAGACATAATGAGATTGCCATGAGATGATTACTGTACTCGTGTAAGACAGCTGGCCAGCATAGTACAGGCATGGTCGTGTCATACTGCTCACAGCGATATTAGAGTCTATTCCCCAACGAGCTCCATCTCCACCCAAAAGTGCCGAAGCACACTGCTGTTCCACTGCTCTGACAAGTGGCGGAGGTGCTATATCTGGACAGGCTCTCCTCTAATCACGCACGGGACGGGGGGGGGGGGGGGTGGGACCACCTCGGTTCCGCCTTTAGCCGAGACCCCACCCTCACCTTTGATTTTTAGGCACACTCTGCGGGACCAAGTGACCACGGAAGATTACAGATCTCGGGTTATTTCACCTTCCACATGGTACTGGTCGAAGGCGGGATCCAGGAGACGTGAGCGCCTGAGAAACGAGGGCCTCCGGAGAGCCGCTGGGCTCCTGTGATTACAGCGCATGGGCAGCGGTGCCGCAGACCACTTGAAGGGGCTGAGAGCCTAGTGCAGCTACTAAACTGGGTACGAGGATGGCCCTGTGATCAGCGCTGCGGTTTGGAGCCAGAGTGCCAGATGTGCGCAGCGAAGAGCCAGCTTGCGCGTTCGGAAATAGCTCTCTCCCGAGCGTGACGATGGCTTCTGGTCTAGCAGACTTGCTGTGGAGTCGGAGCCACAGATGAACTCAAAAGCAATGTTTTGGGAAAGCTTTAGGTGTCATCGCTGATCCGGATCCAACCCGTTCAACGGGATGTCGAATATCCCAGCATTTGATATCACTTGTGATGGAACTTCACGCAGGCTGTGCCCGTAGGTCTCCTCTGTGCTTTGGGTCGCATCCCACAATGCACTGATATTTCTGTCTGGGCCATTAATGCTGAGCCACGGCGAGATCTTGTCTCCTGTTTCGAAATAAAGCTTTGGACACGTGACCCTGGCAACTGGACGCCCCAGGCCAGGGAGACACTGGACTCGTCTCGCGGCCCTCGTTTAACCAAAAGGTTAGAAGTGGATCGAAACGCGGTCACACAGCCTACTGGTACACTTTCTGGTACCGTTCACCACGTGCCGTGTTCTCTGCCTTATTTAAATGCGCGCAGCACGAGGTCCGCTAAATGGTTGGCCGACAGAAAAGGGCGCTGGAGCCACTCCCCTTTAACGGGACTGGAGCGCTCGGTGCGGAGCGCAAGACGCACTTCTTCAGTCGGAGGGGAGGCGAGGCGAGGAGGAGAGCAGGAGCCGGAGTGGTGGGCACGAGCACGAGCACGAGCAGATCGCACAGGCAGAGCGGACCCCACCACCCTTTCCCACTGAGCACTGTCCTCCGCTGGACTCCGGTCCATCTCACTCCACGGAACCATGAACAGATTGACGGGGAAGAACAAAGACGAGACGCTGATCGAGATGAGGAGCCCAGATGACTCGCATAGCGGAGGTACGTGTCCGGGGTTCGAGAAGACCGGGTGACACAGGAGCGGAGGCAGAGTGTTAGAGTCCACACCCACTCAGGACAGAGATAATGACTGACTGAAAGGGAGCGAGAACTTGGAGGTCAGTCCGGTGAGATTGATGATTGTCCCCCACACAGATTCGCTTAAACACAGCGGGAACGTGGAGAGTCAGAGTGTGAAGGGACATTTTGATTTTGTTACTGTCCGCGTGACTCCACTGTGCAGGGTAACACTCGAGATACACTGTAGATACGTTACACTCAAGAGAGATGCAGGTATGTGGTACATGGTTACACTCAGGGATACACTGTGACTGTTACACTCAAGAGATACACTGTGACACTCAAGAAATACACTGTTAAATTTATCTGACACATTTCTCCAAAGTGACTTGGAGTTATAAGGTACTTTACAATTATTTACCCATTCCTACAGCCATGGTAATTTTACCAGAGTAATTTAGGGAAAGTATCTTGCTTATGGGTTTTGCAGCTGGAGGTGGGATTTGAACCTGCAACTGTTGGGTCCAAAGAAAGCAGCTCTAATACTACTCTACCACTATGCTGTTACATGTGAAGGGATACGCTGTTTGACTACGTACACTTTGTTACCCCGTGCTTGAGGGCATTCGTTTGAAGCCATGTCGCACACATTTTTTTTGTATGAAACGTGCAGCCTGGTGCTACTGGGCTCTGTGACAAGAGGGACTCGATCCATACTGGGAGCAGAACTTGATCCCAAATAAGCAGGGCTTGATCATTACCAGGAGAGGGACTGGATCCCAACTGGGTTGGAGTCACAAAACTGTTAGATTGTGTTAGATTGAAACAGGGCTGATGAGTTTTAAACTTCTGAGAAATAAATTGTCTCTTTGGTGCCACTCGTTTATCATATAATACCACTTTTTTTATCCTTAAACTGGCTGCTGGGCATCGGTTGTGCGTTGCTGTCTAGACTCTAAGGTCCCAGGTTCGATTCCCACCTGTTGCTGTAATAAGCTCGATCGGGGTATCTACCCTGAGCTTCTCCAGTAGAGTCCTGGTTTTTATAAACGGCTGAATCATTGTAGGTGAGGAAAGTATCAGTTGAACAAAAAACTGTAAATGAAAATTCATACAGGAAGTCCGTTCACACACACACACACACACACACACACATTTTCAGAACCGCTTGTCCCATACGGGGTCACGGAGCCTACCCGGCAACACAGGGCGTAAGGCCAGAGGGGGAGGGGACACACCCAGGACGGGACACCAGTCCGTCGCAAGGCACCCCAAGCGGGACTCGAACCCCAGACCTACAGGAGAGCAGGACTGCGGTCCAACCCACTGCGCCACCGCACCCCTAAGTCCGTTCATAACTCCATATTTATTTTCATCACTATCACAATGAGTAAAAAGTTAATAGTGCAGACATCAATCAGTTTACGTATCGGTAAGGTTCTCTGGAAACTCCAGATAAACCCGTAATAAATAAAAGTACTTGGGCCTTTTTATTTGAATACACACACACACACACACACACACACACACACACATTTTCAGAACCGCTTGTCCCACATGGGGTCGCGGGGAACCGGAGCCTACCCGGCAACACAGGGCGTAAGGCCGGGGGGGGAGGGGACACACCCAGGACGGGACGCCAATCCGTCACAAGGCACCCCAAGCGGGACTCGAACCCCAGACCCAGTGGAGAGCAGGACTGTGGTCCAACCCACTGCGCCACCGCACCCCTCTGCTTATTTGAATATTTTAAAATAATTTAACTGAAATGAAAAAATATTGTCTCCACAAACTCGAGTTCAGCTATACCCGGTTGGCGAACTCAGCCCAGAAACACGTGGTGCGCAAAGCTCCTCATCCTAGTGATCAAGGCCAGCTGGGAACCCAAGACACGAGGAGTGAACACTGTGGAAGTGAGTTCAATGAAGGTGGTCCAACACTCGCGTCCCGTTTGGCTCTTCGTCACCGTTCACTGACAGATCTTGTTTATTCTGTTACAGACAGAAATTTTGGGGATTAGACAAGCGACGAGCATCCTATTACATTTACATTTATTTATTTAGCGGATGCTTTTCTCCAAAGCAACTTCCAGTGAACTCTATTTAGTGTCATCAGCCCACACACCAAGGTGATTTACACTACTAGATACACTACTTACAATGGGTCACTCATCCATACATTAGTAGAACACACTCTCTCTGTCACTCGCACACTATGGGTGAACCTGAACAGCATGTCTTTAGATTGTGGGAGGAAACCAGAGCACCCGGAGGAAACCCACACAGACACGGGGAGAACGTGCAAACTCCACACAGACTGAGCAGGGATCGAACCCAATCCTCTCGCACCACCCAGGCGCTGTGAGACAGGAGCGCTACTCGCTGTGTCACCGTGCCCTATTAGAAGTAATAATGGAAAAAGTGATTTAAAAAAGATTAAAATGCATAAACCCTCAATGACTGTATGTTTAAATGTGGTACGTGAGCCATTTGGGCCGTTTCATGGAGGTACTGTACACGGGGTACTGTGTTATTAAGAAGGATCCCATCAGTTCGTTCAAAAGCTCAGTCACTGTTTCAGTGTCGCACAGAAATGTGACTGTGGTTTTATATTCTCTGTGCTCGCAGCACCTTTTGTTTGCTTTTCCTCTCTTAACCCGTGTGGAAAGCGGAGTGCGTTGGAGAAGCTAAGAGGAGTCAGTTGCTCTGTGATCGCGGGACCCCCTCCTCCCACCCCCCGGGACCCCCCCCCCCTCACTTCCCCTTTAAGGGTCGGGCGGTCGGCCCGCCGCCCGACTCGCATTCCTTTGCACCTAAACATGGTCATGAAACGTTAGTGGGCCTGACTCACTCCTGCCACCCCCCGCGGGCCCGTCTGAGCAGGGGGACCGTGTCTCTCCGCCGTGTTTACTGTTTACCCTCTGAGGTGTGCTGTGTTCAGCCACCGCTGAGCATTATGTCGCCGCTGACCGTGCACGGTCCTTCCAGGAACACGTGGCTTCTCTCTCACAGCTGACTGTGTAATACAGCGTTATACTGTAGTATGAGCAGAGGTCACTTCAGGGAACTGTACCTTCCTTATCATGACTTTTTTTTTTAATTTAATTTTTTTATTGTCCGTTATCACTAATTCTGTGAACTCGCACAGCTCTGTCAAACACAGCTTATTACCCCTTTGGCTGTATGATTACCGCACTTCCTGGCGTCGCTACCAGGTCGCCCTTCATTCCTCATTTCACTGACACCTCGGTCTTAAGGAGATGACCGTGTCGGGGTGGTACGGCTCGCGGTGCTGCGTGTGCGCGTGTATGTACGAAGGTTCAAGGATTTCAGGCAATTGAGATGAAGCGTTCCCTCTTATCTCGTTCTCGGAGATATGACTCTTGTGCCTCATCCAGCGGCTCTCAGCACTTTGAGCGCAGTATCACCGCACATCTCTCCTTCCTGTCGCCAGAGATGATTTGGATCCCTCCGTCCAGCGCTGGTTTGGCACCCGCCCTTTCTCCTCCTTCCTCTCGCCTCCAGCGCTGTGTCGGCCCAAAAGGGGCTTCCTCTGGAACAGTTAAGAGGGCGGACGGGGCACTGATGTGGTATTTCCTGGTTTTGATCCCACACTTGGGGTAAGCAGACCAGGCTATGATGTTTACCATGAACTTCATGGGTTCATTAATGCATTCCCACAATTCCCTGCAGACAGACACGCGCCTAATGAGCTGCTACTCCCTGCGGACGTCCCCACGCTGGTGGTTGTTTGGGCTCGGGCGGGTTGCTGTGGCTGGCCTGTCTGTCTGGGGGGCGACGGCAAGGACGGTTGACTTGGGCGGGGCTACAGGCAAAGAAGCTTAGGTGTCGAACCCACAACCCTAGCGTTGCCACTGTCTTTTCTGTGAAACCCTATAGCCTCCTTGGTATTCCTGTGTCCAGGAACACAGGGCTGAGGAAGGGTAAAAAGGGGTAAAGAGGGACAAACGGTACCCTGGTGGCAAGGGGTGGTGCCTGGTCTCACCTGTTTACTCTTACTTTTATTCTAATTTTCGGGTGCCAGTTGAACACACTCTGCTTTACCACCATTTACATTCAGCCGTTCACCGCCTGCTCTTTTTCTGCTCTTCGCCGTAGTCCTGTAGGAAAATGAGGTGCAGCGCAGGGCTCAGAGTGCACAAACATGGCACATTTGGTGTCCTCCGCACCTCGGCGTCCCTCATCGCTGTGGCCGAAGCCCAGCTGAGCCGCCGTTACCCGTCGTACGTTCGGCTGTCCGTGGCTGAGGCTCCACGCTCTTCTTCGGGGAGGTCAGACAACACGGTAGCGAGGAAACGGCGAAAAACAGAGAAGTAACAGTAAGTTGCAGCCCGAGTTCACGTTACTCAAAGTGCACTGATTGAGTCAATGATTTCTTAGACGACAATCCATCGCACTACAGGGATTGGACACCTGTTGAATGTCCTTGACCAGTTATCATGTTGTGCCGAAAGGCTGTAATTTACGTGAAATGCGCATCCCTTCCCTTTGCTGGGGGCGTACGGGTGGAGGCCTGGGGAACAATAAGGCCACGGTTCATGGTTGTGGAAGGGCGTTTCTATCTGGACTCGTCTCAAAGGTCCTCTGACGTTATTCCTGGTTCTGGCAAGGATGGAGCCCCTAAGATGGGGTGCAGCCTGCTGGGGGATCGCCCTGCTTTTCCGTGTGCAGCGAAAGAACGGGTGACGCGGAACGGGCATGCCGTGGTGCGGCACATCGGCAGCGAGGCGATCTGTGGGCAGAGAGGGCCGGGAGGTGCCGGGAGGTCCCGGGAGGTGCCGACGTCCACACGTGTCCCCGTCGGACATAAAGACACACGTGGCATCCAAGCATCGGCAACTTTGAGCCCAAGGTTTTGGGTCCCCTGATGAGGGTCTCGTGATCACTTGTCTCCTGGGAGGAGCTGTAGGAGCCCAGAACCCGGTCTGCCTGCACGCTTTGTCCCGGTCCAGCATCTGTGTCGCAAACGTACGCTTTTCCACGAAGCCGTCTGTTGCCGTGTAATTTTACTCCAGGCGGCTCCGCCTCGCGTCTTGGTTCTTTGCTCTCCCAGCATGCATTGCTGTCGGAGCACAGAGACAAGTACAAGCAGGCACGGCAGGAGAGACGCGTCACGTGAAACGCACGTGGACTGAAGGAAATTTCTGCAGGAGCCAGGAGTGCAGAGCTCTACAAAGCATTGCCAGCACATTCGACGGGTTCGTCTTATCAGGCCGATCTCGTTCACCTCCATTTATGGTCTTTTACTTGCCTGGCGTTGGATCGGGGACCGTGGGCGGTCGACCAGAAGCCCTGGACCGTTCAGGAGGAAGTGGGGTTACCGTGGGAACACGCTGCACGGATCCCGGCTGCGGCGGCCGCACGCTCCACCTCTCCTCAGCCGCACTGACAAATGTTCTGAGGCCATTTGAATAATTACCGCGGTGCCTCTCATGCTTCATTCTCATTATTTACATGTGCTCTGTTCCCCGTGAGTCCTGTGCTGCGACTCACCGTTTCGCCTGGCGCTGCTGCGGTTTGGCATCTGATCTTAGGATAAACAGAAAGTCGGACAGCGGGAGACGTGCAGCGTAATGTAATTGTGGTCTTTGTCCCCAACGTCGACACTCGGGCGTGGTGCTCGGTGCTGTGCGACACACACTCATCTCCCGCGCGGGCTTGTTCGGAGGCAGCGGGTGGTGCAGAGGTTAGAGCTACTGCCTTTGGGCTCAAAGGACCTGGGTTTGAATCCCACCTCCCGCTGTAAGCGCCGTCATCAAGGTGCTTAGCTTGCACCAATACCGCAAAAGTGACCCTGCTTTTTACATGGGTAGATCGGTGTGATCGTGGTGAGAAGGCTGCAGTTGGAAGTGACTTCGGAGAGAAGCGTTACCCAAACGAATCCAGGTTCCAGAGAGGTGTTAACAGCGTGGCCAACGAGTCCGTGTCATGGGCCAAATAATTGCACTTGTGTACGGTTTCAGAAACACAAGGATCGTTTTCCACTTGTGTACGATATATTGTCTGGGTGGCAGTGTGTTTGACACGTGCACACACGCGTACGCACGCACGCATGCACGCATGTACAAAGTTCCCTCGCCATCTTGAAAGGATGCGACAGGTAGATGCGCTTCTGGACCGCGGTACGCTCCAAAGTGCATTAGGCCTTAAAATGAGTGCAGATGTGAATGAATAGCCAGATGCTCCCGACCCATCAGGACCGTTCTCCTCTCTCGGTGGACAGAAGCTCTTCTGTCCCAGGAGCCGTTTCCTGGCTGTCTTCTCGAAGCAGGGCCACTGTGTGAACTGCCCTCGCTCTGGGGGCGGTCCGTCCTGCTGTCCCTGTGCATCACGGTACAAACGCTATGAGGGGAATTAGTTTGTACGTCGATTTGCTCATTTAGGTTTATACAAATTCAAGCTGCATTAAAAATTTCCATATGATCTCGATGTTTGGAAAGAGATGCAAATGCGTCCTCGTGGACGGCATCGTGGGATCCGCGTTTGGCACGTCATCAAGTCCCATACAAACGACATGGTGGATCTAATGATTTGTGGTGGATGTGTGAGGCATCCAACCGTGCAGATCCGTGCTCTGGGATGAACCGTGAAGCAGGTGTGACCGCAGAGGTGTGTTCGCCTCGCCGCAGAAGAGTGTGTGAAGGGCCCCAGGCAGTCCTGCGTGCAAAGGCCTGTAAGAGCGTTGTGTCCCTCTGGACCTTCGCCGCTGGTCAGTTTGCACGTTGAGTTACACGTAGCACTCGGTCAGCTTGAGGCCATAGACACGGTACGTAAGTGGTTCAAATCCCAGGAGCGTTGAGTGTCTTTGGCCATGGCTGCCTGCCGAATAAATGCACTAAGGTTATTTTAGAAGAAATGCTAATATGATGACGTGTTTCCCAAAGTTGTACTGACACGTGTGTCTTTCATGTTGCCTGAAAAGGTCATAAATGACTGAAACCGTGGAAGTTGTACCTTTCAGTTGTAGCGTTCTGACCTGTGATCCCGTGGCAACCTTCCCTACGGATGCCCAATGACCGTCTCGGCGGGGCCAGAGGTCACCCTGTAAAGAACTGTGTCTTGTGGTTATTGAGTGGGTTTCCTTTCGAAGCGGAGACGGAACTGAGGACCGCGACCGTGAGAGCTGGTCTCATCAGGACATGCGGTAAAAGTGTAAAGGTGAGTGGTGAGTGCAGCCTTTCCTCAAGATAAGAACTCCCTGCGTCGGTTCGGTCCGTTTCGCCTTGAGCGAGGAATGCGGGAGGCGTGAACTGGACGGCAGAGCTGAAGGGGGTACCGAGAGGCCAGGAACGCTGTGCTCCACAATACTGCACCTTCCTTGTGCTCTGTGGAGGTCTTCTTGGCATCCTGAACTTCAGTGTCCACCTACTGGCTGAAGGGTCACCGCAAGTTTTGTTCATTGTTCTCTCCGCTCCGAAAGGGATTTAACCTTCTTAACGGCAGTTCGGTGCCCTCGGCTCGCACGCGACCCTCTCTCCTCCCGGTGTTGGAGTGTGAGAGGTGCGAGGCGGAGACGAGCCCCTCGTCAGGGCAGGGAGAAGCAAACACGTCCCTCCTGCTCCAGCTCTTGGTATGGAACAAAGAGGGCCTTGTGGGAGCGGCGGCGACACCGTTGAACCCGCTGAGTCCAGCAGGGTGGAAACAGGCTGAAGGCTGCCCCGCAGACCTCGTGCGGCGGTCGCTTGTTAATCGTTTTCATTTTCACTTTCTCAGAGCAGTTTCTGGGTAAAAAAAAGCAGTTCATATTTGATTATAATGAAGGAATATAAGCGTGCAGGCCATTTGCCAGGTAGCCTGTCCATCCCGCTGCGGAAGGGAGCAGGACCTCAGCAATGTCCAGTCAGCGTGGACCAAGAGCCCTGCAGGGTGTGTCCAGCACTATGTAGCTGAATTCATGCAGGCCCCTAGTCGTCATGGCAACGTGTACCTAATAAAGTGGCCAGCGCTTGAGTCCTCTTCCAGCAAGTAGTTCACTTCTCTAAATATTTGCCCTTCAGCAGAAGTCTGGTGGCACATGATGTTCCCTGCAGGATTATGGGAATTCTCTTTGTCTCTCCCTGGGCTAAGTTTAGCACCCCCTCCACCCCTGCCGGGCCAGCTGCTACATACACTCTTTGCTTCCTGTTCGCCTCGCCTCTTGGCCGAGCTCAGGCTGGACCCCACCAGCTCACGTTCTCAAAGCCTCGGGGCGTGGAGGAGAGCGGTGACGTAATGTGTATGAAATGTGACCTCTCTGAGCTTCTGTAGCATCTCTAATAGTTTAGACGCTGCATGGAAACGTGAAGGTTCTCGTTTGTTCTACTGTGTAACACCAGCTCTTCTGCGCAGCAAACTCCACGCAGCATCCCAGCTGTGAAGGAGTTGCAGAAACGTATCATTTCCCAGAGTCCTGTAGCGCGGCGCCTTATCGGAGCCCAGCACTCCTTCCTGCCGAGCCACACCGTAGGTGTATGACCCATGGAAACCACTTCCTGTGCGGGTGGGATGGGGATGGGAGTGGGGATGGGGGGGGGGCATACTACACATCCCAGAAAGCAACTCCACAAGGAGCCCTGACTCGGCATCATCGCAGCAGGACTGAGCAGCTGAGTCACAGGATGTTCCTCTCTGACACATGAAAGCATTAGTAATTGCGAGGTTACAAACTCCTCGCACCGGCTTTGTGCAACATCTCGGTGTTTTGCTGAGGTTGAGTTCCGGGAAACGCAACTAGCCGGTGCCCCCTTGCTGGGCGGCGATTGGTCCGTGGTGGAGAGATCCGGGTTCGTGTGGGGTCATTATCATGGATTCATCCTGACCTCTCTCTGTCTCCCTGGTCTTCCTTACAGAGGACAATGGCCACAGCTTCCCCTCTATGTCCTCCGGAGAATCTCCCCTCCCTGGGCTCTCAGAGGTAAGGCCCCCAGTCTTTCTCTCTCTCACACACACACACACCCTCCAGTAGTGGGGGCAGAAGTATAATGGCTGTGGGAGAGTGTGTGTGTGTGTGTGTGTGTATCAGTGTGGTGCTATGCTCACGAACACATGACCTTCATCACTCCATCATGAAACGGCCAGTGGGCCACACACTCCTCTCGCTTCCTGTTAGGTAACACACTACTTTCATTTCCCGTGAGGATCACATTCCTCCCACCATCTCAGTTTTTGGAAAATCACTCATTTTTTTTTTTTTTTTCTTATTGTTGGGGAACCTACTCATCTTGCTCTCAGTTAGGGGACACACTCTTTTAGTTTCCTGTTTGGGATCACGCTCCTGCCACCATTTCTATTTTGGAAACGCACTTCACTGGCTTTCTGAATGGAGTTTGCGTTGTGACAAGCAGAGGTCCATATCCACTGTGTGAACGATGCACGAGACTGCATCATTGGAACGTCTCATTTGGTCTGTGACGCTAAACAGCTGCTTTAAAACTGAAGGCTAGCGTGTGCCTGTGTGTGTGTGTGTGTGTGTGTGTGTGTGTGTGTGTGTGTGTGTGCGCGCACGCGCTTCATCCCTCTGGGTTTCCGTGATCCAGTTTGCCTTTGCTCTCCTCTGTCTGCCTGCATTCCGGCCTTGAGATCCACACCAGCACCACTGTGACACTTTGCCTGCGTGGCCTTCGTACCACTTTGTCTTCGCTCCTGTGACGCTGCGGTTCCAGAGAGAGACAGAAACGCCAGCGTCCCCTTCTGTCCGACATACAGCAGCACGAACGCCACTTAGAGAGACTCTCTGTTTATACAAAATAAGGGTGCAATGCTGAAAATTCTAGTTCTGTTTTTCGTGAGTGTGTGTGTGTGTGTGTGTGTGTGTGTGTGTGTGTGTGTGTGTGTGTGTGTGTGTGTGTGTGTGGGGGGGGGGGGGGCACCAAAGGCCTGTGAGTCAGCAAAGAGTGAAATCTCTCCTCCACATTCTTCCTTCACCCTGACTGTCCTCCAGTCTTCCGGAACATTCCATGTCAGACCACGACCTTTTTTGAAAGACAGATTAGTCCTCATGTACTGCTTTCCATGATGACATACAGTGCTAGGTACACCACGCTGAACTCCCCACCGTCATTCACCAATGTATACACCAGAACAGTGTAGCACCCCCCCCTCCACACACACACTGGAGGCAATTTAGAACCACCAGTTCACCTGCGCTGTGGGACAGAACCCACACGAACACGGAGAGGCCAGGCAAATTCCACACACGCTCAGTGGGGATTAAACCCATGTCCAAACCCACAGCCCAGGGTTTGTCTTCCACATCAGTGCTGTCTTCTGCTTCATCGTGTCTCCTTATCGGGGGACTGGAACCTGTGCACTGGATCTATCGATAGGTATGAACTCTGCATACCCAGAGCTCCCTACGGCACGGTAGAGGGGATTGTGGGAGTTTGTCTTCGGGGACTCGGTGCCACTTGTATTGCAACTGGAGATATCCGTGTGATATCCATGATCTCACAAAGCACGCTAACTAAATGAGGCCACTGTGTCCCCCGCACGAGTTCGGACATCGCGTCGAGGACGTCTGGACAATTCCGCGTGTGGAAGTAGAGTTTTCCCCAAAAAAGACAGCGCAGACACAGCGAGAGGCGAAGCGTGTGTGTGTTCTGCGGACGTTCTCGTGTTCGTTGCGTTGCCTGCTGCGTGCTGCATTCTGGGTTTCGGCCACTGTCACAAGTTGCTGTTGTCCCCTTGTGGTCACTTGCGGTTGAGTTCCTGTCTGACCGTTGCGCGTTAACACTGACCGCATTGAAGGACCTTCCCCTGCTCGCCACTGTGCTGCTTGTCACTTTAATTTCAGTAATAATACCTCACGTTCATCTCCCTTCTCCACCCTGCTGGCAATTAACCCCTCCTTGTCCACAGCACTAACCTGGCTGTCTCTCTCTCCCCCACACCTGAACCTGCAACGCACAGAGCGACATCGGGGACACGTCCGTGTGCCTCATCTCCAACCTCTCGGGGGTAAGAGAGGACCAGCGCGTGCGTGTCCGTCTGCGAGCGTCGGTGTCCGCGACCGCGGGATGGGCTGCGAACCCTGTCTCTGTCCGCTGGAACCTGCCTTATGCGTTTGTCCTCGTCTGTCTCATGCACGAGATCGAGTGCTCGCTGGTTTTTGTGTGCGTGTGTGTGTGTGCGTGTGTGTGTGTGCGTGTGTGTGTGTGTGTGTGTTTCAATGAGGTGGGATGTGTGGAATGATGGGAAGGGGCAGCGGCTTTTTGGTGTGGAAATACAGCAGATGTGATGAGCACCCAAAATCCCACAGGTGTGTCTTGTTCTGACACGTCGAGGTCGCCTCCCATTGGAAGTCCAACCAGTTCTTGGACATACTGGCACTGACACCGAGTTGTTCCTTCATAACCTTTACGCTAACTGAGTCAGTACGGTTCTCTTTAAGTGCTCCTTACTCCTGTCTAGCGACTTGGAGGATGAACACGGGTCACATTCGCTCCCCTGCGCGCAGAGGTGTTAGAAAATGGAAGAGAAATCAAAAAAATAAAGCAAGTAAATAAAGTGCAAAGTCTTTGTCTTTGTAAGTGTGTTGTTTATAGCGCAGGGAGGCAGTGCATGGGTTTGACGCGTGATTTATTTCTTTACTGTCATGATTACAGTCACTGGGACACTGTCTTTGAACAACAGTGAAACGTTCAAAGAGGAACATAGGCGCACACACACACACACACACACACACACACACACTAGTTGGACTAATTACACGGTATCAGAACCGCAGCTCTCCTAAACTTGGCCTTCCTGAGCTCTTGTGTTATTTCAGTAGGACCTAAATGTCTCCCAGCTGTTTGATTACAGAGCACCACATGTGTGTTGCGTGTGGCTTCAGTGCCCCTCCTGTCTCAGGCACACTGCTGTCATGTTCCCTCGACCAACTGATTTTCCTCGAGTGACTGTGAAGGAGTGTGTGTGCCTGCCTGCGCACCACTTCAGGTGAGTGTCCTGATGAAGTGTGAGACGCAAACTCCTTTCCCCGTCACCCCACAGATCTGGAGGAAGAGAGCCTTGTTCCTGAAGTTCCGCTCCCGGGTACGGCACGGTAAAGAGGGGGGCGAGCTGCTCTGGCCTTGCCTGTGATTGGCTGAGAGTGTCATGTGACTGCAGTCTTCCCGTCCCCGCATGGACCTGTGTCCCCTTCCCGTGCAGGGCGGTCAGAGGGTCCTCATCTGCATTTAGGTGCCCGGCACAGGTCACACACACGTGCTGCAGCTGCTTGCTCTGTTGCCACGTAACAGCGGCAGCCTGAGTGTCGCCTCCAGCCACAGAAAAGTGGGCCTAGAACTAGGCGTGTGTTTGAATAATTTATACAGCTGCGGGGTAAATAAATGCGTTGATAGGAATATGCCTTTTGGTCGGTGATTATATGTTATCAGTGGCTATAAAGAGTCATTCAGCCTGAGTCACGAAGCTGCAATAGCAGTAACGGCCTTGATGACGATAACATCATCAACAAGTGTTTCTTCTAAACACACACTGTTTCCTTCGCACCTTTGCTTGTGACCCATCCTCCCCCAAGAGGAGAGAACAAAAACACGCCGCTGTCACGCGCAGCCCTTCCATCCTCACCCTCCAGGCAGGTGAACCACCTGTGGAAAGATGCTGTCTCGCGCCGGCCCGTGCGACCTGCCCTCTTCTGATGGCTCCAGACAAAGCCTGCATCTGTCTTCACACACACACGCAGAGCATGCTTCCCAAAAAACATCTTTTGGAAATGTTGTTATTGGTTGACAGGTTTATGTGGTTATGAAATGAACACACACGCACACATCGTCGGAAACCGCTCGTCCCAAGCGGGGTCGCGGCAAACCGGAGCCTAACCCGGCGACACAGGGCGCAAGGCTGGAGGGGGAGGGGACACACCCAGGGCGGGAATTAAATGAACATTTCAAGTTATTTAATTCAAAAAAGATCTCTTAGGCGGATCCATTTTGAGGTAATGCAGTAAAAATATGGTACGCGCTGGGATGCGTGTGGTCGGCTGAGCTGCTCTTTCCACAATCAGATAAAAATAAAACAAATGAAAATAAACTGCACAAAAGTGCGCAGGGCTCCTTCTGCACCCACAGTGGAGGTTCGAGGAGGAGGAGGAGGAGGAGGAGGAGGAGGAGGAAGAAGGCGACTGTTCATCTTCATCAGGGCAGTTATTAAAAGGATGCCTGTGTTTGTTAAAACTAAGACCCTAGTGGCGTCTCCTCCAACCCACACAGCTCCAGTGATTGTGAGCGTCAGCACTGAAGAGCTGATAGGTATACGCACACATACGCACGCACAAGCGCTTGTGTGTTTGCGCATCCGGGCACAGAGCACCTGTATGCTAATGCTGTATTAACAGTAACAGTGGGGGCTATGCATGTTCAAACAGTGTGTGTTAAGTGTGTGTGCCCTAACTGACATGCAGGAGCACTTTGTATGACTGAATGAATAATTTCACTGGGACTCATTGAGCAGCTTTAATTTCCATTGATTCGGCCGCACTTTGTATTCATGTGGTCAGTTGTAGGTGTGTCATTGGTGCCTAGCGGAGTGTCAAGTGCGGAGTAGAGTGTGTCGAGTTCTTGGGTAAGACACTTCCGGAAACCTCTTTCCACACTTGTCATCCAAACTGGAGACGTGTGTAACACGGGGAACAGAACAGATGAAATGATTCTCTGTGGCATTTTGCATGTTTTGTTTCGTTTTGTGTTGGCTGTCCCTCTAAATATGGCAGTTTTGTTTGTTGGCTGTTCCTTCTGAAGACGGTGGTTTCGATTTTGGTGTTGGCCGTCCTTTCTAAGGACAGCAGTTTCAATTTTGGTGTTGGCTGTCCCTCTGAAGAAGGCAGTTTCATTTGGTGCTGGCTGTCTCTTCTAAAGACAGCGGTTTTGTTTGCTGTGGCTGTCCTTTCTAAAGAAGGTGGTTTTGTTTGGTGCTAGCTGTCCCTCTGAAGATGGCAGTTTCGTTTGGTGTTAGCTGTCTCTTCTAAAGACGGTGGTTTTGTTTTGTGTTGGCTGTCCCTTCTAAAGACGGCAGTTTCGTTTTTGGTGCTGGCTGTCCCTCTGAAGATGGCGGTTTCGTTTGGTGTTGGCAGTCCCTTCTAAAGACGATGATTTTGTTTGGTGCTAGCTGTCCCTCTGAAGATGGCAGTTTCGTTTGGTGTTGGCTGTCCCTCTAAACACGATGGTTTTGTTTGGTGCTAGCTGTCCCTCTGAAGATGGCAGTTTCGTTTGGTGTTAGCTGTCTCTTCTAAAGACGGTGGTTTTGTTTTGTGTTGGCTGTCCCTTCTAAAGACGGCGGTTTCGTTTTTGGTGCTGGCTGTCCCTCTGAAGACGTTGGTTTTGTTTGGTGTTGGCTGTCCCTCTGAAGGCATAGGTTTAATTTGGTGCTGGCTGTCCTTCTAAAGATGTCAGCTTCATTTGGTGTTCGCTGTCCCTTTTAAAGATGGTAGTTTTGTTTGGTACTGGCTGCCCCTCTGAAGATGGCCGTTTTGTTTGGAGTTTCTCTGGTGTGGAGGAAATGCAGTGGATAGTGCCACACTGTAGTGCCCAGCTGCACACCCCTTGTATTCCTGGCCACAGTCAGGAAGCCACTGTGGTCGCGGACGACGCCCAGATATCTCCCTGTCTGTGACGTGTAACTGTTGTAAATGAGAGACAGAGAGCCTGGGAAGAGCCCTGGAATCATGGGTCATCTGCGACGATCCAGGGTGTGGTGACAGCAGTGGAAGGGTCCAAGTTCAGGATGCTGTTGGGGTGTGAAGGACTGTAAAGATCTGCCATCCATTGCACATCACTGTACCAACAACAGTCTCTCTGTCTTTAAATCAAACTGCAAGAATAATGAACGTTTATAACTAACAACATGTTTTTTCAGTTCTTCAAAAAGCAAGTTAACTTTAAGAAATTAATTTCACTACATTGAGCTGGGAAATTCACTCACACACACGTGTACATTGGGGCACACAGGACACCCCCATATGTATTAGCATACACACCGCGGACACACACTTGTCCCGCCCATCCTTATACAGTGGACAGGAGTCTCTCACACTGGAGTTGGTCAGTCCTGTCCTTTTATTGGTTTATGACCCTGAAACAGATTTAACCATTTAAAATGTCAGCAGTGTGTTGTCATGGTGAACATACACATACGCATACACACACATACACGTTCATAACGGTCCTGTGACTTTTAAGAGAACCTCTTGCAAGATCTTTCCTTCTGATGCTCCTGTTGGAACCAAAGGGCGTTTCCTTAAAGGGCCTGTACGAAAAGACCACACTAGATGGCACATACGCGCTTGCCCTCTCTCTCTCTCTCTCTCTCCCCCTCACACACACACACACACACACACAGATGGCACGCCTCTTTTAGCCCTTACTCCTCCCCCTTCGTCCATCCTGGTAGACACCGAGCAGACGCAGAGTGAGCACGTGGCATCCTGTCCCGGGACGGGATGGGGTCGTGGGAGGGGTGTGACGGGTGGTGCTGTTCGGCTCCTTAAACCGAAGTCTGGCCGCAGCCCATGGAGCTCAGGGTTCAACATGGACTCCGAGGTGAATCGGTGAATCACTCTTCCTTTTGCTTGTGTGAGGCAGTTGTCAAGGATACGGCTTCTTCCTGCCCTCTGCGGCAGTGGGTCGGGGGGGGGCTATGAGCAGGGCGGGGGAGGGTGGCGGGAAGGAAATGAGCTCTTGGGTTATTTTTAGCTGCTGAAACAGCAGGAAGGGAAAGCCAGACCTCTTCTGCATGACTTCCAGCATGTGGCGCAGGGGAGTTCTGGGAACTGCAGGCAATGTGGGTGCACTGGAGTGAAGGGCGGAGACGGAAGAGGTGTGTATGGCAAAGAGAGGGGGTGCTGTTGGTGATGAGTGGTGGGGGACACCTGGTACCTCACTGAGCCCATGTGACAGGGATGGAAACACCCAGTGTGGGACTTCTGCTGCTCTGTGTGTGTGTGTGTGTGTGTGTGTGTGTGTGTGTGTGTGTGTGTGTGTGTGTGTGCGTGCCGCACCCACGCTCATTCCTCTGCTCATCTTCCTGCAGATTGACAAGCAGAAGCAGAGCAAAGACTCGGTCTACTTCCGGGACGGGGTGCGCAGGATCGACTTTGTCCTGTCCTACGTGGATGACCAGACCAAGGATGGCGAGAAGAAGCTGGTGAGAAAAAAACACTGGAGGACAAACCCAGTTTCTCCGTCATCACAGTGATGTTTCGTTCAGCTTTTTGCTCCACAAACGTGTTGTGAATAATGAGCTCATCACTCTGCGGTCGAACAGGTGCTGCGGAGCCAGCCGGCTCCTTACCCCGCAAGCCATTGCATTTCATTTCATCTTGTTAGGGGCAGCAGGTGGCGCAGTGGTTACAGGTGTCTCCCCTCAGCCAAAGTCCCAGGTTCGAATGCCACCTCCTGCTGTAGTACCCTTGACCGAGGTACTAACCCCGAAGTGAAACAGTTAAAATCACCCAGCCACGTAAATGGGTAAATCAGTGTAAGTAGCTCAGTGTACAAGCATCTCACTGTAAACCACCCTAGAGAAAAGTGTCAGATGAACAAATAAATAACAGGAATGGTCTTGTGCGCTGTCATTGAGCTCATGGATGGGACACGAGGGCCACATTTACCACATTTACTACATCCATCATTAGCTAGTTCTTGAAGAGCTCTCCAGTGTTGGTACCATGGTACCATGTGCTTTGTGTGGTTTGATTGGCGGCAGGAGCGGTAGCATTGGTTGTGTCTTCTTCATCATGTCCACAGTTTAAAGACACGTATGTATGGGGGACGGGGGGGTTAGGATTACGTATCCATCCCCTACAGCCCGGCAGATGAAGTATTAATACATTTTAATACACCGCCACACAGTTGTGTTTTCTCTCTGAGCCCTTCAGGCATCAGGCGCTGCACTTGACAGTGAGTCAGCTTCCCGTGTCCCACAGTGCCGTGCTGTCAGGCACAGCCAGCCGTCCTGCCCGCCCGCCGTGTTCACTGGCTGCGGCTGCGGGGACAGGGCCTCTCTTCTGCTTTTGCTCATCATGTGTCGTCACTGGGGCCACTTTCGCTTCTGTCCTGGCGATGTGGGCTGGTGGCGGTCCGTCTCGTGGGCATGCTGCTGTGGGTGGAGCCTCGATGAGGACCCGCTTCACTGTCCCAATGCAGATGCGGTGACTGCGACCCAGGCAGCCCTGATGAAGACGAGCAGTGTGCTGCTGCCATGGCAACAGCTTTTAATTCCTTGTCTCATGTAGCATTGCTGGTCTGTGTGTGTGTGTGTGTGTGTGTGTGTGTGTGTGTGTGTGTGTGTGTGTGTGTGTGTGTGTGTGTGTGTGTGTGTGTGTGTGTGTGTGTCACCTTCAAACGGCACGGTGAACTGGAATGACCAAAGTGGCGGCCTCCTTGCTCTGTCAGCCTGTCCCTGCAGAAGGTTCAAGATTCGAGAAACACGTTTCCTGATAGAATTCCTGTTCCGTGTGTGTTTGTGTCTGAGAACAGGAGAGGAGGAAGGAGTTTGAGGCCAACCTGTTGAAAGTGGGACTGCAGCTGGAGACAGAGGACAAATCAGTGAGTACTTGGACTGGCAGACACGCTATTTTACACACACACAACCACATACATACACATTCTCTGTCTCACACACACAGGCACACACTGTCAGCAATAAATGTAATGTTCCTTGTCCGCCCATAGAAAGCTCACAGTTGCTGCATGCACACACACTCTCACACAGAGGACACGCGCACACACACACACACACACACACACACACACACACACACACAGAAAATGGCCATGCTCCACACTGCTCCTGCTCTGACCCCTCCTCACCTACCTCGCCCCTCCGCAGGAATCGGATGACGGCAAGACCTACTTCCTGAAGATCCACACGCCCTGGGAGGTGCTGGCCACCTACGCGGACGTGCTCAAGATCAAGGTGCCCTTCAAAGTGAATGACATCCCGAGCCACCAGGAGATGACAGTAAAGTGTTTCTCGAAGCCCTTCCGCTTGCCGGAGACCGTCATGAACCCGGAGCCCGACTACTTCACATCGCCCTTCGACAAGAACAAGATCGACTTCTTCCTCATTGACAACAAGGAGACCTTCTTCCCTCCGTCCACTCGCAACAGGATCGTAAGTGACCGCCTGCGTCTAGCCGCACCCCAACCTCCCCACACCACACCTAGAGAGACACCGCTCACGGGAAGGCTGCGGGTTCAGGTCCCGCAGGGAAAAAGAAATGAACACAAAGGGCTCCGGTGGAAACACTGCGCAGCTTCATCTTCGCATCACTCGTCTAGTCCGGTGATGGGGGGTCCGGTCATTTGGTCACAAACCACAACACGGTCTAAACTGGTGAAGAAGTAGTAGTACAGTAGTGGCAGTAACAGCAGTAGTAACAGTATGAGTAGTAGTAATAGTAGTAGTAGTAGTAGTATAATACACCCACAGCGAGATACACAGTTGAAGGTAACTAGTGCCTGTGGCTGTGGTTCACACCCCCCACCCCCTACCCACCTGGCTGTGGCTCCGCCCTCTCTGTAGGTCTACTACATCCTGGCCCGCTGCCCCTACTACAAGGAGGAGCACAAAGACAAGGACAAGAAGGGCATCAAGCGGCTGCTCAACAACGGCACCTACACTGCCGCGTTCCCCCTGCATGATGTGAGGCTCCGCTGCCCCCTACTGCTGCGCCGGCACAGTATCAGTGCGCTTTGCCACATGGGCCCTGGGCGCCTTTGGTTGGTCTGGTGACTACGGTAATACGTGCTAACGCTAACCGGTTTGTGTGCGTGTCCCTGCCCGCGCAGTGCCGCTACTGGAAACCGTCCAAGGACTCCAACTGCGAGAGCGAGCGCTACAACCTCTACAAGTACTGGGCTCGCTTCTTCCGCTTCTACAAGGAGCAGCCGCTCAACCTGATCCGGTGAGGGTAGCTCTCAAGTCCCCATGTCCTTGTCCCCCATGGATGACTAAGGGGGCCGTTCAGCACCTGTTGTTTTCCGCCACAGGAAGTACTATGGGGAGAAGATTGGCATCTATTTTGCCTGGCTTGGGTTCTACACTGAGATGCTGACCTACGCCGCCGTCGTCGGCCTCATCTGTTTCATCTACGGGCTCTTCACCTATGACGAGAATGTCTGGAGGTAGGAAATGATGACGGAAAGGTCACTCGCTCGTGTCTTGTCTCAATGTACGTGCTTAAGAAAAGCTCACGGGCTTCCTGGAAACAGCTAGCGCCACACATTAATGTCAAATTGAGTCCCAGTACACGGATGTCCTTTCGGCGAAGGCCCGTGACGCCCAAACGAGGCTCTCGCCGGGGGTTAAGTGTCGGTTGGGCGTCAGGTGTCCTCGTTGCTGCCCCCCTCCCTCTGTGCTCTCAGTCAGGAGATCTGCAACCCGGAGATTGGCGGCCAGATAGTCATGTGCCCGCTTTGCGACAAGAAGTGTGGCTACTGGAAGCTCAACTCCACCTGCGAGTCGTCCTGGGTGAGCGAGGCTTCGAGCGACGTCATACGGGCTGTCGGGGGGTCTGTCGGGAAATGAGCATTTGAGAAGAGTTGCGCTGAGCAGATGAATCAGTAACAAACGGTTTTGTTGGCATGCTAGAAATATATAATAAGGAGGTCTGGCAGCGTTTAATAGTATGTGTGTGTTGGTCACGGCCGTCGTCATTGTGCCTCTTCCAGCAATCGAACCTGTTCGATAACGTGGGGACCGTCTTCTTCGCCATCTTCATGGGTATTTGGGGTACGTAACCGTCTTCTGTACATGAGTACCGCGTGTAGTCTGCAGTCGTCCGTCCGGCTGAGCGACGCTGTCCGTCACACGGCCATCTCGTTGCCCACCGGTCCGTGGTCGAACCCATATGTGGTGAGCGCCTGCATGTTCTCCACGCTGCAGTGACCCTGTTCCTGGAGTTCTGGAAGCGCCGGCAGGCCCGGCTCGAGTACGAGTGGGACCTCGTGGACTTTGAGGAGGAGCAGCAGCAGCTGCAGCTCCGGCCCGAGTACGAGACCAAGTGCACCGGCCGCCGGCTGAACCGCATCACCCAGGTACCGTCTCCCAAGGGGGGGCTAGAGCCAGTCGAAGCTCTGCGAGCCTGGCAGTAGTGAGCTTTACTGAGTGTTTACTGCCTCCATTACCGGGTATTTATTTGCTCCTTTACTGGGTATTTGCCAGGTCCTTCACTAGGGATTTACCACTTCCGTTACCAGGCGCTGTCAGTGACCCTGACCAGGTCATTTACTGGGTATTTACTGTGTCTTTTACCATGTTATTCACGTGATCATCGACAAGGTCCTTTGTCCAATCTTTTACCGGGTGTTTAATGGACCCTTTACTGTGTATTTACTGAGCACTTGATCGAGTTCTTTACTGGGTGTTAAGCTGGTCCTGTACTGGGTATTCACCGGGTCTCTTACTGTATGTTGGGTGCCGAAGCACTAGGGGGCACTGTGAGCATTAAGCCAGATTTGCTGTAACTGTTTACTGCTCCCTGCCCCGTAGGAAATGGAGTGGGTTCTCAACAGGTCGGCAGCAGACTTCATTGTGAAGCTCCTGCTGTGCTGGACCACTGTGGTCCTGTGGGTAAGACTGGTACACAGGACGCTAGCGTCGGGGCAGAAGGGCCACTGCTGGGAGAGCCTGGATGCCCGCAGGGCATGATGGGAACCTCTGACCGCACGGAGGAGGGTCATCTGGTCTGGGCATCGCTTCCATCGCTCAAAGCGTGCTTGCAAAGTGCCTCGAGTGGTTGGCGGTTGAGGAGGCACATGGCCCGATTGCTCTTTAAAAGTCTGTACTGCAGACGCCCAGCTCACTGTAAGTGAGAAAAGTATTGTAAAGGAGTGCCAGAGAAGGTAAATGGCCTTTGAAGCCAAGAGACGTGTCATCAGCAAGCGCATTCATCGGAAGCCAGTGCTGTGACGGCTGACCCTCCTGCGAGCAGCTCTCCCCCAGGGCCAACATGGCGTCCAGCGCTGTCCCACTTGCTGGCGCTCCCTGCCAGTGTCTGACCACTATGCCCATTGACTGCCTTGTCTTTGCTTTGCTTGGTTACCGTGCAGGAAATGGAACCTTACTTACCCATAACAAGCCAGTGTGCTCGCTTCTGCCTGTCCGGAACCACCGTTCTCTTCTGGGTGAGCATTGTCCCGTACTGGTACACAGCTGCACCCGTACTCCCCGGTCCCTCTCTTCGCATCTACACAGTCGTCCCTTGGCGTTGTTGTGTCCTCCAGACCCCCTTCCCGCTCCTGTACAGAGATGAGGAGCTGGAAGCCTCTCTCCCGAAAATTCATATTATCATCATTTGGGTTCTGCAACAACAGCATCAGCTGCACTTCCACGCCACAACTGCGGGACAGGGGGCTGGTGTTGGATCACACCATTCTGTGTGTACTTCGTCTTACTAATTGAGGGGTAGCTGACCGAGGAGAGCATTAATGAGCACAGCATACCTGTTATATCTCTCTTTTCTAAATACACCACCTTGTGTCTACATCACAAATGTGTGTGTGTGTGTGTGTGTGTGTGTGTGTGTGTGTGTGTGTGTGTGTGTGTGTGTCGGTTTTGTGCAGCCCGCGCAGGCTCAGATGCATGTTTGTCAGAATTAGTATTGCTTCTGCAGCATTTTCCCTCGCTGGCCCACAGATGGCGCTCATCATCGCCAGCATGATTGGCGTGATTGCCTACCGCCTGGCGGTGTACGCCGCCTTCTCCAGCATCATGAAGGAAAATTCCACGAAGCTGCAGGTCGTCGGTTCCCTCATCACGCCGCAGCTCGCCACCTCGGTCACCGCCTCCTGCATCAACTTTGTCATCATCATGGTGCTCAACTTCCTGTACGAGCGCGTTGCCATCTGGATCACGGACATGGGTGAGGCCTCGCCCGTTGCACTCTCATTCGCAGTGAGGCGCTCAGGTGGTCAGTTCACCGAGACCGTGATCGCAGTGCGTTCAGCTTGCAGTTTGCCGTAAAGCTTAGACAGGTAGCACGTAAAATAGTCCTCAAGCTGTCAAGTCTGCTAACGCTGGCTCTGTTCCTGAAAGAAACCTCACTGACTGATGGATCGATCGATTAATTGACTGATGGACTGGACCCGCAGCCACATTGACAAGTCATCCTTTCGCAACTGGGTCTGAGGGTCTCCTGTTCTAGCACTGGCCTCCTCACGCCAGCGGTTTCCCTGCACCGGATTGTACAAGAAGCAGGAGGTCGAAGATCCCAGCGCTTAAATCCCGTCGTCCTGTTCAAACAGAAATCCCCAAGACGCACCTGGAGTATGAGAACAAGCTGACGATGAAGATGTTCTTCTTCCAGTTTGTCAACTACTACTCGTCTTGCTTCTACGTGGCCTTCTTCAAGGGCAAGTTCGTGGGCTACCCGGGCAAGTACACCTACATGTTCGGCGGCCAGAGCAACCTAAGGAACGAGGAGGTGAGTCTCCCGTGTTGGAACTTGTCTCGTCCCCGTGCGTCTCCCTCCTCCTGAATTCCCGCTGTTCGACCTGCAAGCGCAGTTAGTGTCATTTACAGGAAGCCGAGAAGCCCTCGCTGACATGTCGCTTCCCCACAGTGTGACCCGGGCGGCTGTCTCATCGAGCTGACCACCCAGCTGGTCATCGTCATGGCCGGCAAGCAAGTGTGGGGCAACATCCAGGAAGCGCTGGTGCCGTGAGTGTCCCTTCCTCCAGCCCCGTCTCCGTGGCGGGACGTCCTTGAGGTCTGACACAGGGCTCTCTGTCCGAGCGGCAGCTGCAGCGCCGACCGTAGAGCTGTTCCGAGGTCTGCCGACCAGAGCGAAATGTACGAAAACAACAGGAAATTTCTCGCAGAAACAGGAAGTTCCTGAGTTCCAAAGAAAACCTTCTGTTGGCCCCAAAGGATGGCGATGTAAACATTCTCCCTGATTTTGCTCCCGCTGACATAGAAAGATTGAGTATAGTTCGCAGCAACGGCCTCTTTGTACGTGTTAGCAAGTTAGCTCTGCGTTAGCATCTTTGCTTCATGTTAGCATGCTAGCGAGAGCCACATTGTCACGTCCTCCACCTGGCAGCCGCCAGTGAAAGTGTGCCGCAAGGTGCCATCTCCCGCCCATTCCGGGGACTGTGTCCGCAGGTGGCTGTGGAACTGGTGGGGAAGTCGGAAGGCCCGCAATCACCCTGAGAGCCTGTACAGCCGCTGGGAGCAGGACCACGACCTGCAGAATTTCAGCCAGCTGGGCCTCTTCTATGAGTACCTGGAAATGGGTGAGCTCCGAACCTCTGAAAGAGCAGAGACGCCTATGAGCTCTGAGGTCCATACCTAAAGCTCTACTAGTCTAGGTGCCGCACCCATCACTCGCGTGGATCTGCTTCCCCGCCCACAGTGATCCAGTTTGGATTCATCACGCTCTTTGTGGCCTCCTTCCCCTTGGCGCCGCTCTTGGCTCTGCTCAACAACATCATTGAGGTGCGCGTCGACGCCTGGAAGTTCACCACGCAGTTCCGGCGACCCGTGGCCGCCAAGGCGCATAGCATCGGGGCCTGGGAGGAAATCCTCAACGGTGTGGCCATCCTGTCCGTCGTCACAAACGTGAGCGTGTTTCGAAATCCCTGCGTGCGCGTGCGTGTGTGTTCATGTGCCCTTCTCTTTATTCAGCCTCTCTCACACCTTCCCCTCACCAGGCGTTTATCGTGGCCTTTACCTCGGACATGATTCCGCGGCTCGTGTACTACTACGCCTACCACCCCGGCGACTCGCCCACCATGGAGGGCTACATCAACAACAGCCTGTCCATCTACGAAATCTCCCAGTTCCCTGAACATAATCGACCCGATCAGTCAGAGAACCCAGTCTGGTTCAACGAGACCATCATCACGACCTGCAGGTGTGTGTGACTGTGTGTGCATGGCGGGGAATGTTTGTGTGTCAGTATGTGCAGTGCAAAGGTGTGTATCCACACACACACACACACACACACACTGGTAACGTACCGTGTCCCACAGATACCGGGACTACCGCTACCCCCCGGGCCACAAGAGGGAGTACTCGCACAGCATGCAGTTCTGGCACATCCTGGCTGCGAAGCTGGCCTTCATCATCATCATGGAGGTAGGAGACACACTGCTTGCGCCGTTGTCCTGAGCCGCCACGTCGACTCCTTCGCCGCAGCAGAGTGTCCGCGTGATGGGATCCGCAGTGTCTCACCATTGCTCCGGATGTTTCTGTCTCTTCCTCCAGCACGTGGTGTTTGTGGTGAAGTTCTTTGTGGCGTGGATGATCCCGGACGTGCCCTCGGAGGTGAAGGCGCGTATCAAGCGCGAGCGCTACCTCATCCAGGAGTACCTGCACAACTACGAGGTGGAGAAACTCAAACTCCAGCTGAGCCAGAGCAACGGGGGCCACGTGCAGTGTGATGCGGCCCAGATCATGGCTGCCGAGAGACACCAGGTGCTGTCCGAGTGCCTGTAGCCCTCGTCCCCTTCCGTTGACTCAGGGCGCCCCCGGAAGCCGAGCGGCTGCAGCGACGCTACGAGGGGCTCCAGCTTCCCAATATGCACCAAGAAGAGCTCAAGCATCTGACTTCACTGGACCTTGGTTATCCTTCCTCACGAGCAATCGCTGAGGGAAGGCGGCCCTTTCCCACCCGCACTAAGTGCTGTTGCAGTGTGTCCCACCCGTCGCCATGGGGATCCGCAGCGTCGCCGAACGCACCCTGTCCGAGCGCGGACAGCCTCACGAGAGCCATCGCTCGACACACGATCATTCCATCGCACGCCTCTTAGTTTTTGCATGTTCCCGTGGAGCTCGCGGGGAAGCCGCCTCGTTATTTATTCTTTCAGACGGTTATATAAGAGTCTTCCCAGCGTCGGTTCAATGTTTCCTTATACGTTGTGCATAATTACCAAAGAATGGCGTAAGCAATGTTGCAGAAATAAGCTTCTATGACTAAGTGCTCAAGAAATCTGATTTCTGTGTCGTCTTTATCATTTGTAGGATAAGGTTGTCTTGATAAGAACTGTGATACAAAGTGTTTCGTTGCTGTAAGCGGAGGCACGAGTTGAGTAACTGATGCCGGAGCCCAAGAAGCGAACGCTGTCACCACAGGGGGCGCCGTTCTTCAGAGCATTACCTCTGGGCTCCAGCCTCAATAACCTGCATGTTCCGAGGTTCACGCGGAAGGAGCAAGACGACACTCGATACCCCATTTAGAAGGTGAAGGCGGTTGGAGCCAAACTCACTGTGAGCATGTTCGCAATGGCGCAGACCTCCAGCAGAGAGTGTGAGCGAAACACACCGTTTTCACTGCTGTCGTTGCACTATAAGAGTGTGTGTGTGTGTGTGTGTGTGTGTGTGTGTGTGTGTGTGTGTGTGTGTGTGTGTCTGCATGTCTGCGTACACACATTCATTTCCTGTGTTGCTTTCAGCGATTTCTCACCTGGATGGTCCTGTTCCACAGATGCAGGCACTTCCTCTCCCCAGTTCCCATGCGCTCTGATTATGGTTCCCCAGAATGCACCAATTAACACATTTGCCTACACAACTGATGAAGGATCCCAGGATGGGAAGACAGTTTGTTCATCATTTAGTTGCGTTTCACGTTCATGCAGGTGCCAAAGAAAAAACGTGTTCGCTGATACTGTGTGCTCGTGTTGACCGGGGCAGTGCAGCCGCAGACCTCCGATGCATATTATGCTAATTTTTAGCCATTTTTACCCCCCCCAGCCCAGTGGCGACGACAAGAACCACTGCATTAGCTGATGTGTTTCGTAGTTGCGGTGCTACAGGGCCCCTCCCGCAGGCGCAGTTCCGCACAAATGCTCTCCAGCTGTAGTTTGTCCTCTAGACCGGCCACGGCGAGAACGGTTCCCCCGCTATGGTCGTGACGGCTTCTCCAGGAAATCGGAGCAGTGACAGGCGCACGGAAACGGTGCCCACCCGTGGGCGGCGGGTCTGGCCCTTTGTGTCAGGCAGGTGTACCTGCTGGGGGGTGCTGCTCGCAGGAGCAGCTGTCGCGTGTTTACCGCTTTCTGGAGGCCACCGGGGCACCGCGCCCACAGGACAGATCTCCATTTAATGGGCCTCTGTTTACCAAGTGTCAGCACTTAATGAAAAGTGGCGTGTGATGTGCAGGTCGCTGTGGCGCCTCGCACAAAGAGCGGCCACTCTTCTCACTTGTGGCCCCTATTCTGTTGACTCGTTCACGTCTCAACGGCGGGCGGCGACGACCTTTGTTTCCCGTCGGGCATGGAGCAGCTAATGACCGAGGCGTGACGGACGGTGACACCGATGCCCCTCACTGACGGCAACGGTCGATCATAGGCGGAGGCTGTTACGCCACGTCCATCTCCCTGCTCCTCGAATGGCACGTGAAAGAGCGCTTCACCGCGTGCGCGCTTTTCCGCTGTATCGGTTAATCTACCGTGGACATGGTTGCCGTAGCCTCGTGAAAGATTTCTCTCCTTATTTACTTTTTTTGTTGAACTTAAAGCCAACTTTAAGAGGGATATTTCAGATGAAGGCTCTTGTGTGAATGACGTCTGCAGGGACGCCTCGTTTCCGGGGTCTCGCCGGGACCCCGACACGTGCTCCAGTTCAGGAGGAATAAAACATCTATGCATCGACGAAATCCATGTGCAAACTCCTTGCGGAGTCTTGCGGAGCGTGGCCTTTTCTGTCTTTTCTATCGTCTCCTTATGCCTTAAAAACTCCCGTTTATGGGTTTTTTTAATTTTTTTTTTAACACAACATGTTTTATTCTGTTTCTGTTTGTTTCTTTGTGCTTGTTGAGATTTCATGTGAATCAGTCTTTATTTTAAATACTTTTAAGTTTACAGTTTTGTACAAGATCGCTTCACTGTTCCCCTCAATGCATTTATCCAAAGTAAATTTCACCAAAGTATATGGAATGGCAAATAAAAAATAAAGGATTAATAAACTAACTGTGTCACTGCATCATGTGTTGGATAATTGTCAGTACTGCAGGTTTTGGGTGTAGAACAATGGTAACTTACCACATTTGCGTCCCGGTGTGCGGGGACACGATGTGCCGTTTGCCCACAGAAAGCGAGGACTCTTCTGTCTCGGAAAAGGTCGTCGCTCGTTTTGTCGTTTCGGGATGAGCAGCTGTAGTGTGTTCATGTCTCCTGTGAATGGTGTATATTGTAGGGAAGGACTTGTTTTCCCATACGGTGCCTCTAGATCTCACACACACACACACAGACACACACATGGCTACATGTAGTTGTTCACCTTACGATACACGTTATTTCCACATGCTGGAAAATGGAAACTTTATTTATCGTATGATCAAAAACAGGTCTTTAGCAACATACGACAAGCTTTATTTATTTATTTATTTTTTGGCTGCATGGTAGTAGTGAGACCAGTTTGATCAATTTGAAGAGCGTTTAGCCGTCAGGGACGTTGCCGGGGGGTCACTGCGGGGAGGTAGCTCTTCTTGACCCCGAGTAAAACGGGTAACGAAAGAGTGAACATGGTGACGAACCTACCCTCCCAGTGTCTGCACGCCAACGGTGCCGTTCTGAACGTGGACGGCGCGACCCTCGATCTGTTCCCCAGGGCGCAGCCAGCCCTCAAAACGGGACCGACACGGAGAAAGGGAGAGGACGAGCGCAGATGGGGCAGATGGGTGGGGTGTTTGCACAAGCGCTCAGCCGTTCCCGTCACCCAGGAATGCGGCGGCGAGGAGCCGCTCTCCATCGCACACCGCTGCTGAATCGGAGAGCTGAGGCAGCCGCTCGGCGATGGGGAACCGCCAAACGCAGGTGAGCGAGGGCCGCGCTGGGACCGACACGGTGACATCTGCCGAACCGAGGGGCGGTAACGGCACGGTAACGTGAGGCGTCCGTGTTACCCGTGTCACGAGCCGTGACGTACGGAGCGTTGATGCGGCAGCTTCCGCCGCTCGTGTTTTTGCGACGCTCCAACGCTCTCTAGTTTGTTCTCCTTAAGAGGAGAATTATGAGGAGCTGTGGAAGCGATCAAGGTGTAACTCCCATCCCTCCCCACCCCCCAATCCGCCCCACAGCCCCTAGAGCTCATCTACTGCGAGCTCAGTGCCCCAGGACAGGAGCGCATGCTGCTGGTGCAGATGTACCTGCTGCCCACCTTCTTCCTGGTGGTCCTGGTGCTCGGGCTCCCCCTCAACCTGCTCTCCCTCTGGGTCTTCTCCCGGCGCCTCAAGCGCTGGACGCGCGGCACCCTCTTCCTCTTCAACCTGGCGCTGGCCGACGCCTCCTGGCTCCTGGCGCTGCCCTTCCTCGTCCAGTACCACCTGGACTCCGTGAACTGGACGCTGGGCCGGCCGCTGTGTACGGCCGTGCGCCTGCTCTACCACAGCTACTTCTACCTGAGCATCTTCTTCGTGACCTGCGTGAGCGTGGAGCGCTACGTGGCCATCGTGCACCCGCTGCGTGCCGTCGCCCTGCTGGGTCGGCGCCAGGCCTGCGTGCTCTGCGTGGCCATCTGGGCGGCGACCCTGGCTTTCAGCAGCCCCGTGGCCCAGATGACGGAGCTGCAGCGCTGCCCCGCCGCCAACCACACCAACCGCACCATCTGCACCCTCTACGTGATGCTCGAGGACCCCCGGGAGAGCCTGCCGTTTTCCCTGTGCTGGTCCTTCGCGGGCTTCCTGCTGCCGCTGGCCGCCATCGCCTATTGCTGCGTGCGCAGCGTGCTGGAGGTGCGACGGCGCCGCGGCCTCTGCAACGGCAGGGGGCGCCACCTGACCAGGCTTCTGAGCGCCGCACTCGTGCTCTTCGCCCTGCTCTACCTGCCCTACCACCTGACCCGCAACGCCGCCGTTGCCGTGCGGGCCTTGTACCCCCGGAACCCAGAGGCGTGGCAGCCCGCCAGCCTGGCCTTTGCCCTCGAGATGTGCGTGTGCAGCCTGAACTCGTGCGTGAACCCGCTCTTCAGCTGCTTCGTGGGCCGGCGCTTCCGCCGCGAGTTCTGGGGCGCCTTCGCCAGGCTCTGCCGCTGTGCCTCCAAGCTGAGCTCTTCGGAGACGTTGCGCGATGGGACTCGGGAGGCGGAAGACCGGGCGCCTGCCGCGGTCTGCGCGACGACCGCAGTCTGGGCCGAGAGCGGCGAGGGCGGCGGTGCGCCGGCACAAATGCGTCCGGGGGAGGGAGCGTGCAGCAGGTTGCCTGACGGGGCCCTCGCTCATAGCCGGCCCGGCGTGACTCATCGTAACTGTTAACTTGGTCCGTGCGGCTCACCGTCGCGGGCCACGTGTGGACGCGGTCACGGTGCTTCTCGCCTTTTGGGAGCTGAGCTTCGCACCGGAGAAGGAGCTCAGAAAGGCCCCGTTCGGACCGAAAGAAGCGTCGAGTCGAGCGCAGAGCGTCGCTTCGCACCTCTTTCTTCTTCCTTCCGCAGTCTCTCACTTTCGCTCGCTCCTTGTCCATAAGGGCTCATCCAGTGCGGGGTCGCCGTGGTCCGGAGCCTAATCTGGAAGTGCAGGGCACCTAACCGTGCGTCACACTGCAACCACTCATTCTCACACACACACACACACACACACACACACACACACACACACACACACACGTTGTGGAGCGTTTCCCCCCCCCCGCCGGTCTTGCGAGTTTGAGCTCCACGGCGCCCCCCTGCGGACAGCGCAGTCCTAACAGTCCACGTGCCCGAGGTCGCGCTCAGCTCCGGAAGGAAACGGAAGGAGGAGAGAAGAGAAAGTGGAGCGAGATTGAGGGGACAGCAGCAACAGGCCGCGTGCGGGGCTGAAAGACATGCGCAGAGTGGACCGACCGACACACACACACACACACACACACGCACGCGCGCGCATAGAGTGATCGTACACACCGAACACACACGCTGAGAGGGAAAGCGATGCGCTGCTGTGTTCCTCCGTTTCTCCCCCTCCCCCCCCCTCCTTCTCTTCCCTGTGTGTCTCGCGGCACTCGGACCCCCCGCAGACGGACCCGCAGGTACTATCGTATCGCTCTTTTCTTAAATTCTTTTCTTTTCTTTTTCTTTCTCTTCTTCGGTATGTTCCTTTCCGCCGTTTGTGTGAACATCAGAACTTTTTTGGAGGTTTTAGAGCAACTGCTTCGTGTTTTTCTTCCTCTCTTACTTTCACTTTCCATTTGGTTCTCCTTATGACCCGTATTTTACCTTTATTTACCTTTATGCCCCTGTATTTCCCTTTTTTACCCCGTTTCCCTTTGTTTCTCCCCTCCTTGACCCCCCACATTGATCTGCCACCTCGTTTCCCCTGCCTTCTCTCTCTCTCTCTCTCTCTCTCTCTCTCTCTCTCTCTCTCTCGCTCGTCTAACCCCCCCCAGTGTTGACCATGGCGGTGTCCAGCTCGACGGTCATCACCCTCAACGCGAGCACGGTCCTGCTGCGGTGGGACGTGTCCAGTCCGCTCACCGTGGGCCTCATGGTGCGGTTGCACGCGCTGGCCCGGCCGGTCACCGTCTCCACGGCCCCGGTAGGACCATCGGCCTCCGTCGCTGAACCTTCCGTCGTACCCAGTGCTTCGGCGCGCGCTACATGGAGCGGGGGGGACGCTCTTCTGCACTCGCTCTGCAGGGCTTCCCAGCGGACGCGTCGTACACGGGGACGAGCGCCGGCTTGTGGGTGCCGCTGTCTCCCTGGGACGCGCACGTCAGTGTGTACGCGAGGGCCGAGAGCGCGGTCAACGTCAGCGTCTCCGCCGCGTCTTACTCCCAGCAAGGTAGCGTGAAGTCGCCATGCTCTCAAAGTCCATCACGGGCATGGGGTTCGGGGTGGTTACACTCTTCCCCCCCACCCCAGACCCAGTCCCAGGGGCCTGCAACCTGGAGTTCAGGATGGAGAACGACCCCAACGTCCACCTGAACTTCACAGAGTACGAGACGGTGGCGCAGTTTGCAGCGGCCAATATCGGCACTTCGAGGTAAGAGACTGCTGGCCACACCTCTCACCTGTGTCTCAAGTACTGCGGTAAAGCACATCGCCCGGCTGACTCCGCGTGCGAGTGTCACATTGTGCCGTTTGGGCTTCCCTGCAGGGGACAGACTCCGCCCCCCTGTGACGTGGACCAGGCCGCCCACTCGCGGTGGGAGCTCACCTACGATGTGTACCACTACTTCCTGCCCGAGGGGGACCTCCGTGAGAGCACTCTGTTCGAGGCGCTTGGGGAGATCTACTCGGTGGAGGCTCTGCAGCAGCGAGCCACTAAGGTGTCTTTTGGGTCTCTCTTGGGATCACGCTGCCATCACACTGGGATCACACTGGGAACGTCCCCATGACTGCTGGCTCCCTCCAGGTGGCGTCGCTCAGTTCAAACGCCAAGACTCGGCTCTACGGGAACGCGTTCCACGGGTTAGGGGTCCTACACGTGGTGGTGGTCACGGACCCTGTCTTCAACACCTCCTCCCTCTATGTTCCCGCATCCACCTACAGCTGCTACTTCAGTTCCATAGACCCGCCCTCCTGCCACACGCAAGGTGATGCCCCACCCGCAAGGTGGAATACGCCCCGTTCTGTGTTCTGGTCCGAGTGTGTCGCTGAAGTGTGCAGATAGAACCGCCGCGTGGTCAGATTTGGTCAGCTGCGGTCAGGTGTGAGCAAGTGGGAACAGCTGGGACCTCCTGTTGGAGCAGGGTGCTCTGGCGTGACTGCAGGATGCGGGGATCTGATGGAATGGCAGGGATGAGACGGCTCACTCTCGCTGCGGTCGCGCACTGTTGTCCTCAGGAGAAACCTTCTGGCTCGTGTTCCTCACCCTGCTGGGGGTCTACGGCCTGCTGGTTTGCTTCACGGGACATCGCTTCCTGGAGGCAGGTGAGCAGCCCCGCCCCCACCGCTCCTCATGCTCTCAGCATTCACTCGAACACCTTGGTTCTCGTGTGGTTCTTACGGTCCAGCTGCAATTTGTACACCGAAAATGACCGAGTTTAAAAATAGCGGCGCCGGACCATCCGCGCTGCAGCTTCTCGTGTTTTTTGTCCTCCGTCAACTCCTCTCGTCCGACTGACCTTCCCGTGACCTTATTTTGGTCTCGCGGACCGGACAGGAAGTCGGCAAGAACGGAACACGGGTCAGAGGTCATTCCGATGTTGGATGTTCTCACCCGGGACCGTGGTGGACATGTTCGCGTCCACGTGGTCATTCCGCTGTCCCTAATGAGCGTCACACTGCTCCTCTCCTTTCCTCCCAGAGTACTTCTTCTTCGGCTTCCTGGTTTGCAGTTTCCTGTGTGTGGCGCTGGTGGCGCGATTCTCAGGAGAAAGTATACAGCGTGAGTCTGCGTCCCCCATGTGGACGTCCCGTCCCGCGCAGTGCTTCGCGCACCCTGATGCCGCCTTGCCGTTGCAGGGACGGGCAGGGATTGTCCATGTTGCTTTGGAGTTTGTGGAGGGGGTTGCCATGGAAACACCCCCCATCGCTCTCACATCGAGACAGACTTGCACATATTTCTTTTTACAATATGACTTTTAGACTCTTTTTTTTTTTTGCGTTGCTCTGATTCACCTCAGTGCGAATTCAGTTTGAGGTTCGCTTCATTGCACCAGCAGCACATGCAACATGTACAGCACACGCAGGGGTCGAACTGCCTCGGAAACACATCAAATGCCGCTCTTCATATTCAGTTATGATGACTATTTACTCGTATGTTTGATGAATTTTTGCGTGACCTGTCCCCCCCCCCCCCCCCAACAGTGTGCCTCGTGTACGGCGCTGTGGCCGGCTGGGTGGGCGGGGGTCTGTGCGCCCTGTGCAGGTGGAGGTTCGGCACACCTGTCCTCCTCACCTTCCTGGCGGGCGTGGCCCTGGGGACCCTCCTGGCGGCTGTTGTCATGGTCACACCTCTTGGTGAGAACGGGGAAGGTCAAGGGTGTATGTGTGTCTCCATGCTGGAGGGGTGGGGGGTCTGTTGTTCTACCCTAACACTGAAGTGCCGCACTTACAAAACACACAGATGCAGTGTCTATGAGCTCCAGTCCTATGTTTCTGTCTCCTCGGTTCACATGCCACCTACAGTCAATGAGGGGGTGATGAGGAGCGATGTCCTCTACTGGACCTGCGTGACAGCCATGGCGCTTGTCCTGCCCACACTCCTGCTCACCTGCACCAGAGCTGTAAGTCCTGACTGCCTGATATGCCCCTCCCCTCCCCTCCCCTGCCCCGCCTCTGTCCTCCTGGCCCCTCCCCATCACCACACCACCTCTGTCCTTAAATCCTTCTTCGGTTGCGAGACATCAGTTTATAAATGTTTTATTTAATCTCTTAGTCCGTACGAAGCAGATACACTGGCCCCTTGGGTAAGTGTGAACAGTCCAGCCGGTATTTTCTAAGCGCAAAACATTTTTCAGTCTATGTATATATATTTTTTTAACCTATTTTCTTTCATAGTCTTTTACAAAAAGTATGTATTTCTGAGATATTTGCAGGACCCAGACAGTGAATTCACGGAGGCATTTTGTGTTTGTCGTTGTTGATTGCAACTCGGTGGTGGCAGGGACTTCGGGGTTATGAACCGTACGAGTTACAAACAGACTTGCGGCCTCAGCTGTTCTCTGCCAGGTGACTTGCTGCGTGGAGCTTTTGCAGATTCCTGTGGCGAACAGAAAAGGCCCCCCAGGGAATCCTGGGAACTTTATGACTAAATGAAATGCGCAGTGTGTGCGTGGGAAGGATGTTCTGACCCCTGACTTCTGGTGCTTCCCAGCTCAACATGATGGCCAGCGCGGTGGTGGGCTCGTACGCGGCGGTCCAGGCGTTGGGGCTCTACCTGCACACCGCACACCCCCAGATCATCGTGAGCGCCCTGCTGCGGCGGGCCGTGAGCCCCCTTTACCAGCAGGCCGTCCTGGTCCTGCCCTTCCAGACTCTCGGTTAGTGTCCGTGCAACCGCTGTCACTCTCGCTCTGTTGCTTTAAAATGTCAGGAAATATATAAATAAACAATCAATCAAACAAACAAAGAAACATCACCATCTCTGGTGGATGAGGAAGGTCAGTCAGTGACCGATCAGCCTGGCTCGTTGGGCCGCTCTGTCGCTCAGCGTTCCGACCCACGTTGTCTTCCTCGCAGACTGTCTCCTGACCGTCCTCTGGGGGGCGCTGGTGCTCTTCGGGCTCCTCTCCCAGTGGTGCCTCACCAGGACCAGAGCCCCCTTCCCTCCGTGCCCCTACCAGAGGCAGGTGGCCGGACCCCCCGGCCCCCCCGACGAGAGGAGCCCCCTACTGGGGGCGGGGCATCGCTGAGGGGATTGTGGGACTGTGAGCGCAGGGAGGGGTTGTCCTACCACAGTAGAGCCTCTAGCGCCCCCCTCCCACTGACCGCGCTCCGCACACGAACCCCGTTCACTGGGACCTTTCGCTGATTCTGCACGAGGGATGAAACACAATGTAACTGCTGTTATGGACTGTGACAGGAAGCAGTGAACTGTCACTAGGGACAGTAACATTGTTAGGGACAACTACAGGGAACAGGAAGTAGGTATCTGCTATTGGGGACGGTGACAGAAAGTGGGCAACCGTTTATCTATAAGGGAAGGGTGTCTGTGTACAGCTGTGCAGGGGGTGGGAGGGGCTTGACCCTCTGTGTTCAGGTCCACTTTCAGGTTCCACTCCGGTGACTAGAGCTCCCCCAGTGGGTGAGGAGGGAACTGCAGCGGTAGACTGAGGTGGAGGGCGATGAGCGATTGCAGCATCGGTCAGAAGAGCATCACACACCAGGGACCTGAAAACCAGCCTTTACACTGTACTTCTAACACGCACAGTGAATTTTTCTGGCTAAGTGTTTACTGATGATTTTTAAATTGTAGCTCTTGGTTGGTTGTTAAATGTATGAAAATATTATGAATGTTCTTTAAAATGTTTTATTAAAAGTAAATTCTCTTCACCAATTCGTCTGACTCCGATTGCAGACACCGAGCGCAGCAGTGTGAACTCTCACGCTGACACACAGGCAGAAATCAAAAAACTGCTGGTTCAGCATGCAGTCCTTCTGGAATTTGGTACCATAATGCACAAAGAAATAATTGGTATATGCAAAAATAAGTGTTTGTGGAAAAATCACCTAATTTTATATAAAATGTACAAGAAAACACCAAAATAGACTATGAATTTACATTATTCAGCTGTACTACAGCTGGAGGTGGAATTTAAACTGTGTTCTTTATCTGCCAGGTGATGGCTGTAACCACTGAGCCCCCTGCTGTCCAAAAATATCAGATGCTACTGTCCCATACAGTTTTGTAATTAATAGTGATGCACTCACTGAGATGCTGAGGTTGTGTGTGTGTGTGCGCGCACGAGAGAGGGAGAGATACGCTGCGGTGCGCAACAGTTCAATAACAGCCTTGTCTTTGAAATCACCTGCTCGCTCTCGCTCTCTCTCTCTCTCTCTCTCTCTCTCTCTCTCTCTCTCTCTCTCTCTCTCTCTCTCTCTCTCTCTCTCTCTCTCGGCCAGTGGCCATTGCACCATACGGCCACCAGGGGGCGACACTGCATCGTACAAAGTGTGCTAGTGCGCATCTCGTTGGCACGAGTTCGGCCAAGTTGGAAGCTTCTCTCTTTCCTCTCATCAGTGCTTTTCTCGCACGGTTCGTGGGAAATATCGACTTCATATTTGCCTTTTCATACCAATAAATTGAGACATTTGGCCATTTCACCCATTTCTCCCGCCAAACCGCAGTCTCACTGGTTTCCTGAACGCGTGGCGAGCGCTCGTGGGGACAGAGGGATTGAGGAACAGGGTGTTTGTTCGGGTGGGATGGCGCTTTTCTGCTGTGATATTATGGAGTTCGAGAAGCTGATGATGATGATGTCCACTTCCGGTGATGATGTCCACGCGGGACGGTGCTGTCCTTGGCAGGTGGTGCTCGTGAAGTGCTGCTCGCCTCCCGATTTCTCCATCTTTGGAAAGGCAGCTGCACTTGGCACCGTCTCTCCCGCTTCCTGGTTTCCATAGCACCGCCTCCCTGGGGGGGCGGGGGGGGGGAGGGTCATCGGGACTCCTTGATGAAACACTGATGGGCGGGAGCGATACAAAGATATGAAGATATAAAGTTTAAAAATGAATCCCTAGTTCGTGCTCCTTGAATCACTGCTCCCCGCGGTTCCGATTCGGACCCGGTGACGGCGGGGGCGTGAAGAAGACCGTGATGTTAGACTGCCCCCCCCCCCTCAACCCGGTCCCATTCCCGCCCCACCCTCCCCTCCCCTCCCGGCATGGGGGGAGTGGCTCGCGGAGGAGCCGCACAGCGTTGCGCGCGGCCGGAGTGGACGCGGGATCGCGCTCTCCGTGGTGCTGAAACGGTTGCGGCTGCTCGCGGCAGAGTGGGGGGTCCCCACATTTTCAGCGTCCTCTTCACCCCTACCTGTCCGACTTTCCAGGTGTGCAGGGCTTGCCTCCTCGTGTCTCGTGCAGGACCGCTGGTTCGAGCCCAACGCCATGTCACTGCGCACAGGGTGCGCGCGCGGGGGGAGCCACGAGCGCGTCTCGAGCCTGCAGGAGGAGAAGCGCGTGTGATTCCGCGCATGTAGGCGTGTTCCGCGGGACCCCCTCGTCGAGTCCCTGTCCGTGTCGGAGAGTAAATCGCCCGTGTCCCCGCGTCCTCGCGTCCGCCCTGGTCCTCCGTGTCCCGCCCTGATATGAGTCTCTGAGTTGGGGGACATCGAGAGAAACGTCACCTGCGGACAGGATGGACACCGTCAAGGAGCGGCTTTTCGCCCCCAGCAAAGAAGGGCTCAAGAATTTCGCGGGGAAGACCCTGGGGCACGTGCACAGGTGAGGAGGCTCCGTTCCCGCGCGCCTTTATGGCTCCATGATTTTATTGTTCTATGCTTTTATGCAAAAACTCTTTTATTGCGTCCCGAAATTCCGCGGAGGACATGATGAGTCGCGCAGCCCATCATCTTCAAGTTCTGGAAACGGACTTGACAGAAATGTTTCCTCCTCAATAAACACATTCTCTGTTTTCACTGCGTGATTTCCGCCTTCTTTTGCTCACTGAAATATTGCGAAATATTAACATGACATTTCCCTTGGAGACACGCCTCTGGCTCGCGCGCTGCACGCATACATGTATCGTTTTTCTGTGAAAGCGGCCGAACTCAGGGCTGTGATTTTGATACGAAAATGTGAAATCGCGCGTCCGCGATTGCGAGAAACTGTTCATATGCGATATAATAAAAATGGAGGATGGGAGAATCCCCGGGGGGGTTGGGGGGGGGGGGGGTAAGAGGAGCGCAGAGCGGAGGAGAAGGTGTTTTAAATTATTAATGAAACGATCGAACATTTCCAGCATCATATGTTCACCTGTATGAAAACAGGTCGATTCATCTCCCTCTCAGATGTCACTCTTTGTTTTCTTTGTCCTCAGAAAAATTATTAGAAGTACAGTCGGGGGGTGGGGGGGTGGAATGAACAGACACCGCGATTTCGATATACGGACATCCGCGCGCGTCCGCGTGTTCCGCTCTTTGTTTGAGCTAGAAATATTTCTCGCACTTTTCTCCAAATCACACTCCATCTGATGCGTGTCACACACTGTGTCCGTAGCTGTGTGTAAGTGCGGCTTCGAGCACACACTCCGAGTTCACCAAACGTGCTGTAAAATTCCAGAGCCACGGTGCGCCCGTTCCCCCCCCCCGTCCCCCCCCCGCCGCCAGTTATTCCATTCCTCATTTCTATAAAGGGGCAAATTTATGCCAGAACACAGCGGTTCCATCTGCAGTGAAAAATACAAACATTTTCCCGTTCAACGAAACGAAATTTATGCCGAAAGAGTCCAAAAAACACACAGTAACATCTTTGCATTCAGATATATTGTGCAGTGAATTTTATGCGTGTATTTTTTTCGATAAAATTGTGCGTGGTGTAAAAATGTCTGTTGTATTTAAATAATCGTTACATTTAAAGGTTTTTTAAACGAATTTCGTTTTCTTCCATCGCCGGCATTTCAGATTTCACATTTTACATTTTTATTTGCATGAATCGTCTATTTCCAAGCGAAAAGTGCAGCGTTTCGCTCCCCAAATGGGCTAAATAGGATCGAGGGGCGGGGGGGGGGTGGTTATGTTAGAATGAAAAAGTAAATATGTAAGTATGAGAGGTCGGAGAGACGCTTTGGGGCATTAGGGCTGCTCTTCTTTGGGCGCCTAATTAATTTGGCCTCCGCTGATATTGTGGGGCGCTCGTGCCGCCGCGAGAAGGACACAGCAGACGCGTCGCGCGCTGACACGGAGGTGAGAAGAAGATGCTGCAATGCGGTACTCAGTTTGTTGCCCCCACTGAACATCTGGAATGGATCAGGAGGGCAGTGCTACGGCGAAATAAGGCGGATGCGGTGAGGTTCGCAACCCCAAAAACTCTCATAAGGGCAGTTATGATTATGAGCGCACGTGCAGGAGGTCCGGGTCCCACAGACTGGGCCTCGGCGACGGATGCGAACCACGCTGTGGAAATGTGTGTTTAATAAATAAACTGATAGGCGCGTGTTTAGAAGAAAACGGAGATCATTCTTGTGCGTCCGTGGCCTTTTTTTTTTTTACTCGATGTCGGAGCCCATTGTCGTACAGTCCGTGCACGTGTCACATGCTCAAGGTCACGCGTTACATAACCGTTGTATTACATAAGAGATGAGTAAGAGTGAGCAGCTGCACGTGGACAGTAAGAGACAGAGTACTCCCCGTGCACACTTACACTTTTACACTTACTTTTACTTTAGTACGGGTTCTCGCGCGAGCCGCCTGCAGCTCGGCGGGTCGCGGACACTGACTGTGCGGTAGCGCAGTACAATTACTGTACCGTACTGTACTGTACCGTGTGCTCTTACTGTAAGTCACAGCGGTGTAGCGGGATTGTCGCATGTTGGTCTGGCGGGTCTGTGACATTGACTTTGCGTCGGTGAGCGTTCAAATCACACGATCACGGCCCCACTGCCGAGTGCAGGGGGCCGCGGGGGGGGTCAACAGGCCTGAACAACTGGTCTCAAGTGGGTGACGCGGGGGTGACTCTGTGTGACACCCCCCCCGCCCCGCCCTGCCATGCCCTGCCCTGCCCTGCCCTGCCCTCAGGGTGCTGGAGAAGCGCCAGAAGACCACCGAGGTGATCGAGCTCACCGAGGACGGCAGACCCCTGGAGGAGAAGGAGAAGAAGCCCCCGCTATGCGACTGCACGTGCTTCGGGCTCCCGCGCCGCTACACCATCGCCATCATGAGCGGCTTGGGCTTCTGCATCTCCTTCGGCATCCGCTGCAACCTGGGCGTGGCCATCGTGAGCATGGTGAACAACAGCACGTACCACCGGGGGGGCAAAGTCTTCATCAAAGAGGTGATCACGCCTTGAGCCCTCTTTTATTTTTTAAAATGATTATTACTCTTACTATCATTATTACCATCATCGTACAAAAAGACCATGACGTCAGCACGAGGAGAGGTTGGGTTGCAGGCACGTGATTCATGAGAACAAGATGGAGAAGTGAAATTGGAAAGAAGATGAGGATTAAGATAAGAAAAAATGTCTATATGCAATGCTCCATATACGTTGATATACATTACAATATTTTACATGTAATATAACGTTATACATAAAACAGAAACATAACGAATAAATATGTAACATACAACATATATGTGAAATATGTTTGTATAATGTCAAATATGTATTTACCATTTTAAAAGCGTTTATAATAATAATAATGATAATAATGAATAAAACCAATTGAAGATTTCACAGCGACATTTGTATTGCACATTTTAACAGGGGTTTAATCGGATTTGCGAACGAATATTTATTTATAAATACATTTACATTCATTCATTTAGCAGACTCTCTTCTTCAAAGCGACGAACATCTCGAGAACACAAATGTCTTAATGCTCCTTCCAAGCAAAGATGTTTGATATTGTTTAATTTAAAATATGTTCCAAATAGTAGGTGTTTTATATTTATATTTGGTGCAGCTGGTATTTTTAGGTCCACCATTTGGCCGTAAAAACGAATTAAAATCCGCCCAGTTCATCAATATTTAATTAAACCACCGAACCCGTTTGTCTTTTTCAGAGCATCATTTCTGCCGAGATTCTCCTGCTTTATTCCAGCGTTTTTTTTTTTTTTTTTTTTTACTCCATTTTATTGTGTTATATTCTTAAACTGATGACGGGTTTGAATTGATTGGGATTTAATTATTTTCGAAAATTTCGTTTGTTTCAAATACATATATTTTACGCAGGTTTTCTATTTATTGCTGTAATCAAATTTGTATTTTGTCCTACTGGTTTTTTTCCCATGTGCAGGTTTTTTGATTAAACAGATTTTTTTTTGTCATTTCTCAAGAAAACCCATACAGCTGAACGAACTAGAATATTTATAGAATAACGGTTCGAATGTGTATTGTTATTACATGATTACTAATAACTGTTCTTGTAATAAACCAGAAAGCGCAGTTCAACTGGGACCCAGAGACGGTGGGGATGATCCACGGCTCCTTCTTTTGGGGGTACATCGTCACACAAATCCCTGGGGGTTACATCTCCTCCAGACTGGCCGCCAACAGGTACGCCTGCACTCCTTCATGTTATTATTATTATTATTATTATTATTATTATTATTATTATTATTATACAAGCGGTTCAGAAAATGTGTGTGTGTGTATTTCATTGATTTTCAAGACATGTTAAACATTAATTTTGCTTCAATGTTTGGTTTTAAATATCCTATATCTAAGCCTTTATTTGTAGAAACGGATTTTAATGAAACAATTAAATTGTTAAATTTTAAAGGTTTGTGTAAATTGAATGTAATTCACGTTTTTGACCAAAAGAAAAAAAAAATTCCACGATTTTTTTTTACACATTTAGCAGAAGATTTTTTTTTTTTTTTTTTAGGAAAAAAGAAATACTAAATTACAGTGAGAGACCCCCACAGACCCCACAGGAATGAGGTTACACTGGTTCTCGTTAATGAGGTCCCGGGGGGGGAACTGATCTCTCACATTGGCATGGGAGCGGGCGCGGGGGGGTTGGAGTCCACAAAGACCCTGGTACCACGAACGTGCTCTCCCCCCCTACGTCCCACGTTCACGCGTCAGCTCTTGAGTATTTTGAACGGAGCGGTTTGAGCAGCGCGTGACCGAGACGCGCGCGTTGCAGCGTCGCAATTAAATAACGGTCTTGATCAAAGAAATGACCGAAATTGCGAAAAAAATTTAAATAAAATATAATTTCTCATGTAATAATAATAATAATAATAATAATAATGCCACCATCAGTTTTATGTCGTTTCGTATTTATGAAATGAGTGAATTAATACGAGTGAATTACTTGTTCTAATTTCTGCCTTAATGCGGCTTCTCTGTCGAACCCTCGCAGGTTTATCCATTTAAACCCAGTAAATATTGCAGCATAACCTCATGCATGGATGTTATAGTTATGTAATCTGTTAAAGACAGTTCCTTCATTTTTTTGACGAGTTAATTTAAGCGCCCCTCCCCATCCCCCAATCCGATTACTGCTGTCCCCTCGCGCGTCGGAGGCGGTGCGCGTGCTCTCCCCAGAGTACAGCCGCGGGACCGGGAGGCGGGAGGGTTGGGGGTGGCGGGGGGGGGGGCGACCTGCGGCGCGTGCAACAGGACCCGCAGCCCGATGGGGAGAAGGATCATATTTTCCTATGAGCTGCAGATTCCCCCCTTCCCACCATTCGCTGCAAACTTCAGATGGAGCTCATGATTACAATTATAGTTACTAGTAATTATTACATATGAGAGTCTTATGGTGTGTTCCTTGAACGAAGTTCCTGTATTATAATAATAATAATAATAATAATAATAATAATAATAATAATTCACACACATTTTCGGAACCGCTTGTTCCAGACGGGGTCGCGGGGAACCTGAGCCTACCCGGCAACACAGGGCGTAAGGCCGGAGGGGGAGGGGACACACCCAGGACGGGACGCCAGTCCGTCACAGGGCACCCCAAGTGGGACTAGAACCCCAGACCCACTGAAGAGCAGGACCTGGTCCAACCCACTGCGCCACCGCGCCCCCCTATAATAATTCATATTTTGTGTAATATCATTGAACCTTTATTATTACCTCCGCATTAGTGATTAATTTATATTAAATAGTCATTAATTTTTTATTAAACAAAATTACCTGGATTCCACATTAAAAATATTTCAAAATTCCCCTTCTGACTGATATTTTTTTATTAATATCTTTATTATCGTTAGTATTAGGTGTTGGGAATGCTTTGCTGTTTTTTTAAACACAAACAGCTTTCAATTTTTTTTGTATTTTTATTTCCGTCTTTATGATTTTGATTTTTTGGTACCATTTGTATTATATCAGTCTTAGAGTGATACATTATACCATCCTACAGTCTTTACATGTTTTTTTAAATTTCAAATCACTTGTGTGAATCAGTTACTTGCATCTAAAAATAAGTCACTAAAAACAGTGTGTGGATTAACAGTTTCCTCCAACATCACACAGTATTAATAATAAATCTGTGAAATATTGATGAGTTTTACTTTGACACTGAATCACCATCAATGGAGCGATGACTAAAGATGTAAAGGATGATGAAGGATGTTTAAGGATGATGACGAAAAATCACAAAGGGATTTAAAGGATTTTATAGAATGATGATGACTGAGGGTGATGAAGGATGTTGGAGGATGACAAAGTGTTTCGGATGATGATGAAGCTGAAAGGTGCTGAAAAATGGTCAAAGGTTTCAAAGCTCTTCTTGTCGCTCTCCATCTACAGGGTGTTTGGAGCAGCTATTTTCCTCACCTCCACCCTCAACATGCTCATCCCGTCGGCGGCGCGTGTTCACTACGGCTGCGTCATGTTCGTGCGCATCCTGCAGGGGCTCGTGGAGGTGAGACAGGGGGCGCACCTGAGTCACCTGGAAAGGATGACTGCTGTCAGACGACGAACACTGGAGAGAGAGAGACTCGATATGCTTGTGTGAATGTGTGCGTGTGAACACTGTGGTGACATTGCCACCGCACTGGGACCACCGCACCACGCTGCTGACCACACACTGCGTTACAGTGCATCAGAGCGGTGTTTCCGAGGCCTTGAGGCCAGGGAACCCACAGAGACTCGAGTCACATGTCCGCCCCCCTTTCTGCTTCAACAAAAGGTGGGTGAGAGAAACGGGCTGGGAGTGTGTTGGCGTGACAACGGGAAACCCGGAGCTGCCGCGTGACCTTTAGTGGAGTGAACCCCCCACCTCAGGCTGACTATTCCACTGGGTCCAGCTTTGTGAACGGTGGAGCCTGTGTGTGTGTGTGTGTCTGCAAGTGTGTGAGTGTGTGTGCACTCCCATCGAACCTTGGCTCCCGGTTCGGCCCCTGCAGCGAACCCCAGCACTGCCCCCCCAAGCCTTAGCTGACTCTGCGCCAATGAGCCGCTAATGAAAATTTAAGGGGAAAATTTGTGTTTGGCGGGAATTTGCTCCGAATGCCGCGCTGCACATTTGTCTCCGTTAACGGCCGACAAGGGACAAGTGGCGCAGTCCGTGGGGGTACTCGGTGCCGTCCCCGCGGCCCGAGCCGCACGAGAGTCTTTCCAATGCACATTGGTAGGAAGGGAGCAAAACTAGCAGTGTGCAAAGTGAGCACATTTTCCAGGAGATACTTGAATACAGGGGGTGCGGTGGCGCAGTGGGTTGGACCACGGTCCTACTCTCCGGTGGGTCTGGGGTTCGAGTCCCGCTTGGGGTGCCTTGTGACGGACTGGCGTCCCGTCCTGGGTGCGTCCCCTTCCCCCTCCGGCCTTACGCCCTGTGTTGCCGGGTAGGCTCCGGTTCCCCGTGACCCCGTAAGGGACGAGCGGTTCTGAAAATGTGTGTGTGTGTGTACTTGAATACAGTAATCAATAATCAATGCACAGAGATAATTTGTGTTTTAACTTGTTAAGTGCTACAGATTTAGACTCTCGTCCACACATAGAGTCCTTCCAGAAAGTTCCGTGCTCTGCTTGTGTCCCGAGTCTCAATAGGGCTGTGTCCACATTCACTATGATCCATCTGATTGCTGCTCATCCTCTCTTTTCTCCTCCGACTTCACCTTCTCAGGACGAGTCCAAAGGCCTCACTTGTTCTGACAAGTACTGGAATGTTCTCACTTGGCTTTGTGGTTCGTTCATTAGTTGTGGTTATTGATGCCTGTTCCTGTTCTTTATATGCCCTTTTGGACAACTTCTCTCCCTTTCAAGAGCCATGAAGTGAAACGTAAAATTAATCTGGAGATCAGTGTCCAGTTCATGTGTGTCCAACAGGTGTGATAGGGAGCCTGTAGTTCCTCCTCCTCCTCCTCATTCTTCACACGAGTTGCTGCTTCTGTCACATCAAGTCTGTGTTCCAGTGTCTGCAGGATGCTGTCTGAGAGTCTCATGTCCACCATGTCCACATGTCCTCTTGTCTTTCCAGGGAGTGACTTACCCAGCCTGCCACGGCATCTGGAGCAAGTGGGCCCCGCCCCTGGAGAGGAGTCGCCTGGCAACCACGTCCTTCTGCGGTAAATATCACTGCAGCCATAGGTTGGGTTCGTAAAAAAACACAGACACTCTTGGTAATGCAGGGATGGCGGAACAGGACTGACGATACGTAAATGTGTCTCCATGACAACGAACGTGAGGGATGTGGCACACTGGCAACGGCCGTCCTGCCGGCATCCCGCTGACTGCTCTGTGTCCCGCAGGTTCCTACGCCGGCGCCGTCATCGCCATGCCGCTGGCTGGCATCCTGGTGCAGTACTCGGGATGGTCCTCCGTCTTCTACCTGTACGGTGCGTCCACAGACTCCGCCCCCCTCAGTGGCATGCGCCCCCTCAACAGATGGCCTCGGATCGGGGGGCGTCTGTTTGACTCTTCCCTCCTCCAGCCCCGCAGCCTGTTTAGGGTCCCGGGTTCGTGCTGTTAAGCTGTGCGCTCATGTATGAAAACGAACCCATCTGGGACTTAAAGACAAAGTGCTGCGTAATGAGCTGAGGGTCCTAACGTCCCGGGAGCCGTGTCCACCGTCTCGCTGAGGGACGCGTCACAGTGCAGCCTGTGAATTGGTGGCCCCTGCTCCGTGTGGCACTGCGGTGTGGAGTCCAACACGTTCCAGGCTGTACTGTGCATCCCTTGGACACATTCCTCTGAACACACACTTGAGCGCCAGAGTTGGTGTGAGCTTTGACATGCGGCGCCCTCTGCAGGCTGCTTCGGAATCGTCTGGTACATGTTCTGGATCCTGGTGTCGTACGAGAGCCCAGCTGTGCACCCCAACATCAGCGATGAGGAGCGCAAATACATCGAGGAAAGCATCGGGGAGAGCGCCAAGCTGCTGGGGGCCACCGAAGTGAGTGAGGAAGCGTGCGGTGCCACGGACACTCAACTCCCTGCAGGGACTCTCGCTACCTCTGGTTTGACACTTGCAGTCGAACCCGTAAAGTTCACATGGGGTCTTTTCTTACTACAAACTTAGACTATGAGCAAGAGCACAGTGACAGACATGTTAGCTACAGGCCACCGGGTGTCCCGGTAGAATGAAGGCCATTCTAGGGTACAATGGACACCGGCTCCAGGTGTCTCAGCGGGGTTACGTCTTCAGGAGACGTTCATAAAGAGCATGGCCGTTTAACATCTGCATGTGCAAAGGAAAAAAAAATGAAAACCCGTAGAAGCGTTATGGCTGATGTTCTGTTCCAGGTACGCTGAGTCAATCTCTCTTCTCCTTTCTTTCGGCTCTCCAGAAGTACAAGACCCCGTGGAAGAAGTTCTTCACCTCCATGCCTGTCTATGCAATCATCGTGGCCAACTTCTGCAGGAGTTGGACCTTCTACCTGCTGCTCATCAGCCAACCTGCCTATTTTGAGGAGGTGTTCGGGTTCGAGATCAGCAAGGTGAGTGTGGATTCCCACCGTGGCTAGAGCTTGTGTGGGACGTCACATTGACATGCTGGGAATGTCTCTGTGGGACCTGTCACGATGGTCTTCTTGAGGTTGATCCCGAAGGTCATCCCTGTTGAGGTTGTGTTTGTGGCTTTGCGCCAGTTGTGACTCACTCTGGTTTCTCAGTATTTCTACAGTTAGGACTGTCCCTCTGTCTGTGTGGGGTGGATTGTGGACTGTGACAGGGCTGTCCTTGTGGGACTTTCCACTTTGGAGCTGCCCTCATTGGAATAGCCCTTGTTGGGAAGCTCTCTGTGTGACTGATCTCAACAGGATTATCTCAGTAGTTCATGTTGAATGATGCTCTTTAAAGGGTTGCAGTCATCATGTGTCTGGGGTGCCTAACCCTGCTATGTGGCTTGACCATGAGGAATTGGTTAGCAAAAATCAAGCTGACAAATCATCTCAATAAATGTCAGACATAGATCCAGTCAGCGGACACTGACAGCAGAAAACATTTTGTGATCCAAATCACTTTATTTGAACATCAGCCAATGCACTATTTGGAGGAATATGTTACCGTTCCTGAAATGACATCACCATGCAGACTCTTGTTGGCTTTAAATGGTTGGGTTGAGCAGTTTGACTGTGACTGGTCACTGTGGCTCCACTGTGGCTGATGATCTGCTTGCTGTTGAGACTGAAGTTGATGTCAGTGTTGATGTCAGGCACTGAGGTTGCGCCTAATATTGCTGTTAGCACTGAGGCTGAGCCTGATGTCGATGTCGGCGTTGAGGTTAAGTGTAATATCAGTGTCAGTGTTGAGGCTGATGTCGAGGCTATCGATGTTGAGTTGAGGTTGATGTCAATGTTGGTGTTGAAGTCGGCCGTGCTGATGTTAAGTTGATGACATTGTTGACGGTGCTAATGGGATTGATGTTGATGGTGATTCCGGTGTTGCTGTTGATGTTGCCACCAGTACTTGTGTTGGTCTTAATGTTGCTTTCCCTCTCTTTTCAGGTAGGCATGCTGTCAGCCCTCCCCCATCTGGTCATGACCATCATTGTGCCCATCGGTGGGCAAATTGCCGACTTCCTGCGCGCCAAGAACATCATGTCCACCACCAACGTGCGAAAGATCATGAACTGTGGAGGTGAGTCCCCTCCTGGTCTCTGTCCGATGTGCTGGGACTCCCTAAAAACCCACGAGTCAGCAGTGTGACTGCGACTCTCAGGGCCAGACGGAAGGTCACACAAAGGATGCAGCCGTTACACGATGACGAAATCAATTAATATATTTTCATTGCCTAAAATTTGGTGACACGTACAGTGTGTGTGCTCCACATGTAGCACACGTATGGTGTGAAGAGTGACGACAAACCCTTCGCTCTCCACAGGCTTTGGCATGGAGGCCACGCTGCTCTTGGTCGTGGGCTATTCCCACAGCAAGGGTGTGGCCATCTCCTTCCTGGTGCTCGCTGTGGGCTTCAGTGGATTCGCCATATCTGGTGAGTTCCCCGTGTAGCTCAGCACTGGTGGAGATCAGATGCGTCGGCCGGAGCCCCGTAAAGCCGCTGCGCAAATCGACGCGCAAGCTCTGGTACGGCCGCAAAGAGGAATCCTACATCGGGAGTGGACACCTCACGACAGCCCGCATGGTGCGTGTCTCCGAGTGGCACCGCCGATCGATTCCTTCCGAGGATTTATGAAAAGGCTGAGGGGGAGGAGGGGGATTATGGAGGTATTGAGAAAGACCCCCGGGACTCCACAGACCCCCACTGGCAAGCTCTGTAGTGGAGGGGGGTATGTTCTGGTGCCGCCTTCCACTCCCCAAGAAGGGGGGGCTTTGGCTGAAGGCGAAAACAGCCCTTTTCGAGCCGTCTTTCCCTCCAGAGTGTTTAATAATTCAGAGGCGGCAGCAGCGGCTGCCGCAGCACCGAGAACGAGGGGGAGGACGGAGATTTTACCAGCGATGCGATGGAACATGTTTATGGTAGTGAAATGTTTGCATTTTTAACCAGCTAAATCCCATTGTTAGCCAAGTATGTGTTTTAAAATCAGCGGAAGGTTTAATGATTTTAATTTTTTATTTGATAAGAGCAACAGAATGATTGCGTTACAACGGGAAAGGCGTGAACGTCAAACAAAGCAATTTTAGTCACGTGACAGAACGTCAATGAGTGAAACACGAGCGAACTGTGGTCAAATTAATTTTAATGCCCTCAGCTCACAGATCTTGAGTGAATTCGGTGCCCGGTGAGCTAATGATGCTGTAACCTCGGCTCGTAAGCGTAAGCGTTCCCGTTCGGTCACGATGTCGCCGCCGGTGTCGCTGCCGCACGTCCTACTCAATGTCTGCTTCATGTCCGCGTTCTTCTCACGATGCTCCACACGGCAGGTTTCAACGTGAACCACCTGGACATCGCACCGCGCTACGCCAGCATCCTCATGGGCATCTCCAACGGGGTGGGCACCCTGTCGGGCATGGTGTGTCCCCTCATAGTGGGGGCCATGACGAAGCACAAGGTAAGAGCCTCGGGCAGCTCCAGGAAAGGTGCTCAGGAAGCTGTAGTAGAAGCGCTCCGTAGCAAAGGCTCCGTGCTCTGCAGCGTGTAAGTGTCCGCCGTCCCCTGTGTGTAGACGCGTGAGGAATGGCAGTACGTGTTCCTCATCGCCGCGCTGGTGCACTACGGCGGCGTCGTCTTCTACGGCATCTTCGCGTCGGGCGAGAAGCAGCCGTGGGCCGATCCGGAGCAGACGAGCGAGGAGAAGTGCGGCTTCATCGACGAGGACGAGCTGGCCGAGGAGACCGGGGACATCACCCAGGGCTACGGCTCCCTGGGGGGGCCGGCCAAGACGTACGGCGCCACCACCCAGCTCAACGGCGGCTGGCACAGCGGCTGGGAGAAGAAGGAGGAGTACGTGCAGGAGGGCGCCGCCCAGCAGGGGGGCTACGGCTACCGGGCCGAGGACGACTACTCGTAGACCCCACCCGTCCGACATCGTAGTTTCCCCCGTAGTGTCCGTGAGCTCCGGCAAAAGAGAAAAAGAGTCCCTTGTGGTATGTTTGCACAAATCAAAAGTTTAAAAAAATATATGTATAACTTTCGAGAAAAAGAGATATAACATATCAAAGTGGCAGGTTGTAAATGTAAAAAAAAATGAATACGATATTAATTTTGAGTGCGATCTTGTACAAAGTCGTGACACATCTCTCACCTCATCGAACGAGCTTCTCCACGTGTAGGACCAGTGCGTAGTCCCTCGGCCGTGTAACTCTCTCCGCCCGCTTCGGGTATCGTCGTCTCTAAGGGATGTGTTGTAGTTGACCTTCATAGCTGCGAACCTCCGCCGAAAGAAGAAGAAAAAAACATTTTTGACGAGTTTTTTAAATGCACTGATAGTGAAGTATTTCCTTCCTTTTTATTCCTGTAGGCAAGTTTATTTGTTATTCATTAAGTGTTTTTACAAATTCATATTATATATATATATATATCTATATATATATAAATATATATATATACTGTTTCTGTGAGACTACTGGGGACTTGGGTCTTTGATCTAATAGAACAAATTGATATTAAAAAAAGGCCATATTTTTCACGGACGATAAAGCCGTTTCAGGGAGTTGTCTGCTGAAGAGCGTCAAGCCCTCGCGGGGCGGTCCTCCGCGGTCCAAGCGAGCGGCCGAGAGCAGTCAAAAGCACAGCGTGAACCTGAGCGTTCTACTTCCGGTCTGTGCGGATGTTCCTGACAGACACGCACACGCACACACATGCACACGCGCGCGGGTCTCCGAAGGCCTCGAGTTTCGCCATTTTTCATCAGCCTCTGTCGATGATATATGCATGGCTCCGCGGGGGGGTATTTCTCCACCCCCAGGCTCTCCCTTCGTTTCGAGCTCTTGCTGGTGTGTTTCTTTGCACGAATAAATGAAAAACAAGTATAAAAAAAAGTAGAGAAAAAAAAAGACAACAGAAACCAAAGGTTCCATCTCGAGGTGTGTGAGCAGGAGGTCGAGCCCAGCGAGTGGCGCAGCTTTGCCATAGAGACACCATGGAAGAGCAGTCCCAGCAGTGGCACCGGTGTACAAAGCAATAACTCCATGGTAAGAGCTGCGGTCACCCCATCGAATAATGTATGTAACTCTGCTCTATTTAACCGTCGGTGTTTTTTGAGTCGTGTGATGAGTTCAAGAAAAAAAGCGAGAAAAACAATGTGGGTTGAACGCCGGGTCACTCGGGAGCCCGTCGGCCGACGGGAGGGCGCAGCTCCCGGGACGATGCCGTCCGTTCTCCTCCCTCCCCCGTCTCTTCCTCGCCGCCCGACCGCCGGAGCACCGGACCGCCGCCGGGCCGGGGGGGCACTCTGGCTCCATCTTCCTCGTCTTTGTTCGGGTTTGATTGAAACGTGTCGTGTTTGTGGTTAAAGTGTGTAGCCCACCGCCCCCGGCCCAGCGGCCCCCCCCAAACCCCGCACCAACCCTTCTCCATCGTTGCAATATTTAATGACGTAAGGATTGTCTGCAGAGATGTTTAAGCACATACAAAAACAAGATGTTTAATTTGACTTCAAAGTTCCCTTCCTGCTTTGTGCCTCAGAGTAAAAGTAAAAGTAAAAGTGTGATTTAATGGCTTCTTTTGCTGTGTTCAGTGGAGAGGTTTGTTGATGTCAAAAAGTGTTAATAAAATGCTCTATATATCCTTTTGTAAAAAAGGGGCCGCGAGACCCTGTGACTCTCTTTCTTTAACACGGCTGCAGACCCACACGTTGAGGATTTGTTCCGAAGCGACACTTCTCATATTTCTGCACGAGCTGGAAATAAAGGAAACGTTTCTTGACTTCACGGCTAGAAATGGCGGCGTTGTGCCAGAGTTCCGCTGGTCACGTTCCAATCCTCTGGTCCTTCTGGGCACCACGGTTTGGTCCCGAGGAGTCACTCTGAATTCACCGTAGACCTGCGATGGTGGTTGCAGTGGGATTTTTCCTGGAAAAATTACATTCTGGGGTTATTATTATTATTATTATTATTATTATTAATAATAATATTATTATTTCTATTTTAGGGGGCCTGTGGCACAGTGGATTTGACCAGGTCCTGCTCTCTGGCAGGTCTGGGGTTCAAGTCCTGTTTGGGGTGCCTTGTGATGCACTGGCTTTACGCCCTGTGTTGCCGGGTTAGGCTCCGGTTCGCCGTCACCCCGCTTGGGACAAGCGGCTTCACACAGTGTGTGTGTGTGTCTGTGTGTGTATTTCTATCGTTGTTTCTTGTTGTGCGGTTGGGGCTGGACAGTGTGAACCGGTGCTTTGGCTGAGGAGTGTGGCTGATATGTGGGTGTGGCCAACAGCTGTTGGTGATTGGCAGTTGTCTCTCCAGGGGGTGTGGCCTACTGGCTCTCCCGCAGTGACCGCCTGTTGTGAAAGACACCCTCAGACCTTCCTTGTGCAACATGTGAAAGTGTCGGAAGGTTTCGAGTCGGTGCTGAGGTCCGGACACGAGGCGTCACACTTGTCCAGACCCGGGGCAAAGATCGCAGCGCTGTCACGGAGTATTGATTTCAAATCATGGTGTTGGAATGTGGTGAAGACTGGTGTAAGGAGCACGGCCACCTGTAAGTACATGTCTATGAAATACAGTGCGTGTGTTTACAGAACCTCTGCTACCTCTGGCCTGTCTGTGTCCGTGCTCCGGAGAAATGGATTGCGGGAAATATAGATTAGATGTGACTCATAGGCATCAATGAAAAACAATTAGTCATGAACCAAAATAAATATTGACAAGTGTACTTTAGCGTGGTGCCCCACTTCTGGTCAAATCAAGGTCAGAAAGAGTGAAATGTCAGAGCTGCAGTGCTGCAGCGTACTGGATCGCAGTGCGTCTCATGTCTCCGTCGGTGCCTCCGTGGAAATGTGGCATTCTGTGACTTTCACACTGCGCGAGTGTCACTGGTGAGACCCCCCAAGGCGGGAATTGTGGAGCTGCTGATCTCCAGAGATACCAGCAGGGAGAAGAAAGAGGCCCCAGCAGATAATAAGTGATCTCGTGGCCAAATCCTGACACTGCGGCGTGAAAGGAATCAAAATGATGAGAAGTCCGTGCTGCATCCTGAGCCCCACGTCCAGGGCAGGGTCCTGGTGGTCCAGAGCCCATCCTGGAAGTACGTGGTATGAAGCAGGATGCAGCCTGGATGGGTAACTTGTGCGTGCTTGAGTGTGTGTGGGAGGGGTGTCTGTCTAGGTTAATTGCTGTGATGGTGCCGTTTCACACCTGTCAGGTGAACACAGACATGTGGGTAAGGGGAATGCGATAGCTGTGGGGGTTGGGGGGTGAGTCGGATCCTCAGATGATCCCACGTACTGCAGCATTTCGGTGAGATGGTAGCAGGAAGAGGCATCCGGCTCCCGGACCCTGAACGCCAGGATGGAGACGGGACTCCATCTGATTGCGAAACGCCTCGAACCTGAACGTGGAGCTACCACAGCACCTCTCTTACATTGTTTTACTCACAGATGTACACCATTCTCTATCACGACCCAGTTCTGCTGCCTAATCGTCGGCCTTTCAGGACACGAGGGAGCAGGGGCAAGCGGACACGTCATCAATCCTGGGCCTCGACCCGCGACCCGGAATATCGACCGGCCGTTCGCACTGCAAATTAGTGCTCGCAAATCACGTGGAGGCCAAGTGATGCACGCACAGACACACACACGCTCGGTCACACTCCTCAGTTATTATTCCCATCACTTCGGCTGCTGCTCTTCAGGTGAAACACCTTCGAAGTTCAACAGCAGGGTCTGCACCTAAGCCCCTCTGCTGGGGTCTGTCCTCACTGTGCTCACTTCGGCTCCATTTGGGACACCATCCCGGAGCTTAGGAAGGTGTGTGTGTGTGTGTGTGTGTGCATGTGTGCACGGTGGGTGTTGTGTGATGCACATATAGAAAAGAACAGGTGTGGCTCTTCGCAGTGCTTCACCACGGTACACAAGCATTGCAGCGATCTGATTCCCAGTGGCCCTTGGGCCCTCTGGGCTACAGAGACGGAGCTCCGTCTGAGGGCCTGTGGGGGGGGTCGTCACGGCAGCCTGACACCCAGCAATTACAGGCACCAGCTTGTGTCGTTGTGCTTGTTAATTTGACAAACCCACCGGCCCTTTACAGCATGTTTTCTCTCGGCTAACCAGGCGGAACGGCCGAGGCACCGGCCCCAACAAGCCCCGCGAGCCCCCCCAACCCCGCACTGATTCTACTGGTCCTGGGGAAGGAAGGGAAAGTACTGAATGAGTACACAGGGTATGTGTGTGTGTGTATGTGTGTGTGTGTGTGTGTGTGTGTGTGTGTGTGTGTGTGTGTGTGCGTGTGCTTGCATGCATGTGTTTCTGCATGTGTGCGTGCACTGCTGTGTTTGCACGGACCGCGCGCAACCGTGGCTCTGAGTCAGCAGCCGGGGGGCAGGTGCAGCTCGGTCTCCCGAGGGACCCCGTGGCGGATCGAGGGGGTGGTGTGGAACGTATCCAGGATTGCTCTTTAATGACGGGGCCAAACGGGGCCCCTCGGGAACCTGCTGGCACATTAACGATTCGCTGTCCTCTCGCCATCACCGGGGTTTGGTCGCTGCCTGGTGCTGGAGGAGCACCGAATAGTCGGTCACGTCGTGGTCAGAGGACCCCTTCGCTGGACCGGACTGAGAGCCGTCCCATAAACCACACTTCTGTGTCTCCGCTCTTGGGTTCTGGAATATCTGAATTCTATCTCAGACAGTGAGAGTAGTTCAGGTTCGAATCACAGCCCCCCCCTTTTTCATGACCCAAACAGTTATACAGCCCATGAGGTGTTTGCCACCATGAGTTCAGTAGTGTGACCCCGCCCCTCTGGGCTTTGTGCTGAAGGTGCAGCAAGCAGGTACTGGCTGACCTGAGCACACACACGTCCGCGTCCGCGTGTCCATTTATATGCAGGAAATGGAAAGAAATTTATGACTCAAACAGAGGAAGTGGTATAAACGCATGGACACATCTCAGTCACGAGATAGACTGTGCTTTTTTGAGTGTAGACAGCCTGAAAAGTCTGTGTGTGTGTGTGTGTGTGTGTGTGTGTGTGTGTGTGTGTCAGTGGTTGGGGTCTGCCGTGTTCAATCAGTGAGTCTCTCGCCCGTGCCGTGGGAGGAGACAGGGCTGCCACTACACGTTCCCCACCGAGGTCCCCTATTCAGAGCCGCCTCTCGAGCAGATGGGGTCCGCGAGGGGCTGGGGGGAGGCTGGGATGGGGTGCTGGGGGGGGCTGTTAATTTATTTTTAAAACCTGCTGCCATCACAAGCATCTCTAGCTTCCTTTGTTCCTGGGTGCTGACTGGGGGAGTGGGGCACCCCCCCACTGGAGAATCTCATTATGCCGCGGAAGGATGAAGGATGCTTGAGCCGGCATTGGGGGGGTGGGGGTGGGGGGGGGGTCTCTGAAAGGACCGCCGTCAGAATTAATAAAAAAGGTCCTGTACCTTGTTTTACTGCACAGTCTGAAGAAACATGTTGCCCTCTGGTCTGTTACCGTAGTTAAACTGTGCGTGCAGCAAGACACGCGCCGGGAGGTTGGTCCACGCCTCTGGAGTGTCCCCTGAGCGCTGTGTCCCTCATGTCCCGCTGCGCACACTACTGGCACAGGGAGGCGCGAGCCACGTCGTTGATGAACAGACAACTTGACTTCACTCCCAGGGTTCGAGACCCTGACCCTCTGAGAGCTCATGGAGCGGTACGGGGGGTGACGAACCCTCTCTGTGCTGCTCTGCTGATGGACACTGTCCACTCGCAACCAGCGGAGTGGATGCACAGAGCCTCAGGAGGTCTGAAGTGGCCCACGCTGTGTGTCCTCCTGCCGTGGAGGATGGGGGGGCACTGGTTCCTGCTGAACATAGTCATTAAGGGGCAGAGCCCCCCCCAGGCCTGTAGTCCCCCCGCAGATGGAAGGCCAACACACACTGCCACCCTGTCATTGCACTTATTGGGAGATTACAGGGATCTGTCACCCTGCCGTGACTCACGCACACACACCCCCGTACACACAGCAATTACTCTGCCACCGCCAAGGTCCGTGAAGGGGGGCCTTCAGGCTTGAGAAGATGTAGAGGAAACCTCTGCAAGCGGAGACTTTTGATGGTGGAGAAATATGGCTCGTTCTTTATGCTGGACTGAGGGGGGGTGTTGCTTTACTCCTAGACACGCCCCCTTCTTCAGAGCGCTGTCCAGCTCTGTCTCTCTTCGTCTCACACACACCTATGCAGCGTTCTGGAGGTCAAGTGTCCTCCTTTGCTCTCAGCACACACTGTGCCGGGGGTGGGGGCTCATAAAGGGTGTGTGTCCCTCAGCGAGGTGTCCAGAGAGCGAGGACCAGGAAGACATGAGGGTCATGGGGACACATGAGGAGCAGAGTCCCTTGATTTGCTCCTTTGTTGCTCTTGCATCGGTCATCGGGGTCACCCGGCCACAGCCCTATCTGGGTGGGGGGGTTACGTTCCCTCGTTCCCCTGTCTTTGCCTCCCTGTGAGCACCGAGGACACAGGACTTAGTCTGGGATTCCCATCATGCTCCACGAGACACTGAGGACGTGGCGAGAAAGAGACATGTTAACACCCAGGATGGGCTGTAACAAGTTGCATTTACTGCGTTACCTCTGGTAAATTTCTTCAGGAACTGTCACTTTGCCATCAGAAGTCTATGCTGCTCTTCAGCTTCTTTCCTCTCACCTTCTTCTGGTAGCATCTCGGGGTCACGACCCACACAAACATGCATGTTGAGCATCACTGGAAGCTGTCGCTGAGTCCCACCGGAGCTGCTCTGCTGGGTGTGTGTTCTAGGCCCCAGGAGCAGACCCTCCGGCAAACCTCAGGTGCAGCGGCAGTGAAGGGTGTCCACCGGGGCACACTGGGGTGGGGTATAGGGCGTCCGCCCGGGTGGTCTCCATGTGCGGCTGTAGGTTCCTGCTCAGGAACTTCTTCCGAAGCACAGTAAAGGATAAAAATCAGAGCTTGGAATGGCACGTTCTGATTGGCTCCCTGCTCAGTAAGTGATGAGGGCGCTGTGCTCTGATTGGCTATTTTGACTCTTCAAAGAGGAGCTAATAAATTTTTGCGTGATGCCCACCCTGAGCTCATTGTCCTGGAGAATGCCATTGGCACTGCCCACCCCTCCACTTGGCACTCTCTGGCTCCGCCTTCCCGCTGACGAGCGGTAATCCCCCCGCCAGGCACATATGGCCCGGGGTGGGGGCTGCTGGACAGAACACATGGGCTGGCCGGTCCTGTCCAAGTGATCCTCCCGAACCCTGGCAGGCGCTGAATGGAGGTTGGTGGGGGGGTGAGAGGAAGCAACGATGACACTGGGACATGTGATCTGGGGCAGCCAATCGATTCCGTGCAACTGGGGGGTCCTGAGTAAGGGAGAGCAGTCGGCAGATGGAGCGGGGTAAGGAGCGGCAGTGATGGTGGGGGCGTGTGAGAGCCGGGTGAGGCATTGTGGGGCAAAGGGGCGTGGTCAGCCTGAGCTGATGGGACAAGCGATGGCATCCCTGATTGGATGGGGAAGGGAGGCGCCTCGTGATGTCATCACTGATGTACCCGTGTACGTATGAGCATATGCTGCGTGTGCGTGTGTGTGATCCAGGTCCCCAGAGAGCAGCCTCAGCCAATGGCGGTCCTGGAGCATGGAGGTGGAGCCAGACAGGAGAGACGGGCGAGTCAGAGACGCGGGGCGGAGGGACGGAATGGGGACGAAGAGCCAAGCAGTGTGTCATCGGGGGCCTGTGATGCAGAGAGTACGCACACACGTGTCAGCTGTCATGTGACCTGGAACTGCCAACGCCGACGGCACAGAGCACACCTCCTTTTATGGGCACCACACCGGATGTGTGTGCGTGAGGAAAGTCAAGGTCAGAGAGTTTAGCTTGTCACACACACACACACACACACACACACACGCATACGCACAGAGCAGCGATGGCGTGTCCCACATGCAAAGAGAGGAATGGGGGCATGTGTGACAATAGTGTCCTGTGGGTCATTGTTCTCCAATTACCCCACTAATGCAGACTGTGAGCCCAGCAAAAGCACCGTGGTATTACCATGCTCTGAGGCCATGAGCAGAAATGGGTGAGAGAGAGGGCTGGACAGAGGGAGCACTATTATCAATGACTGTTGCGTTGATCTTCTTCAAGATACAGATGTTCTTGTGCCACGGTCAGTGTGTCCACGGGTGTCCATGGTGCTCTGTCCCTCAGCTTAGCGCTGCATCGCTCGCATCTCCCAAGGGACAAATAATAAGTTTTATTTCATATTTCCAGCATTTCCACAGGCAGCATTTGTTTTCTACTGGGCTGCACAGAAGTTTGGTCTGATGAAAGTGGACCTCAGTCAACAACCTATGTGTCAGTGTGTGTGTGTGTGTGTGTGTGTAAGCGTGTCCTTGGCTCCATCTCACTACCTTTTGTGCATTTCTCTCGAGTGGAGACGGGTTGTCATGGAGACCTCAGCACAAGGCAGCAGGCGAAGAGGAGAAATGTTGCCCTTTCGGTGGTTTCTAACAACTCGACATGGGAGGGAAGACATGGTAAATGTGGTAAACGTGAGTGCAGGTAACAGGCTGCAGTGACCCTTGGTGTCTGTTTCTGTTTCTCTGCTCTACAGTCCATCATCTCCGGCGGCAGTAATAACACGGTAATCACGGCCACTTCATCACTTGCTAATTAGATTGAAGGCAACTGCCACTTTGTCTCCTCGGGGGGGTGGACACGAGTGCAGTGTGTGTAGCAGTGAAAGAAACGGCAGGCGCGTTGAAAAGGAGAAATACTCACGTTCACACAATGTACCCCACCCCCACCCCCCCACTCTCTGATGTAACTTCCTGTCGGCACCCCCCCTGCCCCCCACCGCCGCAGTCACGACTCGGAGTGCAGGAGGAGGACGAAGATGAGGAAGAGGATGACGCTCAGGTACAGTCCTCCAGGGCACTCCAGGACAGGCGATGAGAGCTGGGGGCGGGGCCTGAGGGGTAAGTCCCTCGGCTCATCAGCGGGCGGAGCTCGTCTTCAGCAAAGGAACATCGGCCTCACTGTCCACACACTGTCCTGAAAGATGACGCAACACGCAGGACAACACACATCGCTTTCACTGTCCAGGCTGCAGGGGCTCATGTCACACAACTGGACTGTCTGTCTCCGGTAGGAAGGTAAAAGCAGAAACAGGGTGAAATACCAGAGTAAGGAAAGTGGTCCTATTCCACGGTTCATGTCTCCACACTGATGGACGGTGCTGAGGAAACCTGGACCGCAGACGTGCGAGACACACCTTCATGTGTGCTTCATGGAGGAACAGGTGAGGGACAGGGCAGGGGGTCACCTGTCCAGCACCGCAGTGTGTGTGCGTGTGTTTAAAATCCAGAACTTTAAATGACATTAACGACATGACTGAGGTATAAATAATTTGGGGGCCGTCACATGATCACCGCCCCCTCCCGCCGAGGCTCGAGCTGACTGTGTAAAAGTACGAAAAGTGGTGCTGCCCCCATGCGGCGGAAAGCGGAACTGCAGCCCGTGAACGCTTTTACATCGGAGTGTTGCGTGTGTTTGTGTGTGTTTGTGTTTTTCGACAGTCTTGTGCGCTTTACACATTTCCGCTCCTCACACTGATGCTGTGTGTGAATTGTAACGTCAGGGGTGGGAAACGACTGTCCTCTGCGCTCAGTTCTCCTCCTCTCCTCATTTGCGTCGCGCGTCCCGAGAGGAGAGCGCTGCGTGCACGCTCACGGGGGGCCCTTGTGCTCCATGTCACCTGTAAACAGTGTTTCGTTTCATTCGCGTGGTCGCCATGGAAACAGAGCGTGATGCCCAGGAGTCTAAATGTGTCAGGTTTGGTCGGGGAGGGACACGGGGCCCACGGGGGCCTCCCTTTGATTCCAAAGTACCATACAGCACGGTGAGTGTTACTGCGAGTGTTACTCGGAGGTGAGCCGCCAGTGACGCACACACACTTTACCACCAGCAGACAGGAGATTCACTGTTTGATCTGTTTAGGGGATTGAGGTCGTTTTGCTCTGAAGCAGTTTGCTGTGTAGGGACAGCAGGGGGCGCAGCGGTTATGGAAGGACACGGGTTCAGATCCCACCTGCTGCCATAGTGCCCTCGATCGAAGCGCTTACAATGAAGCAACGGAATAAAAACAACTTTGCTGTATAGCTGGGTAAATTGGTGTCGGTGGCTCAGCGTACGAAGCTCAGACTATGAGTGACCCTGGAGAAAAGTGTCTGAAAATAAAAAATAAAGGTCAACAATAATAATTTTATGAGACACCTGTTAGTCCTGCTATGATAAGGAGTAATAGTGTCAGTTCTGCAGAGTAAATGGAGACAATGTGGCGCTCTCTTCTGCTTGTGCCCTCACGCTTGCTGGTGCTCTGTGTGTGTGTGTGTGAGACAAAGAGAGAGTGTATGCGTCTACATGTCTCCTACATGTCCACCTGTCTAGGGGGACGAGGCTGCCGGCCCACCGGTCACTTAATGCTGCGATGGTCGGGGATGCCGCCGCTCGGTTGCCGTGGACGCGGTCGGCGTCGATGCTGTGGGACGAGCGCCCCCCCCGCCCCCACTACAGTAATATCAGAGTAATTTATCAGGGACGCTGACACGTCTCTTTACGGAGCAGATCATCGGTTGAGTAACAAGCCCAGACTGACTGCGGCGCCTCCACCAGGAGGTTCGTCCTAATTGAATTGCGCCGCACTGGACTGAGTGCGAGACTCAATTAGGGACGCGCTCCTCCTTCGCCCGCATTCTCACCTCTAATGCACTTATAACACGTGGCTCTTAATCTCCTAAGTAACTTCCAATGACATTTTATATGCTGTATCGGAGTGAACGTGAATCTGCCGAGTGAGCCTGGCCTCGTTGGCCACCCCCCCACCCCCACGACCTGTGTGTGTGTTTATGAAAGTGCGGATGTGTCTCCCACATGATTATTTATCATTTTATCATGTTGGTGATGGGTTTCACTGTGACTGTAAGACTGAACGGAAGTGGGAAAAAAAAGAGGGAAAAGTGTAACACGCTCATGCCCCCCCTCCCCCGCCGACCCCCCGCTGTGACCGGAGACAATCCGCTGCATGTCTCACACATGGGACGCATCAGATGCGGCACGCGTCCCCCTGTCCTCTGGGGCCAATTTCTGAGGCACGCAGCATGTGCTTCCCCGCCTCCCCTCCAATACGGGGGCGGAGCTGGAGGCCCTAATAGCTCCGGTTGCCCCGGAAACGGCCGATGCCACCATCTGTCGAGGAAGTGCCCATTGATCCGTGTCGTATACCTGCTGCGAATTGTTTCCGCCACTCGCGTGTCATTTCTTCTCCCTTGTGCTGTTAATGGAGATAGAGACGGCGGCGGAGCCTCACTCTCCCACAATGCCTCTGTCTCCGAGTGCTGGACAGGCCTGTAGCTGCTGGGGGCCACCTGGGGGCCACCTGTTGGGAAGGGAGCTGTATAACACTGTATGACAAAGGAGACGGAGAGAGAGAACGGGCCAGATGCCCAGCGGGACCCTGAGTGCTGAAAGGACAGGCAGGGCCATCACACACACACACACACACACACACACACAGACACACACACACACACATAAAAGACATACACAGACACAAACACACACACACCAGGTCAGTTAACCCCGTCTCGCAAGCTGGCATGTGTCTGTCTGTGATGGCCCCGCCCCCATCGCCAGGTCCAAATGTGACGACGGATCAGTGAGAAGGTCGCGCCGCTGAGCCGCATTTGATGGGCTGTATAGAGACGTGGGTCGGGTCCCCTGGGGGCCCCGGGGTGTCGGCTCAGCCCCGTTGCCACCTCGGTGGCTCTGTGATTGATGGCGGTCCCAGCGGCGCGCCTCACATCAGTTGTCCCTGCCCCCCTCGTTCCAGAATTGCCGCCGTAAACAAAATATTAATGAAACGCGGTGTGTGTGTGTGGGGGGGGCTCCATGCTCCACTGCTCCATGACTTTCATTAACACCCAGGGAGTGTCACGCGTGCCGCTCAACCATATGACACCGCTAACAAGGCGGGAGGTGAGGTTATTGATGGGGCCTCTAACCGTATTGACAGACAGGGGTGTCGCACTGATTAATTCTTCATTCTTACATGACACACGGACACAGATGTGCTACACGTGTAAATACATTTACTTGTATTACTCGCGCATTTAGTCCCTCTGTGCAGAAAGATATGCTCCTTCTGCGTGTTACTCCTGTTATTCCTCAAACATGTAACACGCCTGTCCACTAATGTCATCTCTGACCAGCAAGCGTGTGACATGTTGTGTTTATTCACACGCTTCCCCCACAGGTCATGAGTTGCATCTCTACAATGGCACAACTGCACAGGACAAATGCGTTCATCTCTCAGCAAAATGAATGCTAATAAAGGAGGTGAACAATGACATGTGGTCTAATGGTGTCACAACCATAGAGCAGTGTGTGTGTGTGTGTGTGTGTGTGTGTGTGTGTATGAAGGGATCATTAACATGAGCCCCCCAGTGCAGACTCTTCATTAATGCACCACTCTTAACGTGCGTATGTGTGTGCGCACACTGGCAGGGGGCGCTGTCGCTCACCCACCCTCAGCCAGGTGCTCTGCAGGTGAACAGGTGCAGCTGTGAGGAACATCTGGATGAGCATCATAGTTTGAATGTTAAGTTGCATGCGGAGAGAAACGCGCAGCTTGGGTCCCACTCGCAGTGTGAGCCACTGTGTGTGTCTGCTGTGTCACTATCACACCTTAAAGCACCTGAGAGGGTGATTCAAACTTTACCAGTAAGAACACCTGACCAGCATGTACGGGAACCCCTTGCACCCCTAAGTTTTACCACTAACTGATTATTTAACGAGAAGCAGTCGGTCTCTCTTGTCTGACATAACAGGTGCGTAACGAGCAATACCATATGTTGCTTCTGAGCAAATCACGTGCAGCAGGAACACGCAAGTAGCGGAGGTGCCAAAATACATTAAGCCCAAATGTCATTGGTTACACCAGGTAGGAAAGGAGAATGAGGAGCTTACATCAGTCATTTATTCATTCTATAAGTTTATTTGAAATATTTGTCAAAATATCAGTATTTCCAGAACAGTGAGCATCCCTGCAAGATTCGCATTCCAGCTCTGTGTTTGTGAGTAAGCCAGTACAGCCGCTGCAGCCCTGTGCCGCTCTAGAAATACTGAGCATGAAGGAGCACAACACGAGCGCTCAATAACTGCACGAAGGAACAGTGCATGACTTCCAGCACGTCCCTTTATTCACAGATGTGCGGAAACTCTAATTTGGGAGCCCCCCGAAGACGTCGCTCCACACGCTCAGTCCAGCCACATCAAAGTCCCCGTCGGCTGCCTTCATCTCGCGGAGGACGTTCTCGGTTCGCTCCCTCAGGGACGGGCTGTCCAGCAGTGCCCGGAAATGTCCAACTAGGGCATCGAAGGGCACGGCGGAGTTGCTCTTTGGGAGCCAGTGGGCCTCGTGGAGGTCATAGCGCAGAGAGCGCCCCCAGTCCTCCAGGATACAGTAATATGCCTCTCTGAAGACGGAGGAGCGCTGGGCCACGTCTACGAGGAGTGCAGACGGGACGTTGCGGCAGAAACTCAGCAACTGGCTGCGGTTGCCTAGCAACCAGTCCAGGATCGCACCTGTGGCATCCCTTCCTCCGCTGCTGCCACCGCCTCCAGGGGAGAGCGCAGCAGCCGCCAGCACTAGGGGGAAGCGAGGGTCCCCTGCGCTGTCCTGCATGATCGAATCCAGTAGGTCCCGCGAGAGGCGCTCAGAGTCGCCCTGCAGGAGGATGGAGTCCAGGCGTCCCCGGACCATCTGGCCCTGGGTTTGAATCCAGGGGTCCATCGGCATCGCAGACTCCAGGAGATGTGAGAGCAACTCTGTCGCTGCCCTGTACTTAATGACATCTTCTAGGTAAGGGAGGGCAGAGTGCACGTGCGCACACCCCCCGGCCCCCAGCAGCTCTTTGGTCACGCTAGGGGGAAGCGCCGGGTTCCTCAGCAGACTGCGGATCAGCAGCCCCTCGCAGCGGGCCAGCTCCGGGAAGGTGAGGGTCCAGCCCCCGAGGCCTTCTCCAGCCTTCACCAGCTGCTCTTCCAAGACCCGCCGGACCCCCGGGTCCGAGTGGAACTGCGCATGCAGCCGCTCGCAGTGGCGCGCCCACTTGAGGGCCCGGCGCGCAGCCCGGGGCTCCCAGCACGAGACGCAGTCGCTCTGCGCCACGGCCATGAGATGCACGACGGCCTTCAAGTCCCCCGACACGGCCTCCATGGGGCGGCGGCGGGGGGGGGGGGCGCCGAACCTCAGACCCTACTGATTTACACACAGGAAAACAGACTTTCCGTATGCTCCCTCTGACTCCACTCCAGCGATACAGTTACACAGTGTTTGTTTGTTTGTTTGTTTGTTTGTTTGTTTGCTCGCTCGTTCGTTCGTTCGTTCATAAAACTGAAACAGAACTTATACTGCACAACGATAGCGACACCTGCTCACCTTTGTTTACCAACGGAAAATCTCTTCCGGGTTAACGACTACCCGCCTGATGCGCGGGCCTGTAATTCCACTGGAGAGTTATTCTTCCGGGTCAACCAAGGACCACTCAGCGGTGCGTGCGTGTGACGTCGACATTTAAAGCGATACAACGTAGCGGTTTATTTGAGCTTGGGCGCGTTTTGAGGCAGTGAGGCGAACGCGAAAAATCGAAAGTTTAGGAAATTGTTTCGGAATGGTTTTCTCTCCCACTGGTCCACATTCACAATAAGTCCGAGTGACTTGGAAAAAAGTCAAAGGATTAATTAAAAACACACTTTTCGTTTGCCGGCCCTTCTCCAAAAGCGACGTACAGTAGTTATTTACCAGCTACTAGCTAGGTAACTTTAGGTGCAAATGAATACGGTAAGTAAGTACCTCAGCCAGCCTGCAGGTACTACAGCTGCAGGTGGAATTCGAACCTGCGACTTTCGGCTCCAAGGCTTCGGAAGTAGTTCTAAACACTACACTACGACTACCAGTAGTCCCAGTTCTGAAATATTTTCCATGAAAACACAAAAAGAAACCACATAACTGTGTATCGTCAAAGCGGAGAGCACTGCACGAGAGTTCAGAAAGAAGAGAGAGTGCGCGCGCGCCCGTGTGAGAGAGAGAGAGAGAGAGGGAGGGGGAGAGAGAGAGAGAGGAGATCCTCAGTCGCTCTTTCCCACACTCACACTGCTCGTCCGCCCAGAGTACCACGGTAAGGGGTAAAACGCTGCGATGCTCTTGCTGCCTCCCGACTCTGGACTCAGTCGGATGGGATGAAAAGCGCTGTTAGAGGTGAGTATCGCGCCGGACCGGACCGAGCGTCGCCCCCCAACGCAAATGATGACGCGTCTGTTTATTGATCGTAGATGTTTTGATTTCTCTGAAGTTTCAAAGCCATCAGACTCGAACCTGGAGCCGCGGCTGCGCGCGCACGCGTTTCCTTCCTTGGACTGGAGACGTGTTGACACAGTAACTGATATGGTAAAGGGCAGCACAGGGGACACAATGAGTACAGTGTGAGAGGAGAGGAGCAGAGCGAGGAGGATCAAGCAAGGAGCAGAGCTGGACTGGAGCAGAGCGGGACCGAGCCCAAGTCTGGTGCCTTGGAGGTCAGACAGACAAACAGACGGAGTTTCCTTGGAAAGATGAGTCTTGTCAGTGTGAACCGAAGACGCGTTCCTCCTGACCGGCACCGCACTCTCACACCCGTTGAGCTCGGTCATCGTGGGTATTCAGCTTCCCTTCTTCGCAGGTGCTCACTTTGTTTGTGTCCACTGTCCGGACAACTGACCTCGGCCCTTTGGACAAAAGCAGTGTGAATTGCGCACTTTCTCCTCTCCCTTGCGTTCTAGTTAATGGTTTTACTATGTTTGGCCTCTTGGAATTAATTTGAGGCGATTGCTTTTCTTCTTTCTTTTGCATTTTTCTGCTAAAAGACTCTTGTGGTCCCTTTGAAGTGCAAAGAATAAAATATAATGTGGAAAGAAGGAGGGCGGAGGACAGAAGTGATGTTCAGGAATGGAAAACTGGAACAAACTTGGGCTTGTGGGTCCGTGAAAAGCGGAACCTATTTCTGTATTTCTGTTGCGCACTGCAAAGAGGGGCAAAGGCAGGGGCCTAAAACTGACTCCCTTACGTGAAGGAGCACCGTTACCCTGCGGGGTCTACACGTCTGTGAAGAGATTGCTATTATCACAATAAAACACAATACACAATTTTATGTTTGATCCATTAATGGACTCCATTCAGTAATTCTGAAAGTTTTATCGGTGACTTCCTTGGACAACGCTTAAGGATATCAGTCCCCAACCATTACGCCCCCTGCTGCCTGAAGGAAAGGAGGGACATCCACAGGGTGCAGATGCTGATTTAGCTTCCTGTCCCACTACTTGTGCTTCTGCCCCGCCCCCCTGCAGGTGAACGACAGCCGCATGAGTAAAGATACTGTGGTGTTCCGCGTTTTCACCTCACACCTCCTCCAGCCATTATTTCCGACAGAGTAAACCCATGATAAATGTATGAGGTGTCTTGCCAAGGTGGAAACTGCTGATGTAATTTGGACTTTGAGGCCTGTCCCTGCAGGGGGGGGGGGAGAGGTGGTGTTTATCTGGCAGGGCCCCCGAGGGCTGTGGTTGGCATCAGGTTCCCGGTCTGCTGCTCACCGTTTGTTTGATTAACGTCGCTCTTTTTACCGCGCTCATGACTGCTATGATTGCTGTGTCTGCTGCCTCTCTGCCGTGCCGTCCCGTCCCATGCCATGTCTTGTGTCTGGAATTGGCGAGGGGGTCTCTTACACTCGCCGCACGATTCTTTGGAACGGGCCACATTCCCCCCCCCCCCCCCCCCCCCCCCTTTCCCCTCACATTGGGTCTCTGAGCTGCCGACAGGGTCCCTTGTGCACCCCTTGCAAGACGAGGGGGGGGGGAAGCGGGGGCCCAGAGCAGGGCGCAGCCACACACGGCCGGTGGGGATGGTGCTCCACTCAGTCCTGCACTTCGCTGGGGCCCCTTAGCAGCTCAGAGGGAGGGGGTCGGACCCTGGTGCTGCTGGGTCCTGCTCTGAGCTCCGTCGCCCTGCAGCACCTTGTGCGTTTGCGCATGGAAGAGCAGCGTCTGCTTTGCTGCCCCATCAGAATGTGGCACCTGCATTTGACCCCCCACGGCAGCGGGGTGTCACCTTTGAGAAAAGAGTGATATTGTGGACAGGGGCAACGTGAGGGGTGCTCTCTGCTGGGCTCCACGGGGGGCACTGAAGGGGTGGGGCCGCAAGGGAGCTGTCACTAATCCCACCGCCGCTGCACTCTCACATCGTCCGTCCCCCTGCTGAGGGTCAATAAACAGCGCCCCCCCACCCACGACGCTTACTCGCAGCACTGCGATATACATTCTCAACATCTGGCATCCAGTTTTCACCTCTCTGCTCTGTGTGCTGTCATTGGGGGGGACGTCTGCACCCTTGCTGGGGCTGTTTGACCCATGTGGGAGTGCAGTGTTCCCCGGCCTAGTGGACAATAGACACGCTGTTGTCCGGCGCAGCGCAGACGGCCGTGCTCTTTGTTAAGGCCTCCATCAGCCCCCAGCTCCACCCAGTCTTGGACATGAGACACTGGAGAACAAATGGGCTTCCAGTACCGGTTGGGGGGGTCCCTGCCGTGTCCGTTGCAGCAGATACCCCCCCCCACTGATATGGGTACTAACGCCGTGCATGCCCCAGTGCAGAAGAGCTGTCCTGCCTGTGTCTGTCTGATGGAGACTTACCTTGAATATACTGTTCTACCCTCTGGATAGAGAGACAGGTGTGCGTCTGTTATCACACCCTGTTTAAAGGTTCTTTGATTCTCCTGTGTGCAAACTGGAGCGATCTAGGAGCAGCTGCTGGATGTCCAATGTCCATCGCAGTGTCCGGAGACTGGTGGAGGTGCCCCGGTCCACGCGGGTCCCGAGAAAAGATCGTCGCTGATCATATGCATAAAGGTGTGCTTACCTGTGTGTGACTCCACCTCCTTCTTGCGTTTCACAGGCTGCCCGTCAGGAAAGGAAGCATGTGCAGTTCTCAGCGTCCCGGGCTCTCGGACCTCCAGCAATACAGCCAGTGGCTGGCGAGCCGCCATGATGCCACCCTGCTGCCCATGAAGGAGGACCTGGCGCTCTGGCTCACCAGCATGCTGGGTAATAGGGGTCCCGGTATGGGGTGGGGCGGCGTGCCGTAGTAGCACAGTCGCTGTGTTAACTGCAAGCCCCTACGTAGCCCCCATCCACTGACTCTGGTGCCGTTTGCCTTTGGCAGAAGCAGTGAATTCTGTCTGAAGGGCCTTTTGTTTGTCTTTGTGTTTGTGTGCAAATTCCTGTCGCTCCTTCCCCCCCCAGATCCAACCACAGAGGACTCACAGTGACCGTACACTGACCGCAGTGCACAGTTTGTGTTAATGAGGCGCACACACAGCCCCTTATTGATGCGTGGTGTGAGCAGGCATGATGAGCACAGAACAGCAGCGTCAGTGATTGTACAGGTGGAACTCGTCCAGCCAGTGGTCTCTGGTCCTCCTCCTCCTGTGTCTCCAGCTCCATCAGATTGACCGCTGGTCAGCAGGTGGTACCATATCCCTCACTATACGGTATCCCTAGGAGCAGCATCTGCTCACACACGGATGCTGCTGTGGTTCCTCCCATGTTCAGGAAGTCGGTCTCATGTAGGAGACCCAAAGCCCCTCCCTGAGCGACTTTCTCCAGCTGTGAGAAATGTAACCGCTGACTGTGCTTCACAGCGCGGCATCTCTTTTGCGCTGCAGTTATCTCATTTCTGCAGGACCGACCTGGTTGTCCGGAGCTTTACACTACCAGGTGTAGTAAACCGCCAGAATTCACTGTGGTACCGTCCTGTGTGAAACACTGCAGACCACGTGTCTTTTTTGGATGCTCTTTCCGGGTGTTTCCTCTGACTTGCTAGTAGTCGCCACATGGGCATTGCCTTCTAGAGCACGAGGGTGTCAGGGGTCAGGTGTCATGGAAGGGGGGCGAGCCGTCCTAGTTGCGGGTGTAGTGGCCGGGTGGGGAACGATCCTCTTCCTACACCCAGAGCCCCCCACCTCCACCCCCAGAGCTCAGTTACCACATTTGGAACTCATTAGATGTGCCCCTACCCCCACATCCCCCTCAAAGTCTAGGGAAAGAGGGGAAGAAAATAAGTTTTTCCACGTTGGCCCGACCCCCACGGCGCACGGGCTCTCCTCGGGGTGATCTCAGAGAGAAGGTATGGGCGTTTGGCCGTCTCTCAGGCGAGGCGAGTGAGGAGCGCCCGGCTAGTGTTAGTTCAGCCTGCTCTGACCTGCTGGTGCCACGTGCACCCGTGACCCTGAATGCAGCCGGGTCCTGTTCTGCTCCAGAACCTAGTACCTGTGACCCCCCCCGCAGTCTGTCGAAGGCTAGCTGGACTCTTATAAAAAGTGTGTTCCTCTTATGCTTTGCTGCTGCTGTTAATACCTCATCGTCATATTCAATTTGTACCACTTGTGACGTTTATAGATCACATCTGAAGCTGATTGCACTCATGCATTTTCCATTTGTGTACAAACTACAGCTCTGAGCCTGTACGTGTGTGATGCTGCAGTGATACTGAAGGAACAAGGAGTAGGTGGCAGACAGCTGTCGCAGCCAGTCAGATGCTGTTTGGCACTGAGCTCCTCTTCATGCTCCTCCGACAGGCCAGGAGATCACAGCCGAGAGCTTCATGGACAGGCTGGACAACGGCGTCCTGCTCTGTCAGCTCGCCCAGACACTGCAGCAGAAGTTCTGCGAGAGCAGCCTTGGCAAGGTATGAGCGGGCGGGCGGGCAGGCTAGTGAGGGAGGGGGCAGGCGAGTGAGCGAGCGAGCAGCTCTGCGGTGGGGGATGGGCCCCGCTGCCGCAAAATTGTCGAAAACTTGGAAGCAACCGCCACCATTGTCAGAAATGAGTTATTACAAAAGAATGTGCCGTCTGTGATCCTGCAGCAGTCGGGTCGGTTCCCGCACATATCGGAGGTCCTTTCTGTGGGCAGCGCAGGTCTGGAAACACGAATGGGGACTTGCTCAAACCGCTTACGGTAATATCTCAACATACTCCTTTCTTGCACTCCAGAAAAGGACTGAGGACTGCTCCCCCCAATTTTACTGATGGAGACGGAGTGTGAATCGCAGCTAAAGCGGCCACCTGTCAGACCGATGACCTCGCTGCTGCGTCAGTGTTTGCGGGAAGAGCGTCCTCATCACCTGCTGCGGTGCGATGGCCTGCGGGCAGTCAGCTATTGTCAGCTGTCCTCAGTCCCCTCTCTCTGAGCTCCCACGAAATCCCTAATTTTGGCCTCATCGAGTTCCACCTGAAAGGACAAATGGGGTGGAGATCAGCATCACGTGTCACATTTTTTGAGTCCCAACAAAGAATTTGCTTCAGTCTTCTCTGTTAGCATCTCGTTGTGTGCTCCGGGGGGGGGGGATGCACTGTGTCCGACATTTGTCCGCTCAGGTTCCGTAGCTGCAACTGAAAGAGAAAGGCTCTATTGTGACCTCTATTGTGAGTGTGTCCCGCTCAGCGCTCCTGTCCCACAGGTGGACGCCATTGGGGAGGGACTCGATGAAGGAGCTGCGGAGGCTGTCCTCTGCTCTGCTCTCGCGTTGTGGCCTGATCTCTAAAGGCCTGCTAAGCATCCAACGCTCACCTCGGGGTGTGTGTTGATGGTGTCTGCCCCCTACAGCTTAGTTGCTGAGGATCGTGGGTAAGTTTCCTGATGGCAACAAAAGCAGTGTGAGACCTGGGCTGTTAACATTTGCTTGACTCATTCTGACCGGAGCCCTTGACTTTGGCTTCTTCCCGATGCATAGCGACTAAAGACTGGAAAATTGTTGTGAAGCTCTAGCTGTAGCGGAGTCACTGCAGAGCACAGAGAGCCGCTACACCGCTGTAACTCGCCGGTAAAACCAGGAGGAACCACCCGTCTGTCCCGATGGTTCATCTCGGAGCGGCTTGGCAAGTCGTGCCTTGGAGCAGAGCGGGGTGTGTGGTGTGACGGAGTCGGGGTAGCCTTCCTCTCGCTCTCGAGGAGACCGCACGGACCGCAAATCAACTGCTTGATGGGAGTGCATTGATTGACAGGCGTGTGACAGGGCTGGCATGGCCAATGAAGTGTGTGTGTGTGTATGCGTGTGCGCTCGTGGTGGGCGGGGGGCAGGGGGGAGAAGCACAGGAGGAGAAATCTTGACACACTAGGTTGAATATTTCCAGCATGACCTCATCGCACCTTCCTCTCAGACTCAGACTCTCACATCCTGAGTAAAAACCGCAGAAATGCCCATAAATATACAGGGACCGGCAGAGCCGAACGTGTCACTCGATCCGTGGGCCACGCTTGGAACCGGTGTGGCGACCGAGGATCTCCCCAGAGTGCCTGGGATGGAAACCGGAGCTCCTCGGCCGCTTCCAGCATATCGATCCGTAACGCAGGGGGCTGGGCAGCTTGATTCAGACTAACGGTGCTTTCCGAAAGCTTTCTTATTGATTTTGAGTAATAAACAAACATATTAGATGCTGCAGGGAAAAATGACTTGAGTGCACTAGGGCTCTGAAAGTGAATTAACCAGTTTTATTTTGTGGTATATTTCTCAAATTGTACCGTGTCTCCAGTTGTGTCCCTATTAATACCATTTGCCTCATTTTTATTGGCTGTATTGCACATTGATGGTGGTTGTCCTTTGCTGCCTGGGTCCGAATGCTGATTGGCTGTCTCGCTGTGTCCATTTTTGACACAGGCTCTACCCAACCGGAAGATACCCTGTCGGGCCAGCGCTCCCTCTGGCTCCTTCTTTGCGCGGGACAACACCGCCAACTTCCTGTCATGGTGTCGCGAGGTGGGGGTGGGCGAGACCTGCCTCTTCGAGTCGGAGGGCCTGGGTGAGTGTCCTGTCCCCCTGGCCCAAGCGGAGCCCTGCCTACACCTGTGCACCCATCTGCACTGACTCTGTCTGCCAGTATCGCTGTATGGAAATGTTCCCTGGACAATACGCACGTTCATGTTTGAATCATTTCCATTTATATGCAAATGAGCATGGCCTGGGTGGATCTACACCTTTCTGCTTGAGCACTTTCAGTCCATCTCCCTTGGTCTTCCTTTCATTGCCTGGTAAATACTAGTTGAGTCTCTTCAAACAGTCACATCCTGGTACTCGAGCGTGATCCTGTTTGCTGCCTCGTGTGGTTTTACTATGGTAACCAGTTGTCTGTGTGGAGTCATGGGTTCTGCTCACAGTTCGTGCAGCTGCTGTCCAGGAAAACCTGCACCGTTCCACATGTTCACAGTATGGATGAAAATTGTGGCCTGTAGCGTAGCCCCGCCCCTGCCACCGGTCACTGTCTCTACCTTTACTTCACTTTGCTTCTGTACTTTCCTACAAGTCTGAGCACCTGGTCCAGAGGTGCTGGACAAAGTAACCCGAGCCACCAGAATCTACGGCTGTGATGTGTCACGTGTGCACATGGGTACGAGTCGTCGTCCTCCAGGGGGACCTTCTGCTCTGAGTCCCTGTGACTCTGTCCAGGGCCAAAATTACAGGAAGTCCCCGTACAGCCAGGACTAATGGGGGGGGCAAATTCCTCATGGGTCTCGGTAAGGCTCCTTGGCAGGATGCGACCCTGGGTCTTGAGTGTCCTCTGCACAAAGATGCCCTTCTCCTGGGCTTGCTCCACGCTCTTTCCTGCCAGCGGCACTGTGTCCCCAGGAGAAAGGGCCGGATTGTTTGTGCTCCACATGGGCCTGGGAGACACATGGGCATAAAGCGGCTCTTCTGCGTGTCAAAGACCTCATTGTTTCCAGCAAGGAATGGACACCCTAGACACCACACACACCCCACACGCTGCCAGCGATTGAAATGCGTTTCTTCCCAGCAGACATGGAGCCCTCTGGAGAGCCCGGTTGGATCAGGTAGCCATCCCGAGCTCCGGCACTGGTGTCTCGCCTCTTCTTGTCCCAGATTGGCCCAGTTTCTCTGGTCCATTCACCAGGTGGTGCCATAGATGAAGGCAGAGCAGTAGACTAATATCCAGAGAGACGGGGACGGGAACAGCTCCTGTGGGTGTGCACTGGTTCCCGCTGAGCCTCATGGGAGTTCCTGGGACCTTGGGCTCAGGTCACACGCAGCACAATGTCAGCGCTGTTCTCTCCTTCGCACTGTGGTCGTGTCAAAGCTGAGGAGAGCACCAGCGAGCGAGCCTTGTCACGTGTGCCTGTGGGTCTGTTTGTGTGTTTGCTCTGTTCTGAAATCATAAGACAGTCACCAAAGTTGTGCGCTGCTGCCACATTGTGACACCGTTTGACCTCAGCTGTGCAGAACTGTGTTTTCAGGCTCCTGTCCTGTGTGTCTGAGGACTGCAGGGGGGGGGACAGGTCTCGTGTCCCCTAGATCCTGCGTCACCATCATCGATGTCACACACTTTGAGTTCCAGATTCCAATGCCGTGATGCTCCTCTCTTCTCTCTCTCTCTCTCTCTCTCTTCCTTCCTGCCTCCCTCCTGTCGTCTACCTGCGACTCCTGCTGTGCATTGGGTGCGTCAGCGACCGTTACCATGACGATGCCCGAAGCCGAGAGGTGGTCCATCCTTGTTCTCTGCATGCGCTGTGTCCCGTGTCCGCTGCTCACGCACCCCCAACACCCTGTCACTCTGGATCGTGGGATTTGTAGTTTTGCTGTGTGAGGAGTTGTGTATGACGTGGTGTGTGATTTCTCGACTGCCACTCACAATCCGTCCCAACTGTCTCCAGCTGTGTCCAACTGCCTTCAACCATCCCAGCCGTCTCCAGCCACCCCCCCCCCCCCCCCCATCACATGTCTGTGAAACATCTGCCTGTCACCTGCTGACACTAGACTGGAAGGAAACTCCACAGTTTTCCTTGGTGTTGATATGCGCATCACTGGTGGTCGTGGTTATAGTTATGGTTAGCGTTGGGGCTGAGGTCAGGGGTCATTTCCTTTGGGATCAATATGGTTTTTTTCTTACAGCTGATGCACAGATGGTGAGTACAGACACACAGCTCCTGTGAAACTGACCACGAGTTACTGTAGGGGGTCACTGTGAAAGACCAGGGCGAGAGAAGGAACATGGACAACACTGCGGTCCCTCTTGTGAGCACTGCAGTCTCCGCAGCTGAGGACTGTGGACTGCGACCCTGCTGGGTAACTGTTGTTCATCCCGCAGGCAACCACTGGTCTCTAGGCTCCACTGATCAGCACTGTTGCTGTGGCACCGGAATCTGGTTCAGGGCCTCTAACTCTGATTGCGTGTGTGTATGTGTGTCTATCTCTCTCTATCCCTCTCTCCACAGTTCTCCATAAGCAGCCACGGGAGGTCTGTCTCTGTCTTCTTGAGCTGGGGCGGATTGCGTCCAGGTGAGATGAACATTTCCTGCTCTGACCTGGAGCACAAGAGCCACTCGCTGCCTTGTCCAGTGAAGAGCTTCGTCATCGTTAGAGATCATTGCTGATTATTACTGAACGAATGGCTGACTTTTTAAAGGACACCCAGGTGTTTATGCTGCGGCTGACCACCACGCTCTCGCTCCACCTTGTATCGCCACCCTTTAGTGGAGTGTAAATGTTGATGTTTCCTGGTACATCTAGCGGAACCTCACCTGGTATCCAGACCGTGTTGTGGTCCGTGCCCCCATGAGGGTTCTGGTCTCGTTCCGCAAGACTCAGTAGGTCCAGCGCACACGGCATCGCTGCGATGAGCGTTTGGCCGACTGGTGGACAGGATGCGGGATGCTCTTGGACTCTGGGATGTGACCCAGTGTTTGTTCTCAAAGAGCAGGAGCAGCTCGTACATTCTCTTTAATGTGTTTACTCTACCTGCAGTACACATAATACACACAGTGACAAGGCTTGAAACCCATTCTGGAGTCGCAGACAGTTGATGTATGGATAGCTCGGTTTTATTATGCGTAGATGTTGAATTTATGGCGCATAGATGCTCATGTATTTAAGAGGAGGGGCAGGGAAGCCCGTTGTTGATAGATTGGTTATAATAAGGGAGAGATGCGAGATGAGTGGTGCCTCTCCTGGGGCCCTTCTGTCCAAGCAGCATCTCTCGCTCTGACCGTGTGTGTGTGGAATGAGTCCCGTGGCATTTCCTCGACCAGCGCTTCTCTGCTCAGCTCTCCTTCACCTGCGCTTCATCCATGATGCCCTTGATCCCTGGCCACGCCCCCACAGAGCGCGCCCTTGTCTCTACAAGCTGGATCTCGCGTCACTTTTCCTTCGGTTCGTTTGGCTTTTCAGGAGTTGGATGGCAAGTAACAGGAAACGTGGCAGAACTTTGCCGGGCTCAGTGTTGTTTGTTGAGGTGGCAGACAACCTGCTACACTTTGACTTTTGTGGAGCCTATAGACACCTGTTGGTTCCTGCAGTGCCCCGTATCCCCCCAGCACTTCATACCGAAACCCGTCGAGCTCCATGTGCGAAGGCCCCAGTTGGTTACCATGGTTCAGGTGAAAACACGTGCGCTGCCCTCCAGGTACCGAGTGGAGCCCCCGGGGCTCATCAAGCTGGAGAACGAGATTGAGCAAGAGGAGGAGGCGCCGGTTCCCCCGCCGTCGCCCGTCTCGGCCTCCCCCAGCAAGACGCCAGCCAGGAAGAGCACGGGAAAGTTGTTGGACGACGCTGTAAGTGCCATGCCACAACGCGGTATTTCGGTGCTCTTCCTTGCATGTCACGTCTGAGGGTAAGGGTTGGGGGGGGGTGGTTGGTGCTCCGCTCTCCCGCATGCAGCCGTTGCTCTAAATGCTGTCCTGTTGCAGGTGAAGCACATCTCCGAGGACCCCCCGTGCAAGTGTCCCAGCAGGTTCTGTGTGGAGAGGCAATCGCAGGGCCGCTACCGAGTCGGGGAGAAGATCCTCTTCATACGGGTGTGTCCCTGGCGCCCCCCCATCCTCCTCAGCTCTCACCTGTCGTCACAACGTTCGGCCTGCAGCCTGTGACCTCTGACCTCTGCCATCCCACCTGTGGCTTGCAAGCGCTGCTCTGTCATGCGCTTCGCTGCAGATGGCCGGGAGCAGCCGTGCGAGGGGCTCCCTCATCGATCGTGGCAGGAACTCGATAGCTGCGATGTCGCCGTCTCAGCCTGCCGGTGGGGGGCCGCAGATCCCTGGGGCGGCCGGGCGCTGCTCTGGGTGCTTTGCCTGCCACAGTCGGGAGAAGGCGTGCAACGTTGTGAGAGACGTGAAAAGCCGAATGGCTGCATTAGAAGTACGGACGCTATTCGCATTGTTTTCCGGGCTCCTTCTCATGCAGCCGTGTCATCTTTTACTCTCTCAGTTCAGGGTCAGTAGCGACAGGAGAGGGGATTCAAACCCAGGTCCTACGATTTGCTGGTTGAACATTTCGCGCTGTTACGTTATTAACATTCCGCACAAGCGCAGCCTGTTCTGGGTTTCTCTGCACTTCCTGTCTGCATGTCTCTGCACAATGAGAACTGAGCTCTTCTCGCCTCCCTGTGGTGCAACACTCCTGTGAGCCTTTGCTGCGCTGCAAGGGGCTCCTGGGGCCCCGGTTGCCTGGCAATCTGTGCTCCGGGGTCACAACTTCAGGAAGCTGTGCGGCGCTGCGGCATGGAATGGAGGCTCTCTGCATGTGTGTACGCATCCGTATGAGGAACGGGCAGTGATGCTGAGTATTTGACCAGCTGAGACATTGCCTCATTACCGCACGACCTCCTTACAGAGCCGCTTGTTGTGTGGAGGGGGTCATGGGATAAGCCGCGATGACTGGAGCGGCTCTGCGCTGCACAGATGGTGCCGCGAGGTGCCAGGAAGCGCTCAGCCTGTCTTCTCACCTCCGCGTTTCTCACCCGGCTCTTGGTGCGCCTCCCCTTCCATTCTCTCAATGCGTGTGTGTGTGTGTGTGTGTGTGTGTGTGTGTGTGTGTGTGTGTGTGTGCGCGCATCTGCGTGTGGAGGGGGCACAGGAGGTTGCCATGGCAGCCGAGGAGGAGGAAGCCTCGTGAGATGCTGGGCCGTGAGGTCACGTGGCACATCAACTGCGAGGAGAGGACACTTTCGCGCAACAGGTGAAGAGACTGTGTGTTGGGACTTGTGTGGACAAAGTGTGTGTCCTGGAACTGGACACACCTGTGCACTTGTTTACCATTATGTGACACTCTTCTCCGTAGTGACTTACCCTGATTTGCCCAATTATACAGCAGGGTAATTTTTACTGTGTCACATCAGGACTCAGGACTCATATCTTGGTCAAGGGTGCTGCAGCAGCAGGTGGGATTCGAACCTGGGTCTGGTCCATAGAGCGCAGGGCGGCAGCTGTAACCACAGTGCCTCCTACTGAACCTTTTTCTTTAATGACGCTGAATTTATCTGTGGAACACGGAACAAACTGCGCCGATGTTCACCGTCTTAATCTGCACACGTGGGAAAATCTGCGAACCTGAAGCAGTCCTCAGTCACGGATCCTGGATGCCTTGAGCATAGGTGGCGCAGACCAGGTTCGAACTGCCACCTGTTGGTGCGTTTGAGCTGCTGCACTGGAGTCCAGGTCGTTGACTTCGTGGTGCTGAGGCCTGAAAGGTGAAGATGCCGAGAACACACAGCGAGAACTGCTGACGGTGCGTATTAATCCTCAAGACACGGTTTCCGCCGCAGTGTGTCCCCGGTGGGCGACCCCCTCCCCCCCCGGGTTTGGAGGACAGACTGCGGGACAGACATGACGTGTCCTTTCCTGCGTGCTGTGTGTGTGTGTGTGTGTGTGTGTGTGTGTGTGTGAGAATGTGTGTGAGAGCGGGGAAGGGCGAGAGCGATAGCGCCCCTCGGTGGCCTGTGTGCGCCGTGTCTGCCGCAGCTGGAGCGTTGTGGTGAGAGAGAGCAGCGAGAGGGCTTTGAAAGCGCCAGAGGCTCTCGCTCTGCCCGTCTTTATTTATTTATTTCCATTCTTTATCCAAAAGGAAAAAAGAGGCTCTCCATCTTTCATTTTTAAGCCCTCTTCCAGTGTTGCCCGGCAACCAAGGCCGTCGTGGCCGTGCATTAATGGAGCGCAGCCTGGGGGCTCACCGTGGTACCTTTATTACGGGCCGCCTCGTGCAGCCGCAGGTCAGCGCATCTAGCGCCGACACTTGTCCGTCATTGGTGGTTTGACCCCGGCGTGCGGGAAAAACATGGTATCAGCAGTAAAAGGCTCTACGGCGCGTGGAGAAATGAATCAGACCCCTTGCTGCCGGGCGGTTTTCACCTCCTGCTGAGCTCGATGTGCTGCGTTTTATCTGTTTTGCTTATTTGCAAACACTGTGCGTTGTGCACTATTTATTAATTTCTGTGTTACTCCTGTGTCCCGTGTGTGTGTCTGTGTATCTGTCTGTGTATTTGTCTGTCTAATGAGCTTTTTGCTCGTTAGCATGCTTCCCACTGGGGGGGTGAGGGTCCACATGTCTTCTTCACACGTGCGCCACCCTCTCGGGGGGGGGCGTGTCTATTGCCAGGCAGCAGCTTCAAGAATTTGCCCGAGGAGTCGGGTCCGTGGTCTGGCTATGTGGGTTCCACCCTCTGGGGTGTTCGTGCTTTGATTAAAGTCAGATGCTCATTAAATACGGGCACCTGCCCCCTCCAACCCTGGGGGCAACAATGCAGCCTGCTGTGCCGAACCAATTAGGCAGTGAGCGGCAGGATGAGGATGATGATGATGAGCAACTCACTCCTCTGTACCTGCACGCAGGGCCGTTAATTTGCACGGACCATGATTTGACTTGCAGACAGACAGACGTGCCGGGGACGGTGGACGAGGTGGCTCCGTCTAGTAGAGGAGGGCAAGGGGGAGGCGGGGCAGGTTCAACGTGTCGAGGCCCCCGGGAGCCTGCAGGCAGCACTAATACCCCACCTGGGCGCCGGGCATGATTGAAAACCTCTCTGGCACAAGCCCATTATGTTCCCAGTCACAGAGCCGGGGGGCACACGCGTCCTTCCCCGGACGGCCGACTCGCCGGCGCCCCTCGTGCTGGACTTCCGCATGAAACCCCCCCGTGGCTGTGGGCAGGTGGGGTGGGATTCGTCCCCTCAGCCGCTCTATCGTCCTTCAAGGTCAGACCAAGGGCGTTTCGCAAAATGTCCACATCGGCCTCAGCCCAGGAGTCCACCACGAGGTATCTGGGGGGCGCCGCTGCACGTACAATGGGGGGGATTTTCTGGGCTGGGATCCGAGAGAGGGGGGGCACACGGGGCCACAGCGCGAGGGATGAAGGGATGAAAACCGCTGTCTGTGAGCTCATCTCTGGTAGGTGTGCGAATGGCAGGGAGCGAGAACCTGCCGTCATCGCCTTCCCCTGTCTGTTGTATTTATTAGACACACATACACACACACTGTGGTTCCTTTGTTGCAGCTCTGTTGGAGAGACAGCGCCTCTCGCTGGTGGGAAATTCCTGCAAAAACCCCCCCCCCCCCCATCTATAGTATCTTACCATACCGTCTATAGTCTCGTACCACACTTGACCCCCGAGCCACCGCCTGAAATTTTAATCTTGCTGTGAGCAGCTGAGGCACATCGTACCCACAATGCCGAGCCCTCTGATTTGAATTAGTGGGATATGTACTCTGCCCCCCCAACCTCCCGCGACATTCAATCAGTCCATTAGGGTGCCTGGTGGGAGGGGCCGGCTGGCGTAAATCTGCTTGTTTTACCAGCGCCTTAATGGGACTGTAATGACGGGGGGAGCACGATGGATAGCCCTTCTGGGCTCCTGGGAGCGCCGCTGCCCGAGCTTGCCGGTTTACTCGTTTATTCATTTATTTTTTTTTTTTTTTATTTATTAGCTCTGGTGTGGTTGCCATGGAAACATGTCTCACCCAGCAGCAGTAGCAGTAGCGGCAGCAGGTGGGGCTTTGAAGCCGCGAACAGAACCTGGGCCCAGCGAGTGGTTCCCTCCCCAATAGCTGAGGAGTGCATTGTGGGATTGACTCAGAAGGTTCTGGAAGGCAGCATGAATTTTTTAAAAGGTTCCTTTGCTGGTTCTCTGTGCAGGAGCCCCTCAGGGGGCGGGGGGGGGCAGCTGGTGAATATTTCATTGGGGGAGGAACTTTCTGTGTGACGGAAAAATGGAAAATGAGCGTGGAGTCACTCCTTCCCTCACCAGAGGAACCGGAGTGGGTTCGACAGACTGAGCATGCTCTAGATGGGGATTGGGGGGGGGGGTGCAACTCCTTTTGCTCATAGTTTCACTGAACACACTAAGGGCTAAACCTGGGAAAGGTGAGTAACGCAGATGCCCCTCCGTTTATTTGCATCGTAGGTTCTGTCACCTACCTGTGTCGCATGTAGCGACAATGAAAATCCTTTCATTTGTCCATCATTTATAATTTAATATGTAATATTTCTGTTAAGTGTGACCTACGTCACAGAAATAATTTCAAATGGACTGCAGAAAAAGACAAGTGTACAAGGTTCCTCTCCTTGTCCCTGATCACCGAGCATGAGGAAGAGCCGACAGGAGCTGTAAACACTGTGGAAGTGAGTTGATGTCGTGTTCCCACACTGCACTTCTCTTTCTGCCCTCTGTTTGCTTTGAGGGCAAACGCAGGTGGCACTCGCACCCCAGAGGAGAGAAACTGTAGGGAATAAACCAGCGGGAAAAGCATCTGAAAGTCTGAGATGCATCACCTGACTGGTGCAGGGCTGACCGCAAATGCGCTCGGGCGGTTTGACCAGACCTCTTGGTCTGCCTTGGTGGCATGACAGACGGGGATCACAGCTACGAGGTGCCCTGAGCTTCGCCCCGCCTGTCCTCAGCTCACCTGTACGCTCGTGCCCCCCCTGCAGATGCTGCACAACAAGCACGTGATGGTACGAGTGGGCGGAGGCTGGGAGACCTTTGAGAGCTACCTGCTGAAACACGACCCGTGCCGCATGCTACAGATCTCCCGCGTCGAGGGCAAGGCCTCCCCTCTGTGCAGCAAGTCGCCCAGCATCAAGGACCTGACCCCCGACAGCTACCTGGTGGTGGCCGCCCAACAAAGGAGCAAGAAGTAGGCGGAGCCCCACAGTCGCAGGAAAAATCGCAGGACTCGGACTCGTAAAATCGCAGATGGCCAAGCGGCCGACGGCGTGTTGGCGGCAGGTACCTTCGTCCTTTGGGTGCGACGCATCTGTTTGGAGCCCATCGTGCCCGTGTTATAGTCCTCTTCCACACCGAAGGAGGAGTTCAGTCATCGTGGCCTCTTGGGGCTCATGGAGGTTTGACCGCAGCAGAGTCGCCGTCAGTAACTAGTAACCAGCGCGTAGAACCGTCTCTCGCCAGCCGTGTCCCGTCTGTCTCAGCATGGGAGCCCGTGGGTCGAGATCCCCTTGGTACGACCGCAAGATGCGGGCCCGGTCCTGTTCCCTGTGCACGTGCAGAGCTGCTGGTTTTCACGGAAAGCCTTCTTTAGCTTGGCTTCATTAAGGCTGAAATGAAACGCTGGCAGGTCTGTTGTCCAATTTACTGTTTCTGCCGATGGAGGAAAAATTTGCCTTTTTAAACGTGTCCGTCTGCCTTTGAAAACTATTAACTGACCCATAACGAGTCATTTGATTAACTGATTAGTTCCTAGTGGCTAAAGATCGAAGTACCTGAACTGAACATCGAACACGGATTTGTGTTGTTCGGTTTTCGGAGCGCCGAGGAATCATATTTTATTGTAAAAGGAAAAGTACATTAAATTTGTCTTACAGGGTCTGTATTTTCTAAACACTGAAGTTTAACACCTGTGCTCATATTTCATAACAGCTCTGTTAAACCAAGTGAATTAGAAAGATGGTTTGAATTTTAAAAAAAAAAAAAATTAGGGGTCTCTAGGACTGGAAAATTCTAGTATAAATGTGTATGTACCTCCTTGGGGAAGGATGTAAGTTCCAGTCCCAGTTAAGCCAAAGATACTGCAAACCTCTGCCTGTAAAACTGGAAACGAGGGGTGAGATTCGGGTCCAGACCCACAGCGCTGGATCCACCGATATGTGCAGTTGTCCGCTGCCCCCCCCCCCCCGAAGTCCGGTCCAAGGTCCACTCTCCAGTTTCACCCGCTGCTTCCGTTGCCCGAGTTCGGTTGCAGGACGGACTCGGCGACGTGCTGCACGAGACCTTCTCTTTGACGATCGGCCGCTGTGCCTTCTGCGACTCCGCTGTGTACCGAGCCCTGGTGTGGACCGTCAGTCGTGTGCGTTTATTGAAATATCCTTTGTGAAAACTGCAAAAAAGGCTTCTGGGAAATGACGACTTTAGACTCTTACGTGTCTGTCTGGGCTCCAATGTGTTACTTCTTCTGCTTTTCTTTTATAAAGTGAGTTGAAATATGCAACTGTTCCTTTTGTGAAAATCAAAGACAATCAGATTAATATGAAAGTGTCATGATGTGCAAACCTTCGCCAGACGAAATGTGTCCTTTTATCAGCGAATGTCTGTCCTCTGCCCTCTCTGTATTGCTGGACTAGAGTAAAAAGCTTTTTCTCAGTCCCTCTGTGTCTCCGCTGTTCTGTTCAAGTGGCTGTTTCCCAGAGGGCCATACCATGGTAAACTCATTGATACACGTGGTGCATGTTACTGTGCTGCTTCAGGGTAAATACCTTTATGAAGGAGGGGACCTGGACACAAGGTTACACCTCTGACCATTTTGCCTGGTTCAGTAACACACACACACACGGTCAATCTGTTGTGTGTGTGTGTGTGTGTGTGTGTGGGGTTGAAGCTCGGTCTCTCTCTACTGTCTCCTTTTCATGAGCAACAATGAAAACCATCCAACTTCGAAAATCAGCAGAGGGTCCGAAGCGCACAGCCGCAGGTTCTGTGAGAGACGCACAGGTGCATTTTGGGTAGGGTAGGACAGGTCCCCTCCCCCCATCCCCCAGAAAGGAGAAGAGCGAGACGTGCATTGGGAAACAGCGGCTTTATTTAAGCCAAAGCATGTGGTGGGGTGGGGAGGGGTCTGTCCCCATGCCAGCGAGGAGCGTTTTTCTGGCTACGGCCCCCCGGCATGACCGGAAGCTTCGGGTCCGTTTACCGCGGTTGGCCCGATTCGGACACCGCCGTCAACACGCCAGGGTAGAAACGGGCGCGCAGACAGGACTCGTGATGCCAGTAAAGCAGCACGAGAGCAAATACGCTGACGAGGATTCGGCGCTGTGCTAAGCCAGTTGAACGGCTTGGTGGGGAAAGCGCCGAAAACAGCAGCGTTTAGTGCCGTTTAACAATCAGCGCCGGTCGTCTTCGTTTTCCTTCCTTCCTCCTCTCTTTCGAGAAAAGCGTCGGCGAGCAGGTCTCGCAGGCATTCGGTACAAAGCATACTTTAGTGTTACGCTAAATATCAATTTCTTCACAGACGGTGATTCAGTCAAATGAAACGCAGCACAAAAGAAGCGTGAAGTACATCGTAGTGTTTCAAAAAAAGTGGTCGCTCCAGTGTGTAAGTGTAGACAGACGCACACACGCATACAGTCTAAGTGTAAACACGCAAAAAGGCCATGTGAGAAGCGAGTAGTGTCCTGTTACTCGGGGTACCGCGGTTCTTTCCGTCCACGGAGCCCCGCGTTCATCCAGCCTACGGCGTGTCGTCTCTCGGCGTCCAAGAAGCGCTCGGACCGCGGCGGGGCCCTCCTTCAAGCGCAAAGCATGGCACAAGTGTCTAGGTCCTAAGTCCACACCTCCCTCAAGCTCGCATGGAAAACAAAGAAAAATCTCGGACAGACGCTCGTCGATCCCGTAGGCTGGAACACGCAGACGGGGGGTGGGGGTGGGGGGGGTCTGCCGCTCCCTGACCTCCAGCCTTTAGCCCACCTGCCACTGGAAAACACAAGAGAGAAGAACACAGGCTGAAGAGAACGGGGAGGACCGACCGCGTGTCTGTGTGTGTCTGTCCGTCCACCCACGCATGTGCGTGGGGATCTGCAGCATCCCAACAGCGGTTAATGTCCGACACTCGCGGGCGTCGCGTTTCTTCTCGACCGCTTCAATGTAACCGCCCCCCAGACAGTGACGGCAGCCTCACCTTGAGTCCCCCGCCGCCCGACGGCGATGTCATCATGGCCTGCTTCTCCATCTCCTCTTGTTTCTTCTTCTTCCTCTCGACTGCCTCGGGGTTTTTAATTCCTCTGTGGGATGTCTGCAAAGACAGCGATGCCCAGATCGCACGCTGCTCCCCTGGTCCCCCCCCGCCCCGGACTACCGCTTTTACCACGTTCGCCTGCTTGCGGACGCTCATCACTCGAAGGAATAAAGGAGCTGCTGCTCAGAGAGTGGGCCAAGACCCAGGAGGGTGGACACAGTGACAGTGAGTGTGTGTGAGACACTGCATTTCCATTCCGATATCCAGCATCAGTGGGAGGAGCAGGATCTCCATCAGAAACGCAACAACACTGGCGAAATTCGCCGACGACGGAGCAACGGGCCGATGTGCGGTGAAAGGTGAGAAAAGGAGCGGAACCGTCGGTGGTTCCGAGGAGCTGCCAGAGAGGAACGGCCCAGAAAACGGTGAAAAGGCACTGCGGGAGAAGGTGTGCGCGGTGTCCTCAGAGCCGTGCCACAAGACAAATGGAAACGAGCGGTGCGGGGTCAACGGGGCGATTGAACGCCGTGGGACATTAACGTGATTTACTGAGCCCGAGACCACACTTGGTCTGATTGCCCATGTCTTGCGGTGGGGACGATGATCTCCACGAGCAGCACGACAGAAGCAATCTCGTCCCGCCAACGTCCTCTGACCTTCGCCGGCTCCCTCGCGTCACCGTGGTGCGATGAGCCGCGATGAGCGGCACGAGGAAAGAGGCCGTTTCATCAGAAGGTAGCGAAAGCGCCACGTTCCGAAGACACCGATGGAGACGCTCACAGGGACATCGCTGGAGACGTCCTCCTCGGCGCTTTCCCACAAGGCAACATAATAGGCATTATAAAGTGATCGATAAGATGGTCAGTCGCTCCCCCGCCGGGGGGAATAACGGTCCGAGCCATGACGCCAAGCGCCCGTCGGCTTTACGGAGTGCGCCGGTGCCGACCGTCCTCCTGGGTCACCGCTCGCTGTTGGCGGTTCTTCCGCTCCGTCTTACACGGCCTCGCGTCGAGGAAGAGGACACGTTACACACAGTCAGTGATAGTGCTGCAACCGTGCGTGCATGCACACACACCCGCGGGCAGGTGGACGGTGCAGCGGTGAACAGTGCCCCCTGCTGTCCAAGGAAGTGCACACGCACACACACACGTGGACGAGCAGAGCAGGCATTTCGCTCGCTCGCTCGCACTCTTTGTCCGTCCAGCAGGGCTGTGTGTGAGCAGAAGGAGCGCTGAGCACTTACCGTGGTGCCCTGGGGGCTTGGATTCGGGGGCGCGGGTGGGGGAACACGGCAAAGCGCTTTCGGCCCACGGACACCTGCGTGGAAGCACAGGGCCCAGGGCGCCTCAGGAACGGTCCAGCACGGAGCGGGAGCCGCGCTCCCCGGTTCACGCTCGGCCCTCAGCCCGGGTGGGCGGAGCTCATACCAGGGACGGTGAGGTCATGTGACCTGCATTGATTTGGGGGGGGCAGTGTTGGATGCCCTGTTGGACATCACTGGAGATGACTCTCATTCTATGACTCAGTGAGGGGGTGGTGACAAACTGGAGCAAAATGCAGTGTTTCTCCGTGTTCTTTGGAGGAGCCGAAAGGGATGCTCTTTTCCTCCAGGTGAACACGACACCCTGGGCTACTCCTCAATTCACGGTTACGGTCGCCATGGGGGTTTCGCCTGCAACGACACCTCCTAGAACCTTCTACGGAGCAGTCTCCAGAACCGGGTTCAGTTTGACTCCCCGTGTAGTAAAGTGCACTAAGGAAGACGAGAGGCGACGGTCACTTGCGCGGTACAGCGTCCGACCGTGGCACTCCCACCGTCACGACGGTTAATAAAAGGGGCGGAGCTTTTCAACCAAGAAATCACAGCTGCTGAGCGCTGCGACACGAGTTCTAGGTGTGCCTGTTCCTCATTGACACCGGACCGTGGTAAAGTGGTAAATAAAGGGAGGGAGGCGTTTACGCGAATGGTTGCCCGCTCGCAAATCACTACCCGGTCGTGCTGAAGACCCCCCCGATCCCCGTAGCACGTACCTCCTTCTGTCGCTTCTCAGCTGCATCTGCCAACTGGCGCCGCCTCGTCTCCTGAGGGTCAAGAGCACAGGGAGCGATGAAGCGAGTGGAAAAGGATGAGCGGCAACAGGAGCACCGGGGAGGCAACGACGGAACCAGACGTGAACGCAGTCATCTGTACGGCTCTTTATAGAAAACAGCGGCTGTTCTTAACCGCCTCCTACATGACACGTTCCTCCAAAGCACCTTCGCACGAGGGCTCCACGCTAGCAGTTTACACCGATTGAGCGTATCGCGTGGCAGAGTCATCAACGCAGCCGCCGCGGGGATTCGAACCCTCCCCGAGGGGTGGGTGGGGAAAGGGCTCCGTTGACCCTCAGGAAGAGTAAGTGATTTTCTGCACCGTGCTCTTTACTGCGCTTGGGGGCCCTCGTACAGAACCCTCCGGCGAGGCGCTGCCTGCACCGACCAGCGGGTGGCGTAGCGCTTAGTGCTCAGAGCAGCCTGTCTCGGCCTGTACTCACAGAGTAAAAACGGGTAAATCAGGGTACGTGGTTTGATGCTGCCCTTGGAGAAACGTGTCATAATCATGTAGCGGTGTGTGTGTGTGTGTGTGTGTGTGTGTGTGTGTGTGTGTGTGGTGACAAGTAGGAACGCGCACAGCTCAGCTGTTGTTGATCCTGCTGTTACTATTGATACATACTGTGTATAACTGACTGTTGTTACTACTATTATTATTATTATTATTATTATTATTATTAACAATAACGGGGGGGAGGGGGGGACTCACGGGATCCGGAGTGTCCACGACGTCGTCGGCCGCCCCGCCCAGACACGGCAGACACGTCCCCATTTCCACTCTTTGCGACTCTTTGCTTCTTCCACGAGAGGCGGTTACGCGCTTCACACACACAGGCGCGCGCGCGCGCTCCCGGCGGCACGAGCAGCTCCGCGGTCCGCTTCGGATCTTCGCTTTATTAATGTCAGTGTTCGCGTGTTCAAACGCGAGCGACGCGCAGATAGCGGGATTTAGGGAGGGAACAATGGATAAAGAGTCACGAGCGATTAATACGTGACGTGAGGAAAAACGGCAGAGACCTCAACTACAAACGGTGAACGAGACTAAGGCGGACGAGAGAGCGCGCGCCCGGCGCGTGATTTGAACGCCACTTCCGCCCGGACACGCGCACCTGACAGCCTGCTATTAAAGGGGCTCTGTGTGTGTGTGTGTGTGTGTGTGTGTGTGTGTGTGTGTGTGTGTGTGTGTGTGTGTGTGTGTGTGTGTGTGTGTGTGTGTGTGTGGACAGCTCGAGAGGCTCCGCCCACAACACCTGAGTCACGGATACAAATTTCACTCACCCACCGAGCAAAGTTAAAAGTAAAAATGAGGTAACCCCCCCCCCCCCCCCCCCCCCCCTCCGAGTTCAGTGTGGAAACATGGTAATATTAGCAATAATTAGGAGAGCCCGGGCTACAGGAGCGGGGTTCGCTGTGATCCCTTTTACCCTTACTTTTACTCGTGTACAGGTCGCAGAAGGTGGAGCAGCCAGCACACGAGCTCATTTTCACACGGTTTTACCCTGAGCTGAAAGACGATGAAAAGACCGAATGTACAGTACTCTGTTTTTACTGTACGGTGCAGTACAGCGCGGTACTGGACAGTCAGTGTAGCTGCGCTTCGCCACGTGTCCTGCAGGGGGCAGTATTGCACCGTGTGTGTGTGTGTGCGCGCGCGATTCACTTTGACAGAAGAAAGCAGTAAGAGACGCTGGAAAACCTGTTACTTAAATCCTTTTGAACGTGGAATGTTCCAGAAGTGCGTTTAAAGCCCAAATACTTAGACGTACTCTACACGATCATGTATCCATTTCTCTCAATTGATCGATCTTTTCTCATGGAAGATACAATCTCTGTGCTCATTTCATCAGCAGAGAGACACTTGGATGCAGACGCGCGATTCTAAAGTTCGGTTTGTTACTTTCCGCCATGAACCGACGTTCATCACTGTATGAAACTTTATCCGAATATCGACGATTCCTGATCACTCTGCTAATAATAAATATATATATTTTTAAACATTTACGTTACATTACAGCAGTAACAGTGTGAAGGTGTATCTGTTCAACAACAGCTATGATCTCAGTTACAGAACATGAACATTTACGCATGACATGAACTTAAGAGATCAGTGGAGAAGTGAGTACAGAAGAGGTGACTTTTAATTCCCTTTGTACACCTTCTTTTGTCTGTACAGCACATGTCATCGTGTGTGTGTGTGTGTGTGTGTGTGTGTGTGTGTGTGTGTGTCCCGTTTCTCCTGGAGCTCCTGCCATCGGAAGCATCTTGTCCTTCCTGCCCACGACTCCGAGGCCCTACGGCTACCGCTGTCAGCCGGGTGGCGATGGCCTTGGCGGCGACGGGGTCCGTCCGCACGCTGCAGCTCCGCCCGCCGGACTCCCCCGACCTCCCATTGGCCATGAAGCCGGGCAGGGGGTGGACGGGTACGGTATCCCAGCATGCAAAGCGGCACACGTACCCGCATCACCCGACACCACCGCATTTTGGGGTGTGTGGAAAGAGCCCCGTTTGGGTGCCGGGTGTTGTCGTACGCGCTGTGAGCGGTGCGCGCTCCAAAACGTGTGTTCAGCACCGCGCTCTGCTGTACGTGAGCTCTATTCTTTCAAGTGCAAAAGAAGAGGGACTGTGCAGCCGCACGGTATAGTCCCAAATATGGTAAAATATGCGGCGGTGGTCATTTCATTGCTTTCACACCCTTCATGTTGGCGTTTCACTTTGGTGTTGAGTGCAGCTCTCTGAGTTTGTGGACTCAATTTATTCCCCCTTAAGAAACAACGGTCACAGCGACCGCGTTGCCCGGGTTCCCAAACGCATCACCGATGTGCGGTTCTCATCGTTGGCGGTTGTGCTGTACAGACCACCCGTAACCCGCACTGCAGCGCCGACATAAACGGTCTGGAACGCCTTGAGTAGGAACACGGTCCACGGTTCAGGTGAGCCTCAACCGCTGCGGTCCCGTTTAACCGCGACTTCTCAAACCGCTGTGCTGCTGCTGCTAATCGGTGTTCGATATAAAGAAGAGGCTGCGGCACAGCACTCTCGTGTGTGTGTGTGTGTGTGTGTGTGTGTGTGTGTGTGTGTGTTTTGTCTGTGCGTCTCCAGGCTTTGCACTGTCCCTCTCCACTCGCTCCACAGCGATGATGGATGATGCCCCTCATCGGGACTCTGCTTGACCCGTGTTCCCGGTTCGCGCCTCGAGCCCAGCAGCGGTGCGGTGAAAAAATGCGACCGCGCTCCTCCTGCCGTTTTTCTGCTCCCGGAGCAGGACGGCAGCTCGTGCTCCTCGGGGGACCAGGCGGTCGGAGGGGCAGTCCGTCACGGAGACAGCGGTCCACGCTGCTGCGCTGCCGGGCGACAGAGAGCCTCCTTCTCTAAGTGAATTAGCTATCGATCAAGGCGCCCCGTGGGGCCGGCCGCAAGCCGGGGGATGGGCTTCCCAGGGGATGCCGGGTAGGGCTTCGGCTCCCGTTTCTCCTCATCGAGCGGCTCCGCAGGAGATCCGTGTGCGAGATGAGGAAATGACACGGCGGCCGGAGGCGGGACTCCGGACGGCAGCGGCGAGGGTCGAGGATTTCACGCAAGAGCGACGGTGCACTTTTCCGCCTTGCGTTGCTCTCGAGACGCACGAGTGACCAGCAGTGTAGTTGTAGCATCAGCTAAAACGCCATCATCTGCTTTGACAAATTGCTGAGAGCAGGCTATCTGGTCTTCGTGGAATCGCTCCGTCCGTCCGTGTATGTGCGTGTGTTTGTGTGTGCGCCTCTCTAGCACTGCCATCAGTCCTGCTATTTCTACTTTTACTCACATGCTGCTCTTTGCCGCACTTTCCCTGTCCTTCTGTGATGCAAACACATCTGTGCTCAGTGAAGCACAGCATGAAGCAGCACCGTTTTTGGAATTGTGGAGCTGGCGACACACACACACACACACACGGAATGGGGCAGGTGAAAGTGGTGCGTGGGCCAGCGGTCAGGTCACCCGCTTGATTCCATGAAGGATCTGCTGGAACGAGCGCTCGGTCCCGTGGCGGAAGAAATGGCAGGTGTCCAGGCCCCCCGTGTGATCGACGCACCCCCCCACCGTGCCGAAGGAGCCGCGAGCTTAGTCTTCTTCCGAGCCATCGATACCTGCGGCGGGACGCGGTTCCCCGTTTCCCCGAGCCGAAAGGATCCGGGACTCGGTTTGTTTCACTTGGAAGTCGAGTGATTGTGGAACTGGAACACGGATAATTCGCAGCCAGAGGGCAGATATTTCCATTATTTATTATTCATTTATTCTACGGCGGGGATCAGCGCTTCGCTCTGATTGGCCGACGAGCTGTTCTTTAATTCCTTCTTACTGCTTAGGAAAAAGTAGTTCTGGCACATTTAGCCTTATCGCCGTTCTAAATCGCCGCACGTTACCGAACACTCCTATCGACGAGCGTTTGCGCTCTGCTCTTCGTCGATTCTGCGCGTACGGCCTTCCGGGAGGTTGGCTGACGGCAGTGGGTCACGCTACCTTTTGAGCCTTGAACCCGAAACCTCCAGGTGAACCCGTGTTCCTTAAAGACCGTCTTCCTGCTGCGGCGGCCCGATGTTCCGGGTGGCTCCCCGCAGCACCGGGCCCTCCGGGTAATCGATTTTCCGACTGTCGGTGAAGCGCTCTCACCTCTGTGGGTCCCGCTTCAACAGCCCGCCGAGACGTTTCTCACGTCCGCTCTCCCCGACGGCCGACGTTTCGTCTCCCTCATTACGACCCGTCACGGAGGGTCCCGCTGTGTGCCGGAGCCTGACAGAAATGTCATACGGGACAGGGCCATTTATTTTGGGATTACGCTCTATTTACAGTGGGATTATATGAAGGATTTTGGCGTTTCCTGTATGACAATTCGATTTCGGTATTTGCATTAGTAACGGCTGCCTGGCAAATGTATAGAATAACAAGCAGGAAAAGGTGCCAAACAAGTCCTGCGCGGATTTCAATCTCACCGTGAACATTGCTCGCGTAAGGGTGGTTAGTAGGAATTCCCCCCCCGGTGTGTGTGTGTGTCCCTTTGTCCGTCCTCAAGCACATGCTTGCTCTACTGCCCTACCGCTCTACTGCCCTACCGCCCTACCGCCCTACCGCCCTACCGCCCTTGCCCCCGGCGTCCCCGGCACCCCTCTGCCTCAGCAGCTCCTCCCGGCTGCGGGACGTGTGGCCGACACACCGACAGCTCCCGTTCCCGTGGCCCGCGTCATTTTACGCTCGCACGTGCCAGGAGGAGTCATTTTTAGATATGCAAGACAGGGCCTCTGCCAGCGCGAGCTACACGAGCCGCAGGACCGAGACACCGGCGGACGGATCACTGGCGGCGCGAGAAGAGCGTGTGTGGGGCTGCAGGGTGTCGAGAGGCAAATCGCTCTCTTCCCGCGCCGTCGACACAGAAGCAGTCAGCGCGCTCTCCCGGAGATTCGAGAAGCGCCCGGCGCCGTGCCAGTGCCGCCGTGTCGCTCCGAGCTGCCCGGCGCCTCCGGCTCGCCATGTGGAGGGTTCGATAATGCTGGCGCCCACGGCGCCGTGAGGGGGGGGAGTCTCGCCCGGTGTTGCGAGGCCCTCGCCGAGGAGATCCGTCTCCAAGCACCACGTTCCCCCGGTGTCTGTGGCACGGGCGCGAAGGCGATGAGGCGCGCGGAGGAGAACGAGGCTGAGCCGCATTTCATTCACTCGTTTGTCGCCTTGTACATTTTGGGAGCGAGAGTCTGGGCCAACTGCGCCTCTCTTTGTAGCTCGAGGGGGTTGGGGGGAAGGGGGGGGCTTGAAAAAAGCACAAGGGTGCATGACTGGTGGTGTTTGCTGCAGTGGTCAGAGCACCGTCGATCGAGGTACTTACCCTGCTAGAGCAAAAATGACCCTGCTGTATCAGTGGTAAATCAGCGTAAGGAGCTAAACGCCCTAAGTCCCTTTGGAAAGACACACCGGCGACACGGACAAACACAAAAGTCACGACCGTTTGGTGGAGAGCAACACGTCGGTCTTGCGGGAGTGACTTCCGTGCGCGCGCGTGCTTGTGAGGACGGAGGCTGCACGCAGGAGACCCGGCCGAGCTCGAGAAGGCGCCTGCCGTGTCGCACCTGGAGAAACACGCAGTCTGGCGGCGCCTCTGAAGGCCGCGGTCGAGCGAGCGGTTGAGGAGCAGAAACGCGGGCAGGCCACGAGCGGTGGAGCACAGCTGCCTAACTACTTACCCAGCTGACTGTGGGAAAGAGCGAGAGAGAGCGCAGATGCGATGATGCAGAATGAAGAGATGAAGAGACACCCGAGGCTCTGGAAGGCCCTTCGGCTTCTTTTCCTCTTTGTCGCTCCGTGCAGATCTCTGAGCGACGGGTTCGTTCAAACGAGTCGCGCGTTTTACGCAGCGGTGCGGTTAGCGCTCAGAACACACAGCGCTCCGCGCGGTAACCCCCGCCGTCCTGCAGGGTGCGTCACGCGCTCTTTCGTCCAATGTCCGCGTGCAGGTCCCAGGCCTCAGGAGCCAACGGGTGAAGGGGCCGGGGGGGTGACCTTCTGGATGCTCGCACACGCGCACACACGGTACGTCGTCCCAAACGCAGAGCGAACGGATGGATAGATGTTTTGACAGATGTTCCTTCACAGACACACATCTGGATGCAAATGCAGAAAGATGCGTTGCAGCCCTGAGATTACCGTGTTGCCGTATCATATATACAGTAAATGATTGTCTCGCGGTCAAACCCCCGGTCAAAGGGTTGCGGTCAAACATTGACAAACAGTGATGGAAAACAGATTGAACTTGTGCTGACAAGTGACGGGAGGGCAGCATCTCTGACGGTCCCTCTTTACCACACGTGTACCAGTAGGGCTGTCTACTAGTAAAAACACTAGTAGTAGTAATAATAATAATAATAATAATAATAAGAATAATAGTAGTAGGCTTTTCCACTGAACTGTTGTTACAATTGAAAGCTTCGCGGTTTTGGGTACCTTTCAGAACTGATTTACTAGCTGTGAATGAATGGGCTCCCCACACACACACACACACACACACTGCAAGGGTGACTGAGATCCACGCTCCCAGACCACCGTCTCTTGACTGCTGTCCCAGGGGGCTGTTTGCAAATGATCCCGAAGGAGACGTTCGGTTCTCTTCTTGGCTCTAAGAGCTGGGTTTGGAGCGCAGGCCGACAGTAGCGACACCCTTTTTACTTTTTACTCTGTGACGCTGTTTTCCCCTTAATGATTTATTTCACTGAACTTTCACTGCTATTGTTCAGCGCTCTCCGGTTGGTATCGGCTCCTGTTTTCCACGTATACGGGGTGCTTCCGGAAAGTTCCCCGCTTCACTCGTGCCCGCTGTCCCCGTGGTTGAGTCCATCCGTCCGGTTGCCGCTCGTCTTCCTCTTCTCCTTCCTACGACTTTTACGGACATCGCCGTGCTTCCCAGAGAATCCCGCCTTGTCCCGACGAGTCCGGAATACGACGGAACTTTTGCGAGTTTGTGCGAATCTACGACCGCTCCTTTTTCTGGAAAGCGTGTCCCGCTTCGCCTGAGCTCAGCTGCTCAGCTGTGCCTCTCAGCTGGTCCGGTGATCCCAGCTCGGCAGCCGCTCGCTCCGCGCTCCGGTTGAGCCTTTGCTCCGTCCTGCTTTCGAAGCCAACGCGTGTAGTTGGACTGGGCTGTGAAAAAGGGTGACTGCCGTACTGCAGCTAGGGGAGTTTTTACCGCGGTCGTCTGTGGACTTCTGCATCCTGCCCCTTGTCACTCCTGGTGTTCAACACCCACAGTGTGTTCAGATCATAGAGCTTCTCTGCGCTGCTGTTGTCCCTCTCTTAGGCTCTTACGTGAAGGCCTGTCTGGGATCGAGTGAGTCTCACACACACACACGAGCAGCCATTGACCAGAGGGCAGCATCCCCGGCTCTCCTCCGTTGACTTCGGCCACGTCGTCCCGTTCTCGGCGGGACTCCGCGGCGACGGAGCGAGACCCGCCTCTCCGCGCGCCTCGTCGCCCTCCACCGTGAAGCCTGCACGGCTTAAAGCCGCGAAACGCATTCTCCTCGTTCGATTGGCTTCTTTTCCGGCAGAAAGGAGCCATTTCATGCCGCAAATATACTTGTGCCGTTCCATCACGGTTATTTGCTCGCGGAGGGCTTTATAAACCTCTCATGCTGAAAGTTTACAAGCTCTCGGTTCCTTCGGCGGCTGCGTGTCTCCATATCCAGATCAAGGGAGTCGCTCTGCAGGCGGCGCATTGTGCGGCTCCGGCGAAACCATCTTAATCTGTGGCGGAATTAGCGCGCGCTTTGCATAGCTAAAGAGCCGTACCCCTCGGGGCTCACAATGGCAGGAGATTACCGCTCCCTAAATCAATATGTGCGAAAGCCGCTGCCATTGAGGATGACAGCTATCCTTAGTTCGGCTCCTCCGACTTGAAAAGGAAGGAGGGAGAAACTTTGCTGCCTTCACTTTTCCTACAGACGCCGCGCTGCCGTGAGGATCCGAAGGTGATTTCTGCAGGGCTGCCTTTCATCCGTCTCCGCGCTGCTCTCCGTTGCGCCACGATGGCATCGGCTCACCGCACCACGCAGCACCGTACCGCGCCGTCGTGTCCATCTAGTCACGCGGTTGACACGGAGGGGGCGCGCAATGCGAACTGGTGGCTTCCTTGGAGCGAGGAGGCGCTAAGTGAGGCGTGCCCTCGTTTCGAAGGACGCTCTGTGGACTTCGGGAGCCTCGGAAACGAAAAGAAACTGCTGAGTTCTAGAAAGTTCCAGTTATTTCAGGCGCGTGACCAGAGGGCAGCGGAATCCCTGCGGCTGTGCGCCGGCGTGCGTGGCGTCCGCGAGAACGAAGTGCTGTGCGGTTCCCCCCGGTGCGCGTGACTCCGTGGCTTTGTCCCGGCTCGGTCTCCCTCGGAGTCACGCGCGTGTATGGGCGCGTATAGGAGCGCCGCGTGTCAAAAGTGATATTTTGATGAAACGCAATCGCTGACGTGTCCGTCGGTGGGAGGAAGCGGCTGATCGGGAGCAGCCGGTCCCACGGCCCGAGGGGTACTGCAGCTCGGGGACTCTAGCTCCGTGTGCGTGTCTGCGTACTACTTCTAGTGTGTGAAGCATGCTGGAAGTAGAATTGGTTCTCAGAAACAGTGCGGGAGCAAGGAGGCCCTGCATCTGTACTCCACTGAACGAGGGAAGGAGCGAACGGATCACCGAACCAGCATCTTCCTTGAGTTCACCCACTGGTGCAAAGCCCTACCCGTTCCCCGGGGCACTGCGGAGAGCGCCGTGCACACGGCCTGCATGCCAATGCTGTGTCTGCTCGGCTGGGGCACCCCACTGGTGCCTACAGACACGCACACACGGCGTTTACGAATGCGCCGCCTGCGCACCGCAGACACACACCCTGCCGTTCTGGAAGGCAAAAGGGAAGATGGAGCGCTTCTGAAACGTGTCCTTTTCCACATCACGGTGACTCCGGGGCTCCGGGCAGAGCGCTCCATCGCTCATCATCTGCTCGGGGTCAATATCTGCTCGGTGTGTGTCGTCGCCTCCGTCTGCGGATGCTGGCGTTCGTTCAGTGTGATCCGCTGTTAACTAACGGGCCCCGGGTGAACAGTTAGTTGAGCGAATGGCGTGATTCACATCGTATTAAATGAAAAGCGTCAGTTGAGGCCATTCTGTAATTTGGATCAGCTGCAAAACACCCAGACTCCCCCAGCGATGAACCAATAAGTAAATGAGCTTTAAATGTGTTCTTTGCTTCAAAAATGGCAAAATTACAGTGCCTGTGACTTCATTAGCATAAATACACTGTTTTCTAATATCTTCAAATTAATGGGACTTCGCAGTGGTTACAGCCTTGTAGTCAGAATGTCATGGGTTCAAGTCCCTGCACTTGACTTTGGTATTTACCCTGAACTCACACGGGACTGTATGCAGGTCATGAGAAGAGCAGGACTGGAGACTCCTGGATGTGGTCCAGCGCTGTCCCAACACAGTAAAACACAAGGCCAAAGAGGCCCGACGTCGGAGCGCACCGCCTCCCAAACGTACCGCCCGACATTCGTGCCCAGGTGCCCGATCCGTGCCCATCCGTGACCAGGTTTTCGCCGAGGTAGGAGGGGAGCGCGGTGTCCTCCCCAGAGCCCGCCGTGCTTTGCGGGGCAGCAGACGCACACTTGGGACGCGCTCCCGTGCTTCCTTTTCGCGGCACCCTGTGGGAAATCCACTTGAGTGGAGTTAATGAGAGCCGCTCGGCTCGCGCCCGTGTCCTCCGCAGGGGAGTCGTCTGTGTGAAGGCGCTTGATGGCTGTCTCTCGCTCTCTCCGCATTCTTCTCAATGCTTGTGAAGCTGAAAAGAACCGATTTAGAGAAAATCCCAGTTTTGCCCGTCGGCCACATTTCCATTTTTTTCTGCTGCCCGTCGAAAGGCGCTCGTCCTCTTCTGCTGTGTTCCGCCCAGGCTGTCCGGGGACCGTCCGTACTTTTCCCAAAAGCCACTGGAATGGAATGACCCCCAAACGCGTGGTCTCGGAGCGTCCCATGTCAGGGGCACTGGGGCGCCGGACTCACCGCTGTGGCACGTACAGTTTGGGTGGCGCAGATGAAACGAACGTACGTCCTCTGGAGTGGACAGGAACGAACGGCTGCACCTCGGAAGGATGAAGGCCGGTGAAAGCTGTCAGGAGAAAAGCATAGTTCGTTGTGAAGCCGTCGACGCCAGGATGAGCACAAATGGAGGAAAAGGGTGTTGCTGAATGTTTCAAATGCTTTTTTTGGTGATTGGCATTCGGCAACGCGGTCGTCTCCAACACCCTTTCGCTGCGGCGCTCGGATCCACTCGGGAATCACTTCCCGCCGGGTCTTGGTTCGAAGACTCTTTATTCTGCAGCTCCTCCAATGAGTGACTTCAGCGGAAAGCGAAGCTGTGACTTCAGAACTTAGGAAGAGTGACGTGTGCAGCAGGCGAAGCGACCGAGAAGAGGGACGAGATGAGGGCGGTGACGAGCGGTGCCGACGCTCTCAACTTTCTTAACTTCTGCCACCGACGAGAGACGTTCTGCTGGTAGGCGGCCTTACCGCAGGCGGTACCGCGGTAGTCAAGGAAACCCTCGCATCCAGTTACGTGTCGGTGCAGGAGAGGACATGTATGTTGTTAGTCTTTATCTGATACCTTTGTCCATGATGACTTGGTGTTAAATAATCAACTTTTCAACGATTTACCACGCCGCTGTGAGATAGGCTCTGGATTGTGGTGACCCTGCACTGGACAAGTAGTAAGAGATGCTTTGTATTCTTACTGTATCCATTCAGGGTTGATACCTTGATCAAGGATACCACAGCAGGAGGGGATTCAAACCCAAGACCTTCGATTACATGATAACAGTCTCCGCTTCCACCTGCTGCCTCGGTTCTTTATCTTCAGCTAATATTAAGGTGGGGGGGGGGTGCGGTGGCGCAGTGGGTTGGACCAGGTCCTGCTCTCCGCTGGGTCTGGGGTTCTAGTCCCGCTTGGGGTGCCTTGCGACGGACTGGCGTCCCGTCCTGGGTGTGTCCCCTCCCCCTCCGGCCCTACGCCCCGCGCTGCCGGGTAGGCTCCGGTTCCCCGCGACCCCATATGGGACAAGCGGTTCAGAATATTAAGGTGAAATGTTGGGGGGGGTTGAATTTTCCCTTGTACTCAGGGCGAGTTACTGCAGCCCTCAGGTGAACACCCCTGTCCTGCTCAGTCCTGCTCAGTCCTGCCTCGTTCCAGTAGGAACACGGAGAAGAGAACAGAGCTTGAGGGTGGACGACAATACGACAGTTGAGCAATGTTGGCACCCCCCCCCAGCATGAGAGATATTTAACAATCGGTAATTAACGCGATGGATAAAGAGTCCGACGAGTGCCGAGTTCAGGGCAGGAGGTGAGCCGGATGTGCTCTGTGTTCATCCGAGGAGAAGATGGATGATCACACTTTTGATCGATGCTAAGTTACGGAGGGAACACGTGTGACGGCAGCGCTGCTCAGTCAGCCGGTGCGTCAGGAGGGCGCAGCGACCCCCGCTGAAAAGACGCACACTGCTCGCTTTAACGCGTTACTCCTGACACTTTATCTTTGGTGGAGGAGGTGCCCAACTGAAGAGCTGAGCCGCGAGGCGTCGGTCCACGCGGGAGATTGCGGCTCCGGAGCGGCGTGCTGTCGGCTCTGAGCGCGTCAGCGTCTCCTCCCTGGGGGGCCCATCGCTTTGCGGAAGTGTTGGAGTGAGGAGACGCGGGGCCGCGCCTTTCCGGGAGATTACCCTCCGTGCCGCTCAAATGATTTGTCTGGGTACTTAGTGCACACGCTTATTAAATATTACCTTAAGTGAAGGGATTTAGCGCGGCTCCGCAAGAAGGCCAAATGCGCCGGATAAGATGAAAAGCGGCACCTCCGCACTTGAGGCATTGAAATGCTAATGATTTGCGCCTCGCTGCTTCATTACTGCTGACTGGGTCAAAGAACACGAGTCATGACTTCACCTTCGCAAATCCCGTCTTGAGTTTGGGAAAGGGAAAGGGTTCCGCTGCACCCAGTGTGGCCAGCGTGGCCGGCGTGACCGGTCGCGTCGCTTCCCGTGCAGCCCCTCGGCACCCGTCTCTTTGAACCCGTGCGCCGGCGCCTCCGTTTACAAACGTGATGGGAACTGTGTCCGAACCTCAGTTTTTTCCACTTAGTCGAAATAGACGGTCGATGTTACAGATGCTCCTCAATCTATTCGAGGGTTAAAGTCTATTAACATCTCAAGTGTAGCTACACTGAACAAACTTAACCATCCAGGGCAAATGGACCTCCAAATGCTGCCTGCCAGTTCAATGGATGTGTGCCGCACCCCTGCCTGCCTCCCTGCTCTTTACTGCCATCTGTTGTCTCGGAGGGTAAACGCAGGCCTCGTTCACTCGGCTACACACACCAGCGTTCGAAGGTTGCGCTTTTGATCCAATTGCGGCTGCATCTCAGGAACGGACCGGTGGCCAGAGAGTCGTCGTTTCTCAAGCACCCAGACAGCGTGTGGGAAGTGACTCTTTTTTCATGCAACAGGCTCAAGGACAGTATTTCTTTAATCAATCTGAGTCATTTATGTGAGACTGAGAGCACAAGTGCTGCATCGTAATTACTTTACTTCTGGGGTCATCAAGTACTAATGTGAAATTGCCAGTAATAATTATAAAATTACACACACTCTGCTTTCTGCAGGACTTCGTAAAATGCTTCTTCGGAATCAGATCATATCTTGGGACAAAAACCATTCAACGTGCTGTAGTTCCAGAAACACATTTGTCATAATTACTCAAGTTCATGTTACTGGGTGCAGCTTCATTTAAAAAGGCCTCGCAGTACATTTCTGGGAGCTTTTAGCACATCAGTGATGTCTTATCGCTGCAATGTATTGTGCATAGAAGGAATTTGCATATTTTAATTCTGATCTTTGGCAGTATAATTGGAGGACCTCAGAAGATATGTCTTTAGCTGGAAACTAGGGAGATGACTGTCTTACTGTACATTAATTTCAATACTGGAACCTGTTTTATATGATGATTATGATGATGATAGTGATGATTCAGCGATTGACTCTTGACGCGTACATAGGATGCATTTGATGAATTTGTAACCTTAATTCCTCTTATTAAACTCAACTGTCTCACAAGATTATTCATTTTAGCCCAGCTGTAAAATCATGTATAATTCAGCAGCCAAAGCCATCTCTGTAAACATTGTAAAATTCATATTTCCACTGGCAAATTGAATAATTAATTGGAAAATTGATATTCTGAGATGATTACATGAACACCAGTGAAATGTACTGCACAAATGTTTCTACAGCACTGAAGAGGAACTACAAGTGACCTTGTGGAACAGCTGCAAGTGTTAAAATAATCACATGATCTCTGATGACCTATCTGTAGGTCCTTTGTTTCTGATTGGCCCACGGAAATGTCTCCTTGGTGTCATCGTCCCGATTGGCCAACGGAAAGGTTTCCTTGGTGTGATCTGTCCTGATTGGCTGACAGGAAGGTTTCCTCAATGTGATCTGTCCCGATTGGCCGACGGAAAGGTTTCTTTGGTGTGATCTGTCGTGATTGGCTGACAGAAAGGTTTCCTCATTGTGATCTGTCCCAATTAGCCTATGGAAAGGTTTCCTTGGTGTGATCTGTCGCGATTGGCCGACGGAAAGGTTTCCCCAGTGTGATCTGTACAGATTTACTCAAACCGTGGCCCAGGGCTGTGTTGATGTCCCCTCCCCTTTGGACACAATCCAGTAAAAACATCAGAACGGGTTAATTTTTCATCCCCCACCCAAACAAACTTTGATCGAAGAAACACAACTTGCTGCAAGCGCTGACCCTGTTCGCCCGCAAGTCCCACAGCCGCTGTCGTCATCGTTCCCAAGTCACCCTGCCACTTAATGTCAGCAGTCCGTCTCGAGCTCAAGCGCCAAGTATGTCGGCGGAGTCCGCGGAGACTTCCGTGTCACATCTTCGGTCAGCGTGCGGTCAAAGTCGCGTCCTCAGCACATTTACGGTCGCTTACACTCACCCCCGGACTCCTGGAAACACAAAGGTCAGAATCGGGGCTCAGATCACACAGACGCGTCCTCACTGTCCTCGGTGTGAAGGACGCCGGTGCGTCGTCCCTCTCATTCCGTAGGTGGCGCTTGTGTGCCGGTGCCCTGGCAGCATCCTTTCCGACTGGACCAAGTGTGGCTTTTTGCCCATGTGTGACGATAAAGGCAAATTAATTCTCTAATAAAAAAAAAATTGTCCCGATGTGTGTTCCGAACGACCTCGCTGACGTGCGCTGAGTCATCTCTCGGTGAGAGTCCTGTCCACATGTCCAGGAGCGGCTCGCTGGAATGACTTCCATTGTCACACGTTTTCTTTAATGGGTAATAATTTGTCGCGTAACAGATGGGCATGAATACTAATTAATCATTTGAGTGCGCCATAATTTCTCTTCTTTACTCATATGTTGTACGTGGAGAATTGAGGCACCGCACTTTTGTGTCCCGATCGGTCGCGAGAAGCCGAGGGGGCGTCTTCTGCTCGGCTGACGGGCGGCACTGGTGGACGCACGTGTTTCCCGCTGTCGGGGTGCATCGGCCGCGCGCGTCGACGCCACGTGCTCTGTGACGCGTACAGACCGGTGCGCGCTCCGAGTTGCGTGTTGCCGTGGACGTGCCGAGGGCAAAGAGCTTGCACCGTGGACAGCACCCGTCCTTCCAGAGGAATCCAAGAGGGAACGGCTCTCGGTCGGGCTGCTTCCTCCAAGGTCACGTGGCGTTTTGGGCCCGAATTCCAAGGGCCGGAAGGATCGGCGCCGTTGCTCTCGTTTGCTCTGAACCCTCGCCGAGTCCCAGCTCCTCCCGCTGACAGCGGCACGGGTCGCCCGGCGGGAGCGGAGCCTTCGTGCGCCAAGTGAGGCCGGGACCCGTCCTCGCGCAGCCCGCTGCATTGTGGGAAACACCGAGGCCTCCTGTTCCTTTGGCTGCAGCGACACTATGGGTCCAGATGGTTCCGGACTCCCCGTGACTCGCTTTCTCTACGTGCTCGAAATGAAATGACTTTTATCGCCTGGAACCAGAGGGGGACGCGCTGGGTTTCTTCCTGTCACATTTGAAAAGTGTCTGTGCGTGGGATCACATGGACCAACGCTAACGGGCACCGGGGCGAGAAAAGCCATCGGGAGGGTCGAAGAAATGCTGGAACATCGTCGGTCAAGCTGCGCGGACGTTCCCCTCGCCGTGTGCTGCATGATTGCCTCGGCCACGCCCCTCACTCAAGCCCCTCCCGCATAGTCAAGGGGGCGGGACCATGACCGAGGCTCAGCCGGGATCCCGCAGTGACCCGGTAATGTTTCTGAACACGTAGCTGATGAGGCGTGAAAGAAATGACGGTGCTGCTGCTGGCGCCGCTCTATTTCATCACCTACATACAACAAAAATAAAAAACTGAGAAAGAAAAACAGTTGTCGCCCCGCTGGTGGCAGCGATTATTTCTCTGTAATGACATCATGTCAGTGTTTCTGACTGGCCTGGGCCTCGCACACTAATTGTGATGCTCACGAAGCGAGGCGTGTGGATAGAGATGTTTCCCGGAGTCCCTGTCAATACGCATGAAGAGCGGTGACTCCCCCAACCCCGCACCCCCCCCCAAGCAACATGACACAACACAACAAAGGAGAAGAAATGAGCTCGTAACCTGTCTTGGCAAACGGATTCGGGTTCTTGGCAATAACATTTAGGAGCTCTGTAACCCCCCACCCCCCCGGCTGTTTGCATCTCTGGGGGCGATGACTTGGTGATGACTGAACGAGACACGTATCAAACCCGGAGGAGACTGGCAGCGGATCGGCGGGGCACGTGATTTGCATGCCCCCCCCAAATGGTGCGGAGATGATGCCATCTGTGTATAGAGGAGTGTAACCCATGCTCCTCCCCTGCCCCTGTCCGCCCAAACGGTGACCCCCCCCCCCACCCCCACATCATGAGTTCTGCCGCAGGTATGTTTACATTTATCCAATTATGAGGCAAAGCCTGAGTCTGATTGGAGGGTTAGGTTGGTTTAAGGTTAGGGTTAGGGTTAGGGGTAAGGTTAGGTTATGCTTATTGGCATAAATCACACACATTGCTCATCGTTTCGTGCACCTTGTCGTCAGCAGGTGGCATAGTGGTCAGAATCTTGCTCCGCAATCCGAACAGTTCAAGGTCTGAATCGGGCTCCCGCTGTCGTGTCCTCGACTGAGGTACTTGATCAGATAAATAATGGTAAACAATAAGACAAAAGTGGAGGACAATAAGGTGAACTGGCAGGCCCGGCTCCACATATGCGATGAAGGGTGGGCCAACTGTTATTCCTGGTGGGGTGCGGGGGTGTTATCACTTGGAATATCACAAAATTGAAAAATCTAATTTTTAGATTTGTGTGTTTGTGGTTCTTCTTTTTTCTGTTTTGTTTTTTTATTAATTTTTAAAAGAATTTTTTTCATTTATTTTGCAACTATTTAGTAACTATATTTTATAAAAGGGGCAGGTCTTGACAGAGACCGTGCATAGAACTATTGACATCACTATAATATTTACAACTTAGCTTTCTGCTCATTCTAGAAAATTCTGTCACGAACTCATGCCTGGCTACAAGCATGTTTTTGAAGACCGCGGTCACGTTCTAATGCTGCTTTCCAGTTTTTAAAACCCCTGTCGAAACGAAAGCAACACCAAACACTCGACATGGGAAACAAAAGCATGCATCGCGCTCTACAGAATATTTGAGGCAGGGTCGCAGCTGATAGGGGGGTGCAGTGGGCTTGACTGGGTCCTGCTCTCCGCTGGGTCGGGGGTTCGAGTCCCGCTGGGGGTGCCTTGCGATTGACTGGTGTCCCATCCTGGGTGCGTCCCCTCCCCCTCCGGCTTTGTGCCCAGCGTTGCCGGGTTAGGCTCTGGCTCCCCGCAACCCCGAATGGGACAAGCGGTTCAGAAAGTGTGTGTGTGTGTGTGTGTGTGGGTGGGTCGTGACCGATACCAAGCAGCCAAAAAGCATTTGTCCCTTCCTCCAAAAAGAGTTCGGGGATATGATTTCAGAACCGGCTTATGAGGATTTGCCCTCTTTAAATCATTTGGGACAGAATTGCTGCATTTTTGAGTGGGTGTAATTGTGTTTTTGACACCATCGGAAGCTGCTGATGAACTTGACTCGTCTATTTCTCCGACCTCTTGGCACCAGTGGATTAGATGAGGTGGCATCTGCCTCCTGATGAGCTAAAGTGCTTCTCTTTTGTCCTTTCGGAACAAGAAAATCTGTACGTGTTGTGTTGTCTTAGGCTATTAAAGTGCGTAGTAGTAATAAAGTTCACTAATAATTGTAATACAGTTCACTGGCTGTTTCTGTCGTTGCTTCGTAGTTCAGCACGTCCATTAACCTCAAAGGTAGCGAAGTGAATGAGACTAAGGCTATTTGTCTAAAGAGCCAAAAAAATAAATAAATAAAAATAATACAAAAAAAATATCTGGAGCTGAACCGAATAGCACACCAGTTTCATGATCGGTTGTGGGGTGCCCACCGTGGCCCACCCATGGAGCGGGGCAGATGGCCCCCGACCCCCAGTCCCCAGTCCGCGGTGACGCTGTACCCTCAGCCTCTTCGCTTGAACCCCAGTAAAGGAATGCTGGCAGAACAAATACTACGTTCCCAATAGCACTTTGTTTTATTGTTCCTCTTATATTATTTATGTTTGCCCAGCAGCCTGAATAATCAGCAGGCTGCCTCCTCCCCCTGACCGCGGTAACCGCGGCTTTTACGCTCGGCTGATTTTTCCCAGCCGTTTGCCGAGGCAGCGGAAGCGGAGGGTAAAGATGGGTTTGGTGCTCGGAGGCCCTTCCTCCCTGCCGCTGTACCATCGTGCGCTTATTTTCGCAGCTTATGGAGCTGGCGAGGGGCGTGGGGGGGTGTCCAGCCGGGGTTTCAGCAGCTGCCGTGCAGTACAGGGAGCGGTCGCGGCGACCGTGGGAACTCGGACGGTCATTGACGCGCTGGTGTGACACAGTGACGGGCGATGACTGTGGTGAGTGACGATGCCCTTGTGACGTCGTCTCACGGAGGAATATTCCGAGTTACGTGTTACGCTCCGCCGCTCTGAGTGAGAGTGTGTGTGTGTGTGGGCTGTTGGGACAACAGGAAGCGACACACGGTAGTTAGGGAGGTGTGTGAAAATGGCCATTTTCGTTCTTTCCCCACTCAAGTGTCCTGCAGGTCGAGTCACGGTCCGTGTTGCCGAAGCGTCACACGTGTGTGACCCGTGTTCATAACACGGGAAGAGGCCAGCAGTAAACAGCCATACAGGGTAAACACACACACACACACAGCATTAGCAACATTAGCAGCTTTGTTGCCTCATTTCCACGCGACTCCGTTTGCCTCGGGTTCGTTCTCTGTACTTGTTGTCGAAGCCAAACTCTGAACACACACACGCACACACGCGCGTGACGTGAACATGTTGTCACATCTGCCCACGTTCCACCTCACAGTACACGTCAAAGTTTGATTGTTGAAAGTTGCCTCATTACCGCACGCTGTTTTCCGTGCAAAGTGCGGTGGAGCCGAGCAGCCGGTGGGGGTCTGACACATAAAAACAGACACACACACACCTGTAAATATACCTACAGACACAGGCTTTACCCACAGGTGTTGTGTGCCCGTTAAGGATCAGTTCTTCTGTGCTTTGTGTGACTCATGAAGGGACTGTGTGTGTGTGTGTGTGTGTGTGTGTGTGTGTGCGCGCGCAGTGAAACTCCTGTTTTTTTATAACAAAATGACCTGTTTTCATTATTTACCTGTTTTCTTTTTAGGGGCCCAAGTTGGTAGGAAAGAAGCATTTTTATTGTTTGTTACTGTCGGCGTGGAAGAGCAACAGATGGCGCAGTGGTTACAGCTGCAGTCTTGGTCTCGGAAGACTCGGGTTCCGATCTCGCCTCCTGTTCTAGGACCCTGGATTGAGGTACTTACCCTGAACTGATACAGTAAAAATTACCCAGCTCTTTAAATGGGGAAATCAGTGTAATTTGCCTAGTGTGGCCCTGGAGAATGGTGTAAATGACTAATGTTAATAGCACCAATGTTTGCACTCTGCATGTGTGTGTGTACGTGCTAACGTGGAGGAGTCCTGCGCAGGACCGTGGTATTGGACAGTGAGACTTGGGGGGAAAACAAAAGTGTCCCCTGCAGGTGTGTGTTCCTGTGTTGGGCTGCAGGTGAAGCCCCACAGACATGTTGGCAGGTTGAGTGCCGCCAGGAGGGCAAACAGATTGAGCGTGTGTGTGTGTGTGTGTGTGTGTGTACTCGCCTCCCCTCACACACCTACCCGACACACCCTAATGTGTTAAACAGCAGTCACCTCACACACAGCGTGTGTAAAAATAGCGTCGCTCACACTGCCAGGTGGCTTCAGCGGTAAACAAGCCCTGAAAAAGATGATGCGTCACACAGTGGGCAGAAGGACACGGAGTTCACACAGCGAGTTGTCGCCACAATCTGTGTATGTGTGTGTGTGTGTGTGTGTGTGTGTGTGTGTGTGTGTGTGTGCAAGACACTGCAGTGGAACACAGTAAAACAAGGGAAGGCAGTTGTGTTCGCTTTCCACTCGCAGCCCTGGATGAGTGGAGACAAAAAGCCCTAAAATAAGAGTGTGGCACTGTGATTTAGCACATTAGCCGAGTACATTATTAATATGTGTTATTAATATGCGCTGGAGGTGATGACCATGTGAGCGACGCATTCGGGGAAGACGACCCCCCCGCTGGGCGGCACCGATGAGCTGATGCTCTCTGATGAGGACAAAGAGAAGGAGGTGTTTGTCAGGATATTAAGGAAACTGGGTGGCCAGTTTCTCCACACATGCACACACTGCAGAGAAGACAGGAGGGGGCCCCGTCTTGGTCCTCCCAGCCTTCAAATCGGTGCCCTGATGTGCGGTCTTGTCCCCATGATGACTGACAGGCCTCTCTGAGGGAAGCGAACCAACTCCCTCCTGTACACACTGAAATGTCCACATTTCAAAGACATTTATTTGTCTTGGAAGGATAATTCTTCACTTGTCCATATTTTATATAAGACACATAAATTTACGTTCTCTGTGGGACAGTGCTGCTGCTGTTGTTTCTGAAGGTTGCGGGTTCACATCCCAGCTCCTGCTGTAGTGCCCTTGTTCAGGGAAGTTACCCTATTTGCTCCAGCAAAATCACACCTCTGTACAGACAGGTGAATAGTTGTAAGTACTGTTGTTTAACATTGTAAAGTCACTTTGGAGAACAGCAGCAGCTAAGAGGGTAATATTTAGAAATATGACATATTAATATGAAACATTTAAAAAAAATAAAAGATACACTGACAGTCATATGCTGGAAACATCTACAAATACAGTTTACATTGATTTATGTAACTGACACTGATTCACGGTGACTTACAATGTTAATAAGCTACTTACACTGATTTACCCATTTATTCAGCAGGGTAACCTTTACTGCTCTAGGTTAAGTGCCTTGATCAAGGGTGCTACAGCTGGAGTAGGATTCAAACCCGGGTTCTTGGACAAGAAGACAGCAGTTGTAAGCACAACACACACACACATTGTCTGAAACCACTTGTGCCGCTTGAACCTAACCCAGCAACACAGGGCATAAGGCTGGAGGGGACACACCAAGGACAGGACGCCAGTCCGTTACAAGGCACCCCAAGCGGGACTTGGACCCCAGACCCACCAGAGAGCAGGACCCGGCCAAATCCGCTGCACCACTGCACCCTCCTAAGCACAACATAATAAATAATAATAATTATGATAATGATAATAAATAGCAAGTGTACTTTGTGTATGAAGGGAACACGCTGAGCCCAGTGTAATACAGGAGTAAACATTGCTGTAATACGGTGATGTCCTCTGGGGACGGTGGGGCTGCGAGTCACAGAGACGCCTCTGATTTATGTGGAGTTTTACACTGGACGTTAAAGGAATAGCGTCCAGTTCCCATGATGATGGTGCCTTAATTAAGGGATCAAAACACAGTTTCATGACCTCCTATAAATCACTCTTTGTACAAACTCTGTCCAACGGAGACACTGAATGCAGCGCTTGCAGCCGTCCTCAGTGGGAACGCTGCTCAGGGGACCTGTCTCTCAGTGGACATTTCAGTGGATGGTTACTCTGCTCACCCAGTCCTTCCAGCTTCCTGTCCCCATCCTCATCTTTCTTCCCGGAGCTCCTCCAGGCCTCTCACACTCTGCTGAGCTTCACCTCAGTCTCGAACCCCGGTCTGAGCGCCTGTTGTCCCGGCTGCCCTTGAGCCTCTGGCTGAGGTTCGAGGCTCAGCTGCCTTCAGCCATGTGTGACGTGTCAGTGGTTAACGCTCTTTTTCCTCGTTCGTGCTTCTCTGCATCTTCCACAGTTTGTTAATTAATTTGAGTTATTAGAAAAAAAAACATGTTGGCAAAATCGTTTATTAAGCTAACATGTATTGTGTATTTATTCAACAATGTTTATTTTTTTATTCCTGAAACACATTGTGTTTTTATTAAACTGTGTTTATCGAGCGACGCGGTTCCCCTGCTCCCGGCCGAACCTCTTTTTCATACCTAATTATTACTACTGTTATGATGATTCGCTTCTTATTATTATACATTGATTCACGTATTATACTTTACTTTTGACTTTGTCATTGTGTTTCTTTATCATATTTTTCACCGTTTGTACCGTGTTCATCTCTCTGTGTGCTTTGTGTGTGTGTGTCCGTGAACGATAGGACCTGCTCTAGAAGTTTCTGGAACAGAGAGTTTCTGCTACTGGTGACATTCCACTCAACCAGGACTGGCTGAAGGAGACCGGTGAAGGTCTTTGTGTCGAGGACGAGGACACCGGACCGGCCGAGCGCTGTGAAAAGACACAGCAGAGATGTACGGCTGTGTTCACGATGGTGAACCTCTGCTGAGAAATGCAACAGAGCCGAAGAACCTTGAGGTGACAGAAGATCAGTTCCAGGAGAACCGGGTTCGGTTCCAGTCACTCGTGTAACACGGCGAGCAGCTGGATGGGTGATTCCAGACAGGAGATCACGAGTAGCATGTTTGCCTTGGGGGGGGGAGGAGGTGCTCAAGTGACCAGGTACCCAGGTGTCCATGCAACAGCGGTCCTCAGTCCAAATGTGTCCCAGTCCTCCTTTCCCATCGTAACTTCCCCCAGGTGTGGATTGTTTTGAGTTCTCAGTCTCCTCCGTGTTTCTGATTCTGCAAGAAGTGTTGCCCTCTGGGGCTCTGTAAACACTGTGGTAAATATACCTCTACTTTACATTTTTTCATTTAGCTGACACTTTTCTCCAAAGCGACTTACAATGTTAAGGCTACAGTTGTTACAAGCGAACAATTACTTAGCCATTTAGACAGCTGGGTAATTTTTTTACTGGAGCAATTTAGGGTAAATACCTTGTTCAAGGGTACTACAGCTGGGGTGTGGAGGTGGGGCTCAAACCTGCAACCTTTGGATCCAGAGGTAGTAGCTCTACCCACTACGCTTCCAGCTGCCCCACTTCTGCGTTCCCACTTCATAACGCCCCCCAAACGCCAATGTCGCCCTGGCAACCGTCCACGGGGGCTTGTGGGAAGTTGGGTTCCAGTCCGTGCACACGGGGCAGCGGTTCCACACCCCCCAAGTTGCTCCCCCCTCCCCCACACACACTACCGCAGTAATTCCCACGGTGGTGATTTTCTGGTGTGTTGCATTAATCCCAGAGCGCTTTGCAATAATTGGAAACTTAATGGCTTGTTGATGCTCTTTAATTAGATTCCTCGGTTGAGCCGATTCGGTCCACGGTGCCGAACGCAGAAGGAGGAGCGAGGAGGCGACCGCAGGTGAAGCGTGTTCCTACCATGGTCAGTCTGCCTAAACAGGTTATTATTGAGTGTTAGTTAAGGATGTTGAAATGTGCCCCCCTCCCAGAAAGGGCTGTGGGATTGTGTTACTTTGGCAGCCCCCCATGGTAGGACCACATGTGTGAGGTATGGACCAGCGCTGTGGTTCTTCGGCACTGCGAGATCCAGTTTACCGCATTTCAGAGGCACGTGAAGTGGGTGTGGCCCGAACGCTCTCGCTATCGTGTCCAGGGGTGTCCGCTCATACGTGAGCTGGGAGACACGGCTGCTGTGCAAAACATGACGGCAACATAGTGTTGTGTTACTGCGCTGAAACAAACGATTCTGTTTGCACATGTATGATTTCCCAGAGCAGGGAAAACACACGAGAGCTGTGAAGATGATTCCCAGGTGCTTTGTCAGCAAAGTGTGCGCGCGTGTGTGTGAGTGTGTGTGAGTGTGTCTGTGCGGCTCAGCGGTGCACCGTTTGGGTGGAACTCCTTCAGAGGGCAGGATGAAGAGGGGAGACACTTCAGAGACATACCACCAGTCACAGGAAGGGCTGTAAAACAGAGCTACACACCGATACACACTGACTGACAGATACACACTGATACATATAGACAGGCAGAGGTACACAGTGACACACGCTGATACACGAGTGTGTAAAGGTATCGCAGCAGACAGCTGGAAGAGCACTTAGGGGACAAAAGGGACAGCAGTGATTCAAACTGCTGCCTTGGACTCAAAGGACTTTGAGGGGTCGAATCCCTCCTCGGACTGCAGTAACCTCGGTAACCAACACAGTAAGATTACCCTGCTGTGTGTAAAAGTGGGTAAATCAGTGACCACCCCAGTAAATCTCTTTGGAGTTTAAAAGTACTGCTCGCTGCTGCTCGAGGACACGGACGGTCGAGATGCGGAGTGGGAGTGCTGTTCCTGCTCGGGTTCGAGCCACAGCTCCCGATGGCGCGTCCCCGGGCACCTTTCTGCTGGAGGGTGATGCTGCGGGCGGGAAATCAGCCCAGAGACCGTTAATGTAATTTTCACTGTAAAGTGCAGAAATTAACTTGTCCAAAGCGGTTGCATCAGTTAGCGGTCGAGCTGAAGGATGAACGTGTTGGAATGCAAATAATGACCGTCCGCGATTGCGCTAAAGTCACTGCTGCATTCTGGGAGATGATTCGAATGACAGGAACGTGTCGCGGCGACACTGTGCTCCACGTCCCCCCGCTTCAGCCGGACGCACCTAGAGCTGCCCGAGCCCGTTTGTTCGAGGAGGTCGTCCTCATGACTGGGCGAGGATCAATAACGAGAGAAACAAAGGGTGGGGGAAGGGGCGGCTTGTCTATCCATTTGTTTGTTTATCTGTTAGCATGAGCCAGGGGGGCCGCAAGGCGATATTTCTTTCTTTCTGACCGCCACCGTGCCGTTTTGCCCGTCGCCGCTGATTGTCCCTCTAGCGTGGAAAAGGTCACCTGGACGGCAGGTTTCTCACCGGGCCGCCATGTACTGGCGGCGCATCGACACGAGGCCGTGTTTGCCCGAGCGCTGCCTCGTGCGGCTTTCTTATCGCTCCTGTGTCAGGTTGCAGATGGCAGACGTACCGCGGTAAGCGTGCGCACGAATTGCGCGGCCCCGCCGTATTTGTCCTCCTAAAGAATGGTCTTGTCCCTGAGCTCCGTGTGTTTCGCCGGTGCTCCTGATTAATGTGCTCTCGTTAGCTATGAATAACAATCCATTCTTACGGTAACGGCATAACGTGGCCATTTTTATTCTCTATTAATTACATTTCAGGGGAATAAATTAGACGGTGAAATAACAAGGATTGGTCGCCCGGTTAAACCGTCGAATGGGACACTTCACTTTAATAAAATGCTCCCACGGTTAATCGGGTGTCCTCAGCACGTCACTTTCAGATGAGCAAAACATCTGGAGGTGCGATATCCCTTGGCCTGCAGGGGCGTCCGCGCCACCTACTCGGTGTTCCAACCCGCGACCCGAGAAAGGACGTGGGCGGAGCTCCCACCTCTGCGGATGCCGGAAGGCACGTCTCTCCACGAGGGGGCACTCGCAGGTCCCCCTGAGAGACGGCGCCTGCTTGTCCGTCTTGCTCCGGTGCGTCGCTCTCCCCTCGACCCCTTCCCCCACCTGTGGGGGAAAAAAACGAGCGAGTGTCTGGCGCTCACCGGTCATATCCGCGGAGTAACAGATGGCCGGGTTCGACCGCGAGTCTCCTGCAGCAGAGCGCAGAGGGAGAGCAGCGAGTTCATCATAAAGGGGAGACGTGAGCTCGTCTGTCAGGCTCCTAATGGCTTCCTCATCGGCGCCGACCGCCGGGAGCCGAGGGCCTTTTAATGGAGACGTTAGGCGTGGTGCGGCCCCTCTCTGCTCGAACCCAATGGCCCAGTCGATAAAAGCCATTTGAATCGCACTGCTGGAAACGGGGAGGCATGGCCCATTCGCGCCGTGTGTACGACAGTACCTCGTGCTGTCTTGAACCCTCGTCCCCCTGGCACCGCGGAGTGCCGATGCTCAGCACAACCAAAATGACCACTGAAAATTGAGAAACAAGTGCCTGATTGGAGGAACCAGTGTAACAGCATACATTTACATTTATTCACTTAGCAGATGCTTTTTTTTCTCCAAAGCAGCTTCCAATGGATACTGTGTAGTGCAATCAGGCCACACCCCTTATTCACCAAGGTCACTTACACTGCTAGATACACTACTTACAGTGGGTCACTCCTCCATATATCAGTGGAACACACTCTCTCTGTCACTCACACACTATGTGGGAACCTGAACAGCATGTCTTTGGACTGTGGGAGGAAACCAGAGCACCCAGAGGAAACCCACACAGACGCAGGGAGAACATGCAAACTCCACACAGACTGAGTAGGATCAAGCCCACATTTTCTTGCATCACCCAGGTGCTGTGAGACAGCAGCACTACTCACTGTGCCACCATGCCACCCATAAACATTTGTCTCATGCTTTTCTGCACAGCTGGAGAAGGGATTGGAACCTGCAACCTTTGGAACCAAAGGCAGCAGCACTAACCACTGCACTACCAGTATAACAATGTAACAGTGAAACAGTGTTACAGTGCTATAGTGTAAGTGTAACGTTTACCGACATTTACCCATTTGTACAGCTGAGGGGAAAAGGAGGAGACGCTGGTGCCCCCGCAGGACTGTCCCCATCTCTCAGGGTGGGGGCACGGGGTGCTGTGCTAACGCTACTATTTCACCTGAGAGACGGCTGTATCGTGCAGTAAATCCACAGAACGGGCTTTGAGCTGCGAACCCATCTCAGCGCGACCTGGAGGGGCATAGAGTGGTCGTGTCCCAACAAAGCTCCCGAGCAACAGCGGTCATGCCTTCTGCTTGTTGCCTGGGGTAGCTGGTAGTGCAATAGTTAGCGCTGCTGCCTTTTCTTCTAAAGGTCAGATGTTCAAATCCCCTCTCCAGCTGCGCAGGAAAGCGTGATACAAATGTTTACGCAGGGACTAATTGGTGGTGTCTCTGCAAGGGGCCCCTTTCCTCACAGAAGTGTAGATGTTACAGAATGTGTTCGCAAAGTGCATCGAGAACACACGCCACTCCGAAGTGTTTGTATCTTTCTGGGCAGAAACTTGGGAGAAATGACATTTGCATAAAATATGAAAAGAAGCTCACTGAGGGTGTTCAGTGCGACACCCCGGGAAAAAAGTGTATTGCGAGAGGGTAAAATGGCACTGTGTCCGGAGCACGATGACGGCGTGTGACGTCGACAGAGGAGACGGGAAAACTCAGACAAGTCTGGACCCCAAAAAGATCACGTGGGCCGCTGTCTGTGGTCCTGATCTGATCTCCTCCAGCAGGTCGAACCCAGGGCACTTTGACTCAGTGGGCCGAAAATATTTCAAAGAAGCGACTTTATAAGGCGTGATAAACCTTTATAATTAAGATTTACCTGTTGAAATTGTTCAAATGGGAATGTATGCAAATTATGCTAATTTGACCTGAACGGTGATGTCGAGGGAGCCGCTGCTTTTCTGCGGAACACACATCTTTCATGCGTTCACGTACCGACTGTGTGACCATGTGGGGGTGTCTCGGGCTTGTGCTGAAGCCCCGCCCCCCCAGAGACACTTCGCTATGGACACCTGCGGGATAATTGCGAGCGCAGAGCAGCGCGCCATGTGTCTTGTACGCGTGTGCGCGCGTGTGGACGGCCGTTGCTAGGAAACCGCAGCCTTGGCGACACTCTAGTGATGTGTGTCTTTAATTAGGAAGTTGAGCTGAAACTTTGGCCATTTTTTCGCTCTTAGATCTGTTTGAAAATTAGAGCTAAAGTCGATTCCTGAGGGCAAAGGACCGTTCAACGAGGGAGCGGAAGTGGAAATATCTGAGTCCTCTGTGCTCTTTGCTCTTTGCGTGCTTTGATCCAACACCCTCCCAAGTCAGGTTAAGGGTTATGGGTTACAGTGACCCTAACCCAGGGTGCTGGGGGTGTGCAGTGGGGCCCCCTACTGGTTCTCTGGGATTCCAGCGCTTTAAAAACCTTCCATTCATAGTGAATATATTGAAATGCTGGTGCTCTGGGGCAACGGGACGCAACCCAAACAACACGCAGCTATTTAGCTTTGTTCCCTAAACAGCTCATTTCCTCTCAGCTCTGTCTGTCATGAGACTTCGTGGTCACTCAGCCCAGTTCCTCCTGGGAGTTTAGGGTTAAGGCTACGGTAAGTGTTAGACTTCGGACTCTTCGCTGTGATGTGGTCTCAAGAATGCAGGAGGTTGTGGGTTTGAGTTCAGCCTGTTAATTAAGTCTCTCAGTTTCTGTCTGGGCAGCAGCTGGCACGGTGATTAGAGCTGCTGCGTTACACTCAAAGGGTCAAGGTTTGAATCCCACCTCCTACCTAGACCAAGGTACTTACCCTAAATTGATACAGTAAAAACTACGGTAGTGTTTGAATGGGTAAATTGTTGTAAGAGGATCAGTGTGCAAACCTGACAATGCATGTAAAATAATAATAATAACTTATAACAATGATAACAATAATGCCGCTTTGCGATGTCCCCACTGATTACCCTAACCCATGCCGCCGCAAACTGTCCTGTAGGAAGTGTAACGCTGGATGGCCGAGATGCTCGCAGCCTGTTTGCTGTAACCGGGGAATACCGAGTGTGTGTGTCCGTGTGTGTATTTGTGTGTCTGCAGGGTGACGGGTGGAGAAATGACTGGAAGTGCAAAGCAGTCACTCACAGCTGAGGACAGAAGGTGGATGATGATGATGATGATGATGATGATGATGACAATGACGTTTCCCTGTTGCAGTAGATGGAGGGACTCGGAACGTCGCATAAAAGTATAACTGAGAAATGAACATGTTAGTCAGGATGGACCTGTAACGATGTACGTGCCAAGAGAGTAACTCACGAGTACTTTTACGATTGGATCGTTCCATTTGTTCTCCTCGGAGGCACACGCGCAGGCGCACACACGCAGAGGGCAATTCCAGTTCGTCCACAGAAACACGGGAAGAACGTGCAAACTCCACACGGACGGATTCGAACCCAGAGCCCAGGAGCTGAGCGGTACCGTCGTTCCACGTCAATGTCACGTTCATATGAATATTTTCGATACTTTCGTCTGAAGAGAGAACAAATGTAGTCATATTTGTGTAGCGCAGCAGCACATCGTGTTCATTCACTGAACAAACTGCACAGCCACACGTAGAACAATGTGCCGTTCCGCCTGTCCGGCCTCCTCTGGGAACCCTAACGGTAACGTTTGCAGGTAGGCCTACTGTACGTCTGTGACGCAGGGTGTGCCGACGCTCTACTTTGGACCTGGAATATTTTCTGGCCCATCGGCAGGACGCGAGGAGCCATGCATGTCTCTCTCACCGGCAGAATAACTGTAACTGGTGTCCAGCTGCTCACATCCATCCTCTAGTCACATGACCCGCTGGCAGCTTTTTAATCCCGATTGAAAAATACCTTGTTATTCTTGTTATTCTCAAGCAAGCTGGACCCCTGTGGCTGGGGGGGGAGGTGGGGAGGGTCACTGAAACTGACGCCTCTTTGTCCAGGGCATCCATGTGCGTCCGGTACAGTGCAGTAATTAGCAGATTTTCACAGTAATAAACCCATGCACCCGAAGTCAGTGATACTCAGATGAACTCTTCTTTTTACCGTGTTTTACCACACACAGTGCTGAGTATGGGAACATTTCTCATTAGAAGTGGAGCACTTTTCATTAGCGGTACATCGTTGATATCTGCTGATATATCAGGCCTCCCCTTCCCTGAAAAACTTAATTCCCCTTCAATGATTTATAATGGCTGCACTTGATTCATCGCACATATAATATTTAATGCATATAAATTTGCAGATGTATTTCTGCCTAATTGGCTGAATAAATCCGCGTCGATCCAGCCTTGTTAATTTGTGCTGAGTGCGCGGCTGTGCTGCTGTGCCGCAGCGCCGCCGTTTCCTAGGAGGTCTGAGTCGGGGGGGCGGGAGCACACAGGAAGGGGCCCTCGGTCTGGCACTTGCAGCTTCGCTGCAACGGTGGAGATGGCCATTGTATCATTTTTATTTTAAAAAACAGGTCAAGGGGGAGAGTCGGGGGGGGGGGGGGGGGGTGTTTATTGTCATCTAAACAGGTCCTACCCCCTCATTTTCACAATGTCCACCTCATCCTTGGAATCATGATGGGTCGTGCGCATCTGGAGCCTATCCTGGAATCGGTGGCCATGAGCCTTGGGGTGGAGACACCCTGCATGGGATGCCAGTGACATGTTGATTTCTCATGGGCAACGCGGGGTAGCGCTGCTGTCGGCATCGGGAGCCTCAGGAGAGCAGTGATCCCATGACCTGCAGGTGCACGTGCATAGCAGATGGTGTATTTAGGACATGGTTATTACGAAATCATTGTTTGAGGTCTACCACATCCCATAATATTGCTGTTATTGCTGTTGTGATTGTTACTGCAGTATTATGAAGAGGCTGTGCTGATAGGGGTGTGTGGAAGCTGGGCTCTCTGCTCACTGTCCCCTCGACACGCTCCTTCCATACGCTCTGTTTTGGGAGACCGAGTTTCAGCGCCACCTAGAAGGCCACTCCCTCCCACCAGCGCCTCTATGGGTCTGCAGGGCACGTGTGTGTGTGTGTGTGTGTGGGGCACAGCCCTATCTGGGTGTCTTTGACAAGATGCTGTGTGATATTAATAAATGCACTTCTTCACTCTGCAGTAAAACCCATGCGACCCTGGGTGACCCTGTGGGGGGGGGTCAGGTAGCAGAGGACGAGTCATCAGTAAAGATCGTGCGACATCATGCCACGCTGAGTTAGAGCTGTCAAAACATGTGCTTTATTTAATCTGCATATCATTACTGCAAGAGACGGAGTAAATCAGAGCGGTAAAAGCAGAGGAAACATGGTGATCTTGGGAGCTTTAATGGAATTCCTCCCGAGGACTGTGCAGCTGACACTCTGCTGATGGCTGTTAGGCCTTTATCACTTGGAGCTACTTCCTTTGACAAAGGTGTGTGTGTGTGTGTACGCGTGTGAGCACGTGTGTGTTTGCGCACGGCCATGGACACCCCACAGCCACTGAAAAACGTTGAGCGAGAGGCAGTAAAGGAAACACAACACGACATGTTTTCAAGGAGCTCTAGGTGACCCTTGAATGATGGACCGCAGTGCAGGAACTGGACTGGCCCTGGTCAGAGCTGCGCTCATCGAGGTCAAGGTCACAGCTCGCGGTTTCACCGTGGCGCGTGTCATGGGTGGCCGTAAGAACTGGGACGGCAGGACCCAAGTGCGGAGCCGTTCATTTGGATTCAGGGGATCGGGCAAGTTCTCGGTGTCGGGGACAGACGAATGGTCGGTCAATCGGCGGTTCGGGTCAGAGCGGGAATCCATGGGCGAGGTCAGGAGACGAAGTGAAGAGTCGGTCGATCAGCGGTCGGCATATCCGTGGACGTGGTCGGGAATCAAGGCCAAAGGACGAAAACCGGAGGAGGAGGACTGAGAACAAGGGTTGAATGTGCACTGGACGTCACGAAGGAGGGCGGTTGTCTCTGACGAGATTCCGCAAAGGTATGGGAGCTGAGGAGGGTCTTTTAAAGGGTGAGCAGTTAATCGGGTGCTGGAGCAGAGTCAGATGCTGTCGGTTGAGTTGTGGGCGTGGACGTGACAGCGCGCAGTTTTTTTGAAGTTTAACTCCTTGTTTTCCTACAGGTTTCAGGCCCGTCCCGAACCTTCTACGAACGTGGTCGACCATGTCGCGGTCACGTTGTCCGTCGGAGCGCGCGGTCATTGACCGGACTGACTGCGGTGCTCAAACAGTCCTCCTGTTGGGCCAATAACTGTGTTGGATTTTTAACGCTTTGGAATCGTCCAGAGACACTTACAGGCCGGGTTCAACTTCTCTTTTACTGCACTATCGGAAGTAAATCCTAATGCACACTGAGCTCTGCAGAAAGTCAACTCCGCCACAAGTGCTATTATTGCTGAAAAAGCTGCAGGAAACACAGTTTTCCTGTTATTTCTATTCACCTTTTTATTCGTTTGTTTATTTAACATTTTTATCCAGATTCTTCATCCAGAATTTTGCCAGGCATTGCCCTTTAGCTATTGTTAAGCTCAGACTGTGTGAACGCGTGTGCGTGTGTGTGCACTTCTCCTCGGAACAGCAGTGCTTGGACCGACAGTGTGGAGGTGGTTAAGGTCCTTTGTGAGATGGGGGGGGGGGGGGGGGGGGGGGGTGCGTCTTGAAAGCTGTCAGATAAGTGAGGACATGTCAGTGGTGTGAGCAGCGTGAGCCGATGTGCGTCTACACGGTGGGGGGACCAGGTCCAGCCTCCACACTGTGCCGAACTGCTACAGGTGTGGCCCCTCCCCCAGCTGCCCCCCCCCCTTCCTTGAAGTGTGTCAGTGGTGTTACCCAGGGAGGGTGATGCAGCGCTCCCTTGTGGCCTGTGTTTGGGGTCTAAAGCTGTGAGAGAAGGCCGATAAAGAACGGCGACAGCGGCGTTTCGTCCTGCAAGAGCTCATTGATTAAAGTCACGGCGGCGCAGGGGGCTGGGGGGGGTGAAATTGCTTTCAAGGCTCCTGTCCAAAATACTCTTTCATATAAAAACAGAAGGAATGTAAACCTGGTGAAGACAGCGCTGCTCGCTGCCAGCGGCCCCCTCCTCTCTGCGAGGACGTGGGTTCGAACACAGATACAGATGAAACACGCTCCGCGGCGCCGGGGCTGGACGGGGGCCAAACTGGGAGAGGAATTGTTTCTCCTCGGGGAAAATGTCCAGCGCGTAGGAAGAAGCGTTTGCTCTTTGCTGGAAAGCACGGCGAAGAGAAAGGAGCCCCTGGGACTGGCGACGCCGAGGAGCTTCGCCAGCAGGTGGCGCACTGGTTGAGTCCATTTGGACGTGTAGCTCAGAGCTGCGCCGCATCCTGTCCTTCGCTCAGATGCACCCGAAACACACATTTCTGCAGGACTCACGTTGCCTCCATCAGTGAGATGGGACATCCTTCGCTGCTCTGATTGGTGGATGGCACTGAACCGCAGGCCTTTGATTGGCCGCCACTGGATATATGTCCACGCTACATCGCGTGTGTTTGTTGTCTTCGAGTTAGGGTTAGGGTTAGTTTAGCGTTAGGGTTAGTCGGTGGATGACCAGCATGGTGGGCGGAGCATCTTCCTCACTCCGCAGCCGGAATGCTCAGAGCAGTTCGACGCCACACCCGACCCCTCTGTCTCCAGCAGGAGGCGCTCCGGGGTCCTTCACCGCAGTGTGACACCTGCCATTCCTGTGAGGGGGAGGGGGCTGTCAGCCTCCACACATTCATATGATGCCTTGTTCTGCCCAAAGTGAGGTTAAGTACCATGTTCAAGGGTATGAGAGCACAATTCTTCCTGGAAGGAGAACAGATGTCCCGCCACGCTCTCCCTGAAAGATGGGCTCCTTGGGCCGTCCTCCACGTGCTCGTCTCCTTCGGGGCGCCGTCCCCTTCCATTTATTGCGTCTCGCCACTTTTTATTGCTCCCTCTGTCCCCCACGTCCTTCCGTGTGCCGACCTACAGTGGGCGCCGCTGCGCTCCCCTCTTCGTCTCCTTCCAGTCCGTGTGACGCGCTCATCTCTCTCTGCGGCTCATTTCATACACACCTCACATTTGGGACACGCACAATGGACCGATTTATCATTGGGACAGGAGTGTGTCTCCTGCAAAGTGACAGCCTGTGTGTATGAATGTGACACATTGTCCCTCTTTATTTATCCCCCCCAAAGCACTCTGGGTGGGTGTGCCTGTGTGTGTGTGTTGGCCATCAGTACATCGCACACCAATACTAAACATTTGATCTTGGCCAGCGTATGAGAGCCACGCGCCGCTCACATGTTCCGTGTAACACCTAACACCCAACCCTAACCCTAACACCTCGGGTTCCTCCGTGTGACTTGAGAGCTGAATCCGCACCGGAGCCGCATTTGCTGTTAACGTATTTCAGGCACTGAAATGCCATGAAAGCGCAGCACAGTGAGCAGCGGGGGGTGTGCTGGGGTTCGAGCGATGGAGCGGGGCGCCCTTCACAGCCAGTCGACCGAGGAAGAGGCGCAGCGTGGAGCCCGACGAGCCCAAACACCGAGGGAGGAAGGCAACTCTCTGCCGGATTGGGGTCCTCGCTTCGCCTCCTTCTCTCGAATGGCTCGAAGGTTCGACTGACACACTGCTGACGGGGATCCATGTCCCACTGCGAGCAGGGGGCGGGGGGTGGGCACCGATGGTGTGGGGTTATGGTTTATGGATTCTCGGCGCTCTCGCCGTAGCGTTTAGTGACGTGCTGCTGCTGTCGAAACGTTCGCTGCAAATGGAAAGAGAAAAGTTTTTCTCCTCCTCCTCCTCTGTCTCCGTGCAGCTTCTTCTCCAACCTGTGGTTCTGGTGCAGAACTCGAGCGCTGTGATGCCCTCCAGGGTTGCGTAACGGCGTCTATTTTTACTGCGGGTTTGACTCCACGAGGAAGAGAGAGCTGGCGAGGCACACCCCCCCAGGGAGCGGTCCCTGCCTCTGCGTCGGAACGGAACTCCGGAGGAGGATGCTGGGAGTTCCGATGCCTGCGGAGGTGACCGTGCGATCCCTCGTGAACACCCCCATGGGGTGAGATAGCAGTCGGCGTTTCCAGGGGCATCAGGTGAGCGAGAGGAGGCTTGCAGGCGGGTGTCAGCCGTGTGCTACTAGCCCATCTGGAAAGGAATGTAAATTATGGGTGATTTCGAATGTTGACTCAATGAAATGGGGGGCCCACACACACACACACACACACACACACGCACACATTCAGCGCATTCAGACATTCACTAGAGCACCACCCCCATATGGACATGTTTGTCGTGCTCCGCCCACTCATTCAGGCTCCACCCCCACGCGCTGCTGTACGTTTGACGGCTCTCGTTTCTCTGCAGGACAAACGAAAGATGTGAGCGCTGCTTGTGCCGCCCATCGCCTTGGCCAGGAGATAAGAACAAAAAGAGGGAGGGGTGGCGGGGTCGCGCCAGGGTCATCCAGGGGTCACGGTGCCGCTAATAATAAATGGCCGAATGGATACATAAAGAAATGAGCGCGGCCTTGGGGGGGCGGAGGAGCCCACGTTGAAGCGGTAATGAATCTGCCGATTGTGATCTCTGTGCAAGCAGGAGGCCTGGACAGATGAGCACGTTAAGCTGGCATGACTAATCCGGGTCCGAGTGCCCCGGTGCCTCTCTCTCTCTCTCTCGTTCGTTTGCTCCGCAAGGCGTCGGCACATCTCGCGTCACGCCATCAAGGCACATTAATAAACACTGCCAGCGTGTTTCATTAGCCGGAGGTGTGATGCGGGCCTGTGCACCCGAGCGCTCAGCAGAATCCATCGTTGAGAACGAGGAGGTTGGGTGTGCGTGTGAGAGAGAGCGGGAATCGCCGTCGGTCTCGTTGCGCGGCGGCACAATGGCCCAAGTAAGGGTGACGGCAAAGCGGTGACGGTAAATGGAGCTTTGCAGGACGCAGCGCAGCAGCACTGATGGCGTGTCACACTCCTCCTGTAGACGCTTCTGTGGCTTGGTGGACGTTCGCAGCCTGCGGCTTCACACTCTGCGCGTGTGCGCGCGCGGCGCCATGTGTTTTTCATCCAGCAATTGAGCCGAAGCATTGCCGCGGTCGCTGGAGCAGTGTGTGTGTGTGCGAAAAGCGCAGCGCCGTTGCTTTCCGTTCCTTCGCTGTGTTTTCCCTGTCAGCGCGATGGTCCTCACACCTGTCTCGTACCCCGGTGCTTGTGGGCTCATTTGCATATCTCACACGCTCATCGCCCCGAACCCGCGTTGCCGCGCCCCGTGTCGTTAAAGAGGAAGGAATTCAGCGAGAGACAGATGGTATCCCGACTTTCATTTCGCAGGAACCCATTCTGAACATTATTTATGCTCCACAGCACCTACTTAATTTAGGCAGCTGGAATTAGTTGAACTCGTTCAGTTAACAAAGGCGTGAATTTTGATGTCTAGTTCTGACCCGCTCCTTACTTCTGCGAGCAGGGGTCCGACCGGGGGTCCTCCACGCTGTGGGCGGAGCCTCCCGCACGGATCCAGCCGGGGGATGCTGTCCAAACTCGTACGGCGGGCAGCTCCCGCGATCGGGTTCCTGGGGGACAATAGGCCGAGGGTCTCGGTCACGGCGACCGTGGGGCTGAAGCGACTCGACCAAAGGTGTGCCAGGTAGTCCTGGAGCCGTAGCCCACGAGCACCACGGCCGTACCGCGGTCTGACGTGTTGGCAGACAGGGCCTCGGAGTATTTGCCCTTCAGGGTCCCTGCGAGGTCTAAGCACGTGCGGTTTAGCCGCGTACGAGCACTGCCACGGGTCGGTACGGTATGAGGTTTTATCGCGTGTCCGCTGAGTATTAATTATGAACGAATGGGGTCTGGAGCATCTGCATCCGAGGCTGCGAACCAAACTTTGATTGACAGCATCTGCTTGGTTGTGGAATATTCTGGAAATGAGTGTGAACCGTGGCCGTGTGCCGGAGGTAAACCGTCGACGAACGCGCCCCGAAGGTGTTGCTCACCGGCGGCTCGTGAGGAATCTGCTCTCGCCGTCGTTCATCCCTGGAGCCGGGAGGGGGTGCGTGTGTGTGTGTGTTTTGTGCGTGTGTTATTGTCTCGCTGAAATTGTCCTTCACACCACATAGTTTCTGTGTTTCTCGCGATTTCTTTGAGCTCTTGTGCTGATCCTGCGCTCGCTGGTTTTGTGAAGGAGCCGGTAAGCTTTGCAGAGACGGTTAAGGCATTCTGTGTGGGAGCTCCTGGCTTGATGTGCATCCCTCTCGCTCTGTTCCTCTCTTCGAGCTGCATAGGCACTCTTGTTTGGTTTTCGGTGCTTTTTTGTACGTTTTCCTGGAGTGTTTTCATGCTTCATGGATGCTGGATGTTGGTCCCGCACGTAGTGCACATTAAACACGAACGGCGCGGAGTGCGACCGCTTCTCCACGAACATGTGAACCGCGTCACTCCCCTGAGCCTCGTGACTCCGGCAGGTGTGTGTTTTTAGCAGGTGTCTCGAAAGCACGTTCCTCACGTTCCACCCCAGTGCGCTCGACAATGACACGTATACATGTACTCATTTCTCTCAATTCATCGATCTTTTCTCCAGCGCGACGTACATCTCATCGAAAATACAATCTGTGTTCATTTCATCAGCAGAAAGAGACACTTAGATGCAGACGCGTGATTCTAAAGTGTTAAGTTAGTTTGTGACTTTTCACCACCTGAACCAAACCGCACCGCCGCACACACCACCCTACATGACATTACAGCCCTGCGCACCTGTACCGATGCATGCTGGGAAGGCGGGCGTGATGTTGCACCTCCGTGGGCGAGCGCGCACGCAAACGCGTCCCGCAGATGTCGGACAGGCGCCCCCCCACCGCAGCCATCGCTGGGTGACTCCAGCCGAGGCGTCGTATCGACGCGCAGTCCCACCGTTTCACACGGCAAACGTCGGCGCCGAGCTTCGCCCGCAACCTGCCGCTGATGGGTTTTCAGGACGAATACCTGCTCCTCCGCCCTTCGTCGCCCTCCGCTCGTTACAAGGAGTTCTTACGCACCAGGCGGTGATCCGCGCAGACGGTCATTACACCGCCGTGGTAAGTGCAGCTGGTTCGCCGCTCCACCTCTGAGCATCGACCTTGTGATCGGATTCTTTCGCGAAAAGGTGACCGTTTTTCATTTTCCGTTTTCGGGTGCTTCTGGCACAGCCGTTGGCCGCTCTCGTTTGGGCGTCGAGCTGCTCTCGGGCCGGCCCCGGGTGCGTTCCTCCCCGGTTGCCGCGATATGGTCGCCGTGGCGCCGGAAGCTTGTTAGGCCGAGAACAGCCGAGCGAACGAGCCAAAACCGAAGCGAGACTTGCCAAGGCCTCGCTTTTGAAATGCAAAGAATTGTTCTAATCCTTCCGGATTTCCCCGTCGGAAAATGTGTGAGAGAGTTCTGTGCGATGGGAGGGAACGGGACAAACAAGTGGTTCTGGCTCGTAGCCGCCGGGCCCGTGGGACTCAGATGGGCCGTGGCTCTCGCGTTCACGGGGGTCACGGGGTCGCCGCGAGGCCTCGGCACAATGGATGCCCTTCGCTAACGAGCACCGCGCTTCCTGGGTTCTCAGCCTCCGTGGAGAGCGGCTTGCGAGCGCTCTATTTCTCTGCCAAACGGCGTGAACGAGGCCTGCGCTTCACACGGACCAACGTGGGATAGGAGCCCGTGCGCGCATCCCTATCCGCCGCAAACGTGAGAAATGCGCGGCTGCACCTGCCGGGGGTTTCGTCGTGTTTCTGGTGCTCCGTATGCTTTTCGTGGACCAAGGGGCAGAGCTTCTGAGGTCCCTGACAAACACATCTACAAACACTGCGCTTCGGCTTCCTTTCATCACACACGAACAGAGGCTCTCATGCGCTCTCATGTCTCACGTGAGCCACACGTGTCGTTTTGGTCCCTTCTCGAAGTCGCGTTGCACGTGTCACTTTCACTGTCAGCCGCCACACCTGAGCTTATCAGCCCACTTAGCCTCAGGTGTGACCAGGCAGATGTTCTTCATGGGGACTCAGCATGTTGTTTCTCTTGTGTTCGGTGTCTTCGGTTGGGCAATCGGTCAGTCGTCTGTCCATCGGTCCGCTGTCGTCATCCGTCGTCATCCGCATCTTTTTGGTTCTTCAATTTACGTTTAAGATGGGAGAGTAGAAGCTCACAGAGGTTCTGCAGAGCTGGCCGTGGAGCCGCTTCCTTCGAGATGCCCGCCTTTTACTGTATTAGTACGTGATTCATGAGGACCTGCACTTTACACTGAATCGGCACCTAAAAGGTGAAGCTACAGAGAAGAAAAGTCAACATAAAGTGTCTCATAAATGATTTTCACCTCCGAGTTTCTGGGATTTGCAGTGGCTTCGTACGGATATTTAACGTGCCTGCGAACCCCACCACTTTCCGTTTAGCTCCTAAGTCCTGCCATTGCTTCACAACCGGGGCTGTTATTAGTATTGTGTTAACATTGTATCGTCACCCGTAACGGAACAGCTTTTTATTCACGCAGTTCCGAAAAGTGGGCTGCGGCGTCTCCCTCTCCTCCTTTGTACAGGTTCCCTGTTTGTTAGCACCGACGAGACCTCCTCTGGGCGACAAGCGAGAGAGGAGAGGAGAACACACCAAGGCACAGCACGACGGAGTCAGCATCATCGCGCAAAGCCTTTCGAACCCTTTCTGGCCAGTGTTTTCTGACCATATGTCATGCGCACAACGAACCAGTTGGTCAATGAGCAACAATAAACGACGGGAATAATACAGTTTCCTCTGTAACGTCACCCTGCCTTTTCCTTTCTTCCCCAATACTCCTCCAACAGCGAACCCTCACCGTGAAGCAGCTTGAGGTCGGCCGGCCGGGTTTAAGGAGAGGTGCGTGGATTTTTCAGGAAACGGTTAACGACTTCACAACCGTCAGAAGTCGGACCATCTCTATTTATTCAGACAAGCAGTTCTCGCGACTGGACGTCTTGCCTCGCGTCATCATCTCGAAGGGTGTGACGCCGGCCGCTCTTTGGAGTCCCGTCCTACCGTCGAACCCGCAGGAATTCTCTGCGCTCCTGCGTTGGGCAGCCACACGCACGCCGGACCGCCGCTCGAGTGTCTCTGCCATGTGTCGGTAGTCCACAGGAATAACATTTCTGTGAGAAAAGTTCAGCAAAATGCCCAAATCCTTTCGCTCCACAAGAGGCGATGAGCAGCTGCCCTTGCATCTCTTAGTGCTGCTGGAGCCACCGGCTCGAGGAAGAAGACAGACGTTAATTGAGCGTCTAGTAAGAAAATAGCGTCAGAATCGATGTGTTTTCTGAGAGCGACTTGAGGTATGAACTCAACGAAGAGCAGAGTGGAGCTCGCAGTGAACAGAGACGGAACGCAAAGGACCGTCGCGTCGCTGCCAACGTGCACTTTGCCCTCTGCGCACACAGCTCTCGCGGCCCACACGGCTTCACGCCGGTAAATAACGAAGGAAAGCGCTGCACCTCTGGACAGAGTGAAATGAACATTCCTCAGCTCCTCTGGCCCCCCGAGGGAGGGGGAGGGGGAGATGAGCGCCGGGCTCGGTCAGCAGCAGTCGTACCGAGCGCTCCGGTGTCAGCAGACCGACACCCAACGCAAGCACACTGCCAGCACAGCATCTCTGTAGGAAAAACACTCATCTCCATATTAAATATTCATCATATTTAAGGAATATTAACATCTTGTTTTGACCAGACTTAAATTGTGTAGATTACCACTTTCACAATATAATTATGTATTTGCTCCATATTAATTGATCCTGTTGCCGCTGAGCTCAGCCAGAGATTAATAGTGCTGTATTTTTAGGGTAAGTGGTGGAGCTTATTGCAATTAGAGCAGTTATAAAAACATTCCCACTGTTTATTTATGCACAGTTTTGTTGTTTAACTCACTTAGTGCTGTATTATATCACACTGGCCCCGTCAACGCAGTGCCGCCACCGTTGGCGCTGGAGGACAAGGAGAAAGAGACCGAAATGTGACTCGGAGCAGAACCTGCGTCCATAGAGATACAACTATCTGCGATACGCCTTTCTTGGACATTCTTGGACAACTTCCTATTCCCCCTTCGGACACTTCAGTGCCACGTGGATGCAGCTGCTGCCTTTGGACCCAAAGGTCACGGGTTCAAATCCCACCTGCAGTATGCTTGAACAAGGTACTTACCCTAAACTGCTCCAGTAAAATGACTCGGCTGTATAAAAAGGGAAATAACTGCACGTTTCTTTGGACAAAACCATCAAATAAATGTATTTCACTTTAGGGTTTTGCCAAAGAACTCTTTGTGTACTTCGTGTACTTTTCCATCTTCTGTATGAAATCGTATTTTTATAGTCAGTTTTTGAAATAATCTCTGTGCTTTGATACTTAAAAAGTACCGCTTGCATACAAAGTAATGAAAGTCTTACTTCCACTTCTCACAGTCGGGGCATTTATTTAGCGACGCACTTGAAAGAGCGGTGCTTGAGAGCATCACCTCCTGCATGCCGCGTGTCACTGGGGTCACTGCCCACAGGTGAAGACGACTGGTGAGGTGGCGCCTCTTCCGCAGAACTGCACGTTCCACGGTGCCAGGTGTGTCCATTTAAATGAAACACACACACACACACACAGAAACTGTGCCGTGAGGAGACCTGGCCAGGTGGCCGTGTGCTGTTCGCTGTGATGACGTCACACTGCCCAGTTTTATGTGACTCTCGTTAATATCTTAGTGGGAAGAGGTGACACCCCGTTTGGGCGCGTGGGGGTGGGGAGTGGGGGAGTGTGACTGTGGGAAGGAGCAGCGGCGGATGCTGAGGCTGCGGAACGGGATGTGATCAATCGCGGAGCGGCCTGGTGTCCGCCTCCTCAACACCGCAAGGGGCCTCGAGACACGCAGCGGTGTGGAGACGACACTCTCAGATATGCCAACAGGGGGCGTTACGCCTCGCACTGTGCTGCGGCAGGTGCGTGGAGCATCCTTTTCGTTGTCATTACCACGTTAAGGCTCGGCCAGTGCTGCTACCCAAAGGGACTTGAGCAAATACCCTTCTGCGAGGCCCAGTGACAGCACTGGCTGCAAAGCGGTGGATGAAGGTAACCTCTGGACGGCTGAGCTCATGGCAGCAGGGCGGTGCCTTCCTCGCCAGTGTGCGCACCGCCGGGACAGCAGGACCAGGACCCGCGTGCAGGTTACATGGAGCGGCAGCGCAAGGAACGGCGTACGGTCGACTTTCTAGGAACTCTGAAGTAGCCGTGAGCAGTGTTCTGGTCGCTCCGCAAAGGGGTGTCACTTCCTGACAAAACAACAGCCAAGATGTTCACTTTCACGAGAAACCCAAAGCGTGCACGTTTTACATGGCGCCCATGCGGGTTTATCGTTGTGGAGCTACAAAGCATAATGACCAAGTCCGTGTGACACACAGCGTTTCTCAACACTGCGCAGTTACCGTGGTCAGGGTTCCCGGTCCCTCAGCGACACCAGTGTGTCCCCCTGACTGACGTCTGCGTGAGACCCTCGCTGACGAGCCCTGCTGACTGCGGGTGACCCCTGCTGACAAAGGCAAGACCTCCAGAAGCGTGGAGGTCATGTCAGAAGTGCAGCATCAGGCGTGTCCCGCAGATCCGCTGTCAACGCCGCCACAGGTCAGAGTAAAGCCAGGGTAAAACTGCCATTCACACAGTGTACCCTGAGCCTCCAAGGGAGTGTCCTGCGTGTGACAGTGGGCGTGTCCTAATTAAGAGGGACATAAGGAGGAGCCCCGCCCACCCCGTGACCTCGTGCTCCAGGTTGCTGGGCGCTTCGCTGCGCTGGAACTGCACGTGACAAGGTGGGGGGCACGTCGAATGCCTCCCCCGTCCAAGGCGTGGGATCCGAACGTCACCCGTGCGTGGACGAACGCGACAAACACACACACACACACACACACACACACGCGCGCGCTGCTACTGGGAGAAGACCGACCAGATCCCGCTCATCATTGTGTTCATCATGTGCTCCTCGGGCGGGGCCCTCGGCACAGTGAGTGAGTGAGTGAGTGTGTGTGTGTCTTCCCTCGGTGTGTTTAAAAGCTGCTGCACGGAGCCCCAGTGCTGCATCCTCCTTCCTGCTGTCCGCGAGCGTGAGAGTGCGCGCGCGCCAGTGAGTCAGCTCGAGACTGTCGGGGGAGAGAAAGCGAACGAGCGAGCGAGAGAGAGAGAGAGAGAAAGAGAGAGAGCGCGAGCGGGCAAGAGGAGTGCGCGAGACGACGCTATGAAACCGGGGAGCGCGGTGTACCTGCTGTTGCTGCTGCTGCTACTGCTGCTCTTTCCCAGCCGGAGCCTCCACTCCAGGTGAGCGAAGGAAGGAACGATACGGAGACGCAGGTTCTGCGCCCGACGCGTCCGCAGGCACGACGGCAGCAGGAACTGTGGCTGCGGGAGCGCGGAAGGAGCACCCTGCCAGGGTAGCCGCTCCGCTCCGCTCCGTTCCCCCCGCCACAGGCGGTCCGTCGGTGGGTCACTGAGCGGTTGTTCCCCGGGTCGCTCGGTCGGTCGGTGGGTCGTGTGACGCTCCGCTCCGTCTGCACGGAGAACTTCTGTGCGGTTCTGTTCGGTCCTGTTCGGTCCCACTCTGGCGGTCTCCCGTTCGGCTCCCTCACGGGGACCTTGGGCCAGCTTGGCGGTTCAGCCGCTTCACTACTACTGCTGACCGTTGAACGGCACTGGGATCCCGGGTCGCCCGCTGCGCGAGGGCAGCGTGAACGTGCCCGCCGTTCTCGCCGGAATGTGGGGTATGGGGGGGGGGGGTTCGCGGGCTGCGCGCGGCACAACAAACAATAAAGACGACAAAGCAATAACGCCGATGACGATGATAGCCGACTAGTAGTAATATAATGAGAATGACAGCAGTAAGAACAGCGGCAGAGAGAGAGCGGAGCCACGAAGCGGCCCGTCGACACTCGGGGTCCCGCCGAGGAGCGCGCTTTCGAGGAAGGAAGGGCTGTGCCGGTCGCGGAAACAACAAGGACGGTAATAACAATAACGGAGGGAAGGAGGAAACAGCTGGTAGCTCCAGAACCGAATCGGTGCACCGCCCCCTCGCCACCCACCGAGCGGGCTCTCTCGGACACGGGCGCGCGACTCGTACGTTCACCCTTGGCAGTCCCGCCGCATTCCAGTCTCGCGGGCGGCTCTCTTGCGGTTCCCCGGAAAAGTGTCGCGCGGCAGGTGCGAGCGCGAGACGAGCTCTCGCGGAGACAGCGCCCTTGTGCAGCGCCGTCGGGCGCGCGAGTGTCCCGCTGGAGGGCACGCGCCACGGCGCGTCGGAGCTGCGCCGCGCGAGACGTTCACAGTGTGTGCCGAATGGAAGCACTTTGTGCTGAGGCAGAAAACGTGGGGGGAAAAAAAAACCACTGGAAAAACGTGGTAAAACGGTAAGGAAACCGAGTGAAAGGAGCACGAGTTAGACCAGTTGCATGACGGCAAACTCTGCTTTTACACATACGAGGTCGTGCGCATGTACATGTTTGGATATATAGACGAGATGTATTATACACACACGTTTGCTGAATAACAGAACGAAGGCGGCACCCAGGTGACACATACCTCTTGTCAGACTGTGCGCCTGTATGACCCAAATGAGGCCGTCCTCCCAGGTGTTTCCGCGGGAGTACCGTGTTCCGCAACCGTCTTTACCACGTCCTTCTCTGTACCTCGCGCACACGTGTGGCACTCGCATCCAACACCTGCACAAGGGAGGTGGGAGGAAGCCGCGCTTGTCGTGGCGTGCAGCGTGTCCCGCGCTCGGTGACCTTTGTGCACCTTCAAGCCCTCGTGCTCTTCCTGCGGCCTCCTGGTGAACTTTGACGCGGCCGAGCGGCGCGGACGCTCTTTGACGCCGGAAGCGGCGGTCGGCATGCGTTGTCAGTCCGTGTTTCCCGTCCCTTGCCGTGGCGCCATCTCCGCACGGTACCGGCGTTGCCGGTGCCGTCTGTCTGGGGAGTTCGAGCGCCGCCGGACCCTTGTGTTGCACGGAGTAACGCGGCGAAAAGGGTTCGCTGTTGCAGAGCTCATTAAAGAGGAGACGTGTTTCCCAGGGTACTTGTGCCCTACGCTGTCCGAGGCCTGCGTGTTTACCGCTGTACGGGACCGCAATTGGCCCTAATGGTCTCGTGATTTATGCTTCTGCAGCCATAATGGTAATCTTATTTTCTCTTCATAATTGCTCTTCTTCAGGCTATAGGTGCTGTAGGACTGCATTTATTTATTTTATTTATTCACCTCCCTTGCACTTTCCCAGAGCCTGACCTTTAAATAGTGCAAATTTTTCTTCTCTCCTGCAGGTGGGAGGGGACACGCAGATACTCACACCCTACAGAGACTGTTAAAGTGAGGAAGGGCAGCCTGTGCTATTTTTGCCCATGTATGAGTTTGCTCACATTAACAATGTACTCTGGTTTTGTTCTTCTTTCAGAGCCACAGCTCACTGGTTGTGGGGAGGGGGGCGGGGGGAGGGCGTGTTCTTATGCCTCCCGAGCCGGAGCTCATTGCTTCAATTACAGTATGGCTGATACCTGTGCTCTTGTCAGGGCACTGGAAAGGTGTATGGATGCGGCAAGATGCTGTGTCTCAGTGTATCCTTTCTGCGGGTGCACCAGGTGGGGAGCAAGAGGGCCTCCAGCCCTTGTCCGAGTGTTTAATTGCCCTTCTCCCGTGTGAGTTTTCGGATTTTCCCCACCTTACGAAGAACATTTGCTCTTTCTTGCTCAGTTATGCTTACAGTGACACCGCAGGTGATCGGAGTGATCCTGACCATGGCTGAAAGTTTTGTGTTTGCGGTTGTCTGTCGGTAGCTGTTTGGGCCCGTTTTGGGCTTGCATGCATTGTTTGAATGTGACTTTGCGTGCGTGCGCGTGCGTGCGCGTGCGTGCGCGTGCGTGCGAGAGACATTCTCTGTCTTGTCATACCAGACTGTTTCATGTCATTGTCGTATAATGCTAGTGTACAGATAAATGTCAATGAAAGAGCACAATTATTTCCTGTTCAATTCTAAACACTACAGTCATTACAGTTTAAAGTTCAAAGGGCAAATGGGAGGGGAGGCATGAGGTCTCCTCCTGTTTCTGTGCTCCGGTGAGCAGGATGCTCGCAGGAAGCAGGAAACGGAGGCGGATTCGTAGGTGGAACAGGGAGCAGCTGCATGCAAGCGCTTGCGCAGCTCAGAAAAGCTCTGAGTTTGCTAGAAATTCTAGACTAAGAACGGTTTTGGGAAAGGCTGTGCTTCGCCCCATCCGTCTTCCAAGGCCTTTCAGCACATTGGTTTCTTGTTTCTACTTCTGCAGGCCTCATCTCCTCTTCAAATGTTTTTCCTTTCATTAATTTTTTCATTTCCTCCAACTCCATAGCTAATAATTAGTCCCCAGTGGAAACGGAAAGGCCCCGAAGCTTCGCTCGCAAAGTGTTACACGGACGAGGGGCGTGGTTTGCGGCCTCCGAAAACTCTGGTGATGAATATTGCAGCGGCACAATAAATATCATTTAAACTTGAAAGCGCAGCAGAGCACACTATCCGGGGCTCACTTACTAATTTGCATTATTTCTGCCGGTTCCCACGATGAAGTGAATATGAGCTATCCGTGCTGAAGACAGCGTCAACAATGTTCCCGGAACGGCAATGGGACGCAGGGCGCTAGGAGGGGCTCTTCCCAGTTTTGCACCCCGCTGCCATGCGGACACATAGAGAGAGACGGGACAGTTAGATGCGAGCTACTCTGACAGGTCAGTGCCATCGAAACCGTGCGTTCGAATGCCGGGCCGTTGCCATCTCCTCGGTTTGCGTGATATGCACCGCGGTCTCCTGGAGACAGGAGGGTGTTGTGGTGCCTGGGAATGCTGGTGTAAATTGTCATTCAACCCTTTCGGCACCAATTCGCATGACTGCGATGACAGGAGATTGCATTACAGCACCAGATATTAGAACAGTTATTAAATAGCTGACATTAAACAGAATATAATTAAACGTGTTTTTGCCAGAGGAAAATGGAACCAAAAACGTGTCACTGTATAACCCTCTCCATCTCTATTAAAATCAGTAAATTCTCCCAGGGTTGCTTGCAGTGGCCATGTTGGCTGCTGTCAGTCAGACACAAATCAATCAGCTGAGAATTACCATGTGTTGCCAATTAATCAGTGTGCCTTTTTTAAAGTAGTAATTACTTAAGAGTGGTAGGATGCTCTGGACTGTTGTCTTACCGAATGTCTCACTTTGCACAGGACACAGTGTGTGGTAAAGGAGGCTGCCTGTAATTTCCGTGTAGATAAGTGCGAGAAAAGGGAAGCGGTGTTATCGCTTGTTAATAACGGGATTCACGTTTCAAGTGTCTCTCTACAATGAGTGAAATGAAGATGCTTCTGTGTGTGACTCCCCCCACATGGGTGCCAGGATGCCGTCCCCCGGTTGCCTCTGGTCCTTTTCTCTGATGAAGCGGCTCTAATCGGCTACCGTCCCTTTGTCAGCCCTTATCTCAGCGTTGTGTGTGTCGCACCTGACGGATGTCCCTGGGCAGACTTATGCGCTCCGGAATGTGTGGCCAGCAGAGCTACAGAAAGTCGTTTGAGAGACGCTGGTGCAGCGACGGAGACCCGAACACAACTGGAGGAAAACCTGGACTCGGGGCAGAACGGTACTGTCACTCCAGAGGAATCGTTCAACGCCTCCGACACTGGACGAGGGAACTCTTTTGGACACGCGGTGCCAAAAAACTGATTTGATGCCACATCCACTTTCACCGATTTGCACATTAATGTCCCGTGCTTTTTAGTGCTCACAAGTTACTGACTGTGCTTGAATAATTATGAGCAGAATGACTCTATGTGACAGGTTGTGTCATCTCAGGTTTCTCTAAGGATTGTTATGCAGCTTTGGAGGCTAGTTACTAAAATGACCAAGAAAGGCTAATAGGAGAGACACCCTTAATCACGCACCGTATTCACGTCACTTTGTCTTGACTCCTGTGGATGTCTCGAAGCTGGAGCCGATGTCGGCGTCCAGTACAAATTCACATGCGTTTCCCAGAAGTCATGGTTCGGAGTACCTGCAGACGGGTGTAAACACAGATCCTGTTCTCCAGGCCACCTGGGGAGTGTGTTGCTGGCTTTGGGCTCAGTGCAGAGAGGCAGGTGTCCACTACCTGAGAGACTGTCCCCACGGCTCCGCCCACACCTTCCGTCTTTGCCGGGACCCCATGGGGCGGAGGCAGCTGCTCCCTCTGCGCTGACAGACGACCGGCCCCGTTGTCTTGGCAGGGCGTGTTTGTTTCGCTCTTGGGGGATCGGCAGCATATGAAGGCACACAAACACACTTGCAAAAACAGAAACGCAGGCAAATATCCACCTGTGTGAATGCGGTGCCTCTAAGCTGTGTAATGGACATGTGTGTTTACCGAAGAGCCCTTTGACGGACGTGCGAGACAGCACCAGCTCTCGGGGACCCCAGAAATGAGGCTGTGGCCGTTGCCGTTCTTCTGTTGAAGATTTACAGTGTGTGCTGAGAGGTTAATGTGGTGCAGCCTGGGTAGTGTGCTCCGCACAACTCCTCCAGGCTTTGTTCTCTCTCCATGGCGTATATTATGTATATTATGTGTCTCTCCACTAAGAGACAATAGGCTAATTCCAGAGCTTAAATTACAAGCAATTAGCAATAAAGAAAATGACAGATGCAGTAAAGAGGGAGGAAATATGAGTTCTGTGGTCTCCTGCGTCTTACTGTACTTATTTCATAATTTTAGTGGAACCAGCTGCCAGATACGAGTCGCACGCATTTTTTACATTCACACGCACGCTGTTTTGGAGTTTGTCCAGTTTTCTTTCATATTTGTACTAGAGACCATTAGACTTTTGTTAGCCCGAGGAGGGGTGGGGGGGGCAGCCGCGTGACTTGATACACTCGACACGGTGATGAATCACACGACGTTTCTACAGCGATATGCAAGTTGAACATTTTCTCTGTGACCCTCAGCAGAAAGGTAAACGAACCAAGATGAGAGATGCTTCTTTCAGGTCCTTCTCTCCGGTCCGATTTGGCCTGAAGAGCGAAGCGGGTTTGTCAATGTCGCCCTCAAGGACTTCCAAAGCCCCTTTGATCGAATGTATTGCGCTGCACATAATGGTTTTGCCGTTTCTTTGCTGTAAATGATTGTCTGTATCCATTGTTCTCTGTGCAGTGAAGCTGAGAAATCAGTCAAGCTCAGTGTGGAGGGAAGAATCTCAGCCAGTGTGTCTACTAACCTGGATGTCTGGTCTCCTTCATTCAGATGTACTTTAACCGCAGAACAGATTTCCACATGTCAGGACTGTGCGGGTGATGCGGTGATGCTTATTTTCCACGGTGGTAAAAACAGAGGCTTTTACTTTTGTTGTTTTTTTTAGTGTAACTTGTAACAGTTTACAGGACAGCATTACAGACTGCAGATAAACACTCACGTTGTCCCCATTGTACGGGGCAGATGGGTCGCATCGAGGTCAGAACTGTAAGAGTGGTTGTGCGTGAGATTTCTCTGATGTACCCTGCCTCATGCCCGTGTTTCTTGGAAAGGTTCTGGAAGTCTTTTGTGACCCTGCCTAAGCACAAGTGCTATTGGTAGTGAGTGGGTGTATTAGCATTGGAAAACCGGACGCTAAAATGGCGAGAGAAGACCGTGAAAGCGAGACGGATGGCATTCATTTCTCATGGGTTCTCGGAGAGCCTCGGTCAACCATAGTAAGTCTGCAGCCCTGTGGTTCCCTTTGCTGGAGCAAATGTGCCCTTGGAGTTGGAGCTTCCTGCTGTCCTCACCAGCCTTTCCTCTGTGCAAGGTGTGACTGAGGGTATGAAGGAGGGCGTTCTAGGTGAGCTGTAATGAATTAGGGTCAGCCACGATCTCAGCTGTGGTTTTCACCTTCCAAACATGCAGGGAAACAGTGAAGTACTCAGGTGGAAGATGTTAAAGGTGCAATGATTTATTTACTTGCCTTGAAAGGTAGTCATTTGGAGAAGCTCACTTCCATAAACTTGATATGATTGTTTTTGCCACGTGTTGCTCCACGGTGCTCTCATCTCCTGGCAGGCTTTATCCTGGTCAGGGAGGGAGGGCTCCATGCCGTAGATCGGATGAAGGTTGCTTACAGCGGGAGAACGCGGTCTCCTGTTCCCATGTCCTGGGAGGTGGGGGCGAGGGTGAACGTGTGAACACACGGAACTCGAATTTGCATGATCTCAGAGTTCTGGCCTCAACAACACATCTTGGCAGCCCAACACACATGTTTTGCTGGCTCATTTTTGAAGGAGGATGCTCTGATGTTGCAGTGAAATTTTTGGGTCATTTCCCTGACCTCTTGTATGCGCTGTGGTCTATGTTAGCAATGCTCTGTAGGATTTTGCCTCTTTCAGCTAAATGTGCCCTTAAACCTCCTGCTGGGGCAGAAGAGACCCAGCTGTTGGTCTGCCCTCGATTGACATCTTTCGGCTCAGGGATGTGCCCTTCTCCGACCAGTCTCGTAGCGCCTGTGTCCTTCCCAACGTGTGGTGACTGCGACCGAAGAGCAGTGTGTCAGTGGGGAAGGGGCAGAGCATCATGTACTTCTCCCACGCCGCCCCCTACTCTCTCACTTCTGCATCGCTCTTTGTCTTTGCTGTTTTCATTTCATTTCATGTTTTCAACCCACAGGTTTGTGCCTGTTTTGCCAAGTGAGCAGCCCCCCTCCCTCCAGGCTATGCCTGTCCTCCTCTGTTCCTCTTCCTGGTGTTCTTATCTGTCTTCTAGACTGATTGTCCAGCTGCTGAGGTCTTCACACCAGCAACACCTCTGTTGTTGTGTGCCGCTCTCATTGCTTTGTCTGTCTTCTTCACTGGGTGACGGCTCATGGTGGGGTCTCTAGTCGGCAGCAGGTGGCGCTGTCATTGCAAAGGAGCCAGCTTTGAGTCCCACCTCTTGGAGTAGATCAAGGTATTTATGTAGAATTGATAGAGCATTAATAATGAAAATAGAGGATTGTTAATAGGTTAACACCATTAGTAGCTTTGGCGAAAAGTCTCAGCTAAATAAATAACAAGCTAGTGCTCCACACATGGCCCTACATTTGGCGTCCCCTAAATACACTTTGTACCCCCTAACATACTCCGCCTGTGGTGCTGGTGCGATTGGCCATCACTAACAAACTCCGCCCACGGTGCATCACTAACACACCAAGGACAGCTACCTTTGTTAGAAGTGGACTTTTTCAGACACCCATGGAGATGTACAGGCACCATGAACCTCTTTGTGCAGAAAATTAATTATTGATTCTTCTTGTAGGCATATCAAAACACTGCATATAAATGTGTGTCCTTTGGACTAAAATTCAAGGACATCTGTCAGGACAATGCAGAGGTGAAAAGATCGCAGGTTTTATAGTGGCTGTGAGGAAAAGACTATCAGCCAGCGATGGCCCCTGTATGAGTGTGTCATTGAGTGGCACCGTGCAATTGCTCCTGTTCACAACCAAATCGGTGTCCTTCAAAACCTGTTATGCCGAGTCAAGACATTTTTAGTGTCTGCTCTCGACCTCACACACTCAGTGTAGAACACCACTTTGATAGCACTGCTTTCAAACCCCTTTGAATAAACACAACTAACTGGTGACACGTTGGCTCTTGCATCACTGCATCTATAATGATTATGTGTTGGCCTGAATTTGGTAAACTGTCACGTCTATTGATGATCCTTTTCTGAGCAAAGCCTTCACTGACTTTTATTTCAGGGCCCAGGACATTTCACATAGTCGTTAAATTAAGCTTGACGGGACATATTGACATTTTTCCGTGGAAGTTCTTGGGTGCTTCCCCCAGAAGTGCACCACTGGTCCCAGATGAGCACAGTCCAACGCAAATGTACTGTCCCAGCTTCTTTGTTGCTGCAGCTGACCACATTTGAAGACTTTCAGAGAAATTTGACCCTGCTTCTTCATTTCAGTCGCAGAATTGAACTGTTCGGCATGTAAGGAGTCGCAATCATAGGACGAAGCGAGAAAATGTGTTCTGCGGTCTGGTGACAAACGTTATTTGTCTGCTTTCTTGGTAAATTCTTAAAGGACAGATGAGCTGTAAATGTAAATTGAAAAGACTGGCAGCAAATGATTAGGTTTTTCCCTTTCTTTTACTCCCTGTAGAATAGCAGTAGACAGACCTTTGCCATGTGGACACACCCTCTTTTGTACATTAATATTAAGAACATGCCGCTGCTATTGGCTGTTTGACTGCTCTCAGACAGAAGATGGAAGAGCTTGAAGCCCAATGCATGCAGAGAAGGTCAGAGAGGCGACAGCGAGACGTGCAACATGACCCCCGTGGAGCTCGGAACAAATGTGTTCCTTCTGCCCATTCTCCTTTTCAAAGCGACTCGCGCTGTTAACCTGCTAACAAGTTTCTAGCTCTCTACAGCTGAGAAGTGGTTCAGGGAAAATATTGCCGCAGCATGTGGGATTCAAACCAAAGTCATTCAAGTCCTGCTGTTTGTCTTCTTTTGTTAGCAAATACTTTTTTAATCATAATGGCGCTTCATGGATAGACTAGATAATTTTCTTTGGGTTGTTTAGCATCAAGGGACGTTTGTATGTGTTTTATAATACTGTATTCATATTGCTGTTGCAAAAGCTCTTTATAAATTTTGTGTTTAGCCAGAAGCAGTCATTTAGCGCCCTTCTCCAGAGTCACTGGAGTACTCTGCTTGCACCAAGTCCCCATACTCGTGCTGCTCACAGGGTTTGCTGTGAAATACACTTCCCGCAAAAAGGCGTCCTGACCGCCGTAGTGCTGCAGCGAGTCGTGCTGTCAGAATGCATTTATAGTCCTATGTCTGTGAACCGCAGTGCGTATCTTGCTTCAATCCCATGGCATGGAACAGCCAGTGGGGTTTAGGACTGAGCGCATGTGTGTGGTTTGCCTGGTCTGCTGTAGGTTCAGCGCACTCCACACACTCAGCAGAAGAGAGGCCCAGCAGTACACACCCTTGTTCTCACAGGAGGCCTTGGCCATGCACACAAAGCCCAGACATAAGTGTCTCCTGTTGGGGAGAAGGGAAAGGTCCCCCCCCCCAAACCAGGTTTCCACCATGCTGGAGTACCAGCATGCCGAGCTTGAGCGCATTTGGAACTGGGACTTTCGATGCGCTGAAATGACAGATTTCCCAGCATGCCCAAGCACTCCCTCCAGGTCTGCCGTGCTTGGCGAATCCTCTGAGAACTACCTGACCAACTCCCTTTAGAACTGAGGTACAGGTTACGTTGTGTTACCGTGACGGTCGCAGTCTGTTCTCTGCAAGCCCCACCCACTCATTTGTAGCGCACAACAGGCTGTGAGAGTGACAGCGGGCTGAATAGCCACGAGTGAGTGACAGTCACGCCTCGCCTGTGCGGGGAGGAAATCCTGTTACACCAATTCGAGGTAATCCACTCCGTGGGTCCACGTCTCTGCATGGAGCTGCTGTAATTGATGTGACGGAGACTCCTGCGAGAGCCATTGATAATATTGACCCATGACAGAGGGAAAGTGTGTGTCTTTGTATTTCAGTGAACAGCTGTCTGCCGGCATCACGTCACAGCACGTTCCAGAAAGCTGTACATTCGTCGGAGGCTCCGTCTTGAAGTGGTCTCTCGGGTCTTCGTTTCGTCGAGCCTCAAGCTCTTTTCCCATTGAGCGACATGCAAAACTGCTGTTGGGATGAGCGCTCGGCCTTGCTGGCTTTTTCCGTAGAAAGTAGAGGCCCACAACAGTGTGCCATTGCTGTGGGTTTAGGTCCAAGTGAGTGAGTAATGAGAGAAATGGATAACACGTGGCTGAGTCTCACAGACCATCTTTCACTGCACCTTTCACAGCTGAACTGGCTGCTCAGTGTACATAAATACAGACTTTTCCTGTCACTGGGACACTTTCGCACGCAGGAAGTGATGCAGTTGCTGACAGAGCTGATATTTGCCTCTCCAGCCCATCTCGTGCAGAAGAGTGGAGCCCTGGCACTTGTTTCTTCGCCCCTTATTCATCTTCTGTCGTGTGTGATGATGCTGTTTTACTCTGACTAGGGTACGTGTGCACCTCACCCAGTACGGGCCGGTGGTATGGCGTTTCCTGGCTGCTAAGCGTGATGGCGACGTGCTGAAATTGTTGTGCCGCTCTTTTAGAACCCTTCTCCCCGCCCGGTACAGCCACGCTCCGAGGCTCCCGTCTCGACCGGGACCTGACCTGATTGAGGCTGACACCTGGAGTCCATTCCGCTTCAGCAGCTTCGTCCTGCAAGTGTGTGGAGCGCTAGCCGGCTGCTGGAAGCCTGTATTCCTGACGGTCTTTCTCTGTCATACGCACGAGAGCACGTATGCACCTGCCCCTGGCCGGCTGCTCGCCTTCTCACTCTCAGAGATCCCACACAGCAGCACCAATCACCCACTTGCCAGGCACCTGTCTATCACACTCTGCCGATGGGTCTCTGACGGGTCTTTCAGCGCACGCAGGGAGCGGAGAAGGACAACAGGTTCATGGGTTCTGACTTTCACGCTTGGCCTCTTCTACATGCTGGGCATGGATTTAAGCTGTATCAAAGCATCATTATCGGGCTGGTTTGCTCGCCGATGCCCGTGGTGTGTTTGTGTGGTGAGTTCACGCTCACCTCGGACACTCCTTCGCACTGCAGGACTTGCCCTTCAGCTTATTCCCTGAGCATCCTGTTGTGGCCTCGCTGTGACACCACGTGTGTGATCCGATACCCGCGAGACACCATATGTCTCCGCTCCACCAGTCCAGATCCCTACAGCAGTGCCCTCCTTGTGCACCGGGGGTCTCTGGCTGTGGGTGGTGGCCTGGTGGTGTCTGTGTGCCTGGTGTGTGTCCGTGTGTGTCTGTGTCCATGCTCAGACCTGTACTGCCACCGGTGTAAATATTTGGCATTTATGGTGTTTCAGAGGGACATGTACAGCATTGCTGCATTTAGAGTGCTAGTCGTAAGGGCAGTGGCAATGTGCGCAACATTTGGATGTGTCCTGCCACAATGATCTGAGCGCAGTGCTGAAAGACACAAAGGGTCCACTGGGTCCCCAGGGCTGTGGGACATGGAGTGTGTGGTTGCTCCCTTCAAGGGAACGCAGTGGAGCAGATAGCATATCTGAAAAAAATTACCATATTAAAATGTGTGTTGAAGAAAACTGCAGATTCCATAAAGGGCTGTATTTGATGGCATTGCTGAGGCTCTAGACTGAAGATGAGAGAAAGGGCAAATAAGCAGTTAGGGTGTTCGCTTCCAGGCCCAGTCGTCCCTGCGGGCACTCGGCTCTCTGTTCTACAAGGGATGCAAGGGTGCGTTTGATTGACAGCTTGTCAGCGTGGTCCTGCTACTACATGACACAGGAGGGCACGGCACTTGCCGTCGGTTCCACGTGTGTTCTCAGCGGGGCTCAAGTCAGTCACTCCTGCCTCCTCTGTTTGGACGCAACACCATCTGAAATGGGAATCAATGCGGTGCGGAGATGGGGAGATTCCGCGTCATCATTATGGAAGATGAGGTGACTGAGGAGGGCGTCTCAAACCTGGACTCCTGGAGACCTTTGGGCCACACGTTAGACTGTTGAATGCACTCGTGACTCCACCCTGGAGAGAACAGTTACCCACAATCCATCTCTGTCGCGCCAAGGCATATGTGAAGGTGTACGGGGATGAAGCGCAATCCCCCTCGGCCCTCCCTGGGCACCGTGTGTTTGGGTTGCTGACCAACGCGGTGTGATGTCATGTAACGCACTTTTGTGCAGGTGGGAGGAGTTATCGTGCAGCACGTCTTTCCTGCAGATGGCACAGCAAGCCTTATCTCCGTAGTGAATTTCGCGCCCCATCTGCCTGGCCCCATCTGCCCGGCTCCATCGCTGTGCCCGAATTCCCGCCGTGGGAAGAAGCTTAAGAGATGTGTTGTGTAGTTAATAATGGTGGCACAGCCACAGCAGCTTGTGGTGGAGCAGCCCGTTTCCCAGAAGCCCCTGCTGTGTGTGATGCACTCCCTGCTAGCTGCCACTTGGTCATGGGTCTGTCTCGTACCCGTGTCCTGTGAAAGCTGCTCCCCAGCTGGGCAGTGAGGAGATGACAGACGGCTGACTGTTTTGCTAGAACTGTCCAGCAACCCTGTGCTCTCGGGGCTCTTGCTCGATGGAGGAGGACCCCTCTGTTGTACGTGCTGTGTGTGTCTGCATTGTCTTTACAATGAGCCAGTCGGGTGACAGTGCTCCTCCGCTGCTAGTTAGTCTCTTCCCCACAGGAGACACCATTTGAGGTCACTGTCCTGGGACATGGTGGGTGCTGTGTCTGCGCTCTGTCTTGCGTTTGCTAGTGCTAGCGGCGGCTGCGCCTCACTGTGAGTGAGGGACGGGCAGACGCCACACCAGCCTCGTTTCTGTGCTGCCGATTGGTGCCGCGTCTTCGCTGGGCTGGCCTCTCCGGTGCCGACCTGCTCGCAATTGCAAAGTACTGCGGTACGAGGCAGGGCTTTAAGGCAGAGCATTTTGCAGACAGCAGGACTTCCTGTGTTCAGAAGCAACTTTACTGTATCGCTGCTTAACTGCGTGACGTTTCAGAAAAGCGTCCCTGTCCCTCGGGACTGCTGATGTGAGGAAGGACATGTCGGCAGTGGCTTGGCTGCTCCCACTGCAGTGACTTGGTGCTCCTGCGGCCGTTTCTTTCGGCACGTTTGTGAGCATGTGCCGGCACCTCTTGTGGTGCTCGTGTCTCCCTGGGGTGAGCCTGATGCCTGCAGTGCTCTCATTAGCCCCCCGTCTCGCTGCTGTCCTGCCTGTGGCGGCTGCACCTCGTTCCATCGCCTGCTTCCAGTGAGTTTGGTCAGGAGGCAGCTAATTGAAA